>NC_141668.1:100776415-101976415 GCF_028749965.1 Puma concolor
GATCTCATGGTTCGTGAGTTCGAGTCCTGCATCAGGGTCTGTGCTGACAGCTCAGAGTCTGAAGCCTGCTTTGGATTCTGTGTCTCCCTCTCTCTCTGCCCCTCCCCCACTCACACTCTGTCTCTGTCTCTCAAAAATGAATAAATTAAAAAAAACTAAAGTAGGCTGAAGTTGGGTGGCTCAGTTGGTTAAGCGTCCGACTCTTGATTTCAGCTCAGGTCATGGTCTCGTGGTTTGAGTTTGAGCCCTGCAATGGGCTCTGCACTGGCAGTGTGGAGCCTGTTTGGGATTCTCATTCTCCCTCTCTCTCTGCTGCTTCCCTGCATGTTCTCTCTCCCTTTCAAAATAAATACATAAACATTTAAAGGTAAATAAGTAAAGTAGGCTGTTTGTACAATCACAAAGGTTTGTACAACCACAAATTAGGGCAGGGTTGAGCAATAAAGTTCATCTTCTAAACAAGGCCACTCCCTCAAGATTGGATGAGGAGGCTATTTTATGTACTGCTTAAAACCCAACACAGAGAGTCAAGAAAAATTTAACAAAAAACATAGCAATATGTTTCAAGCAAAAGAATAAGGTGAAAACTCAGAAAAAGACCTTAATGAAATGCAGGTAAGTCATTTACCTGATAAAGATTTCCAAATAGTGGTCATAAAGACACTCACTGAGCTAGGGAGAAGATAACATAAACATAGTGAGGACTATAGAAAATATTAAAAAGTAACAGAAGTTCCATAGTTGATGCATATAATAACAAAACTGAAAAATAAGAGAGAAGGGTTCAACAGCAGAGGAAGGATCTAAATGAAACAGAGAAAAGGATCAATAAACTTGAATACAGAGCAGTAAAACTCACCCAATCAGGGCAGAAAAAAAAAAAAAAAGAATAAAAAGAGTGAAGATAATATAAGAAAATTATGGGACAATATTTGCATTATAAGGGTCCCAGAAGGAAAAGAGAGAGGGACAGAAACTTTTTTGAAGAAATAATGACAGGAAAATTCCCTAACCTGGCATAGGAAACAGACATCCAGATCCAGGAAGCCCAAAGAGTTCTAAAAAACATGGACCCAGAAAAAGCCAAACCAATAAAGTGTCAAAAACTAAAATAAGGAGACATTCTTAAACACAGGAAGAAAAAAATAACTTGTTACATATAGGGCAATGCACATAAGAACCATCAGCACATTTTTCAGAAGAAACCTTGTAGGCCAGAAGGGAGTGGGACAATATCCAAAGTGCTGAAAGAAAAAAATCCCCTGCCAGTAAAGAATACTCTACCAGGAAATACTGTCCCTCAAAATTTAAGAAGAGATAAAGAGGTTTCTAGACAAACAAAAGTTAAAAGGAGTTTATTACCACCAAACTGACCCTATGAGAAATGTTAAAGGGACTTTTTAAAGCTGAACAAAAGGGTGCAAAGTAGTAACAGAAAACCACAGGAAAGTATAAATCTCACTGTAAATGTAAATATGTAGTTCAATACAGAATAATCTAATGTTGGTGGTGGGTGAATCACTTAAAATACTAGTGTGAAGGTCAAAAGACAAAAGTAGTAAAAAACGTAACTACAATAGTTTGTTAGGAATATACAGGATAAAGAGATGTAAAATGTGGCATCAAAGACATAAAACATGGTGGTGGGGAAATAATAACTTGTTCAACACTTTAGAATATGTTCAAACTTAAATTGTCATCAACTTAAAATGGACTGTAATAAATATATGATGTTTTATGTAAGACTCATGGCAACCATAAAGCAAAAACCTATAGTAGGTATACAAAAGTTAAAGAGACAGTAATCTAAGCATCCCAATACAGTAAATTATCAAATCATGAAGAAAGAGAGCAAGAGGGGCATCTGGATGGCTCAGTGAGTTAAGAGTCTGACTTTGGCTCAGGTCATGATCTCACTGTTTGTGAGTTCGGGCCCCATGTCAAGTTCTGTGCTGACAGCTCAGAGCCTGGAGCCTGCTACTGATTCTGCAACTCCCTCTCTCTCTCTGCCCCTCCCCCACTCCCTTGCACACACACCGTCTCTCTCAAAAATAAATACACATTTTTTTTTAAAAAAAGAAAGAGAGCAAGAGAGAAAGAAAGTGGCTGAGTGAATAAAAAAAGAGACTAATCTATATATTTCCTACAAGAAACTCACTTCAGATTAAGGACACACACAGACTGAAAGTAAAGGGATGGAAAAAGATCTTCCATGCAAATGGAAAAGAAAGCTGGGGTATCTATCATTTTATCAGATAAAATGTGCATTAAGACAAATATTATAAAGCAAATATTAAAAGACCTAATGGAAGAAATAGATAATACAGTAACAGTAGGTGGCTTTAATACAACATTTTCAACAATAGATATATCATCTAGACAAAAAACCAATATGGAAAAATCAGTCTTAAATAACACATTAGACTACAGGGACCTAACAGATACATACAGAACATTCCATTCAAAAGCAACAGAATACACATTCTTCTCAAGGAAACATGGAAAATTCTCCAAGATAGATTATATGTTAGGGCACGAAATAAGTCTTAATAAATTTAAGAAAATTGATATCATATCAAGCATTTCTTCTGACCACAAGAGTATGAAGCTAGAGACCAATTAATGGAAGAAAACTGGAAAATTAGAAATATGTGGTGATTAATAACATGCTACTGAATAATCAATGGATCAAAGAAAAAAATCAAAAGAAATCAAAAGAAATTTAAAAATACCTTGAGACAAGTGAAAATGGAAACACAACATGCCAGAACTTATGAGATGCAGCACAAGCAGTTCTAAGAAGGAAGTTTATTGCAATAAATCCTTACACCAGAAACCAGAAAAATCTCAAATACTTACATCTGAGGAATTAGAAAAGAGAAGAACAAATGAAGATCAAATTGAGTAGAAGGAATGGAATTACAAAGATTAATGTAGAAACAAATGAAATAGAGACTAAAAGGTCAAAAGAAAAGATCAGTGAAACTAAAGCTTTTTAAAAATCATTTATATACGGGGTGCCTGGGTGGCTCAGTCAGTTAAGTGTACAACTTTTGATTTCAGCTCAGGTCATGATCTCATGGTTGGTGAGTTCAAGCCCTGCATCAGGCTCTGTGCTGACAACACATAGCCTACTTGGGATTCTCTCTCTGCCCCTCCCCTGCTTGCTCTCTCTCCCTCTCAAAATAAATAAACATTTTAAAAAATCCTTAAAGTTATTTATTTTTATTTTTATTTTTAGAGGGAAAGAGAGAGAATCTCAAGCAGGCTCCCTGCTCACTGCAGAGCCTGATGTGGGGCTCAATCCCATGACACTGGGATCATGACCTGAGTCGAAATCAAGAGCCAGACACTCAGTTGAGCCACCCAGATGCCCCTAGAGTTGTTAAAAAAATTTTTTTTGAAAAATTGACAAATCTTTAGCTAGACTCACCAAGAAAAAGAGAGAATTCAAATAAATAAAATCAGAAATGAAAAGTGAAACATTAAACTGATACCACAGAACTACAAAGGATCACAAGAGACTATTATAAACAATCATATGTCACAAAATGGACAACCTAGAAGAAACATAAATTACTGATAACATACAACTGCCAAGACTGAATCACAAAGAGATAGAAAATCTGAAAGACTAATAATTTGAAGGGAGATTGAATCAGTAAAAAAAACTTTTTAAGAAAAAAAAAAAAGTCCAGGAAAAATGACTATCCAGATGAATTCTACCAAACATTTAAAGAAAAACTATTACCAATCTTTCTCAAATTCTTCCAAAATTTCATATTCAACAATACATTTAAGGATAATACACTACAATCAAGTGGGATTTACTTCAGGGATACAAGGATTATTCAACAACTACAAATTAATTGATATGTTACACTACCTTAAGAAAGTAAAAGATAAAAATCTTATAAACATAGCAATATGTGCAGAAAGGCATTTGACAAAATTTAACATCCATATGTGATTAAAAACTCTCAGCAAAGTGGGTATAGAAAGAACATACCTAAACATAATAAAGGCTATATATAACAAGCATACAGTTAACATCATACTCAAAAGTGAGAAGCTGAAAACTTTCCTTCTCTTCTCAGGAGCAAGACAAGGATGTTTGCTTTCACTATTTGTATTCAACATAGGCATGCATAGATAGATATTCAGACAGATAAATGATAGGTGGATAGATGATAGATGGATGGATGGATAGATAGATAGATAGGATAATGGCATCCAAAAAGAAAAGAAGTAAAATTATCTATGTTTGCAGATATGGTCTTATATGCAGAAAATCATGAAGTTTCTACCAAAAAAACCTGTTAGAACTAATAAATAAATTCAGCAAATTAGCAGTATACAAAGTCAACATGCAAAATATCACTTGTATTTCTATATGCTAACAATGAGCAATTTGAAAAGAGAATTAAGAAAACAATTCCATTTATAATACAAACAAAAATAATAAAATACTTAGGAATTAACTTAACCAAAGAGATGAAAGACATAACAATTCACAACATGGCTGAAAGAAATGAATGAAGACATAAATAAATAGAAACAGATCCCAAGTTCAAGACTATATTGTTAACATGTCAAACTAAAAAAGAAAAAAAACTAAGAAACTCATCTACAGATTCAGTGAAATCTCTATTAACATTCCAATGACATTTTTTGCAGAAATAGAAAAACCTATCCTAAAATTCATATGGAATCTCAAGAGATCTTGCATAGCCAATACAATCCTGAAAAAGATCTCAGAGGACTCACACTTCCTGATTGCAAAAGTTACTACAAAGCTACAGTAATTAAAACAGTATGGTATTGGCATAAAGGCAGACATATAAACTAATGTAATGGAATAGAGATCACAGAAATAAACCCTTACGTATATGGTCAAATGATTTTTGACAAAGGTGCCAAGACCATTCAATGGGGAAAGGATGGTCTTTTCAACAAATTTTGTTGGGAAAACTGGATATCCCCATTCAAAATAATGAAGTTGGATCCTTTCCTAACACCATACACAAAAATTAATGCAAAATGAATCTAAAACCCAAATGTAAGGCTTAAAACTATAAAACTCTGAGAAGAAAAGAGGAAAAGGCTTTAAAACATTACATTTGTCAATAATTTCTTGGATATGACAAAAGGCATAGGTAGTTAAAAAACAAAACAGACAAAACTGACTTCATGAAAACGAAAAAAATAGTACATCAGAAGACACTGACAGTAGAATAAAAAGGCAACCCATGAAATAGGAGACAAAATTTGCGAATCATTTATATAATAAGAAATTCATATCCAGAATATATAGAGAACTCTTAAACTCAGCAAACAACAGAGCAAACAACTAAAAACAATGGGCAAAGGACTTTCATAGGTATTTCTGAATGTCCAGTAAACACATGGATACACTAATCATTAGGAAAATGCAAATGAAAACTATAATGAGATATATCCCCACACCCACTAGGATGGCTACTATTAAAACAAAACCCCAAAACAACAAATGTTGGCAAGAATATAGAGAAGTTGGAGCCCTGATCCCTGTTATTAGTAATGTAAAATGGTACAGTTGCTGTGAAAAACACTGTGGCATTTCATAAAAAAATTAAAAATAGAGGGGCGCCTGGGTGGCTCAGTTGGTTGAGCGGCAGACTTTGGCTCAGGTCATGATCTCGCGGTCCGTGGGTTCGAGCCCCGCGTCACGCTCTGTGCTGACAGCTCAGAGCCTGGAGCCTGTTTCGGATTCTGTGTCTCCTTCTCTCTGACCCTCCCCCGTTCATGCTCTGTCTCTCTCTGTCTCAAAAATAAATAAATGTTAAAAAAAATTAAAAAAAAAATTAAAAATAGTTATCATAGAAGCAATTCTCCTTCTGGGTGTATAGTCAAAAACATTGACAGCAGGGCCTCAAATATTTGTACGCCCATGTTCACAGCAGCATTATTCACAATAGCTAAATTGGAGAAGTAACCTAAGTTTCCACTGATGGATGAATGGATAAGCAACGTGTGGCACATACATATAATGGAATATTATTCAGCCTTAAAAAGGAAGAAAATTCTGCAATATACTACAACATGGATGAACTTGAGGACATTATTCCAAGTGAAATAGCCAGTCACAAGAAGACAAATAATGCTGTATAGTTTCACTATAGTGAATGCATTCACTATATGCATTACTTAGAGTAGTCAAAATCATAAAGACAGAAAGCATAATGATGGTTGCCTGAGGTGGCAAAAATGGGGGAGTTATTGTTTAATGGTTATACAACTTCAGCTTTACGATAGGAAATGAGTCATGGGATTGAATGGTGGCGATGGTTGCACATGTGAATGTATTCAATACTGCTAACTGTGCACTTGAAAATGGTTAAGATGGTAAATTTTATGTTATATGTATTTTGCTACAATAAAAAAATTAAATGCGGCATTAGTTCTTTTCTCCACTGTACGTAGCGCATTCATTTTGACACCTAAAATAAACTCAATATTTCTGTGCAAATAGCTAAGATGAATAGTGTAATAAACAGAAAGAAATTGTTTTTATTAGAAAATATTCCAGCCTGTAGAAAGTGTTGAAAAATAAATTCCATTACAGCTTCTTTATGAAAGCAAATGTAATTTCAGGAAAAGAAGGAGCATCTAATAACCTCAACTAAAGTAACATGACATCTGCACTACTGAATGTCTCTTTGTGTAAGGATCCTAACATGGTCAAAACTCCCACAAACAAAAATCCACCATCACCATCAAGGGCAACAAGTACTGGATTTATTAATTTAATCCTGGATTCTTCAAGGACAGTGATTTGATATGAGGGTTGCTCATTGGATTATGAACCAATGGCCAAATCCATATGGAACACAAATAATGATGCATAGCTTTAGTTTGTTTTTTTTGAATAATATTTAATACAAGCTATGTCAGCAGTCTCTTAAACTAAGCAGGAAAATATCCCAGCTGAGTGGGCCATATTTCGCCAATCAGAACCTTGACGCATACAGCCTCCCAGCAGGTGCTTCCATATTGGTAGCATGAGGCAGTAGAACAGATTAAATACGATTTAAAGAAAGAAAACAAATACCCCATCCCAAAGAAAATATCAGTGAAATAAAAATGAAAACAAATACATGGAAACAATTTATGTATTAAATAAATTATCAGTGAGTATAAATAGCTCAATGCATTTTTCTCTGATAAGTGATTTCTGAGATAAGGGGCACCTGGGTGGCTCAGGTGGTTAAGGGCCCAACTTCAGCTCAGGTCATGATCTCATGGTTTGTGAGTTTGAGCCCCCCATTGAGCTCTTTGCTGTCAGCACAGAATCTGCTTCGGATCCTCTGTCTCCCGCTCTCTGCCTCAACCCCTCTTGCACACATGTGCTCACACTCTTTCTCTCTCAAAAAAAAAAAAAAAAAAAAAAAAATTAAAAAAATTTTAAAGTAATTTCTGAGACAAAATTTATCAATAGTTATAAAATTGTCAATAAAATAGGTGCAGGATGTGGAGAAAAAAAGATTAATTATGCTTACATGGGCAAACAGTGTGGCATGGAGTTGTTTAAGAATGTTAGTGTTGGGGCGCTTGGGTGGTTCGGTCAATTGGGCGGCCGAGCTCGGGTCCTGATCTTGCGGTCTGTGAGTTCAGGCCCATGTCGGGCTCTGTGCTGACAGCTCAAATCCTGGAGCCTGCTTCCGATTCTGTGTCTCCCTCTCTCTCTCTCTCTGCCCCTTCCCTGCTTGCTCTCCGTCTGTCTCTCTCAAAAATAATAAACATTAAAAAAAAAAAAGAGTATGAGTGTTAATGTGAGCCACCTGGGTGGAAAATAGAAATAAAACTACATCTGTTTTAGGCCTACAAAGACAAGAAGATCTCACTGTCACATGAAGACGAAGTGCCAGACTCTGGTGGCCTGAGAATCTATATACCAAAGAGGTCTATGGCCCCTTCTAAGGGAAACTGCCATTTTGGAGAAGACAGCCTACCTGATATTGGACTCTGACCTTCCGCGGAAGATGTGTAAACTTGCTGAATTGCCCTCTGCCTAGAGAGAAGGGCTGAGTCCCAGGGGTCACAGGTGGGTTTCTCTCAGCCTCTAAACACTTGTGGGCATAAGACGCCAGCACCTGACTAGGCAAGCCCCACCTTCGGTGAGAGATTCAAAGTTGACTCTTCTGGATCCAGGCATGCACTTGGACAACATCAGGTCACTTTTAAGACAATGCTGTGTTACAGTTTGATTTTTCTCCTACTGAATACACCACTTCCCACCATCCTGCAGGACAAATTACTGATGCCTGAGATATCTTCACACAAAAGTTTTCAAACAGTCTACACTTACAAATTAATGGATTAAGCTATACATGTCTGAGAGAATAGGTTAATGTATTCACACTAGATTGAAATCACTGTTATATAAGTACACTGATAGACGAATGCATCAGCTTTTATCTGCTACTGAATTATATAAACATGGTTTTAACGCTGGAAAAAAAAAAAAGAGTTTTCAAAGGATTAGCAGTCCTTGGTCTGGCAGTCAAAAATGAACCGTGCCAATCTGATTTCTACTCAAGGGATGTCAAATTTGAGACTCTGAAAATCTGACAGCTTCTCTGGGAAATAGGACTAAGGTTTATTTATCCTTGGGGGCTGAAGTGGCAATTTTTAGACACTTGCAAGAGTAGAAATCAGAGAAGACTGGGGCAGGGAGGACAGAGTCACAGAAGAAAGCAAATAAAGGCAAGGGAATCCTTAAGAGAAAGGAGAGAGAGCAACACTGGTTTCTGTCTTCCCAATTTACTTCTCTATGCTCTAGGAGTTCCATACGTGTTTCCTTTTTACCTCTGCCTGTGTGATTTATTAGCCACCACCCTCCCCCGCCCCCCCCCCCCGCCCTGTCCTTTACATGCTCAGTGTGAATGGGCCTCTCTTGCTATGAGTAGGGTTTTCAAACAAATATGCTCACACAGATTGGGTTTGGGTCTTAGGAATTTATTTATGGCCTCCAAAGATCCAGGTAATCAAGGCAAGAATTTCAGCAAGATCGCTCATTAGCTTAGGAATATTCTCCCACACACCAAAGTAACATTTGCACCTTGTGCAACTTGGAGTTACTTGAGAATCACTGAAGTTGCAAATGTTTAACTCCTGAGCACCAAGACAGCAGCATGTTTGTGTGTGCGTATGTGCATGTGAGTGTATGTATATATGTTCTATACTCGGTGTTATGTTATGGTAATCACTGGTGATACGATGATGATCCATTCGGATTTTTTATTTCTTGAACTGTTGATAATAAGCATGTACTATTCTTATATTTTCCAAAACAACTGTTATGTTCTTCAAGAAAAAAGTAGGTGGGCCTTAACAGCCAAATCTGTATGATTAACTAATATGGATTGACTAAGAAAATGTGTCCCTGTAACTTATTTAAAATGTGTCCAGGATTTTACTCTGAAGTTGCATACAATGTCACATGACAGCTTTGTCTATGTGTATGTTATCCTGGAGAGAATGTTGGGAGAGCTGGAACAGAAGAGACAAGCAGTAGCCAGGAGCAGACTTCTCAGAGGACTCCTCTCGCGCATTCCCTCCTATTGTGGAAAAAAAGATAAATGTACAGGCAGAAGACGTCCACCTGCTGGCTTGGTTTCCTCCAGCTAGCACCTTTTTAAACATTTGTGCTGAAATGTTATGTATCACAGTTAGCATAAAATAATGAGAAGTACCATCAAGGGAAATTTTTCCTGACCTTGGCGATCAGGAATTCTCTATGAATTCCATGCTTGATGATTTACTAAGAATAGTGAAAATAGCATGCTCCCTCCTGCCTCTCACTCCGGCTTGTTTGTCTTGGAAAAATTCCCTCTACATCTTTTGTTATGCTTTGTAAATCAAGTCCAGCGGAAAATAATATTATAAAATATTTTATTCTTACATCTGACTTTCTTGGCTCAAACTCAGTGGCAGACCCAGAGCAGATGTCCTGTTGGGCCCCACGGCAGTGGCTTATAACTGTCTGTGAAGCCTTACACCCTGGCTTAGGAGGATGACCATTGTTTTCACAGGATGATTTTGGATGGAGAAAACCCCACTAGCTACTATTTCATATTAAATTTTCAAGCAACTTGAAGTTTTATGTTACCTTTTTTTCTTGCCCACTAAGAAAGGACAACAGAACGAAGAGGAATGAACCTTCCCTCGCCTTGGTAACAAAACCAATAATTGTTGGAAACTCAGCCGTCCCTCTTGTCATCTTGTTTCCTGGTAAAGCAAAAGGAAATGGAGCTGGGTTTGTGGGTCTAAGATCCACAAACTATTCTTGTTGCATTCTTAGCCAGCATTCTTAGATACATGTCTGCTGATTATGGGTTCCTGAAATTTGCTGCCTGCACTGCTTGGAACCAGAGTCTGCCACCTGCTGGCCGTGCTGAGTAACAGCATCTTTCCCCACTAGGGCCCTCCCATTGTGACACACTGCTGGCCTTAGCAAAATACCGGTATCAGAAGACTCCAGCACTTTCTCCATTCCATACCACCTGATCGGAGCTCTGTTCAGCTGCCACACGCAGGCTGAGTCACGATGGCTCTCTTTCTCTCAGAAATATTGTTTATTTTAGAATTCTGAAGAGTACAGCGAATGTAATTCTTGTATCACATTACCTAATGCTGTAGAGTCAGTTGTTTCCCAGTGGCCAGAGGGGACCAAGTATGGTTTCCTCAGCTTGCCAAGTGCTGGCCAATCTGTTTATTCCACTGTTGTGGCCATGCTTGCTGCCCTGCCATTACTGTATGTTCATCTGAGCAATTTTGATCCATATTGGCTGAAAAAAGGCATTCAAGTAATGTTGCTGTAGGTGCCTACAGGTGCAAATGCCAGGGCCACTTGAAATGCCAGTTGGAATGTAAGTTTCATGCATCTTTAAGAATTACTGGAATAACAAGCTGGCATTGAATCATAAATATAGAATTGCTGGAAGGTAGCCTTTTTAAAAAAGTATAGTTGACACACAGTGTTACTTTAGTTTCAGGTGTACAACATAGTGATTCAACAACTCTATACCCTCAGCTCAGCACAAGAAAGTTGTTTAACTTTTGAGGGGGATTCTTATACACCATGCCACTGGGGAAGAAGAGACCGGCAATTGTGTGAATAGGAACTGGAACAAGCTGTGGAGTGATGTCATGACTGAAGGGGATTTCAAGCAAAGAAGATATTGGGGATGTACTTACGCCCTAGAGACCAATTTAGGGAGCACTCTCGCCTCCAGAAAAACAGCCCCTGGCTTGAAAGGATGTTGTCTGTAGTCAGAGCACATCTGTTGTTTTTTTCTGAAATGCCAGGTATGCCATATCACCTCTCCCGGTTTAGCAGGGCTCTGTGCCCTGTGGCAGCCATTTTAGATATTCTTTTTTGTTTTTTAACTTTATTCATTTGTTTTGAGAGAGACAGAGACAGTGTGAGTGGGTGAGGGGCAAAGAGAGAGAATCCCAAGCTGTCTCCACGCTGTCAGCCCAGAGCCATCGCAGGGTTCAAACCCATGAACCATGAGATCATGACCTGAGCCAAAACCAAGAGTCTGATGCTTAACTGACTGACCCACCCAGGTGTGCCCATTTTAGATATTCTTCAGACCAATAAACTCCTTCTCTTCCTCTCTCTTTCTCTCTCTCTCTCTTTCATGCTTCTATAAAAAGATTTTGAAAAATTCCTCCTTACCTTTAGGTTTATATCTAATATTTTTCAGTCTGGGTTTAAATAGTTGTAAAGGAAGTGATTCTTTACATATTGTAAATATTGTCTTATGAACCTGACTCTTTGATCCATGAATCAAATAGGTGTGTTGATCTTCCAATTACATGGTATCTTTTTGTTATTTATTCATAACTTAATTAGACTGTAGCCAAAGAATGATATTAATCTCTGACATTTGTTAAGATTTTATTTCTGGCTTTGTATGCAGTCATTTTTCTTAAAGGTTCCAATGTGATTGAAAAGAGTGTATTTTTAGGTAAACCCATGGAGACAGAAAGTACATTAGTAGTTACCAGGGGCTGTGGGAAGGGAGGAGTTGAGAATGAAAGCTAATAGTTATAGGGCTTCTGTTGGGGGTTATAAAAAGGTTCTGGAATTAGATAGTGGTGACGGTTGCACAATTTTGTAAATATACTAAAAATTACTGAATTATATACCTTAAAAGGATGAATTTTATGGTATATGAATTATTTCTCTTAAATTAAAAATGCACTTTCTTTAATTATAGATGCAAGCTTGTTAATTATGTTTCAAATAATCTATAACCTGATTTTATGTCTTCTTGATTTACCAAATACATTGAAATTCACGATAAAATCGTTATACACTCACAAAAGAAACTTAATTGATTACTATTGGAGAATACCAGTGAATCAAGCCATTTTTTTGAAAAGTGGTACATTGAAAAGTGATATGTAAGAAAAAGAATCAAACATTTAACCTTCCCTTCTCTTATGAACTATACCAGTGGGTAACTAGATAGAAGAGGTAGTTTCTTTTTGTGGATGTACTTTGGCTAACAGATGAAGAAGGAAAGACTGAGTTAGAATATAACCTTTTCACAATCACTTATGAATTAAGAGATCTAGGCTTTGAATAGTTGAACCGTAATGGCAGATAAATGGAGAGAGAGAGAGAAAGAGAAAGAAAGGTCAATACACCTCCTTCTTGAAGTAGCACCACCTGTGAAGTTTTTAGAAAAGTGGATCAATACCTCATTATCAATTTGCAGCAAATACGGAGGGTGGAGAAATATGTTAAATGACACCTCAGGGATTCAATGAGAACAATCCATACTATGGTAAACTCAATTGGACAAAAGACTTGGTTTTTCGTTTTTTAAAATTATTTTTAATGTTTTGTTTATTCTTGAGAGAGAGCGAGCGAGAGAGAGCACAACACAAATGGGGGAGGGGCAGAGCGAGAGAGGGACACAGAATCAGAAGCAGGCCCCAGGTTCAGAGCTGTCAGCACAGAGCCTGACACGAGGCTCGAGCTCACAAACTCCAAGATCATGACCTGAGCTGAAGTCAGATGCTTTACTGACTGAGCCACCCAGGTGCCCCAAGATTTGGTTTTTTCAAGTGCAAGGAAAAAATACAAAAGGGGGCCTTATAGATTTAAGAGATATATCAAACAATCTGAATATGCAGGCCTTATTTGGATCCCAATTCAAATAAACCAATAATACATTTATGACATTTATTTTTTTTTAATTTTTTTTAATGTTTACTTATTTTTGACAGAGAGAGAGACAGAGCATGAGCAGGGGAGGGGCAGAGAGAGAGGGAGACTCAGAATCTAAACCAGGCTCCAGGCTCTGAGCTGTCAGCACAGAGCCCAACGCGGGCTCAAACTCACAGACCACGAGATCATGACCTGAGCCAAAGTCGGACGCTCAACCGACTGAGCCACCCAGGCGCCCCACATTTATGACATTTATAAGATCACTGGACATTTGAACATGGACTGGGTATTTGATGGTACTGAAGAAATTAATTCTTTCTTAGGTATAAAATTTGTAATGTGGTTATGTTTAAAAAGAGTTCTTATCTTTCAGAAATTTATGCTAAACCATTTCAGGATGAAATGTATAGGACTAGGATTTGCTTTAAAATAATGTGAGAGAGGGGAAAGTGGGTGATGAAATAAGATCAGCCATAAGTTGATAATTGTAGCTGATTGATGGATTCACAGGGGTTCACGATATTATCTCTACTTTGTATATGTGTAAACTTTTAAATAATATTAAAAAATAAAAATAGAAAAATATTTTGTATGTAGGAGTCTTACAACGAATCTCTGGCCTGATCTTAAGTAACCTTCATTCCTCTATTTCTCTATTATAAAAAGAAAAATAATGTTTTACACCCACATGTCACTTATCATTGCAGTGAATCATAAAAATTATTCCTGTGATAATGGCCTGGAAGAGCTCTGTGCCATCTGGAGCAGGCCAGGCAAGTGATTTCTATACTTAACTCAGGCTTTTCTAAGGAGTGACTAAAGACGGCATCCTAGGGACTGCAATTTGCTGTAGATCTTTAGGTTGGAGTCCAGATCAGATGTGGTGCAGGCCTCTGAAGGCCCTGCCCATGTCTGCTTTCCAGGGGGACAGTTAATCCTGCTCCTCATGTCCCTGCCCCACTCCCTTCCCAGCAACACCAGATAGAGTTGAGACCTGGAAGGATAACTTGTTGGTGGCACTTCTTACCCCAGAGTTTCAACCAGTTTCTAAACTTTCAAAGGGCTAGGCCTGGGGGGTATAGTCAGTCCCGTTGAAAGAGTGACCACATTAGCACAGCACCACTTTCTTTCTTTTTTTTAATTATATATATATTTTTAATGTTTTTTTTTTAATTTATTTTTGACAGAGAGAGACAGAGCATGAGTGGGGGAGGGGCAGAGAGAGAGGGAGACACAGACTCTGAAGCAGGCTCCAGGCTCTGAGCTGTCAGCACAGAGCCCAACACAGGGCTCAAACTCACAGACCGCGAGATCATGACCTGAGCTAAAGTCGGTTGCTCAACTGACTGAGCCACCCAGACGACCCAGTACAGCACCACTTTCAATCAACATCTCTCTCTTTCTCCCTCCCTTCCTCCTCTCTTCCTCTCTCTCTCAATTGTATTCACACTTCTCCAAAGTCTTCCTCATAATCTATGATATTGGCATGATGAAATATAACTTTTAATACTTTCCTGCTTTCTCAAAAATCAGTTGGCCATACATTTGTGGGTCCAATTCTGAGTTCTCTATTCTATTCCATTGGTCTATGTGTCTGTTTTTGTGCCAATACCATGCTGTCTTGATGATGACAGCTTTGTAGTCGAAGCTAAAGTCTGGGATTGTTATGCCTCCTGCTTTGGTTTTCTTTTTCAACATTACTTTGGCTATTTGGGGTCTTTTGTGGTTCCATACAAATTTTAGGATTGCTTGTTCTAGCTTCGAGAAGAATACTGGTGCAATTTTGATTGGGATTGCACTGAATGTGTAGATTGCTTTGGGTTCTTACCTCATACACAAAAATAAACTCAAAATGGATGAAAGACCTAAATGTAAGACAGGAAACCATCAAAACCCTAGAGGAGAAAGCAGGCAACATCTTTGACCTCAGCTGCAGCAATTTCTTACCCGACACATCTCCAAAGGCAAGGGAATTAAAAGCAAAAATGAACACACTATTGGGGGCCTCATCAAGATAAAAAGCTTCTGCACTGCAAAGGAAACAATCAACAAAACTAAAAGGCAACTGACGGAATGGGAAAAGATATTTGCAAATGACATATCGGATAAAGGGCTAGTATCCAAAATGTATAAAGAACTCACCAAACTCCACACCCCCAAAACAAATAATCCAGTGAAGAAATGGGCAGAAAATATGAATAGACACTTTTCCAAAGAAGACATCCAGATGGCCAACAGACACATGAAACGATGTTCGTCACTCATCATCAGGGAAATACAAATCAAAGCCACACTGAGATACCACCTCACACCGGTCAGAGTGGCTAAAATGAACAAATCAGGAGACTATAGATGCTGGCGAGGATGTGGAGAAATGGGAGCCTTCTTGCACTGTTGGTGGGAATGCAAACTGGTGCAGCTGCTCTGGAAAACAGTGCGGAGGTTCCTCAAAAAATTAAAAATAGAACTACCCTATGATGCAGCAATAGCGCTGCTAGGAATTTATCCAAAGGATACAGGAGCGCTGATTCATAGGGCACATGCACCTCAATGTTTATAGCAGCACTTCCAACAATAGCCAAATTATGGAAAGAGCCTAAATGTCCATCAACTGGCGAATGGATAAAGAAGATGTGGTTTACATATACAATGGAATACTAGTTGGCAATGAGAAAGAATGAAATCATTTTATTTGCAGCAATGTGGATGGAACTGGAGGGTATTATGCTAAGTGGAATAAGTCAGTCAGAGAAAGACAGATATCATATGTTTTCACTCATATATGGATCTTGAGAAACTTAACAGAAGACCATAGGGGAAGGAAAGGCAAAAAGAAAATTGTTACAGACAGAGAGGGAGGGAGGCAAACCATAAGAGACTCTCAAATACAGAGAACAAACTGAGGGTTGATGGGGGGTGGGGGAGAGGGGAAAGTGGGTGATGGGCATTTAGGAAGGCACTTGTTGGGATGAGCACTAGGTGTTGTATGGAAGTCAATTTGACAATAAATTAGATTAAAAAAACAAGAAATACAACTTTTAAAAAGATGTCATTGCCTGAGTGTCTCTTCCCCTTGTTCCACTTCTGACTTAAGTGGAATCAATTCAGATTGCTGGTTCCAAGTGTCTGACAAGACTGCTGAGTGTTTGAAGGACAGCCCCTCTTGACTTACTGGGAACCCATCCTTAGGATCAGAATGAATGGGAGGTCTAGATGAGAAGTAAGGGGTTTTGGTTTTTCTCTAGGATTAAAGAGTAGGGGGTAAGGAGGAAAGCTATAGGTGAGACAGATCTCCTTGACCCTCATCATGCTTGTCTAAGTTCAACTCCAGCTTTATTATGGGAAAATAGATGCCCTGAGAAGACAGGTCCCAGGAATGAAAGGATGCTCAGGAGGAGTTGTGGGAGGATGTCAGCTGGCTCTCAAAATTGGAACTGTCATTCCCTCCCTAGGTCTCAACAACCTAAGGAGAAGACCATTGTTGATGACCTGTCTTCAGTATAAAGAGTAAATGAGCCATAATTGGCAACTTTATTGCCAGGAAGACACGATGTTTATTCAGCTACTTCAAATTGTCTCTGGGACTAGAAAGAACCTATTAACCAAGTGAATAAATATATTTAAAATGTTTCTATTAGGAAGCTAAAGGTCAAATTCAGACCGTTCCATACTAGGGTTTTCAGATTTAATAATAAAAGTACATGATATCGGGGTGCCTGGGTGGCTCAGTCAGTTGAGCGTCCAACTTCGGCTCAGGTCATGATCTCATGGTTAGTGGGTTTGAGTCCCACATCCGGCTCTGTGCTGACAGCTCAGAGCCTGGAGCCTGCTTTGGATTCTGTGTCTCCTTCTCTCTCTGCCCCTCCCCCGCTCATGCTTTGTCTCACTCTGTTTCTCAAAAATAAATAAATGTAAAAAAAATTTTTAAAAATACATGATGTCCAGTCAAATTTGAGTTTCATATAAACCACGCATAAATTTTTAATCTGAGTATGCTTTGTGCAATATTTGAAACATAATTATACTAAAAACTGATTTGTTGCTTGTCTGGTATTTAAAATTAACTGAATATCCTGTGTTTTATTTGGCAACACTACTCCATACACAACTTCTCAGTTTTTTCAACTTTTTAATTAAATTGTGACCAAGAGCTAGAAGACGCCGTATCAGAGCACAATTTTGGGGTTGATGAAAAGGCATGGGAGACATTCCTGGTTAATAATGAAGGAGAACAAGCTGCATTTTTCTTCTTAGTAGTTTCTTAAACTAGGTTTCCAGATTGACCTATTACACCTCCACTTTGTACATGTTGCTAGCTTGCCCCATTTTACCAATTTATTTCATCCCTGGAGACAGAGTGAGCAATGTCTACAATGTAAGGAGTTCCCAGTCGCTTACAGAATGGTGTCAGCACCATAGAGCTGGCTGTTAAGTTCTACTGAAATGCTATGAAACCTGCACTAAATGTTCATAAAGGAGAAAAACAGCAGCACTTCAGGGAGGCCTGGGCGGGGGGGGGGTCCATTCGCTAACGTGATGTAGAGGCTCACCTGGAATCATCAGCTCGTGGGTACAATGGTGTCATGTGACACCAGGTTGGGAAGCTATTTGAACTGTTCTGCTGCAGAAGCAGGGAGATAATCTATCTGCCCTGGCATCCGGGAGCACCTGCTGCCATTTTCACAGTTGTGCTATAAAAGGGGTGGATCAGACCTTCAATCTCCGTGTCTGGACCTTGGCTGGTTACGTGGTGACTTCAAGTCCCTGTTTGAAAGGAAGTGACATACCAGTCAGAAATGTACTGGGGAAGTGTGGACATATTTGAAATGTAGGAAAGATCAGCACAGAATGCAGAACCTAGGTGATTAAAGAGAAAGGTCATTTGAAAGATTGCTGTTGGGGCCAGATTTCCCTCTCTTGGAAAACAGGGTTTCTAGGAGCCCGGACTGGAAGATGCTGTTACCTTGTCTCTCCCTCTCCTCAAATTCACTGTTCCTGACCTCAAATTAGTTATACCTTCCCGCCAAAGTCAGTTATCACCCTGAAGTCTCTACACGAATGGTCCCATATTTACATGAACAAATGTTTTGGTAAAACACTAAACATGTCCTGGTGGTGTTATCTGCTGCTTCAGCAGAGGCCATCCTGGAGTAGTCCCTCCTCTCTTATCAAGCAAGTCTTCAGGTCTTGAGGCATCAACCTCAACAGAGTCTCTCAAACTCACCTCCTGCACATTTTCACTCTCTTAGTTGAGAACATTATTTTGGCTGCGTCTTATGTTTTCTGAGTATATTATGATCCTTAGGCTGCATATTTTAACATTTGCTTCTTCTTCCTTCCTTTGTATTTGCCCAGTTTATTTTAACCAAGACTTTAAAACTTAATTCAATCTTAAGTGTCTTTGAGAAGCCCTCTTTCTCCAATTATGTCCAGTTGCTTGCCTGTGTGTGCCCAACTCATGTGAGCATAACTAACGGAGTATTTGGCCCAGTGCATAACAATCATTAATGTATTTGTCAGTCTCTTTTCCTAGACGCTAGGCTCCTGGAAGACAGGGGCCTTATTTTATTTTTCTTTGTATTCCTTGGAGGTCTTAAGAAGCATTGTAAACTCCACACACCCAAAATGGAACATTGTGTCTTTTCTTTCAAATTTGGTCTTTTTTAATATATTTTTTAATCAGTTGTTGGCTATGACATCCACCAGTAGCTTAAGTTATAGTCATCTCCATCCACTTTCAAGTCCATCATTATGTTCTTTTGATTCCAGCTACAAGATATATCTTGAATCTCTTCACCTCCCTTGTGACCACTCTGGTCTAAACTAAGGGTTCTTGACCGTGGGTGATTTTGCTCCCACAGGACATTTGACAGTGTGTGGATACATTTTTGATTGTCATGAGTGGGGGAAGGTGCTACTGGCATCTAGCGGGTAGAGGCCAGGAATGCTGCTAAACATCCTGCAAAGCACAGGACAGCCCCACAATAAAGAAGTATCTGATGTAGAGTATCAGAAGTGCTGCTGATGAGAAACTCAGCTCTAAGCCAGCATTTCTTACTTACCCCCGTGAGTCAGCACAATACCCAACTCACTGCATCTGTCCTTCCACACCTTTGACCTTTCTTCACATGACAGCACATGGACCGTTATAAATGCTAATTTGATCATGTCATCATCCTGCTTGAAATCCTAGTGGCTTTTCTGTACTTTTAGGGATAAATTGCAAAATTCTTAACATGGTTCACCAGCCCCGGTGGTGTAACCTTTGCCAAGGTCCCTGGTGCCACCCATGCCTCTCTCCCCTCACTGCCTATGCGCTATGTGTGCTGGCTACTGGCCTTTCTCAATCCCTTGAAATCAGGGAATTCTTCCCTCCTTAGATCCTTGGCACTTTCTATTTTCTTTGCCCAGAAGTCTCTCCCTTTTCCCTTACTTCATTTCACCTAAATCCTCCAACTCCTGTAGATTTCAGCTCAAATATTATCTCAACTGAGAGGACTTTCCTTACTTCCCAGACAAGCTGTTGGGAGCTCAATGCTTGGGAGCACCTAGGTTGGAAAGCATGCTGCATTTTCATTTTGCAGTACTAATAATTAATGGTAGCTAACTAGTTGTGCAATTGTTGAAAGTCTGGCTCTTCTGCTAGTACATAAGCTCCAAGGGCAAGGACTACATCCCCAAAGCCTAGTGTGGTGTTTGTACCTTGTAGGCCTGCAAATGAATATTAGTCAAGGATGAAACCCCTGGTAGCTACCTACCGTGGTTCCTGGTGCCTAGTAGGCACACACTACATACTTGATGAATTACTGACTACATACATGTCCTTGAATATAAATGCTCTCCTTCTTGACTAGGAGAGATTTTAGAAGTCTGTGTGCAGTTCTTGCCCCAGTAATTCAGGTCAAAGACATGCTCTTTTGAAAGGTGTCCCTTCATTTTACTTCAGTTTCAAGTTTATTTATAATGACAAGTAAAAGTGCTAAAACCACTTACTACCAGATTGCAGCTGGTGATCCTCTAAGACTCTGACTTCAGAAAGTAAATTTAGACACTCCCTGACTCATAAGAAATAATTGCAGTTCTCATTGAACAGAAGGTGTGGAAAAGACAATTACCTTTGGGCAAGTTGGCTGGCCCGAGCCCGTGTTCTCACCTGTGAAATGAGGGTAATAACAGCACCTCCCACACAGTGTTGTTGTGTGAACTGAACTAACAGTTCAGTGTCTGGCACCTGGAGGGTGCCATGTAGGCATTTGCCATTACTCTCAACTCACATTTTGGATCTTCATTCTCATTTGGGGATTACCAACCTCAGACTTAGGAAGGTTTTACCTGGAAGGAGGAAACTGAGTCCAGGGTGAATGATGAAACTAAATCAGGGATCACACGGTCTGCACAGAAAGGGGGCAGGAGGCGAATATAAAGGGGTAAGTGGGCCTGGTGGGGATGGGCAAACTAGAAATACAGGCTGTCCCAGGATACTTGGCATCCCTTGTGGAAATTGGAAAATCAGAACTTCCAAATTTTCAAGAGAGCTGAAATCCTCATTTTATGCAACATCTTCAATGTTCAACATCAGCAACTAAAAGTTTTAAAACCTTATTTGAACTAAACAAAATACAGCTGTGGTTTGGATGTAGCCAATGTCTGCTAGTTGGTGATCTCTACTGAGAGATTATCTGGTTGCTCTATAGGTCTGGACCAAAAGAACTTCAGACAGCAAGCAGCTGAATTCACCAATGATGAACAGTAGTCTTTCAAAATCACATAAATTTTGGAGTACGTAAGAAGAACAAAAATGAACATGTGTTTCCATTTGCCCCAAAAGGAAAAAGGTACATCCTACATACTATAGACTGTAGTCTTGTGGAAAAGTTTAGCAAACAAATCACTTGTCTATATTTGTACAAGCTAGAGGTAACTAAATTTGACAGTGGATCCAATTAATTAAAAACTATCCTGAAGTAACTTCATTTCCTTTTTTGATCCAGTTATAAGATTGAAAGAATGGTCAACAACACTACTGAAATTCAGCAAGACACTTAATCTTTTTTGTTTGTTTGTTTCATTATTCCTTTGAATAAGAGGGAAATACAGGTTAAATGATGATGCGATTAGGTATAGGTGTTGAGCACTGATCCCTGATGCCTATTTATTTAAAGACAAATCTTCCTATTTAAGGCCTAAGTAACAATAAGAAAAAATTACAGGGGAAATCGTTCTCAATGAAATCAGATTTTAGAAAGAAATGGAGAAAAATGCATAGGAAGGGAAATCAACCTGAGGAGGATGAGAGTGGTGTGGCTGGGACTGTGAATTGCGACCATGTCCCAGCTGGGGCTTCTACTCTTTCACTGAGGTCTTCAATAATGGCATGTATGTCTCATTTTCTGGCTTCTGCCTTCTCTGTTGCTTACAGCTGCCTCCTGCTAGATTCATCCCTAGCACTGGTCCCTCTCGGCCCAGACTCCAAACTAATCCTGTCCAACAAACTTATTAGCAAGCTGTCACCCCTAGATTCAGATCAAGAAATGCTGTCCCTGTGCCCCCATGACCTTGCCCAGCAGAAGCTCTTCTTAGCCCCTGTTTGACAAGACTGGGTTTCCATTGTGTTTCCTGTCCTATTTTTGCTAATTCCTCTTCCAGGGATCAAGCTTTCTCTTTGCACATTTTAAATAATTGTAGCCCTTGGGAGAGCTCTCCTGGACCTCAGCTCCTTTTCTGTCAGATTCTCAGTTTCTTCCATCATAACCCCCCAGAATAAGATTTCATTATATGTTTTTGAAAATATGAGGGTCATCGGTGACCAAATTCATGGCTAAATTGGTCATGTCTTTGGCTTTTGTACCTGGCTTACTCCTCCAAGTACAGCATTCCTCTGCTTACACTGCCTTCTACCCTTCTGGTCATGACCCTAAAAGTCATTTCAGGTCCTGGCTTCTTCATTGACCTAAGCTACTCTGGGGTGCTATAAGGAAGATCATGTCTTGTATCCCAATCCTCGGATATGACTAACAGCAGGCATGGTGCTCACACTTGTAGGTTACAGTGAACTGTGGGACAAAATCAGGATTCAGAAAAATTTCAACAAGTAGAAGTTAACAGGAAATGTCCTGATCTGGATCAACACACCCATTTGCTCCAGTGAAGAATGAGAAATATGTAGCTTTGTGGCATCTCCTGTTAAGAGGACTTTTGGATTTTTAGTGCATTTTATTAAAAAGTTATCTCAGTGTGAGTCATTAGTTTGTGAAGTGACTGCCAAAAAAAGCTTAGAATGAGCTCAGAATGCATTAATACAAGTATAGAAGTTGGAAGTGGAAAGTGATAGCCCCACTTTGTGCTGTGCTGGTTAGCCACACCTGGAAGCTACATGTTCAGGGAACTATAAATAATTTTGGACATAGAAGTAAGATTCAGGATGGTGATGAGATGAAAAGATTGCCAAAATGAGAATTTATTGAGGAGCTAGAGAATGATTGGCTTTCAGGAGAGGTTGGGGGCTAGAAAATGTTTTCAAATGTAATGAAGAACTATTACGTGGGAAACTTGTTTGTATGATCCTATGGAGTTGACACTAGGGCAATTGAGTGGGATATTTAAACAAAAACTTTCCAAAAGTCAAACTGGCTCTCACATAAAAAAAGGCTGTTTTGCAATTAGAGGACATCTCTGCCATTGGAGGTTATTTAAGCACAGATCAGATGACCACTTGGTCAGGATACGGTAGAGAAAAGTCAAACATCAGGGGCTTTGCAGTTATGTGACCTTTACAGGTCCTTCCAAATTCAGGCATTCTGTGATTCTAGGTATGTCTTTTAAAAACAGATCTCCATTTGAAGAGTAGGAACTTCTGCTTAATGAATATCAACTCTACAAAGATATTTCAAAGATATTACCTCATTTATTATGCACAACAATCCCATGTGATGGATATTATTATTTTAATTTTCAGAGGAGGATATTATGGTTAGAGAGATTAAATATTTTCTTTCAGATCACACCTATAAGAAAGGTGGGATCTAGGGTGAGCCTAGATCCTTGTCCTATGAAAGGATTCAGTTCATTAAAACTTCTAAAACTTTGAAGTCTTATGAAGGTAGTTCTGTGGACTTTAACCTTGAAATATGCTATGAAGGAAAGAGACCTATCCTGGAATGCAAGAGACTTGGTATTTAGAGCCAATTCTGCCAAAAACATGGTTCACCACCTGGTCTTGGTTTCCTTGATAGTAAAATTGGGGTATTGAGTAGATGATATCAAAGGCTCTGTCTAGATTTAACATTTTATAGTTTTAAAATGGTTAGTTAAGATAATTAAATTGAAATGCACATCTTTATTTTCCCAAAATACTTTGTAAGGTTTGAACACGGTTCTCCTATATCCTTAACCATATGGAGTCTTGATACTATAGAACTTGACCCCTAGACCACATTCTCCAAGACTCCCATTTCCTTGCTAAGCCAGCTTACAATAACAAACACAGCAAAGATTATCCAAGACAGTTGTGTTCAGCAACATCCCATGTGTTCCTTTCCCAGACTTCCTTGTAGTTATATTCGAGCTTATATTTCCAGCTCAGGCTGAAGGTCTATGAAGAGACACATGGTTAAAAGTAGGCACGTCTCTTCCATGTCTCTCTTCTGCCTTGGCTGAGCTGGTAGCATCACGATAAGGAAAGTCTAGATCCCTGAGTCCGTGGATAGAGACGTTACCAAATGCTTTCAATATTGAGTGGGTGACATACAACATTTACTGAGACAAGTCACTGAAGTTTTTAGATTTTATTTGTTACCACAGCTTAGTATGACAGATGCATATACTTTGCATTGATTCCCAGAAATGTAAATAAACAAAATGTACCAATTAAAAGGCAAAGGTTTTCAGATTGGATTTAAAGGGCTGACCTAACTGCTGGATATAAAGAACCCAAGTTAAATATAAAGGCACATGTAGAGTAAAAGAATAGAAAGAGATTAGCCTTACTACCCCTAACCACATGAATGCAGGAGTAGTTATGTTATTACCAAAATAATTGTCTGAAATATGTCAGAGTAAAAAATAATACTAGGAATAAAGAAATTCATTTCATGATGATAAAATATAATTCAACAAGAGGACATAACAATCCTAATGTTCGTATTTCTAAACATTGTAACAGATAACAGAGCTTCAAAGTACTTGCAGCAAAATCTGATAACAGGAAGAATAAACAAACAAATCCATAATTATATCCAGAGATTTCAACAGCACTCTTCCAATAATAAATAGAACAAAGAGAAAAAATCAATGAGTATAGAAGACTTGAATAGCACAATTATTCAATTTGACCTAATCAACAATCATATATATCTCTATGCAACAACAGCAGAATATATATTATTTTCAAGTGCACTCAGAATGTTTGGCAGAAAGTATTAATATAGTATTAAAATCCAAATTATATAAAATATGTTATTTTTTAAAAAATATTTTTAATGTTTTTATTTATTGTTGAGAGACAGAGCGTGAGTGGCGGAGGGGCAGAGAGAGAGAGAGGGAGACATAGAATCTGAAGCAGGCTCCAGGCTCTGAGCTGTCAGCACAGAGCCCGATGTGGGGCTCGAACTCATGAACTGTGAGATCATGACCTGAGCTGAAGTCAGACACTTAACCAACTGAGCCACCCAGAGGCCCCAAGGCATGCTCTTCTACCACAATGAAATCAAATTAAAAATCAATAATGGGAGGATATCTGGACAATCTCCAAATATTTGGAAGCTAAATTGCACACTTCTAAATAATCCATGGGATCAAAAAGAAATAAAAAATTAGAAATTATTTTGAATTGAATGAAAATTAAAAGAAAACACACAGAAAATGTAGGTTGTTGCTAAACAGAGCTTAGAGGGAAATTTACACTATTAATGTCTGTATTAGAAAAGAGAACGGGCTCATATCAATAACCTAAGAAACTTAACAAACAACTTTGAGAACCTAGAAAAAGCAGAGCAAATTAAACTCAGACTGAACAGAAGAAAGGAAATAATGAAAATCGGAGAAGAAATCAAGAAAATAGACAAGAGAAAAATCTACAATCAATGAGAGATTTTTATTGTTATATTTTTTTGTTTATTTATTTTTGATAGAGAGAGTATGAGTGGGGAGGGGCAGAAAGAGAGGGAGACACAGAATCCAAAGTAGGCTCCAGGCTCTGAGCTGTCTGCACAGAGCCCAATGTGGAGTCTGAACTCACTAACCATGAGGTCATGACCTGAGCCAAAGTCAGATGCTTAACCAACTGAGCCACTCAGGTGCCCCAAAAGCTTTTTATTTTTAGATCAATAAAATCAATAAATTTCTAGTCAGACCAAGCAGGAGAAAATAGCGAAGACACAAATGATCAACATTGGGAATGAGAGATGGGACTTCATTATAAATACACTGATATTAAAGGGAAAATCAGGAAATATTATCATCAATTTTATGACAATAAATTTGGCTATTTAGATGAAATGGACAAAGTGCTTGAAAGACACAAACTACCAAAGCTCACTCTGTCAAGAAAGAGATAGCCTGAATAGCCCTGTTGGGAGAAAATTCTCCATGTCTCTGGTGTTTCTACATGTCTTTTCAAAGACATTTGTATACTGAACAGCCTTGGAAGATAGAAATAGTGTCTCCTTTTGGAGCAGACAGTATGTTTTTTTTGCTCTTCAGAGTAAAAGTCAGAAGACAGGTTTGCTAGCAGCCTGTATAGTAAATAAAAGATAAACAAACAAACACAAGATTAAAAAAATATATTTTTGTGTTTCCTAAACTAGGGGTTCCTCAGTTGTGACACAAATGCCTAAGGCATGTGAACTTTTGAGGTTGGTCTTTCTCATGTCAGGGACTTCTTAAGATTTTGTAAGGACAATACAGATATCTTTCTTCTTCACCCTCCTCTTTTCTCCTCATTCCTCTTCCTTTTCCTCCTGTTTGACTTTTTCGCTCTTAAAATGTTACTGGCTTTATTGAAATATTATTCCCATACCATAAAATTATTCCATTTAAAGTGTACAACCCAGCTGTTAGTAGCATATTTACAGAGTTGTGTAAACATCACTATAATTTTAGTAGACATTTCTGATTCCACACCAACCACTAACCTACTTCTGTCTCTAAAGATTTACTCAATCTGGAGATTTCATGTAAGTGGAATTATACATACATAAGGTAGACTTTTGGGTCTGGCTTCTTTTATGTTTTCAGGATTTATCCTTATTGTAGCCTGTATCAGTACATCATTCCTTTTTTATTGACACACAATATTCCATTATATAGGTATATCGCATATTATTCATCCATTCATCATTTCATGGACATTTGGGTTCTCTTTATCTTTTCACTGTCATGAATAATACACGTTCACAGCTATGAACATTCATATGCAAGCCTTTGTGTGGACATATGATTTTCATTTCTCTTGTGTATATAACCAGGGGTGGAATTACTGGATCATGTGTTAACTCTATATTTTGTCTTTTGAGAAATTGTCCAGCTGTTTTCTAAATCATATGTACAATTTTGTATACTCATTAGCAGTGTATGAGGGTTCTAATTTCTCCACACCCCATCTGTATTTGTTATTATCTATCTGTCTGATTATTGTTGTCCTGGGCATGAGAAGAGGTATCTCTTCATGGTTTTCATTTGCATTTCCCTAAAGACTATTGACATTAAACATCTTTTCATGTGCTTAATGGTCATTTGAATATATTCTTTGGAGATTAATCTGTTTAACAGGCAACAACCTCTCTGACCTTGGCCACAGCAACTTCTTACTAGACAGGGAAACAAAATCAAAAATGAAGTATTGGGACCTCATCAAAATAAAAAGCTTCTGAGCAGTGAAGGAAACAATCAACAAAACTAACAGGCAACTGACATAATGGGAGAAGATATTTGCAAACGACATATAAGATAAAGGGTTAGTACCCAAAAATTTATAAAGAACTTATCAAACAACATGCAAAAATATAATCCAGTGAAAAAAATAGGCAGAAGACATGAACCAACGCTTTCCCAAAGAAGATATCCAGATGGCTAACAGTCACACGAAAAGATGTTCAACATTACTCATCATCAGGGAAATACAAATCAAAATCACAATGAGATATCACCTCAAACCTGTCAGAATGGCTAAAATTAACAACTCAGGAAATAACAGATGTTGACAATGTTGCAAAGAAAGAGGAACCCTTGTGCACTGTTGGTGGGAATGCAAACTGGTGCAGCCACTGGAAAACAGTATGGAAGTTTCTCAAAAAATTTAAAATAGAGCCATCCTACAACCCAACAATTGCACTGCTAGGTATTTATCCAAAGGATACAAAAATGCTGATTCAGAGGTGCACATGCACCCCAATGTTTATAGCAGCATTATCAACAATAGCCAAATTATGGGAAGAGCACAAATGTCCATTGACTGATGAGTGGATAAAGATGTGGTATATATATATATATATATATATATATATATATATATATATATACACACACACATATATATATACACACACATAAATATATACACACACATATATATATATACACACATATATATATATATAATACTAATTGAAAATCAAAAAGAATGAAATCTTCCATTTGCAACAATATGGATGGAATTATAATGTATTATGCGAACTGAAATAAGTCAGTCAGAGAAAGAGAAAGATCATATGATTTCACTCAAATGTGGAATTTGAGAAACACAACAGATGAACATAGGGGAAGGGAATGAAAAATATGATAAAAATAGAGAGGAAGGCAAACCATAAGAGACTCTTAAATACAGAGAACAGACTGAGGGTCACTGGAGGGTATTGGGTAGAGGGATGGGCATTAAACAGGGCACTTGCTGGGAGGAACACTGGGTGTTATATGTAAGTGATGAATCACTAAATTCTATTCCTGAAACCATTATTACATTATATGTTAACTAACTTGGATTTAGATTTAAAAAATTAAAAAAGAATGAATGCTTTCTTTTTGTTAAATGCATTTTCTGTATCTATAAGGAGAATCATATGGTTCTTATCCTTTCTTTTATTAATGTGGTGTATCATATTCATTGATTTCCAAGGATTGAACCAGCCCTGTAGCCCAGGAATAAATCCCACTTGATCATGGTGAATAATTCTCTTAATGTACTGTTGAATTTCATTTGCTAGTATCTTGTAGAGAATTTTTGCATCCAGGTTCATCAGGGAGATTGGCCTGTAATTCTTTTTTTTTTAGTGGGGTCATTGTATGGTTTTGGAATCAAGGTAATGCTGGCTTCATAGAATGAGTTTGGAAGCTTTCCTTCATTTTTATTTTTTGAAACAGTTTGAAAAGAATAGGTATTAATTCTTCTTTAAATGTCTGGTAGAATTCCCCTGGGATGCCATCTGGCCCAGGACTCTTGTTGGGAGATTTTTGATGACTGATTCAGTTTCTTTACGGTTATGGGTCTTTTCAAATTTTCTATTTCTTCTTGTTTCAGTTTTGATAGTGCATGTTTCTAGGAATTGTCTATTTCTTCTAGATTTCCCAGTGTGTTGGTATATAATTTTTAATAGTATTCTCTTATTATTGTTTGTATTTCTGTGGTGTTGTTTGTGATCTATCCTCTTTCATTCATAATTTTATCTCTTTGGGTCCTTTCTCTTTCCTTTTTGATGAGTCTGGATATGGGTTTATCAATTTGTTTATTCTTTCAAAGAATCAGCTCTTGGTTTCATTGATCTGTTCTACTGACTTTTTTTTTTTTTTTTTTGGTTTCTATATCATTTATTTCTGTTGTAATCTTTATTATTTCCCTTCTGCTGGCTTTAGGCTTTATTTGCTGTTCCTTTTATAGCTTCTTTAGGTGTAAGGTTAGGTTGCGTATTTGGGACCTATCTTGCTTCTTGAGATAGGCCTGAATTGCAATGTACTTTCCTCTTAGGACTGCCTTTGCTGCATCCCAAAGTTTGGACTGTTGTGTTTTCATTTTCATTGGCTTCCATGTATTTTTTTATTTTTTCCTTTAATTTCCTGGTTAACCCATTCATTCTTCAATAGGATGTTCTTTAACCTCCATGTATGTGAGGGATTTCAAAATTTTTCTTGTGGTTGACTTCAAGTTTCATAGTGTTGTGATCTGAAAATATGCATGGTATTATATCAATTATTTTGTACTTGTAGAGGGCTGCTTTGTGACCCAGTTGTGATCTATTCTGGAAAATGTTCCTTGGGCACTCTGAATTTATACGTTAAGTCCATTTGGTCCAGTGTGCCAATTCAAAGCCACTGTTACTGTGTTGTTTCTCTGCTTAGATGACCTGTCCATTGCTGTATGGGTGGCATTGAAGTCCCCTGCTATTATTGCATTATTATCAGTGAGTTTATTTATGTTTGTGATTAATTGATTCATATAGTTGGGTACTCTTAAATTGGGGGCATCAGTATTTACATCTGTTAGATCTCCTTGAAGGATAGACCACTTAATTATGGTATAATCCCTTTCTTCATCTCTTGATGCAGTCTTTGTTTTAAAGTCTAGTTTGTCTGAATTAAGTGTGGCAACTTCAGCTTTCTTTAGATCTCCATTAGCATGATAGATAGTTCTCCATCCCCTCACTTTCAATCTGCATATGACTTTAGTTCTAAAATGAGTCTCTTATAGGCAGAATATAGGTGGATCTTGGTGTTTTTTTTTAATCCATTCTGATACCCTATGGCTTTTGATTGGAATATTTAGTTCATTTACATTCAGAGTGATTGTTGAAAGATATGAATTTAGTGCCATTGTGTTACCTGTAGAGTTGGTACTTCTGGTGATGTTATCTGGTCCTTTCTATTCTTTGATGCTTTGATGCCTTGATGCTTTAGTCTTTTTCTTTTTTCTCCACTCAAAGAGTCCCCCTTAAAATTTCTTGCAGAGCTTGTTTAGTGATCATGAACTCTTAGTTTTTGTTTTTCTGGGAAAGTCTTTATCTCTCCTTCTATTCTGATTGATAGCCTTGCTGGATAAAGAATTCTTGGCTGTGGGGCAGCTGGGGGGCTCAGTCAGTTATGTGTCCAACTTCAGCTCAGATTATGATCTTATGATTTATGAGTTTGAGCCCCGCATTGGGTTCTGTGCTGGTGGTGTGGAGACTTCTTGGGATATTCTCTCTCTCTCTTCCCCTTTCCCACTTGTGCACTCTCTCTCTGAAAAAAAAAAAAAAAACAACTTTATATAAAAAAAGAATTCTTGGCTGTTTATTTTTCCCATTCAACACATTGAATATATCCTGCCACTCCCTCTGGCCTGCCAAGTTTCAGTGGACAGGTCTGCTACTAACCTTATGTTCTACCCTTGTGGGTTAAGGACATTTTGTCCCTAACTGCTTTCAGAATTCTCCTTTATCTTTGTATTCTGCAAGTTTCACTATGATATGTAGTGTTGTTGACCTGTTTTTGTTGATTTTGAAGGGAGTTCTCTGTGCTCTTGAACTTGGAAGCCTGTCTCCTTCCCCAGATTAGGAATGTTCTCAGCTATAATTTGTTCAAATAAACCTTCTCCTCCTTTTCCCCACTCTTCCTCTTCTGGAACCTTTATGGTATGGATGTTGTTTCATTTTATGGAATCACTAAGTTCTCTAAATGTCCCTTCGTTTTCTAATAGTTTCCTTTCCCTCTTCTTTTCAGGTTCATTATTTTAAGTAATTTTATCTTCTATATCACCTATTCTCTCCTCTGTTTCTTCAATCCTTGTTGTGACAATCCAGTCAGTTTTGTATCTCAGTTACAGTATTTTTTACTTCAACCTGACTCGTTTTCAGGTTGTTGATCTCTTTGCAAGGGTTTCTCTGGTGTCTTCTATGCTTTTTTCAAGTACGGCTAATAGTCTTATGACTGTTGTAAATTCTTGTTCAGATATATTGCTTATATCTGTTTTGAGCAAGTTCCTGGCTGTGATTTCTTCTTGACCTTTCTTTTGGGGAGAATTCCTCCATCTTGTCATTTTGGCAAGAACACACTTTTGTGTGTTTTGAAATCTTGTTATATTTCCTGCACCCAAGAATAATGCTATGTTAAGAAGGGGTCATACACTGTCCAGGGCCTGGCACTTCAGGAAGGGTCTCTGGTGTATACTGTGTGCACTCTGGTTTTGTGTTTTTCTGCTCTTTCTTACTGCTCAGTCCTCTGAAGAGTTCTTTCTTGCTTGCAGTGGGGAATGTTTGAGCGTTTTTACTCGGTGTGTTTTTATTTGTTTGTTAAAATAAGTCTGGAAAAACAAAAAAAAAGACAAAATGGAAACAAGTGAAACAAACGGAAAACAAAACAAACAAAAAACCAAAAAGCCTGATGCAGAGAGAAAGAGAGAGAGAAGGAAAAGGAAAAAAAAAACCCAGTCAATCAAAACTCTAAACTTGATGCCAAAGAAAAGGAAAGGTAAAAGAAAAGAAAAGAAAGAAAGAAAGAAAGAAAGAAAGAAAGAAGAAAGAAAAAAAGAAACCTGGTTCAAAAAACAGAGAAAAGGAAATGAAAAATCCAATCAAACAAAAAACTATGAGTCTGACTCTAAAAGAAAACAAAAGAATAAGAAAGAAAGAAAAAAGAAAGGAATCCTTGCATTATTTCCACCAGAACTCGATGTATAATTTTGAAGCACTCGATTTTCAGTGCACTTGGTGCTGCCTGTGCTGGTCTTCTGTAGAAGAGGTCCCTTGCAGTGGCTCAGAGTCAGTCTTGCCTCAGTAAATAAGCAGTTGCTGGGCACAGGGGGTCAGGGTTTGGTGTAAGCGGGTCCTGCCTCCACTGGGGGCTGCTGTGTTGTTCTCTGAAGTCTACCTTGTTGGTGGTGGGTGTGAAATGGTGCCACCCAAATCTCCCATCCCTGGACAAAAACTCTCACACCCCCTACTGTTCAGGAAGCAGTGAGGGCAGTAAGTTCACCCTGAGCCACAGTTCTCCTGTGTCTTTTTCTTTTTCTTTTTTTAAAGAGAAGTTCCTTTTTAAAAAATGTTTATTTATTTTTGAGAGAGAGAGAGCATGTGAGTAGGGGAGGGGCAGAAAGAGAGAGGGAGTCGGAGGATCTGAAGCAGGATCTGCACTGAGAGCAGAGAGCCCCTTGTGGGGCATGAACTCACTAAATGTGAGATCACGACCTGAGCCGAAGTCAGACACTTAACCGACTGAGCGACCCAGGTGCCCCTCCTGCATTTTTTTCCTTTGGTGCACAGCTGGGATTCAAAACTTGAAACCATCCGGACCTGTCCCCTTCCTCTGCAGTAGAGCCTCTGCGTGCTGTGTCTGATGTCTTTTGTCTCAGAAAAAGAGTCCGACACCTGTGCGGTACGTTGAATCTATGGTTTAGTACTGCTAAAAGCATCGACAAGGTTTACGCCCTCTGCGTGTGCCTCTGCCCCTACTGTTAAAAGTAGGCCTTTTTCTGGGGGCTATAAGGTCTTTTGTCCTTGGACAGGCAATATACCCTCTTCCAAAAGTACTCCAGGAAGGGGAATGCTCTCTCCCAATGAACCCAAGAGACCCATACACCGTGCTTACATTCCAGGACCAGCTCTCCCCTTTCCAGGAGTGCGTGCTACAGATATGCTCCATGGAAATTTTTGTGCACTTCCAAAATGTCAGAGTTTGAGCTCCACACACTGCAAAAAATCTGCAGCACTCAGTACTTCTTACTCCCCAATCAGTGGTCCAAGAGGTTTTCCTTTTGTGTGAACCTGATGCCACAGTCTCTCAACCCCTCTTTTATTCCCCTCCCCTTTGTCCCTCTGTGGATAGGGTTTTCTCCCCTGTGGGGCACTGCCATTTTTCTCACCCTCAATTCATTTGCACGCACCCTGCACCTGCCATGCTATCTCCCTCCAACTATGTAGATCCTTGTGAGGATCGCCAGTCCTCAGATCGATTTCCAAGTTATCTGGCCTCAATACAGCTGTGTTTGAGGGATGAGGAAAGCCCAGGGTCCCCTATTTCTCTGTCATCTTAACTCTTTCCCCTTTAATAGTCTCTTATGGTTTGTTTCCCTCTCTTTCTCCCCCACCCCCCCCATATGTTATCTGTTTTGTTTCTTAAATTCCACATACGAGTGAAATCGTATGGTATTTTTCTTTCTCTGACTTATTTGATTTAACATAATACACTCTAACTCCTTCCACATCATTGCAAATGGCAAGATTTCATTATTTTTGATGGCTTAGTGGTATTCCATTGTACCACATCTTCTTTATCCATTCATCAGTCAATGGACATTTGGGCCGTCTCCATAGTTTGGCTATTGTTGATAGTGCTGCTATAAACATTGAGATGCATGTACCCTTTCCAGTCAGTATTTTTGTATCCTTTGGATAAATACCTAGTAGTGCAATTGCTGGATCATAGGGTAGGTCTATTTTTAACTTTTCGAGGAACTTCCATACTGTTTTCCAGAGTGGCTGTACCAGTTTGCATTCCCACCAACAGTGCAGGAGAGTTCCCCTTTCTCCATATCCTTGCCAACACCTATTCTTTCTTGTGTTGTTAATTTTAACCATTCTGACAGTTGTGAGGTATTACCTCATTGTGGTTTTGATTTGTATTTCCCTGATGATGAATGATGTTAGGCATCTTTTCGTGTGACTGTTAGCCATCCGGATGTCTTCTTTGGAAAAGGAAAAGTTTCTCTTCATGTCTTCTGCCCATTTCTTAACTGGGTTATGTGTTATTGGGGTGTTGAGTTTGATAAGTTATTTATAGATTTTGGATACTAACCCTCTATCAGACATGTCATTTGCAAATATCTCCTCCCATTCCATAGGCTGACTTTTAGTTTTGTTCATTGTTTCCTTCACTGTGCAGAAGCTTTTTAATTGATGAGGTCCCAATATTTCATGTTTGCTTTTCTTTCCCTTGCCTTCAGTGATGTGTCTATTAAGAAGGTTCTCCAGCTGAGGTCAAAGAGGTTGCTGCCTGTGTTCTCCTTTAAGATGTTGATGGCTTCCTGTCTCACATTTAGGTCTTTCATCCATTTTGTGCTAGTCAATTTTCTTTTTTTTTAAAGTAGGCTCCATGCCCCGCATGGAGCCCAACACAGGGCTTGAACTCATGACCCTGAGATCAAGACCTGAGCTGAGATCAAGAGTTAGACACTTAATCAACTAAGCTCCCCAGGCATCCCTTCTTTCATCCATTTTGATTTGTTTTTGTGTATTTTATTTTAGTGTAATAAAGTGGTCCAGGTTCATTCCTCTGCATGCCGCTGTCCAGTTTTCCAAACACCATTGGTTGAAGAGACTGCCTTTTTTCCTTTAGATATTCTTTCCTTCTTTGTCGAAGATGAGTTGACCATATAGTTGTGGGTCCATTTCTGGGTTTTCTATTCTATTCCATTGATCTATGTGTGTTTTTGTGCCAGTACCACACTGTTGTCTTTAGTTGTTTTAAGATAGCAGTTACTAAATAATTTTTCATCCCATCACTCTGATAAATGATGCCAGCTCTTCAATAGCAGCAGTGGGACACTAGAAGAAGGTGCTTCAGTGGGCACTGGGGATACATATCAGAATTTCTGGGAGGCATTTGCAGTTCAAATGACCTCCTCTGATGACTCTAAGATGCTGGATCCGGACTTCTGCTATAAGGGCAGATTTTAAGGTATGATGTGGCCAACTGTTCTGTTTGCATTTCCACTACTTTACACTCACAGCTTATAATCTACAGATGCAACTCCATGCATTGCATATATCTGCAGTTTCCATTTGACTCTATAAATAAGAGTATATAATCTAGACTCTGAATATGTCAGCCAGGGCACAGCTAATATGAAACAGATATTCTTTGATATTACTATTTCCTAAATATAATAACTTAATAAAAGTTATTTTTTAATGTTTATTTTTTTTTATTTTTTGAGAGAGAGAGACCACGAGCAGGGAAGGGGCAGAGAGAGAGGGAGACCTAGCATCCAAAGTAGGTTTTAGGCTCTGAGCTGTTGGCACAGAGCCTGATGTGGGGCTCGAACTCATGAACTGCAAGATCTTGACCTGAGCCAAAGCTGGACGCTCAACCAAATGAGCCACCCAGGCACCCCCAGTAAAATCAAGTTAACTAATTTAACAGTCAGCATGTGGGAGGATGTTTTTTTAATCTAGTAAGATTTTGAAATCCCAATGTTGTTATTTGTCAATGCAGCCTCAAAAGGGAAGTGGAGAAAGCTTTGCAGGGGACTTGCTTGGGATCCTGGATCTTCTGGAGTTAATAAGGTAGGGCAGAATGAATGGTTTGCAGCCATTGTTGGGGGGAAAAAGACCTGATGCCTGCTGTATTCAAACAACTGTCTGTTGAAGAGAGCTGAATACCAAAGTTGGAGAACCACTGCTATTGATTGACTTTTCCTGCTTCTCTATTTCCCCTTTGTCTTCTCTCTGCAAATCCCCAGCACCTTTGTTGCTACCTGCTGGTGGCGAGAAGAGTCTTGGTGCTAGAGCTTTTGTAAACATTAATTTTAAAATGGGATAAGCTGCATGTCTGTAAGTAGAACAATTCCTGAAGTTAAATACCAGACTTATGAAGAAGCAATATTATAGATAAAGCATAAATTTTCTTCTCAATTCCTAATGACTTACTGTTTCAAATCAAGACACGCAGAGATTTGAGGAGGACAGAAAACTTCTAAACACCTTCTCTTTTCATTTGTGATTACATCTGAAATTTAAAGTTGTGGTTCAATTTTCATTTTACTTTTTTCCTTAATAAAATACTTCTGAGGCATGAGGTTGTTAGACATAAACTTATTTAGATAATTTTTTTGTTCTTTTGTGTAAACATAGAATTTGTTATATGATTATATATGTTAATTATAAAAATTAAATGTTATTCATATTGAAAACGAGAACTAATCACTGTTGACATTTTGTTTAATAGAGTTATTGTTCTTTCCCTCCTTCCCTCTCTTCTTCCCTCCCTTCCTCCCTTCCTTCCTTCCTCCCTTCCTTCCTTCCTTCCTTCCTTCCTTCCTTCCTTCCTTCCTTCTCTCATTCCTTCCCCTTTAAATAATGCAAACTATGATCGTAATATACATACTCTTATGATCTGTTTTTCGACTTGCCCGTGTATATTGGACATTTTACCATGTAAACACATTCTCCCTCAAGATTTCATGGCTGCATAGTTTATTACTAAATTCATTGTATCATTTATTATTAGAATTTAGTAATAATTCCTCTTGACATGTTTGTTTTCTTAGAATAAATTTCTGCAATTGAAATTGATGACAAGTACATGTTTTGGGCCCTAAAAAACCCACTTTATTGGCTATAATTGATATACAAAAAGCTCTACATATTTAATGTATACAACTTTTAATTAATTACCTTTCCCAAAGACTTCCCTACTTGCCAATAGGGTGGAATGTGGGAGGGGAAAGGGGTTAGTCAGGGAAATCTTGCCAGGAAATCACCACAGGGTTCTGAGCCTCCTCTGGAGGCTACAGCTTGCTCTGGGGTGAGGGTTGGTCTGTCTGTGCGCCTCAGGGGTAGATCTCTCTGAGGCACATGGGCAAAGAAATAAAAACTTGTTTTATTCTCTTTTCCTCTCTCAACTTCCCCTAATATTTTCTTCCACTCCTTCCCGAGCCTGGGTCTAAAGTAGGAGAACGTGGTGGGTGGGGGATGGTTGGGGAGTGGGTGGGAATCCCAGGTTCCTTTTTCAACTTCCAACCTGAGTCTGACTTCCAAACTGAGATGACCCGTCTCCAAATCTGATAAGTAGGAACCACTGCCCTCTACTGTTTGCAGTGCTGGTGAGGGTTTAAATCTTTCCAATTCCAGCTCCCAGAAGAGTGCCTTACTTCTGGAGGCACTGCCTTACTTACTTCTCTCCGCCAACAGCTCCTAGAGTGCTCTGCTGGAGGGTGCAGGGCTGAGCTACGAAATGTCCACCCGCTAGTTAGGAAAATTCAGCATTTGGGAAAGGAGTAGGAGAACCACCAGGTACAGCCGGAGACGAGGTGAGGAATATAGAAAGAGGACTGAAGAAATGCCCTTGAAAAGATACATCATATAAACTAGAAAGTGGCAGCAGAATATAAAATTAAGGGAGAGATAATCATCTGGAGAACATGTGCAGACTTCTGAAACATACCTACGGATGCCTAGAAGTTCCGTGTGAGCTTCTTTGAGACTCACCTCAGCCCTGAGGTTTGGAGAGTTAGAGGAGCCTGCTGAGGGTCACAGAGCTGCCACACAGGGACACAGGCAGGGCAGTGGACTCAGCCCTACAGCCTCTAGGGACCCTACTCCTGACACCCACTCTGAGCTCCAGCCAAGGCCAACTCCCTGGGCCACAACACGTGGAACCAGCTGTGAGCTCCAGCCTGTCTCCCTGGTTTGAGGAACTATCTAGAACATTTTTTTTGTAAAAAAAAAAAAAAAAAAAAAAAATCCATTTTGCTTTCTTTTCTTTGGGAAGGGAGCTTCAGGTTACACTTTGTTATTGTCTCATTTGTTTCCAGCTATAATTCTGTCAGGTGGACAAGGCCAGTATTGTTATTTTCCTTGTTTAACTGAATGGATTGAGGCCCAGAGCAGGCTAGCAACTTGGCTGAGGTAACAGCTAAAGGGTGAGACAGCTGAGGCAGAAGCACTCTAGGAGCTGTTGGCGGAGAGAGGTAAGTAAGGCAGTGCCTCCAGAAGTAAGGCACTCTTCTGGGAGCTGGAATTGGAAAGATTTAAACCCTCACCAGCACTGCAAATAGTAGAGGGCAGTGGTTCCCACTTATCAGATTTGGAGACGGGTCATCTCAGTTTGGAGATGCCCATGTGCCTCAGAGAGATCTACCCCTGAGGCGCACAGACAGACCAAGCTTGTGTCTGACTTGTTTTATTTATTCTCTTTTCCTCTCTCAACTTCCCCTAATATTTTCTTCCACTCCTTCCCGAGCCTGGGTCTAAAGTAGGAGAACGTGGTGGGTGGGGGATGGTTGGGGAGTGGGTGGGAATCCCAGGTTCCTTTTTCAACTTCCAACCTCTGGGACCCTGGAAACAGTCTGAGACCCAGCAGGAGGCAGGGTAAAGGGTTTTAACAGCAAAGGGACCTCATCCCAGCCCCTCTATTATGAAGGCCAACAGCACTGAGTACATGAAGAAGGTCTTTATTCCTTTGTCTTGTGCTGTGTTTAATTCTTGCTTTCTGATAACATGCTGCACAGTGTAGCCTGGAGTCTTTGGATGAAGGAAGGATTACTCATTGTTCAGGGCCCGCCTACTCGTTGCCCACATGCCACTGTCCCAGCTCGATAATGCCAAGGCCCTCCAGCTGTGTTGCTTCCCTCAGGCTCCCTCTCCCTGGAATTCTGGGGTCCCTCCTGGAGTTGAAAACATCCCTTGGAGGCTCCTGCTTTCCATTTGAGCCTTTGACTATCCCACCAGCACTTTTCCTCCAGGCCACCAGGGGTCACCGTAGTCTGCATAGAATTCTTGAGGTTGGAGGCTGTCCCAGGTTGTCCTGCAGAGTTTGGGATTACACCCAGTAATTTCAGTGAGGGTGGGAATTTGGATGTCAGGTTGGATGATCTCCCTCAAGCTTGATGAGACCATTCTCATGTCCTCAAATTACTGGGCAAAATTTCCCTCAACTCCTTCCCTGTGGGTCCTGTCAGCTTATGATGGGGAGGGTAGTGTTATGTTTTACTCCCTGAGAGTTCATTTTCTCCAAATTCTGCTTACATTTTTCTTTGTTGGCATAGGTAATTGTTTATTCAGGAGTTCACGCTGATGGCACAATATCTGTCCTCATGGCTAAAAAGTGATGGTAGTGGTGGTGATGCTTCTTGGGGGCTTAACAGAATGGATTAAACCATTCTGTTGCTGAGGCAACTCTGGGCTGCTGGGACCAGTGCAACGACTTTGCTCTATGGGTTCAAACCCTATTTCAACTGCCTTCTTACTGGCTGTGGAAACTGGGTAATTCCTTAAATCTCTCTAAGACTCAATGTTTGGGTTGAAATTCATGTTCACCTGGAAGCTGAGAATGTTCCAAATAACCTTATTTCCAAATAAGATCTCTGCAGATATAATTAGTTAAGATGAGGTCATACTGAATTAGGGTGTGTCCTAAATCCAATGACTGATGTCCTTATAAGAAAAGGAGAGGTCAGAGAGACTGGCACACAGGAAGGAATGCCATGTGAAGACAGAGGCAGAGACTGGAGTGATGTGTCTATAAGCCAAAAAAATGCCAAGGATTGGCAGAAGCCACCTGGAGCTAGGAAGGGGCATGGAAGAATTTTTCCCTAGAGCCTTTAGAGGGAACATGACTCTGCTGACACCTTGATTTTGAACTTTTGGCTTCCCAAACTATGAGAAAATAAATTTCTGTTCTTTTAGGTCACTCAGTTTGTGGTAATTTGTTACAGCAGCATAGGAAACTAATACACTCAGTTTCTTCAGATGCAAAGCAGGGATAATGTCACCTCAGAGTTTGCTGTGAGATTAAATAATGTACGTTTTATGAATGGCTGTGCAGTCACTCTGATAGCCAATTCACAGCTCTGGATGGCTGAAGGCTATTTGCCAGGCATTTAGTAAGCCCTTAGAATGTTAAAAGTTATTACTTGTGTTGATTTCTTTGCTTTTGAGAGTCCTCATGGTTGACAGCCTCCTCATTCTTGGGAATCCCCTCCCACTTCATCTCAGGTCACCTTCCCTGTGGCCTTTTCACTCTTCACTTTGCTAACTCCAGTTAGCAAATCCCTCAACCCAACACCCTCCATGGCAGCACTGGGGTTGTTTTCTCGGTGCCCTGCTGCTCTGAGGAGCATGAGCCTCCCTTCAGTGTCTCAGCCACTGCTGAGCCTGTGCCCTTCACCTTCATGGGCCTCCTGCCATCTGCTTGGCCCTCCCATCTGCCTTCCCCAATGGGACCAGTTGAGTGGATGCAAGTGTAGTGTGGCCAGTGGAATTGTATCTACACCATACTTTTGCTTGTGAGGCCCGGAGGGGCCCTGAGAGCAGTGCCTGTGCCAGGCACCATTAGTGCCTGATGTCTGGTCACAGGACCACCTCACAGCAGCTGAAGGGCTAGGGCAGCCTGAGAGTTTGTCTGCATTCCGTTCCCACTGTGTCTTGTCATCCACATCTGAAACGAATCACAGCATCTCAGCTACAGCTTAATCCCCCCTCACAGATTCCCACGCTGTTCCCTCAGAGCATAAACCAGTTCCAGTAACTACTCTTAAACACTCTCAGCCTTCTGCTGCCAGCTCCCATCTCTGTCACTGGGCAGCAGGTGGACCCCTTGTCCCTTCACATCTTCTGTTCTGCAATAGGCAGAGCCATACCAGACATAGGATAGAGGTGATTCAAGCACAGGTCCTTTCTGTTGGGTTTTCAAGGATGAGTATTGTAGGTAACTGAGATGGTAATTGAACCGAATTCATCAGTTCACTAAATATCTGTGCTTCCCGTGTACTAGGCAGAGTGCTGTATGTTGGAATTTTAAAAACAAGTGAGAATTTCTTCTGCTGCTTTCCCGGTAAGACCACCAAGTTGACTTCCACCCCTCTCATTTCTGCACGAAAAGGCCCGGGACCTACAATTACAGTAACTCTATGGATTACAAAATAATTCTACTGCTGATCATCTCTATGAAATACCAGAAACTTCTCTGCTTCAGACTGGGTATGAATCTTGATGTATCCAAGAGGTGTTGTTCCTGTCCATTTTACTTCAGGTGGTTTTTAAATATGTCTGCACATTCCTTGACACTTGTCCTATCAAGAGGTGGAATCTCTGACCCTTCTTTTATCCCAGTCATCTCAGACTGCTATAATAAAATACCATAGGCTGGGGCTTAAACATTTATTTCTCACCATTCTGGAGACCAAGTCTGAGTTCAAGGTGCCAGTGTGGTTGGGTTCTGGTGAGCGTCCTCTTCCTGGTTTACAGATGGCTACCTTTTTGCTATGTCTTCGCTTGGCAGAAACAAAGAGAGGGGGCAAGCTTTTTGGTGTCTCTATGAGGACTCCACCCTCAGACCTCATCTAATTACAATCATTTCTCAAAGACCCTATTGCAAATATCATCACATTAGGGACTTAGGCTTTAACATATGAATTTTTGGGGTGAAACAAGTCAGTCCACAGCACCTTGATCTTGGGCTTTTGTGACTGCCTTGATGACGAAATGTGGTGATGTTGCATGACTTCCAAGGCTGGCTTATAACAGATTCTATAGCTTGTGAGGGTTTCCCTGGGATGCTTACTTTTGGAAGCCAACCATCATGCTGTGAAGAAGCTCAGCCCACATGAACAGTCTGCATGTGGCTGTTCCACCAAGAGTGCACACAAGATCCAGCTGACAGCCAGCATCAACCACCAGACAGTCTTTGAGGAAGCCTTAGAGAGGACTCCAGCCCTCACCACTATCTCTCTATAACCACATGAAAGAGTCCAAGTAAGAAAGCATCTAGCTGAGGCCAGTCCAAGAGTGATAATTACAATAAATGGTTACTGTGGTTTATGCCACACAGTGATGGATAACCAGAACAGCAATCCCATTGGCTATTTGATTATTGCCCTTCAGAAGAGGGCTGAATTTAGTGTGCATGGTCCCAGCACCCCTGCACATTAGCTACATTAGAACAAAGGGCCCCCAGTTTTCTGCTTACGCTCACTGTACACACATTTAGTGCAGCCGTAGAAAGATACTGAAGCTCTTTGACTATAGCAGTGGTTCTCAGCCACGGCTGCATGTTACAATCACCTGGGGAGATTTTAAGACTTCCCCCCATGCCCAGGTGATAGTCCAGACAAATTAAACCAGAATCTTTGGGGATGTGGTCCAGGAATCAATACTTTTTAAAGTTCCCCAGGTGATCTTAATGTGTAGCTCAGCTTGAGACCCAGGGACCAACGCAGTGAGCATCCAGGCCAACTTGTTGGAGCAGTGTGGGCATTCCACATCACTGAAAACAATGATGCCAGTCCTCCTGCACCCTGGAGGAGCACTGTGACTCTTTCTGGGAAAATAGGAATAAATGTGCTCTTCTCCATTTCACTTCCAGTGAAATATATTGTTCCTGACCTAGATTATTGTTCTACCTAATATTCTCCCTTCTGTCTCTTCTCTTTCTCATCCCTTCTCTTATCAGTGCTCAGAGTCCTATTTCCTTCATGAAGTGGTCCTGATCATTCCTTTCTGCTTAATGAATCACCCCAAAGCTCAGCAGGTTAAAACAATAATAAACATTTATTACTTCATATCAGTTTGTGGGTCAGGAATTCAGGAGTGGCTTAGCTGGGTATTCTGCCTTGGAGCCTTTCATGAGGAGTCATGTAAGGAAGAACTAACATTTAAAGGTTTCACTGGGGTTGGGGTATCCACTTCCAAGATGGCGCACTTATGTAACAAGGAAGTTGATGTTAAACTGTTGGCAGGAGGCCTGGGTTCCTTTCTATGTAAACTTCTTTGCAGGGTTGCTTGAATGTCCCTATGACACAAAGTGCCAGAAAAGTGATCCAGAGAGAGTGAAGAAAAAAGCTGTGATGCCTTTTATGACCTAGCTTAGAACCACACATCATAATTTTTGCAATATTCTATTGATTAAACAGGTCAGGGCTATTCATTGTAGAAGGAGATTCCACAGGGTTTAACTATCAGAAAGTTTGAATTATTGGGGGTCAGCCTAGAAGTTGGCTGTCACTACAGGCCTCAATCATCTCTTCCTTCTTCCACGCTGCCCCAGTGATTCTCAGATCTGGATGATCTACATACAGGATCATTTGAGAAGCTTCTAAAAGTAAAGATTCTCAGATGCCACCTGAGATGTTTTGATTCAATAAGGCATATAATCCATATTTTTAGTCTCCTGAAGCAATTCTGGTGGTCACAATAGGGACGTATGGTCTCTTTGACTTGGGCAGTTAGTTTCTGGTCCAGGTGGGACTCTTAGATTTTGTCCCCATGGGCCAGGCCACATAAGGGGGACTCTGTAATCCCAGAAAGGAGTCCCTGTGTTAGTTCAAGAACTGCTATTTTGTACCTTGCTCCTCTTCTGGTCACTCCTTTATTCCCTGGCTCCCCTTGTCCTTTTCCCCACCATACCAATTGTCCAAATGGTCATTTTGATGGATCCAAACCTTTAACTTAGTCTCTCATCCTGGGAAGAGAGTGTTTTCAAAGACTGAAAAATGGCCTTATGACCTCCTACAACTATATATGGCCTATCATCATGGTAATGTGTGGGTGGTGAAATAGAGAGGGTTTTGAGTAAACCTATTTTTTTCATCTCAAAAATAAAAGTTTCGCAGGTCAACTGGACAGTTCCTTAGTTATGCCAGATACTCTCCTCATCCAGCCCTTCTGTTTATTTTAGCATCGTGTGGTTGAGAGCACTGACTCTGGAGCCAGACATCCTAGGTTCAATTCCTGCCTCTTCTATTTAGTGTTTTTACTGTCTTTCTGTGGTCCTGGTCCTGCATGTGGTAGCCAATGGAAATTGCTCTTGTCCCTGCTTATTCTTCATAATCTGTCCTTCCTCAGGGGCTGTGGTGTTTACAGCATAGGCAGCAATCTGTGCTAGAGCTTGAGAGGTGCCATGAATCTGAACACATGGCTGAAAGGTCGTGATGAGGAGGGTTTGGATTCGGGGTTCACAAAGTAAGAATGAGTGTGACCTGCTGAGAAATTGCAGGAAGAATTCCAGGGTATATGGGGAAAAGAAGTTAATGAGGATTCCCAGGGTTTGATTTGAAAATGGGGGAAATATTGGTACCATTTGCTGAAATGGGGATGATCAGAGGGACCCACAAGTTTGAGCAGAGCTGATAAGAGTTTTGTTTTGATTTTACTGAACTTGAGACACCTACTAGGTATCTAACTCAGCACTGAGATATCTGAGGTTGGATCTCAGAAAAGACATTGGGCTAGAAATAGACTTTCAATAATCATGAGCACGTTGGTGTCATTAAAGCCAAGGGACCAATGAGATGTCATGGCATATGACTGTAGATAGAAGAGATGCCACCCCGGGCTCCATTTAGAGGGTGAGGAGCCAGTGAAGGGCCCTGCAAAGGAGCTGTAGCAAGGCAAGAAGCAGTGCAAGGGGGACCATGGGTTCCAGAGAAATGACTTTTTTAAAAGGTGAGAGATACTAGAACATATTATATGCTTATGGTGATAAGCCAGGATATAGGGGTAGATTTATGATGCCAGAGGGAGGGAAGATAATTATAGGAGAAACGTCCTTGAGTATAAAGGAGAGATAAGGTCCAGAGCACATGCAAAGGGGTTGCTTAAGAAAGAAGCAAGGACCGCTGGCTACCTGCCATGGAGAGAACAGGGAGTGGAGGAGTCTAGGTGCAGGGAGATCAGCAGATATGGTGGCAGGAGATGATTGCATATTTAGTGAGGACAAGATGCTGGGGTCCAGCATGAGAGGGGTGTGGGAAATTCAAGCACTGAGGAGTAATGAAATAACCTTCAGGGGAAATGAGAGAGCAAAGGATTCTAGCAATGTGGTAGGATGACTGGGCAGGGTAGGGTCCCTTTGGGATTTATGGTTATAAAGGAGAAGAGAACCCTCCTCTCCCCAAGAGGAAGCAATAGTCCAACTGAGGCAGAGAATTTGCCTCCACTTGACAAAACTAGGAAGAGAGCTACAGGGTGGGAAAACCAGGCCGAATATCGAGGACAGGTGACACCCATGGTGTAAGAACAAATGGGGCATTTCTGTTACTGTTGCTTGGAAGCAGCCAGAAAAGCAGCCAGGAATTGTCCAAGGCCCCACTATTTCCCCTCATCAGGGAAACAGCTATTCAGCTCCCTGCCTGTGCTGCTCCACACTTTGGGAAGGAAGCAGTGAGAACAGCCAACAGGGACCCACCCAGTGAGACCATTTTCCATGCACTTGTCCAGTGTGGCTGCTCTGCTGAATAATTGTCAGAAGAAGGTTCTTGACTGTAGCCCAGCTTCTGACACAACTAAGACATTTGTAATTGGAAGGCCTGCTTCAGTCTGTGGCCACTTGACATACTCCAAACTTTGAGGCCAGTTGACTAGGTGGGCCCTGAGACAGGACTTTGCCTAGCACTTAATTTTCCTCAAAGTTGACCCAGCAGACTTGATTTCCTTCCTCAGGGAGGAAATCGAACTCCTGGTCATAAAGTCTACCCTTCCGTTCTGCTGGCCTCACATGGCAGGCATCTGACCAGCTGTGGAGGCTTCCAGAAGTTGCAGCCTCTAGCTGCCAGGCAGCAGCCAGGACATAGTCCCCATCCTTTTTGCATGTGGAGTTCAAGGTTAGCTGAGGTGCTATCTCAGGTTTTGTCAGGAAACCACAATATCAGATGGGTGTCATATCTACTAGAGATCTTGGGACATAGCTATCCAAGAGCTTTATGGTGCATGTCTTAGTCCGCTCAGAACTCCATAACAAAATACCACAGATGTGGGGAGGAAGGCAGAGGGCTTAAACAACAGAAATCTATTTATCATGGTTCTGGAGGCTGGCAAGTTCAAGATCATGGCAGGATTTGGTTTCTGGTGAGAACTCTTTTCCTGGCTTTCACTGCATGCTTGCATGACAGAGAGAGAGAGAGACAGACAGAGAGAAAGAGAGAGAGAGAGAGAAAGAAAAGAGGTCTCCTGTGTTTCTTCCTCGGTAGGACACCAGTTCTAACAGATCAGGGCTCTACCCTTAACCTTAACTTTATCCTAATCAACTCCTTAAGGCTCTATTTCCAATCAGCTACATGAGGTTAGGGCTTCAACATATGAATTTGGAGGGGACACAATAAAGTTTGTAGCTATCCTATGGCCTCGCCTGGACTTGATGAGTCCCTTTTAGAGTCTAAAACAGGCTGTGTCCAGGGATGTTTGGTTGCTCTACCAGATAACCCAGTGGCTCTGAAAACAAAAATGGGCTCCACTCCAAATAGGTGGTTGTACACACTGGAGTATGAGTTTCTGACTCCGCTCACTTTGGTTCTCTGGATTTCTGGGGGTGGGGGCACCACATCAAAGTGGACATGTTCTGCTATTCAGAGTTATGTGCCCTGGAAAAACGGGCTGGTGTTACAGGTCCTGAGGCTAAAGCCCTGTTGGAGGAAAGCACCTCTCTTGCCACTTTATGTTGGCCTTCCTGACACCATGGTGCTATTTCAGGCATCTGATGTGCCCAGTGTAAGATGACCACCTCCTCTTGGTCCTGGCTCAGATCTAGCAGGGAGCTGTGTTTCTTGAAGGCACTGTCTCCCTGCTGCCTTCCCAGATTAACTGTTTGACATGAGCACTGGGGAATAGGCAGGAAATCTGTTGTTAGTGTACATCTTAATTTTAAGTATAGGCTTAGTAGATTTCCCTCTGTTCTAGCTGGGACTAATTGACAAAAGTAAAAGTTGAATCTTCCTAGAAAAAACAAGGGACTTTGCTGACTCTTAGAACTAAGAATTCATTCAGCATGTTTCTTCAGCAATGCAGAATTCTGGTTTTCAACCCTTGTTGTCAAGAGTTGGTTCGTCTCTTTCTCTCAGCTCTGCTTTGCTCTGGGAAGCTCTTCCCTGGTGGTGGGAAAAATGACTTCCAGATGCCCCAGGTTTACATGATCCCCATAGCTAGCAATCTGCTAAGGAAAGAGAATTGTGTTTCCTAATGCCCTCATCCCTCTGCCTGAATATTCTGGTTGGTTTTGTTGGATCATATCTTACCCCTTAACCAATCACAGAGTCTGGAGGGATGGGGCACACAAATAGGCCAACTTTATAATGGAAGAGGCTGCAATCCTCAGTTTTCAGCCTTGACAATATTATTTTGAGGGCAGAAGTTTCCATAAGAAAAGCATGTGTCACAGACCAAAGTGTGAATACATCTGCTATTTAACTTCTCTAGTGCATGCACTTGAGGTGGGGAGGTTTAGCTGGGGTGTATTGACACACACAAGAGAGCATCAGGAATCGTACCTGCCGCTCTCATAACAATGGGACCACTTGGTTCCACACTGCCAAGTTCACACATAGCTATCCTTCTGATGCCTCCATTTAGAAAACATTGCAGCTTGGTTTTTGTCCTTTGTACATCATACTTTTAGCACCTTTGCTGCCTTTGGATTTTGAGGAGCATTGTCTTAAATGATGGATACACAGGATGAGATTCAAGGAAACCTGACTTCCCACATGCAAGTATGTGGTACTTGGCCATAATCTTACAGTGCTTTGGCTTACTGCCAATGAATTTTTAAATTTTTGGCAAGTGTTCTTTGGTTTGCCCTTTTCTTTACATGGTGACCTATTCTCCAGCATGTCCCCGCCCCCTCAGATTCTACCCCACCCAGCAAAGGGAACCCAGGTGGTGAGGGCTCATGGTGGTGATGTGGATGGCAGCTATGATGGGTTAATTTCTTTGAAATCTTGTTCCTGGCTTCACTGAATATGTTTTACTTTTTGGATGAAAACCCAGCCCCCATCCCCAGTGTTCATCATCCTCCAAAAGAGGGATAGTTTAGTGCATGAATAATATTTGTGGAATTAATTTTAAAAGTATTTGCTCCAAGACAATCATGGGAATGTCTCAATGTTAGATCACTGAGTGACTTTCAGAATCATAGCAGGAAAGGAGTAGATGTTTTGTTGTCAATCATCTGGAATGACGGTGATGCTGGACAAAGCACAAGGCTCATGGAGGTGAGCCTGAGACAGAGTCAGGGGAAAGTCCTAATGTCTGTGATGGGACTGTTTGATCAAGGCTCTGATGTTTGGTAGGTATGGATCATCCTGATTTGGGGACTGTGGTGCCATATCTAGTGCAACAATATGGGATTCTGAGTGCAGGCCCCTGTGCTTAGTGCTTAGCTTCTAGAGAAAGAGAGAGAGAGAGAGGTGGCATCTGCATCTTCTAAGCCCAGGAGCACAGTGGTCTTAGAAGCATCAAGGCAAGCACAGTGGTGGCATGAGAGCCTGGACTGTGCTTGACAATGAGACAAGACCCTGGGGGAACCCTCAGGAATACTTGGGCAAATTTTAAAGCATGCTAATCTCTAAAACAAAATACCCCTGTGATGGGGCCAGATACATGTGACCACCTCATGTTGACCATTCTCTGGTTTTCCATGTTTAATCCTTCTGCTCTGGTATCCAATTCAACTATTACTTTCTGGCTCCCAGGCTGTGGCTTTGCTTAATCTTTCCCAAACCCTAGCTTGATCTTTCCCAAAGGTGGTTAGTGGTCAGCTCTGGGAAAAGTATTTAGTCAAACTTCTCTGGGTATTCAAGTCCCAGGTAATGAATGCAGAGCCTCAGATCCCAATAAGAGAATGACCCTTTAGGTGCTGCCATCTGTCCATCATATAAATTATCATCTCTAGGGAAGCTGTGAGAAAGTATTTCCTAAGTGTTTACATGAAGACCATAAAGATGAAAATAAGCAAGCCCTTGCTATAGCAAGGGAGTCAGCCACCATAACTTGCTTTTGGCAGAAACTCAGACGAGGAGTAGGAAAGCTTCATTGTGGAAAAAGCAGAAGGTTTTAGTGTGTCCTGATTGGAGGCTGTTGTCATGGCAAAGCTGGAGATGGGTACTAGAAGGAGGACATTCTATGTGATTGGTTACATTTATAACCAATGTGTAACCAGGAGTGTATAATTGGCTTTCTCTGCTTGGACCTAAGTTGAAAATAAGGGCAAAAACTAATGAAGCTGTAAGTTGTTAATCAAGTCCTGGCCCTTTGGGGCCAATTGTTACAGAAGCTGTTGTTTGGGTTCCTGGATTGTTATCAGAGATAGCAGTCTGACTTTCCCTAAGTCTGACTTATGGCAGGCTGGCTTCCTGGGCTGCCTGCTGCAAGTTGTAGGTTAGCTCTATTTTTACAAGTAGGCTGGCCATTGTCTGTTTATATGTTCATTCTCTCAAGTGCTTGGACATAGTAACAAACTTCTAAAAAGTAGCTATTATTGTTATGGTCACCCCCACTGAGGATGCCCCAATTGTTCACCCAGATGGTTTTAGAACTAGGTTTTGTTTAGGTCAGTGGCTTCTCTAAAGCATGCATGCCCTGGGCTATTTTCAGATCTGGATGATTAGTTTTGTGGCCTGTCCCTGCTGAGGGAGCTCTTCCCAGGTATTGCTGTATCAGTGCAGTCAGAGTCTTGGGTGCAGTTGAATAAGGCTCCTTTCCTAGAGGCTCCAGGTTCCACAACTGATTTTATCATACTCTGTGCTTTGTGTTTTAAATTCTCTAGTATTATAATCTTCTCTAGGCCAGAAAGAACTGCTACCTTCTGAATTCCTTACCAAGTCTCTCAATTTCTTTTTCTCCTTGTTTCTTCCTTCCTCATTTCCTTTGGTATTGTCCCTTGATCTCTGGTTTTTCATTATTTTCTGATTATTGTTCTGATTGTTTACCCATTTTCACAGCTTCTAAAATATATCCAGACTGGAAAATTATGTTAGTTTTCTTATTGCTGCGATAACAAATTCCTATAAACTTAGTGGCTTAAAATAACACAAATTTATTATCTCATTGTTCTGGACGTCAGAAGTTTCACTGAGTTAATACCAAGGTGCCAGCAGTGCTGTGTTCCTTTGGGGGTTTCTAGGGGAGAGTCCATTTTCTAGTATTTTCCATTTTCTAGAAGTCACTTGTGTTCCTGGACTCACAGTCCCTCCCTCCATTTTCAAAGCCAGTTCTCTATCTCTCTAAGTCTGTCTGTCTTTCTCTGACTTCTGTTTCTGCTGTCATACCTTTTGCTCTGGTTCTGATTCTTCAGCTTCCTTCTGAGGACATGTAAGTACATTGAGGCCACCTGGATAACTGGAGTAATATCCTCACTTTAATATCCTTAAATGAAATTGCATCTTCTAAGTCCCTTTACCATGTAAAGTAACATATTCACTGGTTCTGGGGATTAAGATGTGGATATCTGCTATAGGCTGAACTGTGTTCCTTCAGAATTCCTATGTTGATGTTCTAACCCCCAGTACCTCAGATTGTGACTGCGTTTGGGAATGGGGTCTCTAAAGAGATAATTAAATTAACATAAGGTCATTAGGGTGGGCCCTAATTCAATATGACTGATGTCCATATAAGAAGAGGAAATTTGGGCACAGACACAGACAGAGGGAAGATAATGTGAAGGTACAGGGAGAAGACAGCTCTCTACAGCCAAGAAGAGAGGCCCCAGAAGAAACCAATCCACCAACACCTCGATCTCAGAGTTCCAGTTTTGAGAATCATGAGAAAATAAACTCCTGTTGAACCCACCCAGTCTTTGGTACTTTCTGTGTCACAGTCTGTGTTATGGCAGCCCTCACAAACTAATACAGCATATTGTGGGGATATTATTCTTTTGACCACAAGAGTTATGGTCTAAAGCTTGTCTGAGTGTAGTCTATTTTGTGAGTGGTAATATTTCTCATTTTATTTGTGACATATTAGAAATCAGAGGCCTACATGCACTGAAGTGCTTAAATGAGCTGAGATGATATAAGCCTCCTAGTAATTGAAAGTCTCTGAGTTCAAAATTTGACATGGACCTCTTTTGGAGATAGTTGGGAGTGAATTTGTTTTGTTTTATTTTGTTTTATTTTGTTTTGTTTTGTTTTGTTTTGTGAGAGCATACAGGAGCTGAGTTAGGATTTTGAACACTGGTAGTTAGAACAAAGAGACACTCTCCTGACAGATATGACAGCCTGTGGGCCAAACCACAGGCAGTGGTAGAGAGGTAACTGCATGGGGTTCCCATGGTGTACAGACATGGTACCCCCCTGGGTGCAGACCATAAGGGGTGGACTGTCTCAAATGAATTTACAAACCATCATAAAGTTGACTAAAATACATCTGCTTTTTATAGTCTCCACTTGCTAGAAATTCTACACAGTGTCAGTGATAGAGTCCTGCCCCCCTGCAGTAGAGGGTAAGTGGGGATGGGAGTGAGTCTTCCTCCCTCCCTTCAATACTCACCACTGGGACCACATGGTGTTAGAGGTGACTGGGAAAGAAGAATATGGAAGAAAAGAGGTTGTGTTACAGGATCACAAAAATATTTGTGCAATTATTTAATGTCTTTCTCCCCCACTAGCCCACAACAGCATGAGAACAGGGGTTGTGTTTGTATAGATTATCACTTTAGATATAGATGGTTTACCATAGTGTGTGGCACATAATAGGTCCTGAAAATATTTCGTGAATTAATTTATTAGTTAATTAATTGAGTCTGAAAGGGAATTTGGAGAATGAGATGAAGCTGACTTATCATTTGTACACTATTTTGCAATTTTTGAAGGACTTTTGTGTCCATTTTCTCATATGATCCAAATACATGAGGTTGCTCGTATTTGGAGGATTCTGACAATGATGGTCCCATTCAGAGAGGCACAGGGACATGCCCACAAGCCTGTGATCAATGGCAGGACTTGGAAAGCAGTGGTCTGATCTGTCCCATGGTGTTCAGCTGCCTCCTTTCCTAGATAAAGAAACTAAGACCTCACTTTTAAGGAGAATTACTGGCCAGTATCTCTGATGAACATGGCTGCTAAAATTGTCAACAAGATACTAACAAATCAAATCTAACAGTGCATTAAAAGAGTTATTCACCATGATCAAGTAGGATTTATTTCTGGGATGCAGGGGTGGTTCAATATCCACAAATCAATGGACATGATACACCACATTAATAAAAGAAAGGATAAGAACCGTATAATCCTCTTAATAGATGCAGAAAAAGCATTTGACAAAATACAGCATCCTTTCTTGATAAAAGCCCTCATGAAAGTAGGGATAAAAGGAACATACCTCAACATTATAAAGGCCATATATGAAAGACCCATAGCTAATATCATCCCCAATGGGGAAAAACTGAGACCTTTTCTCCTAAGGTCAGGAACATGATAGGAATGTCCATTCTCATCACTGTTGTTCAACATAGTATTGGAAGTTCTAGCCCCAGCACTCAGACAACAAAAAGAAATAAAAGGCATACAAATTGGCAAGGAAGAAGTCAAACTTTCACTATCCACAGATGACATTATACTCTATGTGGAAAACCCAAAGGACTACCAAAAAATTCTGCAAAGTCACAGCATATAAAATCAATGTACAGAAATCTGTTGCATTTCAATATACCAATAATGAAGCAGCAGAAAGAGAAATCAAGGAATCGATCCCATTTTCAATTGCATCAAAAACAATAAGATGCTTGGGAATAAACCTAACCAAAGAGGTAAAAGATATGTATTCTGAAAACTATAGAACCCGTATAAAGAAATAGAGGAAGACACAAAGAAATGGAAAAATATTCCACGCTCATGGATTGGAGGAACAAATATTGTTGAAATGTTTACAAATGTTTACACTACCCAAAGCAATGTACACATCATTGCAATCCCTATCAAAATACCACCAGAATTGTTCACAAAACTGGAATAAACAATTCTAAAATTTATATGGAAACACAAAGGCTTCAACTAGTCAAAATAATGTTGAAAAGCAAAGCAAAGTGGGGGACAGACAGCACAATTCTGGACTTCAAGGTGTATTACAATGCTATAATCATCAAGACAGTATGGTACTGGCACTAAAACAGACACATGGATCAATGGAACAGAATAGAGAACCTAGAAATAGACCCACAACTATATGGTCAGCTAATCTTTGACAAAGCCAAAAAGAATATCCAATGGAAAAGGCAGTCTCTTCAATAAATGGTGTTGGGAAAATTGGATGGTGACATGTAGAAGATTGGAATTTGACAATTTTCTTATGTTATATATAAAAATAAATTCAAATGGATGAAAGACCTAAATGTGAGGCAGGAAATCATCACAATCCTAGAGGAGAACACAGACAGCAACTTCTTTGACCTTGGCTGTAGCAACTTCTTACTAGAAATGTCTCAGGAGGCAAAAATGAACAATTTTTTGTAAATTTTATTTACAAAATTTTATTTTTTTACAAACTTTAATTACAAAAAAAAGAGAGAGCATGCTCAAGATGGGGAGGGGCAAAGAGAGAGTGAGAGAGAGAGAGAATCCCAAGCAGGCTTCATGCTGTCAGCACAGAGCCTGGCATGGGGCTGAGTTCAGAAGTCATGAGATCATGACCTGAGCTGAGATCAAAAGTTGGACACTTAACTAGTTGAGCCACCCAGGCACCCCATGAACTATTGGGACTTCATCAAGATAAAAAGCTTCTACACATCAAAGGAAACAACTACAAAACTAGAAGGCAGCCAATGTAATGGGAGAAGATATTTGTAAATGACACATTGGATAAGGGGCTAGTATCCAAAATCTATAAAGAATTTATCAAACTCAATGCCCAACAAATGAATAATCCAGTGAAGACATGGAAAGAAGACATGAATAGACATTTTTCCCAAGAAGACATCCAGATGGCTAACAGACACATGAAAAGATGTTCAACATCACTCACCACCCGGGAAATACAAATCAAAACCTCAATGAGATACCACCTCTCACCTGTCAGAATGGCTAAAATTAACAACTCAGGCAACAGCAGATGTTGGCAAGGATGTGGCAAAAGGGGAACTTTCTTACACTGTTGGTGGGAATGCACACTGGTATAGCCACTCTGGAAAACAGTGTGGAGGTTCCTCAAAAAGTTAAAAATAGAACTACCCTATGACCTAGCAATTGCACAACTCTGCATTTATACAAATGATAGAAAAATAGATTTGATGGACCCACAAACTAATCTTTGACAAAGCAGCAAAGAATATCCAATGGAATAAAGACAGTCTCTTCAGTAAGTGGTGCTGGGAAAACTGGACAGCGACATGCAGAAGCATGAACCTGGACCACTTTCTTACACCATACACAAAAATAAACTCAAAATGGATGAAAGACCTAAATGTAAGACAGGAAGCCATCAAAATCCTCGAGGAGAAAGCAGGCTAAAACCTCTTTGATTTTGCCTGCAGCAACTTCTTACTCAACACATCTCTGGAGGCAAGGGAAACAAAAGCAAAAATGAACTACTGGGAACTCATCAAAATAAAAAGCTTCTGCACAGCGAAGGAAACAAACAGCAAAACTAAAAGGCAACCGACAGAATGGGAGAAGATATTTGCAAATGACATAACAGATAAAGGGTTAGTATCCAAAATCTATAAAGAGCTTATCAAACTCAACACTCAAAAAACAAGTAATCCAGTGAAGAAATGGGCAAAAGACATGAATAGACACTTCTCCAAGGAAGACATCCAGATGGCCAACCGACAATGAAAAAATGCTCCACATCACTCATCATCAGGGAAATACAAATCGAAACCACAATGAGATACCACCTGACACCTGTCAGAATGGCTAACATGAACAACTCAGGCAATAACAAATGTTGGCGAGGATGCGGAGAAAGAGGATTTCTTTTGTATTGTTGGTGGGAATGCAAGCTGGTGCAGCCACTCTGGAAAACAGTACGGAGGTTCCTCAAAAAACTAAAAATAGAACTACCCTACAACCCAGCAATTGCCCTACTAGGCATTTATCCATGGGATACAGGTGTGCTGTTTCTTTTTCTTTTTTTTAAAAATTTTTTAAATGTTTTTATTTATTTTTGAGACAGAGAGAGACAGAGCATGAGCAGGGGAGGGGCACAGAGAGAGGGAGACACAGAATCTGAAGCAGGCTCCAGGCTCCAAGCTGTCAGCACAGAGCCTGATGCGGGGCTTGAACTCACAGGCTGCAAGATCATGACCTGAGCCAAAGTCAGACACTCAACCGACTGAGCCACCCAGGCGCCCCCAGGTGTGCTGTTTCAAAGGGACACATGCACCTCCATGTTTATAGCAGCACTATCAACAGTAGCCAAAGTATGGAAAGAGCCCAAATGTCCATCGATGGATGAATGGATAAAGAAGATGTGGTATAAATATACAATGGAATATTACTCGGCAATCAAAAAGAATGAAATCTTGCCGTTTGCAACTATGTGGATGGAACTGGAGAGTATTATGCTAAGTGAAATGAGTCAGTCAAAAAAGGCAAAAATCATATGACTTCACTCATATGAGGACTTTAAGAGACAAAACAGATGAACATAAGGGAAGGGAAATAAAAATAATATAAAAACAGGGAGGGAGACAACACAGAAGAGACTCATAAATATGGAGAACAAACTGAGGGTTCCTGGAGGGGTTGTGGGAGGGGGGATGGGCTAAATGGGTAAGGGGCATTAAAGAATCTACTCCTGAAATCATTGTTTCACTATATGCTAACTAATTTGGATGTAAATTTAAAAAATAGATTTGAAGGGGCATATGCACCCTAATGTTTATAGCAGTGCTATTAACAATAGCCAATTATGGAAATAATTGCAAATAATTCCAAATTATGGAAAGAGCCCAAATGTTCATCAATTGATGAATGGATCAAGAAGATGTGGTACACACACACACAATGGAATGCTACTTGGCTATCAAAAAGAATGAAATCTTGCCATTTGCAACAATGTGGCTGGAACTAGAGTATATTTTGCTAACGAAAATTAGAGAAAGACGAATGTATGATTTTACTTATATATGAAACAAAACAGATGAAAACAGAGGAAGGGAAAGAAAAATAAGATAAAAACAGAGAGGGAAGCAAACCATAAGAGATTCTTAACTACAGAGAATGAAGGAACTGAGGATTGCCGGAGGGGAGGTGGGTCGGGAGATGGGCTAAATGGTTGTGGGCATTAAGGAGTGCACTCGGAATGAGCACTGGGTGTTATATGTAAGTGATTAATCACTGGGTCCTATTCCTAAAGCCAATATTACACTATATGTTAACTAACCTGAATTTAAATGAAATCTTGGAAGAAAAAAAATACTTTGCAATAAATCAGCAAAAATAGGCAAGACCTCTATGGTGAAAATTACAAAATGGTGCTAAGAGAAACTAACGACTTACGTAATGGAGACATACACCATGTCTATGGGTTAGATGACTTGGTAGTATGGAGTTATCAATTCTCCCCACATAGGCGTTCCCTGCAATCTCAATCATAATCCCAACATGACTTTTTGTAGAAATTGACAAGATGAATCTAAAGTTTACATGAAAATGCAAAGGACCTAGAATATCCAAAGCCATCTTGGGAGAAAAAGAGCAAAATTGGAAGGCTTACACTCCCCAATTTGAACACTTGTATAAAGTTAATAATTCTACAGTAATCAAGACATTTGGTGCAGGCAGAAAAATCAACAAAGAGGTCAAAAGAACAGCAGAGAATATCCAGAACAGGACCCACTGGTGTTTAATCATGACTTGACTTGGGAACAGTGGCTCTTTTGAATTCATGTTCAGCATACTCAAGACAAGGAAGTGTGTGCCAGCTGAAAAAAGACCCTAATTTGTAGGAAGGTCCATAGCTCATGGTAGTATTTCAGGAAGTTAAAGTTTAGAGCCATTCACCATAGGCATTGGGTAAAATCATCATTCTCCCTCCTCCTTCATCTTATATTGTAAGTAAGCGTTATACGACAGATATAAATCTGACCTTGTGGGATGGAGCAATTGTTAAATAATTGACACCACTTTCTCATGCCATCCATGTATCCTAGATGTTCTGTGCCAGTCCTGAGTTCAAGTAGTCTATTCTGTGATTCTCAGATCACCAGTCCTTATTCAGGATTCAGAATATTGGCACGAAGTGGGGGCATGGGTCCTCTTTTTTAGACAGTTCTGGTATCGAATCCCTCCTGCATGACCTGGAGCCAGAATGAACTCTTTCCACCACAGGTGGTAATTATAGCCACAGTTATTAAACCCTCGCTTGCCCAGTTATGTGACAAGCACTTTATATACATTGGACGATGTAGTCCTAACTCAACCCCAGTTGGGAAGATTATTTTGACTACTAAGTTACTGACAACTAGGTAAACTAAAAATAGGAGGAAAGGTGGATTCTTCTAAAGAGAGCAGGGAGCCACTTAGATTGAAAGCTTTTTATGGATTTTGATGCAGGTTTACAAGTTTTTAACTGCAATTCTGAAATCCAAACAACTCTGAAAAATGGAACATTTTTGGTAACAAATTTGGTCGCAAAATGCAGTCCTACATGCTGACAGAAATTGTGAATCTTCTAGAGGGGAGTAAATTATTTGCCTGTGCAATCATTTTATCTTGGGAGCATCTCAAGGGAGTTTTATTTAGGGAAGTGATGCCCTGAGATAATCTTGCTTTTGCTATTTAAGACCTCCTAGTTTCTTTTTTGCATAAATTTGTAGTTTCCTTTTCAGTTTACTTTGATTCACTCTTTACTGGGAAAATATGGCCGATGGTTATTTGATGGCTTTCTATACTAACGATCACATCTATATGCATGATCTTCAAGTTTCATAAAGCAGTACTGTGTTCATTATCTTGTTTGCTCCTCGGGAAAACCCCTTCTTTTTTCAACAATGCAGAAATGGAGACTCAGGACACACAGGTGGCAGAAGCAGAACTGGAGCCTCTAGCATTGCTAGGTTCCCCAGGCCCAGGGCCCATCAGGAACAAACCAAAGTTCTGGCTTCAGGACAGCTTGTCGATGACCCTCACCAGCAGTAAGAGTCTCATGTGTTAGTTAATGCACAATCTGCATACCTCCAAGTGAAAAAATTAAAGAGAAATTCAAAGGATCACCCATGCCCAAGGTGGCAAGATGAGTGACTGTTCTATCTCGGGGTCATTACCTCCCAGGATTCAGACCACTGGGAAGCCCGTGAGCATGCTGGTCACTTGTGTGTTCAGGAATTTCAGCCAGCTGTTTCCTTTGTCTCAGGTTTCTCTCCAGTCTAATGTAAAGTCAATAAGTCATGATAAAGTACGTGATACGTTATTGACCTATAGGGTGTGGTGGTTCAGGGAGTTTTATTGCTTCTCTACCAGGTTATATAAGGGTCTGGTTCCCAAATTTTGGCAAGAGCGTGCATCTGAGTCCTGTGCTGTCTAGGAACGTAGGAACCTGGAGGCACTGCAGACCACCTGACTCAAACTCCATTCTGGAACAGACCACTGAGGCCCAGGAGGCGGAAATCACTCGTATAATGTCAGGAAGTCAACTTGCAGAAGAGTTGGGGCTGACATTTAGTTTCTTCACTTCTGAGTACTTCTAACACGTCACACTGTCATTTCTGAATCTCAACATTGATGACCTTCGGCCTTTATGCTGTAAAGCACAAAGTGCCACCAGCAGAGGGCACCATTAATCTATTTGTGTTTTTGACAATTTTGGTTTCTAGTCCAGGCATTGTAAGGAATGCATTAATATTTGATAAAATATAATATGGGGATATTGCATTCATAATTTTAAGAATATATGCTGAGTGTTTGAAGGCACTGGATTTTATAAAAGGATATGAAACATCGTGATGTACTCTAACCTGGAGACAGATATCCCTATGACACATGGAAGCTCATTTGAAAACCAGGTTTAGAGAAGCATCAGCATTGGCTGAGTACCGCAGAAGCCACTGGATATCTCTGTCCCTGTGTCATCCAGGCACAGAAATACACTGCCATTTGTGCTGACAGAAAACTGGTGGCCACAACTGGATTTATTTCTTCTTTTAGAACAATTCATCACTGCAACATTACCACTTTCAAATGAATCCATGCCCTTCCACAATGCAAGGTCCCCCGGGACAGTTTAACAGACAGATGGGGTGAAACTCTGCTCTGCACATTCCAGCTGTTTGACCTGAGGATAGTAAGACCTCCTTGCAGGATTGTGGTGGGAATAAAATGAGTCACTGTGTGAGAGCCATCCAGCACAGTATGTGACACATAGTAAGCCAGAGTGATGAGGATCTGTCTCCAGGTGAGGGCGTTTGGGAGTTAGGTAGGGTTGGAGGCAGCCAGTCCTCGGCTATGTTTGACAAATAGGAATCCCAATAGGAAAAGGGGCTTGGGACTCAGGATGAAAGCAGAGGCCGGGTGCTTTGAACATGGGCAAGCTGGTGGGCACAGCTTTGTCCCTTGACTCAGGAGGGCCTTGATCAGAGCGCGGAGTTAGAACTGGTGCATGAATAAGGCGGGAACTCAGCAGTCAGAGGCATAGCTCCATGGCCTGAGTCCACGCCCCCTGGACTCCGTGTGCATGTGTGTGTTGGTGTGTGTGTGGCACTATGTGTGCGTGTGTGAGTGGGCATGGGAAGGGCAATTTACATGGTGGAGCGCTTTCTGTTCCCACTGGGTCTTGAACTAGCAGACCGAGCCTGCAGGTGGTGCAGTAATTGTTCAAGCCAAAGTTTCTAATTCCGATTAGCTATTAGAAATTACCTCGGGAAGCTTCTGCCCCAAAGTAGGTTCTCATTAAAATTTCCTTCCCTTCCTTTCTTTCCCCATATCCCTCTGCCCACTCTTCTCCTCCTTCTCTTCCCCTACCCCCCTCCCCTTTTCCCCTCTCTTGGCCCCTCTCCTTTGCTCCCCTCCCTCCCCTTTCCTTCCCACAGGTTAGAGAGGATGTCCTGAAATCTCGGCCTCAATAGGGACCCCTGTGGAAGCAGCAGTGGCAGAGTCTGCAAGGCTCTGCGGGCGGAAATGGGTGAAGGAATGGCAACTGATGCCTGGGTCATGATGCCAATTGCAAATTCGGTGACTTGAAGACCTTGCTGTTCTTTTTAAATTATTTTTTAAAGGGAAGCAGGGGTAGGAGGAAGTTATGATGTTTGGTTTATAGATGCAGTAGATGTGCATGTGGACCTATTTGGATATTTTCCATATGGAAGTTATAAATTAAGTGTGGATAAAATCTCTGAGGTGTAAAAAAACCAAGCCGAGAGGGGGCTTGGATTGAAAATTGAGATAAGTTCTGCTTTAGGGCCCTACAGGGGACAGAACAGCCCGTGGAGAAGGCAGCAAAGGGGCCGCAAGAGGTGTGAGTGGGAAACACAATGCAGTGGTGAGGGAGGTTGCAGAAACTGGGGCGGGGCGGGGGGGAGTCCTCCTTTTGGAGCTCAGCCACTGAGTGCTCATGAGCTGACAGCCTTGCCAGGGACAGGGCTTTGCCTCTGAAGCCACTTTACTGAGGAGGCGGAACGCAGGGCAAAAGGCAGCCTCTTCTCTGCTGAAATTACCAACAAGTCACCGCATGACGACATCGTGAACAAGTGAGGTGGAATATAGCGCTGACTGAAGAAACACGATGGAAGGGTAAGGGGACCTCCCGGCATTCACAGAATGTCATTCCACTTCATTCTCAGTTGCCCTCTGAGGAAGGTATTTTTATGTGCATTTGCAGAAGAGACCGAGGTTCCGCTTAGCTGTTTGTCCAGGATCACAGAACTAGTAAATGAGAGAACATGCTTCTAGCCAAATTGAATGATTCTAAAATCTAAGTTCCTTCCACAATGCCCAGCTGCCTTACAGAGGCTGCATGCCTACAGGACCAGACTGTCAGTTTTCCAATGACCCAGTTCCTCCGTGGTCATGCCCAGCTACCCACTTAATACAACTCTTCGGTAGACCCTTTCCAGTCCTTATCTTTTGTCACATCCATCTGGTATTTGACCCAGACTGTGTCCTTGAAACTCTCCTCTCCTTTGGTTTCTGCCAATACACTGGACCATTTTTTAATTTTTTATTTCTTAATGTTTATTTTTGAGAGAGAGAGAGAGTGTGAGCGGGCTAAGTGCAGAGAGAGGAGGGAACAGAGGATCTGAAGCGGGCTCCACACTGACAGCAGAGGGCCCAATGTGGGGCTTGAACTCGTGAACCGTGAGACCGTGACCTGAACCAAAGTCAGGTGCTCAACTGACTAAGCCACCCAGGTGCATCCCCCACTTGACCATTTCTTCTATGTTTAACTGACTTGTTTTTCACTGTCCATCCCTTTGTTAGTGCTCTCCAGGATTATGTTCTTGGATATCTTCTTTAACTTTACTCTGGGAAACACAAACTAAAAAGACTTTAGGGGCTAGGGAGTGAATGTGAATATGAACAGCCAGTGAATGTAAGATAGCAGTGACACGCCCAACTACTGCTAGGTTAGAAAGATGATACAGAGACGTATGGTCTAAGTGAGGGGTAGTGAGGCGGGTGGGTAGTAGGGTCTGTGAGAAATGGACAAGCAGTGTCTAAAAGGGGCTGAGGCAGAAAAAGACTGGGAGAACGTAGAGTCAGAAAAAAATTAGCCTTGAGGAAATTAGTAGGATGTCTGGAAGTAAAGGGAGCTAAAAACATATGGCCTGTTTAGGCCAATCAGATACCAAAGGCTGGCAGATCACAGTTTGCACTGTGTTCTGAGACAAAAGCTCTGAGTTTTTTAATAGGTAAATAAACAAGCAAGCAGCCTCTATTTGCAACATCCATCCCCAGCATGCCCATGGTCATTTTAAGGTCAGTATTAGAACTGGCAGCAAAGCAGGGGGTGTGAACGGAGACTGGGACACTTTGTCACGTGGAGGCAGATAATGAGGACAGGGAACACTGAATAGGTACCAAAGGGCATTGTTGGCAAAGGAGGAGTGGCTTCCACCAATAAACGAGAAATTCCATTCATCCATTTCAGGAACTTTTGTTTTAAGAAGACTTCATTGTCCCTACCAGGTAGTTGTATTAAAGTCTGATGACAGGCAGGTGAAATTGTGACACCATTGTTGCATCTTAATCTTTTTTTTTTTTTTTTTTTTTGATGGATGGGGGAAAATTGAAATGTGAAAGCTTCAAAGAGCTGTATTTCTAGAGTCATGCTATTAGGTGAGGTGTCTTTTTTGAATATACACTTCAGAAAGCCTGGGGTGTCAGGTGACCACCAGGAGAATGCTTTCTATGGGAGTTCCAGTGCTTTTTTGAGAAATGGCCCAGATGGTCTGAGGACCACCAGTCTGGATTTTTAGACACTGGGATAAGATTCATGAACACACATAGAGCAATAAGAGTGGCTTTACCCTTGGGCGTGAGGGAGAATCTCTAGGAGTACAAGAAACTCCATCCAGGAACACCAGCTTTTGAAAAGAACACTTAGGGACTGTGGTGGCGACCCTTCTGTGCCATGAGCACAACCACAGTGACATGTAAATTCTTGCACGGGAAGGACAGCAAATTGGAGGAGCAAAGTGACCTTTTCAAATGCTTGAGGTCACTTGGAGATTTGAAGCTGAGGGTGGAATCCTTCGCCCGGTAACCACAGAAGTGGAATGGAGAGGGATGTTGGAGGGAATCCCAAAACTGTGAGTCCTCCTCTGAGTCTCCTTCTACCAGGTTCTCAGAGCTTCTTCGCTATCATTATCATTATCAAGTAAGCAGCTGAAAAACACCCCTTCCGGCCCACGTGTCCCTGTGATCTCTCGTGCACCTGCCCCTGACCGTCATTACTATTCTCAAAGCAAATACAATCCCAGGGATTATATTCCACCCCACCACCTCTCTGGCCAACTCTTAGGAGAAGGGTACGTCAGTTTAATTTTCAGTCCCCCGGGATTCTGAAATCATTAGATGTATTTTGGCACATGCTGTATCACAAGTCCCTTCAGACAGAACTCAGACTTCCTCATGTGGCTCTGAGGCTCTCTACCCTCTTCTCTCAGATTTGTCACAGGCTTCTGTGGCTCCTTTCCTGCCACTTCTGTCTCCTCAGGCTTGGGGGGAACCTCATTAGCTAATCAAGCCGTTCTTGTCCACCGTGCCTCAGACCCCTGGGGAGCCACTGCCTCCAGCTGATGGGAGCTGGCACTTGAACTGAGACAGATTTGTCTGCCGAGGGTTGCATCTTTCTAGCCCTGCCTCTTATAGCACCTTGTATCCTCACTTTGCTGTTAGTTCCTGATTTGAGGCTTCACCCTCCTAACTCCATATCTTTTCTCACCTTGTTACTTCTTCCTAGGATGGCCAGCCCACCCGCCAACAATTCCTCAAGCCAAGACTCCATCTATTCAGACATCACTCTTATTGGCCACCAATAGTAGTTATAAATTGTGCATACCTGCCTTCTTTAAAAAAAAAAGTTTATTTATTTATTTTGAGAGAGAGAGAGAGAGAAAGAATCCCAAACAGACTTCATGCTCAGTGCGGATCCCATGACCCTGGGATCATGACCTGAGCCAAAATCAAGAGTCACATGCTTAACTGACTGAACCACCCAGGCACGCCCCTGCCTTCTTCATCAGTACCCGAGGGAGGAAGGCAGAGAACATGAGGACTCACACTGCTTTCTACTCTTGGTAGTAAGGCTGCATTCACCAGGACACCAGGAAAAAACTCCGTCAGATGTGTGAGAACTCCATGTCTAACCAGACAGAATCCACCAACACACATGTGGATAGTGTGGGCTGGAGATATTCTCCACTCCCTGTGACCTGGAGAAATCTCTTCCTTCAAAGATGAATGAATGAATCTTTCCCTGCCCAGGTCAATTACACCCCGCAAGAAAATGTGCAGAACTCTGGTATTTTGAGCAGCTCTGCCTCAGTATAGCAACTGCATACCTCCCCCAAAGCAGGATGCAGCAACCCCAGTCCTTCTCCGAAACAGATCCGGCTCCACACCACATTAACAAGGCACCGATACTTAGGGAGGATTATGTAGGTATTCAGTACAGAGGGTTTCCATTGCAAACCCCTATTACAAAATCCTCTACATTTTTTCCCTTTTGCCTGAATTCTTTCCTGGAGTCAGCAGTCTCATGTCTCCACCTAAAAGTCAGTGCGTCTGGGCTTTTCTGGCTAGGCTGGCTCCAGCCCTGTCTTCCCCGACCCCCCACACCATCTCTTCCCTAAGACAGAGCAAACCGCCATTTGTATCTTCACATTCACCCCTTTGCTGACCTGACAAAGATTCTCCTTGGAATTTACTCCCTGTCCTAGAGGCTGTTGGTAGTATGCAATATCTGCTCTCCCACTTTTCTACAACAAATGAACTCAAGTATGTTATCTGGGCACAGAAAAGACTCCGTTACCCAGCATCCCCGTCACAGTGAGGTGTGGCTACATGAGAACATAGCACGGATGACATGTAAGCGTGGGCACAACTTCTGAGAAGCGTTCTTAAGAGCTCATGGCACAGCCCTTTCCTGCCTTTGTGTCCTTTTTTGCCCAGAATGTGGATATTTTGGCTGCAATTAGAGCAGCCATCTTGGATTAAGATGTGGAAGCTTTGTGCTGAGGAATGGCAGGGACAGCCAAAGAGAGAAAACAGGGGCTCCTCATGGATGAGCAAAATATTATTTAAATTTAAAAAAAAATTATAAGAATTCTTGATTATATTTGTTTCTACCTGCATTATTTTTGTAATCAAACATAACATAAAATTCCACCATTTGAGACCTATTTGAAATTTTAGTTTATCTATTAAAACTTCAAGTATTTTCTGATATCAGAGAAAATAAATAAAATAATTGATAATTTGATTCTTAAAGTACTCGACTGTTTCAGGAACAAAAAAAAAAAAAAGAGGGTTTTGGAATACTTGTGGCAGAGGTCAGATTTAGACCCCAGATTTTTTTTTTTTCTCTGTAGATGCTCAAGCCTTGAGCCTCATATTTAACTGGTCCTGCTGTCCTACAAAGTATCTGAACCCTGAGGCTTCCCTTGACTGCGACATAGGGGGAGCAAAGGGTCATAAAGACTAAGGATCTAGCAGAGGAGGAAGTGGTAATTGATTCTTTTTTATATTCCTGCTTTTCAGGAAGCTGATCAGATGTTTTTACCTGGGGCGAAGGTGGTTGCTGGCGAGTCAAGAGCTTGGCCTCCTCATCCCCAGACCCAGCCCCTTGTCTGGAGCTGTTCCAATGCAGGGTGGGAGGGGGGCGGTGTGCCTGCCTCCAAGTTCTGAGGCCTGAATCATTTGACATCCTCCGGAGGGAACGATGGCCTGGCTCTCAGATGGTGTGGGCTAGCCTCCTGTTTTTATAATCTGCAAGCTCCTTTTACTTAGTGGGACATACAGATCCCTTTGCCTGATCCTCCTCCTTTAACCTTAAACTTGGGTCAGGAATAAAAGGAGCAGCTGAACAACAAGGCTTGATGGCAAAACCAGAGGAAAAAGTCTTTTAAACTCTTCCAACTTTCCCCTTTCTAGAAGTCTGAAATTCAGAGATGCAGAGTCTCAGCAAATGGAATTAAGCCTCCATTATAAAAAGTTGCAGAGCTCTGGTTTTCTGGCTCTTCTCGACCTTTTTACCCAAAGAGTTTCCATTCACAGAACCCCCTCTCTTTCCATTCTCTCAAATTAAATGATAGATACTATGTAATGTAGAAACCAGTGTGCTGGCAGCCGGGAAAGAGCTCTCTGCCTGCAGATGCTCAGAACATAGGGAAAGATAGTCCCACCAGGGAACCTAAAAGTAAAAAGCTTTGGAAACTCAACACATTGGAAACTCAATGGGAGTAGGATAAGGGAGAGATTCCTTTGGTAGTGGGGAGGGGGATATTTGGATCTGTGACAACCTTATGGAAAAGGTGGAGGGAAAGCTAAGTCCTATAGGGTGGTTGGGGAGGAAGGTCTCCTCAGGCCAAATGGGGATTGGAATATGACACAGAGGGCAGGTTGGGATGGTGATGGTGGACATTATCATGCAAATCTAGAAACCAGACACAGATTACTTTCTAGACATCTTTGGACACCATAGATAATATTTTGCATGCAAAGGACAGTTCTGTATAATTTTGGAAGACAAAAATGATAGGTGAGCATCTGTGCTTCAGAAGAAAGAGTAAAACACAGAGACCATTTAGGAGTAAAAGTATCCACATCATGTCCGTGAAAGAGATGTGGGAGGAAGGAAAGGGCTAGATGCAAGTGGGGAGGGTGGGAGACTAGTGTGTGCTGATCTGTGAAGGGGAGGTGGGGTGGGGGGCGCGAGGTGAAGACCCAGTTTTTGGCCTAATTGTGTACAGTGTTTTCTGGAAGAAAACTGAAGAGTCAGTTGACTTGACAGTTTCAGGGCAATTCCCTAAGGAAAGAATTTATAATCCCATTACAGGCTGGACAGCTATCAAAATCAGAATGAGCTTTTCTGCAGAAGAGGGGTCAGGATAAAGTCCAAGACTGACTGTAGACATTCACGGCAGAGGACCCAGCCCAATGAAAGGAAAGAGACTCAGATGAGCCACATGATCGTGAAATTTCAGAATTCGTACAACAAAAGAAAATACTGACATCTTCTAGACTAAAATAAACAGATAATGATAACAACAAAGTCCCACCCTCAAGTGGCAGTAGTCAAAATATTTGACACTTTGTATGGCCTGGGCACTGACCCATCAGAATGGATGCTACTAGAAGTAACACTAAAATTGTGTCTTGCTGTACTGGGCATTAGCCCGTTAGCTGTTTGGGTTGTGGGAAGTCTAGGGGATCCAAGAGGAAAGTCTTCAGAGGCCAGGACAGCTTGGGGAGACTTTGGCGGGGTGGGGGTGGGGGCGCTAGAGGACACTGGCCATGTACCTACTGCTACAGAAGAATTTCTGTATTTTAGCAATACATCTTAGTGTGAAACATCTGTCCACTCTGCCCACTCTCTGCCCCACTCCACCAAAGTAGGGAACTGAATCAAAATGGTATTCTCAGCACTGGTTCGGTGCTTTTGGGTATCTGAGAAACAAAAAAAATCAAACTAGAAATCTGACTTGGCCACACTATCCATCAATAAAAGTCATTTTTAGACTTGCAAGGCCTCAGGAAATGTACTTCCAGTAGAGTGATGGATTCAAGTTTGGTGGGGCCTGAAGCTTATGCAAATTGGGGGGGTTCTCTTTAAGAAAAGCATTAATACTCACTACTCTGGGGGCGTCTGGGTGGCTAAGTCGGTTAAGTGTCCGACTTCGACTCAGGTCATGATCTCACAGGTTCATGAGTTTGAGCCCCGCGTTGGGCTCTGTGCTGACAGCTCAGAGCCTGGGGCCTACTTCAGATTCTGTATCTCCCTCTTTCTCTGTTCCTCCCCAGCCCACGCTTTGTATCTCTCCCTCTCTCTCAAAATTAAATAAGTATTAAAAAATTTTTTTTTAATAAAAATAAATTACTACTCTGTAATTAGGTTCAAAAGTGAATATTTACTTAGACTCATGAAGAAATCACAAACAAAAATATTAGCTTTAAATATTATAAACATTATAAAATCCAGAAAAATTTTGATTCACTGATTTCTGTCATTATTTATTTATTTAGAGAGACAGAGAGGGAGAAAGAGAGAGAGAGGGAGAGAGAAAACAAGTGGGAGAGAGGCAGAGAGTGTGGGAGAACGAGAATCCCAAGCAGGCTCTGTGCTATCAGTGCAGAGCTCAACTTGGGGCTCAGGCCCATGAACCATGAGATGATGACCTGAGCCAAAATCAAGAGACAGACACTCAACTGACTGAGCCACCCAGGCTTATATTTTTATAGAAAGAATAGAAATATTCAGTCTTTTCTGTGCTCTTATGGTTGACCAAAATTTGTTATTTCTGATTGATAGTATAGGAAACTAATGTGTTCATATTGAGATATGACCTCAGGCTCTGAGCTGGTGAGGCTGACAGGGAGAGAGGGAGGAGAAACAGAGAGAACAGTTTTCTGGAAGCCATTTCTTTGAATTCACAAGTACTCAATTATACATAGAGGTAGCCATGACTCTTATACCCAAACTCTGTATCACCAACTCAGCTTCCCCTTACCTAATTTTCAACACGTTTCTAGGCCACTGCATCATCACCTAGCAACATACGTGTGACAGAGGGAAAAAAGGAGAGAGATGTTGTCCTAAACAATTATTGTTAAACTATTTTATTTTTGCAGATTTTATAAAAGCACACAATCATGTGATGCTAAAGCAAAGGCCGTTCCTTCCTTGGGCCTTGGAAGAAGCCCATGCTGGTTGGGGACCTTAAAGCTTTTATGCTTCATTAGCATCACAGTAAATCCGCATTTACTTTTCTGTGTCTGTCCTGGGAAACTGTACTGTAGCAAATATTAGGATCAAAGAAAAAAGAAAAAAAGCTGTAGGATCCAGGAAATAGTGGGTCCAATTCAAGAGAGCTCCGAAGAAGGTTGGAACGTTGATGAAAAGCAATTATTCCTAGTCTGAGAAAGCAGCACATTCTTATTAATGTAGGATGAGCAGGGCTTACAGGAGTGCACATGTGAGTCCCAGAATTACAGGCCTTGGATATTTAGAAGATGCCTAAGGGATCCCATAAAGGAGCTCAGCCGTAAATGGTGAGTCCACGTATATGGATCATCAAGGCTCGCACCACTAAGATAATCTACATTTGTCAGTAGACTTGTCCAGCTGAGTGCTTACTGTCTCCGACAGCTAGGAATCCTAAATCCTAAATCAGAGCAGAAAAGGGATTTGTCTAGTGGCTTGATATTTATTTTTATTTCCCATTTGATTTGGATTAATAAATGAGTATTAGTGATTATAGCTCAAAAAGAGAGAAATACATCCTGTCTATATTGATGGGAAAATATAGAGAGAGGTAAGGATATAAAGTTATAAAGATAATAAATAAATGAGTTAAAAAGGCATTATAAACATCTATTTCCTATACATACATATGTATATAGCAGGTGAATGTGTTATAAAGAAAGATATCGGGGTATAAGCAAACTAAACTGTCACATAGCACAACAGAAAGTTTAAGGATAGTATATAAGGCTGATGAATCTAGAAATAGCTCCATGAGCTTGTTATTGAGAACTTTAGGCACAGAAGAACTAAATCAGAAATTATTAAATATGATTGCCTCTGGAGACCAGGATGGAGGCTGGGGGGGGGCAGGCAGGGGACAGTTGTTTTTCCTTATCTGTGTCTCTACACTATTTGATTAAAAAAATTTTTTTTTCAACGTTTATTTATTTTTTGGGACAGAGAGAGACAGAGCATGAACGGGGGAGGGGCAGAGAGAGAGGGAGACACAGAATCGGAAACAGGCTCCAGGTTCTGAGCCATCAGCCCAGAGCCTGACGCGGGGCTCGAACTCCCGGACCGCTAGATCGTGACCTGGCTGAAGTCGGACGCTTAACCGACTGCGCCACCCAGGCGCCCCTACACTATTTGATTTTTAGAAAACACGTACATGTCTTTCTGATGAAAAAAAAAAAGTTAAAACATTTGAAAGACAGCTCTGGTTATGAGCTTTACCCAGAGTCTGGACCATGGGATTTGTGTACGTAACAGCACTTTTTCAACCTTCTGCTTCATTTGACCTTTGCCTGGAATGGAATTAGTTTGTAACGCAAGGTTTCATTTCAGGAGATTCATCAAAATTTGTATTGTTCTAGAATTTCAACCATGTCCTACTGACAAGTTCGTGTTCACAGATTGTTGACTCCTCAAGAGATCAGGTTGCGTAACAGGAAGGGTTTCCTGTGCACAGATGACATTTCTTTTTTTAAATTTGTTTATTTATTTTGAAAGAGAAGGAGAGAAAGCAAGCAGGGAAGAGACAGAGAGAGAAGGAGAGAGAGAATTGCAAGCAGGCTCCATGCCATCAGCTCAGAGCTCAATGTGGGGCTCAAACCCACAAACCATAAGATCGTGACCTAAGCTGAAACCAAGAGTCGGATGCCTAACTGACTGACCCAGGCACCCCAGAGATGACATTTTAAAACTCTCCTTGATACTGATATTAGACATTAGCATTCATAATATATTTGTAAATCAAATGAAACAGTTACTGTCTTCATGGAGTCAGAATCAAAAAAGAAACATGGCTGGTACCCATAAAGAGGAAAACTTTTGGTCAACGCACTTGGTTCTTTCTTCTTTTTTCTTTCTTCTTCGTTGCCATCTGACACAGACAAGCATAAAGAAGCAGTGACAGAATAGGAAAAGGAAAGTAACATTTCCTGGCACTCACTAGCACGAGGTCCCATACTGGGCTCTTCTTGTACACTAGTTCATGGGCTGCCTTGCCAATCCCGTGAGACATGTCCTGGCGCTCCTCACTTACAGTAGAATGGGGTCTAACCCCCTGTTTTTATGATCTTTCCTGGCACAAATAAGAGCACACACAGTACTGAGGAGAGCTTGTGTTTACGACAGCCCCTGGGCTAGCCCTGGCAAGGGTGCAGCCTGGTTGGCACCGGGCCTGGTCCAGGCCATGGTGACAAGGAAACGTGATTGGCTGAGTCCCAAGGTGGAAAACCCTCTGCTTTCATGGGTGCACAAGCAGAACCTGAGCAATGGCAGTGACTCTGTGTGTCTCTGAATCGGGCAATATTCACGCTAGGCATTGTCCTTGCCACGTGCCCATGGGCAGGTCACAGGCTGATGAGCAGGAGCATGGCACAGTGCAGTTGTGCAGAAAGAGACTGGCCGCTGTAACATTAGTGATCAGAGGAGGCACAGTCCTGGACTTAGGATCATGCAGCCAGCAACCTTCTCCCAGACTACCTCTCAATTCTGTCACACGCATCAGGGGCCTTACTCTCTTCTCTTATTAATGAGGAAAGTGAGGTGCCGTATGGTTAAAGTCATCTGCCATCACAAGACCACCATGGGGCTGAGTCAGGATTCCAGCCCAGACGTGTCCACGGCCGATGTTTCTCTTCCTGTATCACCAATGGAGGTGGGTTTTTTTTTTTAGTTGATTTATTATTTTGAGAGAGAGGAAGGGGCAGAGAGAGAAGAGAGTGAGAATCCCAAACAGGCTCTGCACTTGAACTCACGAACCTTGAGATCATGACGTGTGCTGAAATCAAGAGTCAGACTCTGAAACCAACTGAACCACGCAGGTGCCCCGATGGCGGTGTTTTTAAAGGACAGCAAGACTGAAAAGAGTGATGGAGGGACAGAGGCTCGTGCAGGTGTGGCAGACAGAATAAAGATTAAAATCAGGGAGTCCAGGTGGGTGCAGAAATTTGCAAGTTCTCTCCCTCCCCTTAGCGCAAAATGAATTTCTTCGCTCACAAACACAAGCGTGGGACGGCTGCAAAGCACCTCGGCACATGTCCGGCAGGGAATGTCATCCTTTCCAGGTTTCAGGCCAGCAGCTGGGGGCTCCATGGGCCCGGGTTGGCAGGAGTCCAGGGAGACACAAAGTGCTGTGGCCGGGCGTTTCCAGCTCCCCTCCTCTCTGTGGACAGAGCCACCTGGCTCTCCTGTCACCTCGGCCAGACACTTCTGCCTTCAGAAAATCAGCTTATGAAACTCAGCCTTGTTCCAGAATCCCTGCTGGAACGCTGGGACTTTGGTCTAGCACCACCTGGAAGCCAATGGCTTCGTGCTGTCCTGGGGAGACGTTTGGCCCAAGGCCACCTCTGTGTCTGCCTGTCCCACTCTACCCCACTCTGATTTATCTTCTAGGGGACAGGACAAAGTGGCACAAGAGGGAAGGAAGGGAAAGCAGGTGGAGGCAGCTTTGCATTTTATTTTTCTCAATTCTGGCTCACTGTTCTGTCATAACCTGGGGCTCACTTTTTAAAAAAAATTTTTTTTAACTTTTTTTATTATTGCAAGACACAGAGAGACAGAGCCTGAGTGGGGGAGGGGCAAAGAGAGAGGGAGACACAGAATGTGAAGCAGGCTCCAGGCTCCAAGCTGTTGGCACAGAGCCTGACACGGGGCTCGAACTCACGGACCATGAGATCATGACCTGAGCCGAAGTCGGAAGCTCAACCGACTGAGCCACCCAGGCGCCCCTGAGGCTCACTTTTGACTAGACCTGGCAGTGTCTTGTGACACTGGTACAGTCCGTGTCTCCAAACTCAAATCCAAATAGTTATATGCTCTTTCCACTTGTTCTTCTTCCCCACTTACAGGAAGAGAATCTCATTTTATATTATCCTGTACATAACATTGGGGTCCCCTTATGGCTTATGGCTTCCTAGCATTGGGGAATAGGCTGGGCCATGTAGGCATTCTAGAAAATATTTACTTACAGTCAGTGAGAAAATACTTGTGTTAGGACATTACAAAGTCCAAATTTGCCTCAAGATGAGTCCTTTAAAAATGATAAGGCACATCATTGTGGAATCATTGCACATTTCTGGCCCCCTGGTGTTTAGCTCCTATATACCTGTAAACATCACACCAATGGCTACTTTGAAAACTTCACTGCCAAAGTAGTGTTAGCCCATGTGCAATCCAAGCTGGCTTCCTCCTTTTTCAAAGAGCATAAAACAAGGTAAATAAAACAGCATTTCCTCTGCCCTTTGCATGAGGCTCATTACAGACGTGCAGCATAGAGCTTCTCAGTCTCCTTTCTTCCCAGTTATGTTTTCTTTAATGTTTATTTTATTTTTGAGAGAGAGAGAGGGAGAGCTTGAGGGGAAGAAAAAGAGGGAGACAGAGGATCTGAAGCCAGCTCTGTGCTGACACAAGAGAGCCCGACATGGGGCTTGAATTCACCAACCGCGATTTCATGACCTGAGTCAAAGTCAGACACTGAACCGACTGAGCTATCCAGGTGTCCTCCCTGGATACCCCCCACCCCCCTGCCACTCCCAGTTATGTTTTTTAAAGCAGGGACAATGGGAGCAGCTGGCCTGCTGGGAAGTGCACACATCCCACAGGGACACTGTGTGTAGACATTTTAACAGCATGCCACCACGAAAACACATGCGGTGCTATTTCCCACCAGGCGAAGATCTCTGGGATCTATCGCTTAAAGATAGTGGACTTTGCAGGTGCTTGGATGGCTCGGTTGGTTAAGTGTCTAAGATGGTTAAGGGCCAAATCTCTTGATCTCGGCTAAGGTCATGATTTCATGGTTCATGAAGTTGAGCCCTGCATGGGGTTCTGTGCTGACAGCACAGGGTCTGCTTGGGATTCTCTGTCTATCCTTCTCTCTACCCTCCCTTGCTTGCACGTACGCTCCCTCCCTCAAAATTAAAAAAAAAAAAACATTAAAAATATGGTGTGGACTTTGGGGCAGGCCTCAGTTCAAATCCTAGTGCTGGCACGCAGTATTTGTGGGACTCATATTATTAAGAAAGTTACCTACTCTCTTTGAGATGCAACTTCCTCATGTGTTAAATGGGAACAATATTACTGACACCCTAATAATCTTGGCAGGGTGTATAAAGACACAATGCCTGTGTCCAGCACAGAATAGATGCTCAGTGAATACCCAAGACATAGAGGAAGGTGATGTCTGGATCCAAATTTCTTTTTCTGTATGTTGAACTCTCCTCAAATAGATATCTGCATATGTTTCTTTTATTCTAGACAGATTGTCTGACCTTAGGACTTCAGAGGTGGTAGACTTCAGAGAACTTCTGGCCCATCTTCTTCATTGTAGGGGGGGTGGGGATATACGATTTACTTACAGTCACCCAGAACTGAGTGGCAGAACCAGATGAGCTCCTTGGGTGAGTAAGGAAAGGTCTGCTCCTTGTCCATTTATGAGCTAAAACCACACTTATGGGATAAGTGCGGATATTTCTTCTACTTCCTAATTTTAGAATCTGTAAGGTCAGCATAAGCTCATGCTTTTGAAACTGACTCAAAGTGCCTGTTACTGGAAAAACCATATAGCTGGGCAAAACCCAGACGGTGGGTTTTATTGTTTTGTTGGGAAGAAAAGAAAACTGGAGCTTCCGTCACCTGCCAATTAGTCTTGGTCTACCTCCAAACCAAACTTACGCTCAGTGAAGCAGATTAATAAAACGATGGGGCATCTCTGGCTGCTGAGAAACTTTGATGAATATGCATGCAGAACAGATAGTGCAGCTTAAACCCTTTTCTCACCTTGGACTTGGGCAGCAAGGGTTCTACCTTCTTAGTTTTTTCTGAGATAAGGTGTGCTAGAATTTTGGGGCCAGAAGGGACCTCAGTGAAGCCCATTTGGCCCAGTCCCCTCATTTCAGAGAGGAGTAGACTGAAGCCAGGAAGGAAAGTCCACTCAAGGCCATTCAGTGAATGGCTTGCAGACTCGGGACCAGAGCAGGTCTTGTGGCTCCTATTCCAGATGATGCTCTCTGCCCAGAGTGTCCGTAGTGCCCACAGTGCTCCATTCATGTTTTCTTGTGGAAGCTTATTGATTAAGGTCACATGGAAAGCAATTTAAGCCTCAAGTTATATGCATTCAAGACCAAGAGAAATGTGACTCATCATGAGATCTGTCTGTGTTGAGGTCTCCCAGGGGGTCCCCTCTCTTAACTGTATAGGTTATGACATTGTCATCTTAGAACCCACTAAATGCATTCTTGAGAAATAACATGACAATTTCTGTTTTCTGAAGAACTGTTCTATACCAGAGGAGCAATAACATTGTTTCTAAACTAGAAAAGTGGTTCCTATCTCACTTAGCAACCTCACACATGCACCAGCCCTCACTTGCCTGGCAGCGCAAATACCCCAATATTGCATCGTGAAAGGGTGAACCATCACAAGATTCATCGTGGAGGACAGAATGCCACGCAGGCTAAAAGTAGGAGGAACAGGGCCTGTAATGCTCCTCATCTCTTACTGAATGTGAAAGACACTACAGCACCGAAAATGAATTTACTCCAACTCGACAAAACAGGAGGAATCTCACCAACATAATTCAGACTGGGAAAAGCAACCCTGAGACACTGCCTAAACTAGGGATTCATTTTTAGAGTGATAAAGATCAAACAAGATGAAATAATATATTTTCTATAAGTACATTTCATTTATGATCATTGTTTTTTTAGAAAAAGCTAGGGAATGATTTAACACATAATTCAGGGTGGTGGTTATATCTGAGAAGTCCACAGGGGAATGTGATAGGAGAGAGGCAGAATTGGTGATGTTCTTAATAATGAGTTGGGTAGCGGGTCAAAAAGCAGTGGAGGGGTAAGATATTAAACCAACTTCTGGATAGAATTTATGACTTCATAACAATTGTGGTGTCTTTATTAAGCAAGATGTCTTATTCTAATAATCAGGTAATTTACTAGCAAGAAGATATCCTATACTCTATATTGTTTAGGAATGAAAATCCCAAAATAAATGAAGCCATGTGTCACAGTGCTTCACTGATTCTTGCTCTGTAGTAAATGCTCATCATGTTATGTTCTATTATATGGAGGAAGACAGGAGACCAGGAGGTAGAGGGTAAAAACTGAGCTGCAATATGCAAGAGATGACAAAGTCTTAAAAGAAAATCTTTAGGCATCCCTCCTGGTGGCAAGATGGCCACTGTGCTTCCAAGCAACAAGTTACAATTCCAGGTGGGAAAGGGGGTGGGAAAAAAGTAAAGGGGTTCCAGATTCCAGTTGTAGGAGGCCTGGAGCATAAACAATTTGCAGGTTTCTAATGTCTGTCTACACTCTAGGTTAACTCAGTAGATGGAGCGCTCCTATATGAAATGGAGAGCAATGACGCATAAATAAAATCAGGGGGTACACAGGTGCAGCATGGCCAAGAGTCAAAACCTAAGCCAAGAGAATGGGAAGGAAGTAAAGGGGAATAAAAGAGAAGGAGGCTTGTTTTTTCCATCTTTCCTCTAGAACCATAAACATGGATGAAAAGAGGTGAAAGAGTGGGTTGTCTGCTTCACTATAGAGATGGATACAGAGAAGTCTGATGAATAAGGAAGAGTTGAATAGAATGTGTTACCTCCTGTTTCCTTGGATTTTCCAACTCTAGCCATTGATACCTCAATTAGGAACAGCTTTAACAGGCCTGGTCACTTCCAGCAAGGGCAGGGGCAGGAAGATTATGAGAGCCTCATCTCAACCAGTGTCTTGAGGCTACACTCAGTCTTCCTGCTTAAACCTTATTCTTGGCATTCCTGGGGTACACCTGGAGGCAATTTTGGGTCAGAGGATGTCTACAAAGTCTGACCTTTCCTTTTTAATTCTAGCTGTGTCTTCCTGGGCCATAGAGTCATCTATGTCTTGATTTCTCAGTTGTCTTCTAGATTCCTCCTGAAGCTGCTGCTGAATCCTGCTCTGTGACCCACTTATCTGGGCCTAGACACTCTGTTCCAGTCCCTCTTCTATGGGTTGGACTCTGTTCTTCTTAACCCCATTAGCTTTCCAGGGTTCTGCTCCACACTGGGTAGAATATACAACATAATTGTAGGATTCAAACAGCCCTGGCACCCCCAACTTTCTAGAAACACATCCCAGCTCATCTTGGGCACTCCCTACATCAAGCTTGAGTTTTCCAGTCTGTCTGATGGAAGTTGTGATAGGGCCACTGATCACCACCCTGGAGAATTTATATCCTTTACCACAGTCCTGTTTTCCCACAGATTTCCCTTTGCTGTGTGCACTGGCTATTACTTATCTGACAGCATTTCATCTCTCTTATCATCTGATGTAGAATCCCCAATTGTTCAGGCACTTGGCAGAAATTCCTTGATCCTGGGAAGGCAGGTGAGAGCTCTAGCCCAAATGGATGAAACATGACTGCCCTACAAGGGTTATGTGCCCTTGTTGCCCTTGGCCAGTGTTCCAGCAGATGATCTACAACCAATTTCTAGACTTCTTGATCAAAAGGCACTAGCTTCATTTGGAATTCCTCTTTATCTCCTTATCCTCCCCCATCTTCTTGCCTGGAATTCTATATTATCTGGGGGAGCAGCAGTTATCCCGCAAAGCCGTCTGTTGATGAAAGCCATTGCTTTCTGAGTAGGAAGAAAAAAGTCCAGTGCCCGAAGGCAGTGCCGAGCAACTGTGTCAGCCTTGGGTTACCTACCTCCAGGCTCACCATAAGGAAACTAAATTCTTTTATGTTTAGGCTTGGATCCTTGCAATTTAGGTTGTTTTCTGACAAAAGGGAAGGTCTTTGATGGAGGGGAAGTTCTCTCCCGCTGAAAAAGTGTAGTAATCGGAAGTCTGCAGGCTCCAGAGAAGTGGGGACTCCTTATAGGCACTTGGGGGTGTGAGGGAGTTTTCTTTCCAGCCCTAGGAAGAAGAAAGGCCTGGCTATGTGGTTGACTCTTTCCTATGGAGGCAACTCAGTACCACTCTGGTGGCCAACAGCATCTAAGAGTTCTCTTGGAAAAATTGTTCAGGCCGTGACAGAACCTGCCAAGATTTTTCAGATCCCTTCACTGTTACTTTCTGTGGGTACATATTACTTTGCCAGGAAACACCAGACAAGCGTTTTCAAGGATTGTCTAGGAATCACATGAACCTCCTATCAGTGAGGTAAGTCCCAGGGTTTCTCCTTGGTTTTGAGGCTCTGTGGGTGGTGTGGGAGGCTGTGAGGGTGGATGTGAGCTGCTGGGGAGGACACAGACCTGGTCAGATGGAGACTGAGGCCTGGAAGGGCCAAGTGCAGAGTGCCCAGGATAGAAGAAACAGCCTCATCAGCAGGGTGTGTGGTCTAACACCAGAAATGGTAGGTAGTCCATTGAAACTCATCAAGTGGGAGTAAAAATAGCCTGCAGACAGGAGAAATACGGGAAACATTTTTATGTCCTTGAGGAAAAGAAAGGCTTTCTGAAACAAGATGCACAAGCAAATACCACAAAGAAAAAAATAAATTTGATGTAAAAAAAAGTCGAAATTATGTTTTACCAATGATAATATTTACAATATATATGTGATTAGAAAATTAAAAATGAGAATCCAGGACGCATAATGAACTATAAGTCAATAAAAAGGCGACAGACATACCAATAAAAAAAAGGCCACAAATGAAATTTGAATGGGTAATAAAGTAAGAAAAATAAACATATTGTATGTATTTTTATTTATATTTATTGTATGCTTTATTTAAAATAAGCATATTTGATGTGCAAATATAAACACTAAAAAGATGCTGATCTTCACTGAGAAAATGCAGAAAACAAAAAGAAAAAGAAAACAGAAACTAAAACAAACCAGTTATTTAACCTCCGTTGACTTGACACAAATTACAAAATTTGATAATATTAGGAATTGGCAAGGATGTGAAGAAATGGGTCCCTCATATTCTCCTGGCAATTTGATAGTTTCTATTTAAAATAGCCCACCATTTGACAAAGCAATTTCCTATTGCAGAACCCCTGAGAGAGCCTTGCAGAGGTGCAAGAGGGGATACAAAATAATGTTCATCACAACATTATTTATGATAGTAAAAGGTTAGAAGCAAACTACCAAAGTCTATCAACAGAGAGATGGATGCTTTTTATTTAAAAAAACTTTCTTAATGTTGATTTATTTTTGAGAGAGAGAGAGAGAGAGACAAAGCGTGAGCAGGGGAAGGGCCGAGAGAGAGGGAGACACAGAATCCAAGGCAGGCTCCAGGCTCTGAGCTGTCAGCACAGAACCTGATGCAGGGGTCAAACCCACAAGCCATGAGATCATGACCTAAGCTGAAGTCTGGCGCTTAACCGACAGAGTCACCCAGGCACCCCAAGATAGCTGCTTTTTAAAAAACCTATGGTCACACTGCAGAGTATTAGGAAATACTTAGATAGAATAAGCTGAATTTCTTTTTTTTTTTTTTAAATTTTTTTTTTCAACGTTTATTTATTTTTTTTGGGACAGAGAGAGACAGAGCATGAACGGGGGAGGGGCAGAGAGAGAGGGAGACACAGAATCGGAAACAGGCTCCAGGCTCTGAGCCATCAGCCCAGAGCCTGACGCGGGGCTCGAACTCGCGGACCGCGAGATCGTGACCTGGCTGAAGTCGGACGCTTAACCGACTGCGCCACCCAGGCGCCCCAGAATAAGCTGAATTTCTATGCCATTATGAGAGAGGTTTCCAAAACATATTGCTGAAGGAAAAGAGGAAGCTACAGGATTATGAAAGAGTGACTAACCCTTGACATTAAAAAAACCAAATCCAGTGGCACCTGGGTGGCTCAGTCAGTTAAGTGGCTGACTCTTGATTTCGGCTCAGGTCATGATCTTTGAGGTTCATGGGATTGAGTTCTGCATCCACACTCTTTAAGCAATAGATCCTGGAGGTCTCTGCCTGGTGGCAAACAGGCGTGGAGCCTGCTTGGGATCCTCTCCCTCCCTCTTCTCTGCCCTTCCCCTGCCTGTGCTCTCTCTAGCTCTCTAAATAAATATATAAATAAACTTAAGAAAATTCATTGCCATCTGCAATATTTTAGTTTTTAAAAAGAAGGATGAATTCACATAAACACATATTACATGAATATAAGCCTTAAGGGCTATATGCAAGAATTACAACACTTATTAAAGGACAGAGGTGGAGCAAAAGAGGAGTCTTGTATGGAACAGGATGGAAGAAAGGAATCGACATGTTCCTGATACAGGTCATGGAAGAGAGATGTGATACTGAACATCTCATGATGAGAGATTTCAACTAGAACTTTCTTGGTCATTTCATTCTGCTAATTAGACTCTTATTACTGAAAAATTAATCTTACAGAGTAAGTAGAAAGTCACTATGGGTGCCTCCCCTTTCTGGATCTAAATGAAAGATTGCTTGTTAAGTAAGGAAGAAGGACATGGGATTGTATTAGTTCATTTCACCAAATCTTTACTGAGCATTTTCTAAGCAGCATTATTGCTTCAGGCAGCAGAGAATAATGATTAATATGGACAAATCCTTAATTCCAAGGTGCTTTTTTCTAGTAGGGGAAAAGGCTCCATACAATAGAATTTTCGGTATTAATGGGATATGTAAGAATAGAGGTACAGAATGCTATGAATGCCCTAAAAACAAGCACTGGTCCAAACTGGGGGTTCAGAAGTGGCTTCCTTCTTTTTAAAGTTTATTTTTATTTATTTTGAGATAGAGAGAGAGCACGCACAAGCAGGGAAGGGACAGAGAGAGAGAAGGAGAGAAAGAGAGAATCCCACACAGGCTCTGAGCTGTCAGTGTGGAGCCTGGTGTGGGGCTCAAACCCACAAACCGTGAGATCATGAAATCAAGAATCGCTTAACTGACTGAGCCACCCAGGCACCCTGATGTGGAGGTTCTTGATGAATGAATGACAGTTGGATTTGGTAAGGAAAATGGAGAAAGCCATACATTCAGAGGGAAAGGCTGCATGATATAGTATGAGTAATGGACACCAAAAGCCACTCAGCAGTGCTTGAACAGAGCAGTGAGGGGGAGTGATGAGTCGAGGTGGGGCAACGTGGGAGGTCATGAGGGCTTCGGACATCATGCTGAGGAGCTTGGACTTCATCCTCTCAGACAATGTAGAGGATCAAGAAGGTGAGCACTCTGGTCAGATCTGAGCTTCAGATAAATCACCCAGGCAGCAGAGGAATGTCATCTTTGGAGTTATGAAGACAAGTTGGGAGATAATTCAGGGGTCCAGGTGAGAAATGACAAACGGTCTGTACTTCCTTAGGGTTTGCAATAAAGAGGAAGAAGTCTGGACCTCGTTAGATAACATTAGACCTGGTAAGGTAGACTTTTTGTCAAGGCATGAGCTTCTTAAAGGAAAGCTCACTGAGGGGTGGTTGGAGGTCTTCAAAATGAATAAATATCTCCCTGAGGAAAAGGAACCACCTAAATAATCCAATAGGGCTGTTCTGGGAACTCCTTGGTGCTTTCAGATCCAGGGATTGATTGATTGATTGCTGAGAGAGAGTGAGAGAGCAAGGGAGGAGAAGGGGGGGGGAGAGAGGGAGAGATTCCCAAGCAGTCTCCACAGCCAGCACAGAGCCCAGACATGGGCTTGATCTCATGACTGTGAGATCATGACTTGAGCTGAAATCAAGAGTCAGGTGCTTAACTGAATGAACCACCCCGGCGCCCCCAGACCCAAATATTTCAAGTCATCTGTACCCTCACAGGAAAAAGGGAACCTGAAAAATAAGCTGTATGTTCCTGGAGGAAGGCATGACCTTGTTGGTTTGTTCCCATCAAATTCCCAGCATCTTGCACGGTTCCTGAAACATGGTAGGTGCTCAATAATATTTGTTGAGAAAATGAATGAATGAATGAATGAATGAATGAATCAAAATTTTCTATTGGTAAGATCTAAGCAAATAGTTTCAGCCAGGGTAATATCCTACATGAGTATTGTAAAAAATGATTTAAAAAAAAAGAGAACAAAATGGACATTTAAAGCTATTTTTGGAAAACAGAAAGTTGTCATTTGTGGATGGGTGCTGAAAGATATAACCCTTTGACTCAAAAACCTCTGGTTTTGGACTGAAAATAAGAGACTGTGTAGAAGTAGGATGGTGGTGAGGTGGGCGGAGTGATGGGTAACAGGTCTAAAAGCACAGGTAAATTACATCTTTGGGTAATGAGAGAACCCTAACTGAGCTCACTGTGCCCATCTCACGCTAGGGTCTGGGGACACAGTGCTGGAGGATTCTGCTCTGCAATGTAATGCTTTGTTCTAGAAGTTTCAGGAGTCACTTTCTTCATAGCCTGGTAGTCAGAAAAACCACATGGCCCATTCGCTTCATAGGAGTAGGAAATGCAATCTCCCATGTGCCAAGAGGAGGAGGTGTGCTGGGCAAGGCTGTCTTTAGAAGTCTTTACCAGAAGTACAAATGAGAATTTATTGAAAATATACTTCTCTTTCCTTGAAGAAGATCTTTTTTATTTTCATCAAAGTAAACTCTGCTTCTGTATCTCTTGTGCTATGGTCTGTACTTTTTATGCTAAAGAATATTATCTTGGCTGCCATGTTGATTTTTTTTTCTTTTTTGCTTGCCCTTTATCAGGATGTATGATTTCAGCTGAACTGTAACCATTTCCGGTTGTCTGAATTCCCACCTGGCAGCTGAGGAGGAGGGGGTCCACGTACATGGCTCCTAGCCAACTTTCTGATGTGTGTGCATGTGTGGGGGCATGTGCACATGCACGCAGCTTTACTTGTTTTGCAACACTAGTCTTGGTATCTTCACAGAGCTCAACACCTGTCCTGGAACAGAGTGGGTCAATTAATGTTTGTTGAGTGAGCTGAGAGTCTTAGTTGCATGCTGGTTTAGTACTTTGTGTCTGTGCACTCTCAGGGGCCTCGAACCAATCCTACACCAGAGATGACTGGTTTTACTTTGGGTTTGGAGTCCAGGAAGTGTGGTACCTGATGACTAGGAAATACTCCAGCTGTAGGCTCTGGTCCTGAGCAAGGGTGACATGATTTTTCCTCTGTCCAAAATAGTAGCAGAATATTACATTTTAAATACTTCTTCATCTATAAAATAAGAAAATCCTTTCTCTTTCCTAAGTGTAGATGGGCACTAAGCACAGTGTCTAATATATAAGTATACATATTGTTTATATTTATATATACTATCAATTATTATTGTTTCATTAGTTAATTCTTTCATTGTTCCAAGGATTAATTGGCACTTTACTGATTTATTGAGCATATTCCTTTGATTAATGTAATGGGTGAAATATGGAATCATCGTTTATTTTTGGTGGCCAGCAGGAGTACCTGCAGAGAATTAAATGTTATAGAAAATAATTTAAGTGACTATTGTTTCAATTCTCCCAAGGATGGTGCATAACTAGCACAGTTCCAGAAGGGCAGGGGAGAAGTTATTAGCTACATACAGTGGATTCCTGCAGCATCAGGGCTAAATTCTGTTGTGGAATGGGGTTGAGGCTGGCTTCAGGATGTGCTGCTTAAAGTGAATTATATTTAAGGAAAGTCTTCCTAACCCCCTTCTACTCCAACTCACTTTTTAAAACACCCTCTAAATCTTTCCGTGGCTCGTGCCTGTGGCCCATAAACTTAAAAAATATATTGTTTTGTTTCTTAAGCTTTAAAATGTTATGTGTTGGAACTTTGACCTCTAATGGCTGACACTTGGATGCTTGAATCAATATCTCATTTAAAGAAGCAAGACCCAAACAGAAATTCCAGGCCATATTTGGATCTCATCTAAACTATAGAAATTTACTCTCAGGAAAGTCCTCTCCTCTTCCCTAATCTCTTGCTCCTAAATTAAAGAAGACTTTCTGTTATAGACTGTTTGTGTTTCCCCTCACCCCCAAAGTCTTATGTTGAATTCCCCGCCAATGTGATGGTAATTGGAGATGGGGCCTTCAGGAGGTAGAGTTAGGTGAGATCTCAAGGGTGGGGCCTCAGCATAGGATTAGTGTCTGTCTAAGAAGAGACAACAGAGATCTTGCTTTCTCTGCCATGTGAGGACCCAGCAAGGAAGAGGACTTGGACCAGGACCAAATCAGTCAGCAGCACCTTGATCTTAGATTTCTCAGACTGTGAAAAATAAATGGTTAGCCACTCAGTCTGTGGTATTTTTTTTATGGAAGCCTGAGCTGAGTAAGACACTGTCACACCAGAGGGGTTCTGTCATCCTAGCTGCGTGTCCGTCTTTGGTCATCGCAAGAACCCATGCACTCAGCCCCAGATGCTCTCTGCCCACCACATCCTCCCTGCCACACACAGTGCCCGAGGACTGCATTCTCCTTCCACTGATGGCTTTCCCAGGAGACGCTGCCACAAGGATTTTCTCGGACAGAGAGATCAGGAAGAAGAGAATGCTAAACTAGAAATTGCTAAATGTCTTGTGAGTGGAGGACAGGGAAAGGCTATGAACTGATATAGTTTAAATTTTCTAGCATCAGCAATCAGGCAACAAAAGGAAATCAAAGGCATCCAAATTGGCAAAGATGAAGTCAAGCTTTCGCTTTTTGCAGATGATATGATATTATACATGGAAAATCCGATAGACTCCACCAAAAGTCTGCTAGAACTGATACATGAATTCAGCAAAGTTGCAGGATACAAAATCAATGTACAGAAATCAGTTGCATTCTTATACACTAACAATGAAGCAACAGAAAGACAAATAAAGAAACTGATCCCATTCACAATTGCACCAAGAAGCATAAAATACCTAGGAATAAATCTAACCAAAGATGTAAAAGATCTGTATGCTGAAAACTATAGAAAGCTTATGAAGGTAATTGAAGAAGATATAAAGAAATAGAAAGACATTCCCTGCTCATGGATTGGAAGAATAAATATTGTCAAAATGTCAATACTACCCAAAGCTATCTACACATTCAATGCAATCCCAATCAAAATTGCACCAGCATTCTTCTCGAAACTAGAACAAGCAATCCTAAAATTCATATGGAACCACAAAAAGCCCCGAATAGCCAAAGTAATTTTGAAGAAGAAGACCAAAGCAGGAGGCATCACAATCCCAGACTTTAGCCTTTACTACAAAGCTGTCATCATCAAGACAGCATGGTGTTGGCACAAAAACAGACACATAGACCAATGGAATAGAATAGAAACACCAGAACTAGACCCACAAATGTATGGCCAACTCATCTTTGACAAAGCAGGAAAGAACATCCAATGGAAAACAGACAGTCTCTTTAACAAATGGTGCTGGGAGAACTGGACAGCAACATGCAGAAGGTTGAAACTAGACCACTTTCTCACACCATTCACAAAAATAAACTCAAAATGGATAAAGGACCTGAATGTGAGACAGGAAACCATCAAAACCTTAGAGGAGAAAGCAGGAAAAGACCTCTCTGACCTCAGCCATAGCAATCTCTTACTTGACACATCCCCAAAGGCAAGGGAATTAAAAGCAAAGGTGAATTACTGGGACCTTATGAAGATAAAAAGCTTCTGCACAGCAAAGGAAACAACCAACAAAACTAAAAGGCAACCAACGGAATGGGAAAAGATATTTGCAAATGACATATCGGACAAAGGGCTAGTATCCAAAATCTCTAAAGAGCTCACCAAACTCCACACCCAAAAAACAAATAACCCAGTGAAGAAATGGGCAGAAAACATGAATAGACACTTCTCTAAAGAAGACATCCGGATGGCCAACAGGCACATGAAAAGATGTTCAACGTCGCTCCTTATCAGGGAAATACAAATCAAAACCACACTCAGATATCACCTCACACCAGAGTGGCCAAAATGAACAAATCAGGAGACTATAGATGCTGGAGAGGATGTGGAGCAACGGGAACCCTCTTGCACTGTTGGTGGGAATGCAAATTGGTGCAGCCGCTCTGGAAAGCAGTGTGGAGGTTCCTCAGAAAATTAAAAATAGACCTACCCTATGACCCAGCAATAGCACTGCTAGGAATTTATCCAAGGGATACAGGAGTACTGATGCATAGGGGCACTTGTACCCCAATGTTTATAGCAGCACTCTCAACAATAGCCAAATTATGGAAAGAGCCTAAATGTCCATCAACTGATGAATGGATAAAGAAATTGTGGTTTATATACACAATGGAATACTACGTGGCAATGAGAAAGAATGAAATATGGCCTTTTGTAGCAACGTGGATGGAACTGGAGAGTGTGATGCTAAGTGAAATAAGCCATACAGAGAAAGACAGATACCATATGGTTTCACTCTTATGTGGATCCTGAGAAACTTAACAGAAACCCATGGGGGAGGGGAAGGAAAAAAAAAAAAAAGAGGTTAGAGTGGGAGAGAGCCAAAGCATAAGAGACTGTTAAAAACTGAGAACAAACTGAGGGTTGATGGGGGGTGGGAGGGAGGGGAGGGTGGGTGATGGGTATTGAGGAGGGCACCTTTTGGGATGAGCACTGGGTGGTGTATGGAAACCAATGTGACAATAAATTTCATATATTAAAAAAAATAAAAAAAATAAAAGAAAAATAAAAAACAATAAAACTTCATTCACAATAAAAATAAATAAATAAATAAATAAATAAATAAATTTTGTCCCAACACAATTGCCAAAGTAATACACATTCATTATAAAAATCCAAACAACAGAGAAGTATAGAACATAAAAGGTAAAATTCCCTCCTTGCTACTTTATTATGCACATTTTGCTCCCTACTCGCCACAGGTCTCCTCCATTAATGGGTTGACATTAATGTTTCCAGATGGTTTCCAGATTGTATACGTAGGGGCACGCTCATGCAGTAGGTATATACACAAATATAAGCTTTCTTAGAAAACCAAAAATATTATTCAGCATCTTGCTTCATTTCACTTAAAACCATATCATACAATCTTATATATCATATATCATATATTGTATATCACATATTGTATATCATATATCATGTATTATAAGGAGGGAATATACCTCCATCCCACTGCATATGGATTTATCCTGTTCTAACAACTGCACAGAATTCCATACTACCATGCTCCATGACTCATTTAATAATTTCCCTTTTGATGGACATTGAAAACTTTTTTCCCTATTACAAATAATGTTTTAGTCAACATTCTTATTCATATATCTTTGCATAGTTGTTTGAATATCGTCTTAGCTCAGGCTGCCAAAACATAAAATACCATAGACTGGGTGGCTTAAACAACAGACATTTATTGTGGAGGCTGGGGTCTGAGATCAGGGTACCAGCATGGTCTGGTTCTGGTGAGAACACTCTTCCTGACTTACAGGTGGCTGCTTTCTTGCGGTGTCCTCATCAGGTGTAAAATGAAGACCTTATTTTCTTATAAGGACACTAGTCCCACATGGGATCCCAGCTTCACAACCTCATTGAACCCTAATCACCTCCCAAAGACCCTCCTGGGGTTAGGGCTTCACTATAGAAATTTTAGGGGACCCACATTCAGTCAATAACAATATTTTAGTAAAGTTTTTATTTCTGCAAGTGAAACTGCATATCAAAGGATACACATATTTACTATTTTGATTGTCTTCCAAAAAGATTGTGACACTTCCTGTTCCCACCAAAATGTGTCTTGAGATGACATTATCATTTCATTTTTACTGGCATTTTCTTAATTGTTAGAGGGGCTGAACACACACTTTCATAAATGTTTTAGTCATTTATAATTTTTCCACGAATTGTCCATTTATGCACTGTCAGAGTTTTGGTGGGTGTTTAACTTTTTATGGGCTCATTGGAATTCTTCATATTTTAAGATATTAATCCTTGCTGTATCTTAAATTTTTTTCTTCATATGACTTTTGACTTTTTTGAATGGTGGTTAGTTATTTTTTTTCTTTAAAAACTAAAAAAAAGAAAAAAGAAAAAAGAAAAACAAAAGGAAATTTAGGTGGCCACATTGCCAATCTTTTTCTATGGCTTTGGGGTTTTGTTGTTATGGGTTAGCAGCTTCTCATCATGAGATTCAAAAATACTCACATACATTTTGCCCAATCCTTGGATTGTTTTGGTTTTTATGCTTAGATCTTTAGTCCATCTGCAATTTGTTTTGGGTAAGGTGTGAAATAGAGCTCTAATTAATTTTTAAATGTATAGATGTTTTTTCTAAAACCATTTACTGGACAGTCCTCCATTCGTCCACTCTCCGGAAAGTTATCATTGTCATATGTTGCATTTACACACGTAGTACGTGTCTATTTGCAAACTTCTGAAGTATTTCCATTAATTTGTGTCCTGGACAGCATTGGTAAACTATGCAGCTTCAATTATTAAAGTTTTACATAGTGTGTTTTTTTATCATTGATATCAATTGAAAACTCAATTGTTTTTCACCTGGTCTTGGCTGTTGTTGTGCATTTTCTTTTCTAGATTCCAAGTTCTAATACTTCTACTTTCTGAAACAATAATTGGAATTTTCATTTGAATTGCATTGAATTTATATAATAGAATTGGTATGTTTACAAGGTTAAGTCCTCACATCCACAACTGTAATATATTTTTAAGTGTTCTTTTTTATGCCTTAGCAGAATTTTGTGGTTTTTGTTTTCATGCTCCTCTTGCACATTTAAGTGTGTGCCTAGGTATTTTGTAGTTTTAGTTGCTATTTTAAATAAGATTCGTTCCATTATATTGTCCAGTTAATGATTGGTGGTAAATGCAAAAACTATTGATTATATTTACACATGGCCACCCTATTGAATTTTCTTGTTTTTTTTTTTCAAATTTTTATATAAATTCTAGTTAGTTAACATACAGTGTAATATTGGTTTTGGGAGTAGAATTCAGTGATTCATCACTTATATACAACACCCAGTGCTCATCATAACAAGTGCCTCCTTAGTCATCAACCCTCAGTTTGTTCTCTGTCTTTAAGAGTCTCTCAGGGTTTGTTTTAATAATTTTTTTCCAGCCAGTTGTTTTGGGGTCAGCAAACTCCTGTAAAGGGCCAGATGGGAAATAGTTTTGGCTTTGCAGATCTTAGGATCCCTGTTGGAAGTACTCAACTCTGCCATTATAGTGTGTAAGCAGTAATAGGCAATATGGAAAGGAATGGGTTCAATTGTGTTCCAATAAAGCTTTATTTACAAAAAACAGCCTGCTGGCTGGATTTAGTCCTTGGGTATGGGACAAGTCTTGCTGACTATATTTTATTTTATTTTTATTTATTTATTTATTTATTTTTCAACGTTTATTTATTTTTTTTGGGACAGAGAGAGACAGAGCATGAACGGGGGAGGGGCAGAGAGAGAGGGAGACACAGAGTCAGAAACAGGCTCCAGGCTCTGAGCCATCAGCCCAGAGCCTGACGCGGGGCTCGAACTCACGGACCGCGAGATCGTGACCTGGCTGAAGTCGGACGCTTAACCGACTGCACCACCCAGGCGCCCCTTGCTGACTATATTTTAAAGATGCAAGTATATCATACATAAATAATATGTTTTTCCTTGTTTCTAAAACAGTGAACTTCAGGACAGTGTTGAAAAATAGAAGTGTTCTTGTTCTTATTTAAGGTGCTGGTATTTCACCATTAAATTCAATGTTTCCTTAAAAATTTTTTTTAATGTTTATTTATTTTGGAGAGAGAGAGACAGAGTGTGAGCAGGGGAGGGGCAGAGAGAGAGGGAGACACAGAATCTGAAACAGGCTCCAGGCTCTGAGCTGTCAGCACAGAGCCTGATGCGGGGCTCGAACTCACGAACCGTGAGATCAGGACCTGAGCCGAAGTCAGACGCTTAACCAACTGAACCAGCCAGACACCCCTAATTCAATGTTTCTTATTAAATTTTTGATAGATATTTTTACCCAGTTAAAGATTTTACTTATTTGTAGGTTACTAAGAGATTTTAACAGCAATATGAAAGAATTTTATCAAGAGCTTTGTGAGCATCTCTTAATCTTAACATTTTCTCTATTTTGTTTTTCATGCATATAAACAAAATATCTTATGTTGAATTATCTTTGAATTCCTGGAATAAATGGCTCCATTTCCTTTATTTAGGATTTCTACACCTACATTCATAAATGAAGCCATGATTTCCTTTTTGTGTATTTATTTGATTTTTAGTACTATTCCAACATTGTGGAATGAATTGGGCGACTTTCCATCTTTTTCTATGTTCTGAAATACTTTAGTTTTTAAATTTATTAATTGATTGATTTTTTTTATTTTATAGAGAGTGTGAGCAGGGGAGAGGGACAGAGGGAGAGAGAGAGAGAGAGAGAATGTCTATGCTAAGTGTGGAGCCCGATGTGGTGCTCTATCTCATGACCCTGGGATCATGACCTGAACCAAAATCAAGAGTCGGGTACTCAACTGTCTGAGCCACCCAGTTGCCCCTGTTCTGAAATATTTTAAATGACATAAAAAATAACTGTTCTTCGCACGTTGCCCAGAACGCCCCAAAACTCTTTGAGTCTAGTGAAGTGTTTAGTGATGAACCTTTGTCATTTCAATTTCTTTTATGTTATTGTTCTATGTGAAAAACAGTGTTCTCCCCTGGAAGCCTGGTTGTGTGCTGTATAAGGTCAATTTCACTTAGACTTGCCCTTGTGGAAATTGATCAGCCAAGTGTAAGAGCTGAGGGAAAGTTGTTGTAGGTTAAAATATCCTTGTTGGTTTATCTGCCCATTTCTGTTTGTGGTCAACAGTAGAAAAAGATAAAAGAAGAAGGCTCTGGAAACATAGCAAAGGGAAAAGCAAGCCATTTAGAAATAAAAACAGTTGGTAAGGTGTGGCACTAGGCTCTATCTGAAGTAGAAGGGAGGATGCTATTCTTTTTCCAACCTTTGCTTTCACCTAGATGGAGCATCACTGTTTTGTTTTTGTTTTTGTTTTTTACATCACTATTTAAATTTTTTTTTTAATGTTTATTTTTGAGACAGAGAGAGACAGAGCATGAACGGGGGAGGGGCAGAGAGAGAGGGAGACACAGAATCGGAAGCAGGCTCCAGGCTCTGAGCCATCAGCCCAGAGCCCGATGCGGGGCTCGAACTCACGGACCGCGAGATCGTGACCTGAGCTGAAGTCGGACGCTTAACCGACTGAGCCACCCAGGCGCCCCTACATCACTATTTAAAGAAAAGAAAGGATGGTGCATTTTAGAAACTGAATTGGCCTTTAGGCTCCTGGAAAGTGGAATCAAAGAAACCCAGTTTCTATTAAGTTATCAGGTCTCATTTGCTTGAGCAAATGGGACCACACCTGGTCCCAGGTGTTGGGGACCCTGGGTTGTAGACCTCCCCAGTCTCCCCAGTCTGTTCTCTCGCCTCCCCCTCCCATTCCATGGACTGTACCCTTTCTCAGGCAAGGGAGCACCTACCTGGAGCCTGCCCTCCCTCTCCTGCCCCATGCTCAGGTCCGGGATCCTGGGGATTTCTTGCCAAGTGGTCCCAGGCTGGAGGCTTGTTCAGCATCTTCACCTGCGCTGATCTCATGCCAAAGAGTGGCCTAGGGGTGGCCTACATGGTGGGGGACTGAGCCACAGGTGAGAACACAGTGGGAGGCACCACGGGTCCACCTGTTCTCTTGCTCCAGGTGTACACGTGTTGGATTTAGGACTAGGGATGTGCTTTGCTTGGGCTCAGAAGGGTTGCTTTCAAGAATGGGGTAAAGGATATATTTTTATTTCCTTTAGACCCTAGCATCCAGCTTTTCTAGCTCAGTGTCCCGGGCAAGGAGAGAGATTCAAGGTAGAATCTGTAGAAGCATTTCAGAGTGTGGACTTGGCTGTTCTTCCCATGATCTGTATCTCTCAGGGTTCTCAGTGTGACTAATGGGGAGCAGAATGGGAGGCTCCTTCAAGGGACTAATTACAAATATGCCCATAGGCTCTTTCTCATATTTTGTTTACTATTTTTGAAAGTAGGGTGGACATCAGATCTGTTCTTAGGGCTTTTCTACCCAAGTTTTTAATTTTTTTTTAATGTTTATTTATTTTTGACAGAGAGAGAGAGACAGAGCATGAGTGGGGGAAGGGCAGAGAGAGAGGGAGACACAGAATCCAAAGCAGGCTCCAGGCTCCGAGCTGTCAGCACAGAGCCCAACATGGGGCTCGAACTCACGGACCACAAGATCATGACCTGAGCCGAAGTCGGACGCTCAATTTACTGAGCCACCCAGGCGCCCGGTCTACCCAAGTTTTTAGATGTCCTTTCTGGGTATAGAGGAAAAACCTTGAGAGGAGCAAGGTCTGGAGGACTTGCCCAAGCCCCGAGCAAAGGGAAACCCAAAGAAAAAGAATTCTGTCCTCCTTTTCAGACCCTCCAGTTCTTGGGAAAACTTTTCTCTACCCAGGTAGTTATAATTACTTTCACAAGATTATTGGCCCAGAGCAAAATCTCTTCAAGCTGAAACTCCATTTGTCCTGAGCTTCAGTTTGGAATTATGGGGAGCAGGATGGTGGGGCGGTGGTGGAGATTATGGTGTTAGGGAGTTTGCCCTGAGGTAAGGGCACTCGTCTGGGATCATAAGCCATGACCTTCCCTTGGGCATGACATTGGAGACTTGAGGGGGCCAGTGCCCCATAATGCTCTCCAAGTCTACCTCATTTGCTGACATTTGCCTTTCTCTATGTGGGGCTAAACCCCCTAATCGAAGGCTTTGAGCTCTAAGAGGTTTACTCCTTCCCAAGGTGCCTGACAATACCAGCGTGTGGAAGGTCAGGAGGCCAGGAAGCCAGGGGAGCCTGGGGCCACAATGGGGAACTGGAAAGTTCCCGATTTGCTTATTCTTCAGGGACCCGGTTATCCTGAAGTCTTGCTTCCACATGAATTACAATTTACTCTCAGCCCTCCGTTTGTATGTAGGCGACCAATGATCTTCTGAATGAACAACACAAAAACAAAGCTGCAATTTTCCTGGAAATGATGAGAGTCAACCCTGCAGGGATCAGTGGTGGTCGTGAGCCAGCCGAGCCCCACTTCCTGCTCTCTGTCCTCCTGTGTAACAGGAACAAGGTAGAGCATTGTGTGGCGACCAGCTGGTCCAGGAGAAAGCAGTGGCAGAGGGAGTTGGGGCTTTATTCTCTGGGGTCAGAGCACTGAAAGTCAAAGAAATCTGAAGCCCTGTGGACGATTCCAGGCCAGGGCCAGGGGATTCCAGGTGCTAGTTCCACAATCTAAAGCCAACTTAAAACCGCACGCCCACCTCTTCCTGCCCTGTGCCCTCCCACCTCCCAGCTGGTCAGCTGCTGGTCCCGTTTCCAGTTTCCTCTCCAGTGCTGGCACCTGCTTCATCACCAAGTTGGCTTTTCCTTAGCTGTTGAGATGGGTTTACACCCTTTGACTCGCACTCTGTGGTTACTACAGATGAGAAAGCTGCTTATTCCCTTACGTGTTCAAGTACTTAGCTGGAGAACCGGGTTCTTACAGAACTTTTACCTTGACTTTGGCAGAACAATTTCCCTCCATGCTGGTGGTTACTTTCCTGGCTCACAGGAAGCATAGGATATAAGTGTTTCCGCCACATGGAGTCCTCATGGACTGGGAAAGCCCTCAGATGTAAGGGAGGTGGGTGGTAAGGTGTAAGCCGTGCAGCCCAGAGTGGGGGGGCGGGACCCTCACACAAGGGTGTGCCTCGTTCATTCCTCAGGCTTCTAGCATTTGTGATTTAGCAGAATCGCAACAAAACTTCTGTTTGCTTTGGTGCCTGCCATAGGAAAATCCCGTCCACCGAGGAATTCCCTCTTGGGAAAATGGGTGATGGGCATTGAGGAGGGCACTTGTTGGGATGAGCACTGGGTGTTGTACAGAAGCCAATTTGACAACAAGTCATACTCATAAAAAAATAAAAATAAAGTTAAAATTAAAAAAAAAAAAAAGGAATTTCCCCTTGGCTCTGTGTTTCTCCACCATGAAGGAAATCAGGGGAGGGGAGGTCCTAGGAACAGGTGTGAAGAGGCTGCAGACCCCGGTCAGACCGCACGCTGCTGCCACACAGCACGGCATTGAGGAGTCCCAGTCTCGCACAGGAAATCTCCAAACATTAAAAAGTTCCCAGGCCACTTGGGTGTGGACGCGATACAGTGGAGGCAGGAGTGGGGGGCAGGGAGGATATGGGAACCCTCTGTACTTTCCGCTCAGTTGTTCAGTGTTTGAAGTTAAGACTGCTCTAAAAATAAAGTTTATTAATTAATTTAAAAAAGTTATCGGGAAAGAACATCTACAGTAGGTCAGATATGATTAATAACTACTGTCAACACTGCATCGCTAACGAAGGATACAATATTATTATTTATAAGGTACTTATAAGAAAAGACCAATGAATAATATACATCTAATTTTTTAATACGCAATATACAATCAACATGTTCTGATCAACAGTGTAAACCATATAAAAGAGAATCTTGCTTTTCATTTGTACACATATTGCTTTCATCACAGCAAAATTTTACATTGTTAAGACGTACCATATATAGAAGCTATAAAGCTATTGCTTGCTTGTTTTAGAAATGAAGGTATTGCTGTCTGTTGTTAACTGGACATGGTCACACTGATTATCAGGCATCAGATCTATAGGATCTCTTCATTTCCAAGACATGGTGTTACAGTATAAGATTGTTTTGTAACCAAATCAGGTCAAAGGGTTTAAAAATAACAAATGCACCTAAGGAAAAAAAAAAGTATGCTTTTCCTTGAAGTTTCGTCTGCTAGGTGATAGGGTGGGGATGCATAGTAAGAACTTTTGTGGGCAATTTAGACAGGACAGACCTGTGACCTCGGAGGGCGTAACGTGGCTGTAAAGTTTTAACCGTGGAAGAGAAAATCCTAATTGCTTTAGGTTTTTTTTCCCCAGATGCAATTTATGGAAAATATATAAAAGTGTTTCTTAAAGCAAGAATCCTTTTCTTGGACTATTGTTTTGTAAAAGCCATCCAGCTACTTACACAATCTTCTTAATGTCTCCCCTTTATAATGTAACATATATGTCAATGTTTTATTTTAGCCGGGCAAACAAAAGTTACCTGCTTATGATGGGTGCCATGTTGGTTGGACCAGCAGAGAATGCGCTCTACCTTTATTATACCACCAGTCCACCTTTAATAGGGGGAATGGAAAAACCTATCTGTTCCACATTTCCTTCCCTTTTCAATCAGCTGGTTAAACCTCTCCCTTCTAGTGCTTGGGCAGCTTGTCATGGAACCTGTCCTCCCCCGAAGCAACTGGCACTGAGGTCCTTGAAGTGTTAAGTTGTCCAGGCACCTAGGTTGGTGGTTCTCAACCTTGGCTGTCCATCAGAATGACCATTAGGAGCTTTCAAAGGCACGGATGCCTGGATTTCACCCATAAAGATTTGTATTGAATTGGTCTGGGGTGCAGCTGGACCTCACTAGTTTCAAAAGCTCCCCAAGGGATTTCACTGTGCAGCCAGGGGCTGAGAACACTTTTTCGGGAATGGGAAGGTGAGGTCATGAGGCGGCTTGGGAAACATGGACTTCATCAGTGTACTGAGTAACCAAAACATGCTGAACATTATTAGGGTTCTGCAGATCTGTTTAGTCTATTGGTAAATGCATATCAGCTATAAATATAAAAATAAAAATAATTTGTATCAAAGTCAGATTAGTGTATATAAACCAACAAAGTGCTATATTATTGCTTTTTTTTTTTTACATCGACAGGATCATGCTGGCAGTTGAGTACAGCATAGCATGCAGTTGGATCCGTGTTAGCAATAACAAAGTCATTCTTTTTCTCTAACATGGAGAGAGCCTGCTTTAGTGGAAGACTAAACCATATGTGCTTTTTACCTTTTCTCATTTTATAAATATAAAAGGCATGATTCCTCTTTATCAGGACAATGACCTAGCTTAGCTCTGCGACGAGGCTGTGCCTTTTTACGAGAAAGAGGAGCGTTCCATTGCTTTAATTAAATCCCTTCAAAGATTTCAGTTTCGACTTTTGATTCTATTTCAGTCTAACTTTTAGTAGAAAAATGAGTTTTTCTAAAAACATACCTTACAAAGTTCAGTGCTACAAGAGAGGCTACTATTCCTCAAAAAAAAGTTACAAAAATAGATTAACATTTACAAACCCTATGTGAGTGTGTCTTTCATAGTACAAAAATGTATGCCCCTGATACGGCAGGTGTGGCTGGTAATAGAGGCAGGGATTTCTTTTCAGTAAGGTTTTACAGCCCGTGGGCAGGGAAATATAAACAGATTGTTACGTTGTAATAAAAACGTTCACTTATCAAAAGAGAAATGCAAAGTAGACGTTGAGGGCAATTCTACCAGCTGTCACGCGGTGAGCGCCTCACTGTGAGAGAGACGATTTTTCTAACTTCTTAGAAAACGCAAACTGTTCCGGGGTTTTCTGGAGGCTCAGGTTTGGGTATTTGCCACTTTCAGGGTAAGCTGCCGGTGACGAAGAATTAGAGGCTTTGGAACGGTCACGAGTGGGCAAGTCTCAGGAATATTAAGGACTCCACCACCTTCCTTTACCTGACTCAGGCTTTTCTATTCGGCCCTGACTTGGGGGCATGGTATAGACGACCTTACAGGTCACCTTAGAGGTGAGGGTTTAACTCTGCCCATTAGGATCACGTGGGGAGCCCTGAGAGTCCCCTTCATTGGTCTGCAGGGACCCTGCCCCTGCTTTTTAAGCTCACCAGGTGATTCTGTTTGGCAGCAAGGGTGAGATCTGTGGGTCACCATAACTCAGCAACTTGACCCCTGCTTGTGTAACCTGAGGCCTGGAGAGTGTGCAACAGGCCAGCGGGATGCCTCCAGCTGAGGGACGGGCCTCCCCATAGGCCTTTCCTTTATACCAGTGTTTCCCCAAACTTTGGTGCTCATCAGAATAAGCTGGGGAAGCTCTGAAAAGCCCATGGGCCCAGGCTGCACCTGAGCCAAACTAAGTCAGAATCCTTCAGATTAAGCACTTTCAACAAATACCTAAGCCTTGTTATCAACTGGAACGCAATATGGTGCCTCCACAATGCTCCTGGTTATAAAACCAGTGACAACTGGCACTCAGCAAATCTAGAATTTGGAAGATTCATCTTTTTTACTTTGTGAGGTGACAAAAGTGTGTTTCATAGAGTATGACGGCAGGGACTCCTTAAAGTTTATACGAGACGTGTGAGGACGCTGGCCTATTGTAAGCGTTCACTTACAACTACTTTTCCCTGAACTGTTTCCAAAGACCAAATCTAAGGTGGGGTCAAGGGGAACATTTCCAGGAACTGACTGAGAAGGAACAGGCTCTTTCCAGGGTCTTTGAACCCAGTGTCAACAAGGAGGAACTGAAGAGACAGAGTAGAAGCTTTGAACCCTGGCCAATCAGGGCCATGAAATGGAAATACTGGTGCTGCGGGGAGCCCTCTCCTCATCTGCCCACAGTGACGGCTGGGGCTCTTGACTCGGGCTCTGCATTCTCAGGTTCTGAAGCATCTACAAGCCCCCTCTGCACCTCCCTGGATAGCCATTGTGAGGACATTTTGGGAAACACAGTCCTACAATTAAGAGAATTTAGCAACCAGATTTTATGCAGGAAAGCTGAAATACAAAAAAGAAAAAGCTTGAATAGTTTTTGCCGTTTTATTATGTTATAGTAAAATATTGCAAATTACAAAAATACTAGGATTTAACTGCTACAGTTGAACTCACATTCAGTTGCTCTCCCTCACTAGTCCCTTGCTTCTTGAAAAATAAGTGGTGACAAAAATGTGCATCATTCTGTTTCCTGGGGCTGGAGAAACTTATCAAAATATTTATGTTCTGAGGTGAATAAATAACAGAAGTGCTTTACTGACAATGGCATAAAGTGTTAGATTCTTAGAACGATGTTTAATCTTTTTGCTCATCATTTTCAAATCCCCATAAGGACCCACATGTAGGGCACTTGGGAAATGTTACAGGCTAGTTCCCAGGCTTAAAGGGACAGTTTGTAAAGACTACCTAAGGCAGGCTTTTCTCCCACTTTCATTAGTGGTTCCTCTGGCAGATGCTTTCTTGGTCAAGTTTTCCTCTGCTTGGAACACACGTCCCATTTCCCTTGTGGCTAAGACCCTGGTCCTGTTTTGACCCAACTCCACCACTCCCTCCCCGAAGAGCCTTCCAGGTCCCCCCAGGCAGGGCCCATCCACTATTCCCTGTTCCGTGCTGTCTGTGCTCGGCAGACCTGTCTTGCCTACCATCCCATCATGTTGCTTTAAGGTTGGCCTTTATGAGTCAATTCCCTCGGCCAAATTGTGAATTTCTTGGAATCGGGATTATGTTTTATTTATTTTTCTATCGTTAGTGCTTATGCTGGGCTGGGATAGTTGCTTAAGAGTATTGAATACCATTGGGACAAGATCAATATTTTGGTAACAAAGCTGTGCGGCCCTGACCTGACAGTCAATAATTCAATAATTTAATAGCAAAAGGACAATTGTGTGTGTGTGTGTGTGTGTGTGTGTGTGTGTGTGGCTGAACACATCCGTAGGCTGGAAATACTGTCTGCAACATTCTTCCCTTGATAAGCTGGATGTTGACTAAGAGTGTTTAAAACACTGTATACAAAGCACTGCCGTGAACCGATCGGGTTACAGGGAAACACAGGTTGGAAAAACACTTAACGTCCTAAATTATCTGGATCTTCCAATAACTGGGAAATTGTTTTAAGAGGGAATTTTTTTTTTCTAAAATACCCGTAGATGTCGTTAAGGCATTGTCATCAATTTCAAACTCTGATTTCATATTTACCACTTTCTTCCCCTATATATAATGTTGTCTTTATTTCCACCTGTAAAATGCGCCCCCCAGCGGCGAGGGCTATGCGTTCCCGCACAGGGGCCTCAGAGCCTGGATCCCTTCATTCCCGAAGAGCGAGGCGGGCGCTTTGGGGCAGCTCATCAGAAAGGAAAAAAGTACCCTTTGAGTAAAAATCTTCTAAAGTGACATAAAAAGAAAATTATCTCCCATAAGTAGCCTAATTTGGTGGTGGGAGGCTGAAAGTGTTTTAGGAGCGGCTGTACCTCAGCAGTGTCCCGATATATGGCCACTCCTTGACCCCTAAGGGACTTGATGTATTTCCTTTGAGACTCAAATTTGAGAGCCATGTTCTTGTGTGAACTTTTGCATTATTGTTCCATCTTGATTAAAGGCTATTGGTCTAAATACGAGCTGATGCTGGTTATGGTTTGATGTACTGTCTCCTCCTACTGACAGGGAAAGCATACTGAGTTTCAATGGAATGGAAAATAAACAAGTAAGTCTAATACTTATAACTAGAAAACACTGGACAACCAATGGAGAGTAAGTACCATGAGGAAACCTGTATAAAAAGAAGTCTGAAGAAGAGTTCCCCCCCCTCCGTTTCTTCTTCAGTCAGGAAGGGTTCAAAGTGGCTTTATCCTCTCGTACCTGGTATGACTTGATACAGTACCAATAAGTCCCGCTCAGGACATAGAGCACTTCTAGTTTTGTCTTGCAATGGAAGAATCATGAAGCAGAGTCAGTGGAAGCAAATGTTAGCTGGAAGACGCTGACCCTTGCTTCTTGGTCACAGTTGGGCCTGGATCAACTCAGTGCAGCAAGTGCTACAAGCAAGCTTCTTCCTCATTGGAAAAGCCCATTATAAACAAAATCAACAATGACAATTAAAAACCCCAAGGGCCCCCAAGCAATAAAACTCCTTACACAGTTTGTTTCATCAGATATACCTCATGGCAAGGTGAACTTCTGCCCAAACAGACAATATTCTTGCTGGATGCCTTTTTTGTGGAGGCCTCACAGTTCGAAGACAAAGGAATGTCCCAGAAACTTCCCCAAAGTGCATCCAAGTAGGGGGAACTTCCTGCACGAAAGATGGGTCCCATCGGAGCAAATATGGCTGAACCAGTCCACGGGTCCAAGAGTTAACGTGGGCATGACTATCAGCACTGAGTAGCTGCCGTGGCTTGACCCAGGGACTGAAACATTGGAGATTGTGATGGCCAACACAATCCTCCGTGGTCATGCTCCAATAAATTCACTGCTGGGCGGTGCTACCCTTAGGTAGTCTGCATTTTCAGCTGCAGGACCCTTAAAGATGCCATTTGACTTGGCTTCCTTGGGAAAGAAGTCCTGCTGGTAGTCAGGGTTGTCCAGGCTAATCTGGTGGTTGCCTTTCTGGGCCCAGAGGGTGGGGCCATCGAGCACACTGTTGACGCAAGTGGGGTGGGTGTTGAGATACTCAGGGTTGTCCACTGCATTGCTGTGGGGATTTTGGTAGTGAGGGTCTCTGCCAGGAGCTGGATTTAGAGGCTGATTGTGATAGACGGGGTTCTGGACGGAACCCGCAGGCCTTTTGGGAACAGCCTGGTTTATGTATTCTGAAATGGAAAAGAAATCGCAGGTGAAGTACTCAGCAAAGCATCGTCCCAAGCAGGATTCCTGTGTACCATCTGAACCCTATCAATACTCTTCCCTGAGGCAACCAAGTGTAGGGACAGCTGGGAGGATGATTCTCTGGCTGTTGTTGCAAAGTAAATTACGTTGCTTTCTGTATTTCTCAAAGCAATTGGCACACCTGTCTCTTGCCAATTTAAAGTTTGGAAAAAGATGGCCCGCCTTGAGGCGCATGTGTGCACACAGGTATGGTACGTCTGGGGATAAAGCTCGGATTAGGAAAATACATGTTTCATGGGCCAAGAATGGAGCCAGGATCGAATCTGTCACACGTGTTCACACACTCACTGGCACACACACAATCATACACACGCACACACACGCCTTTAATGCCTGCTTCAAATTCTAGAACGTCTTCTGATTGATTCTAAAAGCACACCTCCAACCTGGACGTGACTTGAGCTCAATACAAAGACCCTCACGTGTGCTCGGTCGGTTTGTATTTCTCTGCCTCTCACTGTCTACATTGTGTCTGTGAATTTGCCAGAGTCCCCACCTCCGGATTAGCCTGAAGGAAGCATGTCCTCTGGGCACCAGGGGACGGAGGCTGGCCCTGCTGCCTGGGGAAGCCTATGACCGTGTTCAGCGTTAGCCACTCACCAGGTGCCGGGAGGAAAGTGTCATCCATGTTGTCCTCAGTCAAGGTGCCAGTGGGGTCTGAGCTGTACCGCTGCAAGAAGCTGTCTTCCTTGAGGGGGCAGCTCTGAGGGGAGGGAAGAAGGCAAGGTTATTAGTCGGTGCTGCTCAGACTTCGATGTGTATAAAAATCACCTGAGATTTTGTAAAATGCAGATTCTGATTCAGCAGGCCCTAGAGAGGGCCTGAGATTCTGCATTTCCAGCAAGCCTCCCCCCACCCCCCGGATGATGCCAGTGCTGCTGGCTCACAGACCACAGAGCAAGTGGCAGGGACCTGGTCAGTGCTGTGAAGCAGGGATTTCGGCAACAACAGAAATGTTCCATAATCTGTGCTCTTCAGTGGTTGCCGACTGAAACTGAAGCAGACTTGTGTGGCTGGCGGCTTCTCTCTTGGTAAGTATGGGTCTGGATCAAGGCTTCATGTGATCAGGCATGAGCACCCCTTGGAAGGCCGGCTCAAACACAGATGGCTCGGCTCTGCCTCCAGCATTCCTACGTAAGTAGGTCTGGGCCGGTGGCTCGACAGTTTTCATTTCTCACAAACTGCCAGGTAATGCTGCTACCCCAAGTCCACAAACCACATACCGAACAGCACTGTGATAAGTGATAGCTATTACTGGCCTCAGAGTAGGGGTCAGGGAAACCAACCAGGGAAGAAAGGAAGGAGATACAGGAAGGAAAATCAAGATTAGTTGGGTTAAGACAGGCATTTTCTATGTCCAAGAGAGCCATGATCCAGAGCTGTTGTTTAATCCTGGTTTATTAGGTGTTCACACATACCCCATTTCTATCGATGCAAGTCACGGTGGAATTGTTGCTGGTGGCACTCTGAAAGAGGTAAACAAACAAACAAACAAAAGGTAAACAAAAAATTGCTGATCGTACACTTGCATCTTCTCTCCCATTTCCACTGACTGGTGGGTCTCATGGAGGGGATATAACTAAAGGTGCTTAATTTCGTCTTGACCCATTAGCTTTAGAAAACTAGGCTTCATTCTGATTTAATTCTAATCCTTAGTAGACCTAAAAAGGTTATGATCCAGTAGAGGCAATGCAATAAGAGAATTCATACACTTAACTGGTTCATTCTGACATTGGCTTGACCATTGGGTTGAAATTTACTTCTTTGACTCTATGTATGTTCCACTAGATGGGTCTCATTTTCTCTCACTTTCTCTCAACATGTCATTCAAATCAGTGGATACAGCTTGAGAGTGAATGACGTTTCCTACCAGAGAACTCAGGAGGGGGGTCCGGGATGTGGAGGGGCTGTGGAAGAAGCCTTGCTGGGGGATGAGGTACTCATCGGCATCTACGACGTCTTCCATGTCTTCTTCGTCCATCAGGGCGCGGTAAAAATTGGAGTCTGTAGGGCTTGGCAGATGCATTCTCTCATCTCCCTGGTGCAGAGATTGTGAGATAGTTAGTGAGGCCCAGAGAGATGCTAGTCCACTTCCTGCCTAGAGGAGGGATCTGTGGTCACAAACAGGGAGGCCTATTTGTTCGCCAATTTAGTTATAACAAAATCACCCTGGTTCTCTGAAGTCTAGCCGCTTCCTTCCCTCCCCTACTGACATTAAGACACTAAAAGTTCTTTGATGTTTTAAAGGCCCTGGACGAGGGGCGCCTGGGTGGGTGTCCCAGTTGGTGAAGCGTCTGACTCTTGATTTTGGCTCAGGTCATGCTCTCACGGTTCATGAGATCGAGCCTTGCATTGGGCTCTGCTCTGTTGGCACAGAGGCAGCTTGAGATTCTCTCTCTCTTCCTCTCTCTGCCCCTCCCCTGCTTAAGCATGCTCACGCTCTCTCTGTCTCTCTCTGTCTCTCTCTCAAAAATAAATAAATAAACATAAAATAAAATAAAAGACCCTGAATAAAATAGAAACAGCATAAGAGGAAGAAGACAGGGGCAAAGCAGCAGCATTTATTGAGTGTTACTATGCTGTTAGGTGCTGTGGTCATTTGTAATAAGAAATTTATCCCTACTCAGGACACAGAACTCTTAGACCCCAGGAATTTCCGAAGTGATGAGAGCTGCAGAGGTGTCTTTTGCTACATTAATGAGTGGCTTTAGGACCACACCCAAGGACTGGAACTATCCGTCTCACCCCTGATGTCTTGGAATGGGGGAGGCGCTGGAGGTTGCATCAGTCCCCATGGTCAGCAATTTAATCATCAATGCCTATTTAATGAAGACTCCATATAAACCCACAGGGACCAGGGTCAGAGAGCTTCGAGGCCAGTGCACACATGGAGATTTGGGGAGAGACACCCAGCTAGTGTCAGAGAACTGCTTGCTTGGAGGTGCGTGGAGACCCCCTCTCCCCCACCCCCCAGCACACACCGGAATGCTAAGCAGCACCTTTGGGTGCTATGAGATATGTTCTGCATTCATTATTTCACTGACTCAATTAAAACAGCCCCGTGAGTTTGGTTTTAACCTAAAGTGGGAAGTGGAGAGCCAGAGATCTGAAGCCAGATTGGTTGACACCAAGCCCCGCTTCTCCATCAGACCGCGCGAAGGCTCTGGCTAACTGAAATGTAAAGGTGACATACGGGAGGGGGTGTGTCTGGGTTCTAGACTTTAGAAGGGAATGGCAAATGAACTTGGAGGCACCACACATGCCCTCCTCTTAGTTCAAGGCTTGCTGCAAATGCATTGAGGATTTAAGGACGGGACCTGGGAGACAGGGAGGCCGAGCTGGCCCACGATGCAACACGGTGACATTTGACGCCCATCAGAGGGACCTCTCCCAGTGGAAGTTCAGACTGTGATCTGGTACCTGGATGACAAGGTAGCGCTGGGGGTCTCGGGCCATTTTGGAGAATTCAATGATCAACTCACGGAATTTCGGGCGACTGTCTGCATCTATCATCCAGCCTGGGGAAGGAATGAGGAAAACAGTACAGTCAGGCCCTGAAAGAAATGGTAGAGATGGCACTGCTTCACGGGGGCATTTATGGTGACCTCTTTGTAGGCAAATAAGTGATGCAGAAACCTAATCTCTGTGATAGACGTTTCTGTCTTGGCAGACGAACGTTGGTCACAGTTTACAGACCGTGATGACACAGTACACTTGAATCAGAATGACAGGAGCATCCTCTAATTTTCTATGCCTACTCTTCCTAGAGCCAGAGTGCCGGCATTTTCACCGCAAGTGACCCAGCATCGGGGGCCGCACTATTTGTGAACTGCTCTGACTGTAGGCAGCCCCCGGCGTGCAGGCTCTCCGGCAAAGTCCTCCCTGGACGTCCACGCTCGTCTATATTCACTTGGCAGTCTTGCAAGCTGGACACTCGATTCAATTTAGAGAAAGTTAGGGACTTTCTTTAACAGCCTCAGGGTTTGGGAACTTCCCATCCTGGTGCTTTCATTGTCTTACATATTCAGTAACCAAGCACGCAAGCGAGGGGGGTGCTCCCGAGTCTTCCTTAAGACACATGTTAACCTCACTGGCACATTTGATTACACAACGATCTAAGTCTGGATCAAACAAGCTGGAGGAACGGTTCTCAGCTGGAAATCCTCGCGTCTCTTGAGGGTTCACATTTACTTTCTATCAGCAGGATGTCAAGCTATTTTTGGACAGACTGCTTATGTGACCTTAGAGGAATCATGTAACCTCTCTGGGCCCCAGCTTCCCCGGCCCAAAGCGAGGAAGTGAGAGTAGCTTACCTCTGTGGTCTGAAGTTCAGAAAGGCAGTAATATTTACATCAACTTGGCCCTGTCATACCCCCTGTGCTCCCTTGTTTCATCAGTATAACGTTACCTTCAGAGCCTGCTGAACGCGTGGAATAACAGCATCAATCAAGTTACACACTCTTATTTAGATTAAAATGCGTACTTGCTACACTGCACAAGACCTCATGTTGATCTATTATTTGAAAGGCTGAAGTCAAGACACAAATGTTGACTCTGTTAGCCTCATGTGCTTACTCATTGTCAGGCATTTAAAAACATTCTGTCTCTCTGGTAACGGGCCTCAAAATGCAGAGTGCCTTTTTCATTGAGCAACTCAGAGACTAGAATATTTCGGTGTAATGGCTTATGGAGGAATTTGATTTTATTTATTTGCTTCCAAACATGGGCACATGCCAGGTCACAGTGCTCAAAAGGTCAAGCAAGTGCTTCCTGAAGAATGTTGGAAGAGGGTGTTTACAGATGTTCCTGGACTTGAGTGCCAGCTGTAAAGATGTGACAATATTTCCTCAGGGAATCAGAGGCCTCAATTTTTTTGGCTAAGGGCAGTGATGCCTTTCCAGGCACAACAAGGGGCTCTGAGTGCCAAGGTCCAGCTAGGCAAGAGTGGATGGCCACAGCAGTCACTCACACTTGACCATGATCATGTAGACATCGATGGTGCATATGGGTGGCTGTGGGAGGCGCTCTCCTTTCTCCAGGATGGTCGAGATCTCACTTGCGGGGATTCCGTCGTAAGGTTTAGACCCAAAGGTCATCAACTCCCAAACGGTGACTCCTGAGAGGATGAAGAGTTGCTTTACGAGTCGATAATAATCACACGGCCTTGCCTTTAGTCATCATTTACATGTTTCTAACATTTAAAAACCCATGTTCCTGTGGCTTTGGGCCATTAGCTTGAGTGCTGGAAAACTCATTTTACCTTTGGGTAAAGTGGGATAATAACAGCATCTGTCTTAGAAGACAGTTGTGCAGATCAAATGAGATAACACAACGGAAATGTTCAGACAAGGCCAGGCGAATAGTAAGTGGCCAATAAATGGTAAACTTCAGTAACAGCAACAATGACAACACAAGCACCGTAATGACATACATGTTATTATGCAAGGAAGCAGGAGTCACACACTCAGACATCTCCCCTAAACGACTTGGATCTACGGAAGATGGAGACCTACAGACAGGGTTATATACACTGCACGTTTTAAAATGATAATAAAAACTGGAAACAGAGAACCCCATAATCTTTTTAACAAACCTAAAAACACCATACCTTTTATTTCAAAAAAATAATCAAGCATCATGATTAAAAAAAAAAAAAAAAAAAGCAAAGCAGTTTTAGAATTGGTGTTTTTCCAGGCCCTCCCTGAGTTCTGACGATCCTTCCATCTCTGTGCCTCCTCCCTTGATGGAATTCTCTGCTCTAGAAACCTGGACAGCGAAGGAGCACTGGGGAGACTAAGAGAGGAGTCCGGTGGGACTGAGCCCAGGTCCCCGACTGCATGGAGAGGGACAGACACAGGATCCTGGCAGTTTCCTGATAATCCAATTGGTCTGATGACAGACTTTCTTTAGAGCTGGCCTCTAGATACCTGTTACCACAGGTCTGCTTGGATCATCCAGAGGCCATCACCAAACTGAATGACCTGAATATGCAACATGCAGGAGTGAAAAATGGAGTAAAGTAATGGTTCAGGGGTAAGAAAGTAGATTCTCCTGTCCTTCCTCACCAGTGTCAATATGGACTGGATGAAAAAATATCTCATCTCCAGATCCATGAAGTCAATGAATTCTCCTATAACTAGGTTTAGACATTGTGTTTAAATATGCACATCGAGGGATGCCTGGGTGGCTCAGTCGGCCAAGTGTCCGACTTTGGCTCAGGTCATGATCTCACGGTTTGTGAGTTCGAGCCCCGCGTCGGGCTCTGTGCTGACAGCTCGGAGCCTGGAGCCGGCTTCGGATTCTGTGTCTCCCTCTCTCGCTGCTCCTCCCCCACTCGTGCTCTGTCCCTCTGCCTTACTCTCTCTCTCTCAAAAATAAAGCAACATTAAAATTTAAATGTGCACAATTCCTCTGGGAAGTCAAGGTTTGAGTGGGCCTGAAACATGGCACAAATTCTCTTTTCAACTCCTAAGCATAACACATACATTCTTAATTTATTAAAATAGTTTGTCTTGAATGGGGACTAGAGAGTGGGGTAACAGGATATGTTTTCTAAACTAAAACTTCAGGCTTATGGTTTAACAATTCCAGCGTACTGCCAGGGACAACAGATCGATCCTAATGGCTGACAGCACATCTTCCGCCGAAATGAAAACCACATGACCGCCATAGTGATGCTGAGTCTCTGATACTGGTAATCATTCAAAGGTATTAAGTCACAGAACTGTAGAGAGTGTTCATCGATTCAACAAATGTGGATCAACTCGCGGACTGTGAGTTGGCTCACGCCAGTGGCAAGGATGGAAACTCGGCCACATGATCCTGGACAAGCCAGACCTGTCGTAATTGTGATCTCACCCACCGTGGTTAGGGGCTCAGGTCTTATTTGGAACATACATGGAAAACCAAAGAAGGATGATACTCAGAGAAGTAAAAGCCTGCTTTAGTTTAAAAATAGTTTTTGCCTGTTGTCTGGAGAATAGATGAATGTGTGTAGAACAGGAAGAGAAAAGACCCATGGCAACTCTTGCTATGGTGTCACTGAGGGAGGGAGGTGACAATGCGGATGCCTCTGGCCGGGATTCAGGATCAGGAAAAGAAGCATTTCCTCCTATCCCTCTTGGGGAGTAGACATATCTTGGAAATGACTAAACTAACAAGGCATCAGAAGAGCTTTATTTCCTCATCTGGTTCATTCATGGCAGGCAGCCCCGCTCACAGGCACGTGTAAAAATTCACTTGTTCACCCACAAAGATCTCTGTCTTTGTAAAGCTTGCATTCTCAGCAGAAGACAAAGATCCATAAAATTAAAGCACATTTAGAATATTAGGAAGTCAATAGTACTATGAAAAAAAACCACTAAACAGATGGTATCCTGAATGATTTGGTTTTGTGATAATAACTAAATTACTCTTGGAAATTTGTTTCAATATTTCTCTCCCCAAGTACCCATTTCTACGGAGGGGGTGGCCCCTCCCCTTCACCCCCATTGCTTTAATAGTGGAAATAGACGGATAATTCATGGATAAATATATTAGATGAGCTGTTTGGCAGCCTTCCAGCAGATTGCTGGACTTGTGAGGGCTGACTGTGAAACAGGTGTGGGTGCCTAGCACAGCAGTCAGTGAAAATGTGCTAGTGACACTTTCTTAAATGGTGAGGCCCTTGTAGGCTCAGGATGTCCTTTGTACAAAGGCAATGAGGCAAGAATGGGAAAGGAGTGTTTGAGAGGAGAGGCACAGGCCTGTGCAGGGCCATGGGGAGATTTGGAGGGGGAAACAGAGAGTCAGTCCCGATGAGATGTCCTCACTAGAGCCACAAGCAGTAACTATTTCCCTTGCCTACTATTATTATTTTTTTCCCCACAGACACATCCTCACAGTGCACTCTTGTCAAGTCATTCTCTCTGATACACACAGACCACCATTCACTGCAGGAAGCAACAGCCACTGAGTTCGTCTGTCACAAGACCTCATTTCTCTACCCGGAAACTCTTCCCCATGAAACCCCATTTGTCATCTGCTTTTGGTTCACTTCAAATCCATGGCAAGAGGTCAAGTTTGGTTTGATGTCGCAGGTACAGGCATTTCCTAAGTCCAAGCTCTCTCTCTCCCTCCCTTTCCCCCCTCTTGACTAGTTCACTGATATCTCCAGTGACAGGCAGTGTGGTAGTTAGACTCAATTTCCTTTGTCATGTCCTTAGTATAATAGACAGCAACGAGGACACTATTATCAGCCATGGTCTCAAAAGACAGTATTTGGATGACAGAGCATATAATGTAAATCAACAAACGATCCAAGCCGGCTTAGTTTCAGTACGCATTCATTAGCATCAAGATTTTGACTCACCATAGCTCCAGACGTCACTTTGGTGGGTGTAAATTCGGTGTAAAATTGATTCCAAAGCCATCCACTTGATAGGCACCTTGGAAGGATGAGAGAAAAAGTAATAAGGTAAACTGTTAGCTTCCCTCTGTTGAAAAAAAACCAGATCACATTGGAACAAATTACAAGTGACAAATGTGGGAGAGCCAGGCCACTGTACCCCAGTACCCCAGGAGCAGTGCTCCCCCCGCCAGCGGGAGGAGCAAGTTTAATACCTGGTAGAAAACAGGGCTATTCTGTTGGTCCCCACATGCAGTTTCATAAATGCCTCAGCTGAGGACCTTTGGTCTGTGGGCTCTTCTGGTGAACTGGGTGCACCTGATGGGGGCTGGGGGCCCTGGTCATGCACTGTGGTCCTAGCCACCTCACGTTTAGGGGTGTTTGAAGCTGCTTGGAGCCATAGAGGCCAGAATGAAGCTTAAGAGGGGTACAGCTGCTTTGGAAATCCTGGGGGACCTGCACCCCTCAGTGTTGGGAGAGAGTCCCCCGGAGGATCCTTAAGCCTGTCTGGGAGGAGGGAGCCAACTCTACAAGAGTCATGGAGACCCTCAGGAGCTCTAGAACAGCATGGGGAATTTTCCATATTTCTAAGATGTCCTCAAGAGCTGTGTGCCACCAAATTGGCTGTAACACTTCCCAGATGCTCCTCTGAAGGTTGCTATATCCTGGAGGAGGAGGCTGAAACCTAACCCTGGCCAACGGTCACCTGAAGACAGAGCTGGCTCGCGGTTGTGGCTTTGGCCTCTGAACGTGATAGAACCATCTATACCCACTCTCCCAGCAAATCCTGTTCTCAAAGCAGCGCCTCCAGCCTGCGTGGCCAGAAGACGACCCTGGCTCGATCCAGGTGTCAGGGCAGCTGCTGTGACCTCACCCAGAACTTCTGAGAAGGTCCCCTACATGGGTCAGTTTGCTGGCAAGAAAATGCTTGCTGGTCTACCAGCCAGCTTCTTACTTTGCCTCCTTCCGCATGGTATTCTTTCTCCTCGGCGCCAAGCAGTTTGGCCAGCCCAAAATCTGTGATCTTGACATGCTGTGGCGTCTTCACCAGGACATTCCTGGCTGCCAGGTCACGGTGCACCAAGCGCCGGTCTTCCAGGTAGTTCATGCCCTGAAACATGGGGCCGTGCGGTGAGGGAACGCACTGGTTAGCCGACTCCCCTGGAGAGCGCGGACCTGGGTTCATACAAAGATGGCAAGGCGCTCCCCTCGGGAGAGCTGGTGCCTGCGCACAGGGATTTGAGGCCATCTTCCCATAGGCTCTGAGCTTTCTGCATCAGGGACTTGTGTTTGCACCCATCTGTGTGCTTCCCCTGCAGGACACAGTTACTTGCACCTTCAACACTAGTAACCACCTACTGAATTTTTTTTTTTTTAACGGTAATTCATTTTTGGGAGAGAGAGAGAGAGAGACACAGAGTGCAAGCAGGGGAGGGGCAGCGAGTGAGGGTGACACAGAATCCGAAGCAGGCTCCGGGCTCTGAGCTGTCACACAGAGCCCGGCATGGGGCTCGAACCCACAAACTGAGCCGAAGTCGGACGCCCAACCGACTGAGCCACCCATGCGCCCCAGTAACTACCTACTAAATAGTGACAGAGCCAGAAGTCTGCTGTAGGGCTGAAACTTGGCTGGACGACTGTCTGGACTCGGGCAACCGTGCCCCCTGCCTGGTGTCCCCTTCCCTGTGCTTAGTTGATCTACGAAGCAGGGAAGGTAAGGGTGCTCACCAGGCTGGGGCAGAGCCCTGCTTCTGGGTGATGTGAAGCCACACTCCCCTCCTGCTTCCCTGGACGACCTGACGGGATTCGCTACCAATGGAGAAGATTGTTTCTTTTTCCAGTTTGATTTTTTTTTCATTGCAATCACGTGGATACCGCATCTGCTTTTACAAGGTGGCCCTTCCCACCCCCTCTTTGGGTTGCCACCCTAATTCTGTTGTAACCAGAGTCACTGCTAAAGCAAAAGAAAGAAAGAATACTTGAGAAGCACCCAGCACATGGCCTGACACCTGAATTCCCAGAAGTGTTACCCCTCAACGTCTGTCCTTGCCCACAGCTTTCTTGGGGTCTGTCGCACTCACTTCCTGCTGGCAAGTGAGGTCACTTCCGGCCGCTACTCCTCCTTGCTCCATGCCTGCCTGGCTCAGCCAAGCGCCCTGAGACCCTCCCAAGCTCCAACCTGTTGACATGAGCGTGGAAGCTCTCACCTCTGTGCAGGGCCAGTCTGGCAGGTGGGAGAAGCCATTAAGTTCTGCAGACACCTTATGTTGTTTGTCCCACATTCTCTCCCACTTATTCACAAATGTGCCTGTCTCTCTCTCTCCAGCCGGGAGAATGGGCCAGGTTTCCAACCTCCTTTACAGACAACACTCATGAGGTCCCCAGTAAAGACAGGCACAGAAATGCTTATTGAAATGCATGAAATGGAGCCAAATGGGCTTCACTGACCCTGCATTACTCTCTAGCTTTTTTGTAGCTATGGCAGGACTTCCATGTTGGGGCAATGGAAGGGAGTACCTGTAGGTAGATATGGATTCCCAGATTTTCTGGCAAATTCTTTGCTTCCTTTTGCACGGATGTTAGGTAAACATTATTAGTGAAGTGACATTAAAATTTTTTTCTTCTTATTTTTTTTAATGTTTGTTTATTTTTGAGAGAGAGAGACAGAGCGTAAGCAGAGGAGGGACAGACAGAGAGAATCCGAAGCAGGTTCCAGGCTCTGAGCTGTCAGCACAGAGCCCGACGCGGGGCTCGAACCCATGAACTGTGAGATCATGACCTGAGCTGAAGTCGGATGCTTAACCGACTGAGCCACCCAGGCGCCCCCAATTTTTTTCTTTCTAGAGCAAAACTAACCCTCATAGGAAAGTAGGATCTTAGGAAGATGCTACCAGTAATTAGTCTTTGCGGGCTATTTTTGAGGGCTTCAATGTTTTTCTTTCCTTGGGAAAAAAATGATTAATTCCCATGTCTCCCTTCTCTGTGGTACTATCTAGAAAGTTCCTGAATGTTTCAGATACTGTTTGACTTAAGTGCCCCCGTTCTAAGATTTCTCAGGTGCTGCATAATAAGGTTAATAGGGCTCACGTCTACTCAAGAGGAAACCAGCAGGCTCTCCATGGGACAGCGTTTCCAAATTAGGGATTATTATTTAGGAATGGCATGTGGAGAGTGAGAGGGAAGGAACAGAAGCTGAGAAAACACTTCCAAACAGAAGGCTGACTTACTACGCCCTGTCACCTCTCCCCACGACCCCTTCACAGGGGGCTCCATTCATCAGCTTCCTTTTCTCCTTTGGTTCCTGCTTGGTCCTCCTGTCTCTTATACAAGAGTAAGTCCTCTATTAAACATGGTGTACTCTTACCCATTCCAAAAGGGTTAACTGAGCTTGGCCTCTCGCCTGGTTAGCACAACATGTGCATTCCAGGCTGTATTAGCTCACTTGTTCTCCCTCCTTCCTTTTCTCTCTTGCCCTTGTTTTCTCTTTTTCCTTCCACCCTGCATGGCTTGTGTGCTCATCAGACCTTTCCCGAAGATTGCCTCAGTGGTAGGGATCACGTAGCTGTTGCACATTCATATAGTAATGATCACACATTAAGTCCTGACACACGGGAGCCCGTCAACCTTGCCCTATCCCTCTGACTTTATTTCAAATTTGTGCTCTGAGTTCACAAGACCCCCAAGGGGGGATGTTAGAGGGTATTTCCAGCTTCATCTAACTACCATCTCAAACCTTTCATTCTGCCTATTGGAATGCCTAACAATCTGTGCACTGGACACATTTGCACAAAAGTTGTTGAAAAATGAATGAATGAATGAATGATCAGAGCAGTGGACAGTTGTGAGCACTGATGATGTGCCAGACATTTCAAATACACCTCCAAAGAAAGCCACTCTGGTGCTGGGGTCCCGGCACCCACATGACCACCTTGAGAGCCGCCCCAGAGGGTCTAGAGGCCGGTCAGACCAAGTGCTCTGGGTCCTTAAGACCACCATTGGGACCCAGACCTAATTTCCTACTGATACTCGCATGCTGGCCCAAAGGCTGCCTCAGATGTCGAAGAAACTCCAAATAAACAAACAAAAAGACCCTCCGGTCTTTAAAGGACCAGAACCACTTTAATAAATTGTGACGTTTTCTCAGAACATCGGTCTTTAGAGAAGCCTTGGGAATGGGGAGGAAAGAGCCATTTACATCCTCTGGAGCACCAGCTAATCAGCCAGAGGGGTTTAAATCAGAGATGATTTGGGGGCGGCAAGATTAGGCTCATTTGAACTTAGATAAAACTCTATTCATCAAGTCTCTGTCCCACACTTATAGAGGCAGTTTCAAAGACCATCTCAGTGCCCAGCAAAGTTATATTTTAACCAGTCAGCAAAGATAAGAGACGTGATAAGAGCCCATCTACACAGAGAACCACAGGAAGCTGTATCATCACGGGCTCAGTAGGGCCTCTTTGGGGAGCTCATTTCCTGAAGAGATCCTCTCTTTAATTTAAATCAACATATTTATTTTTGTTAATTACTACAGGACAGCTAGGATGAATTTTGAAATATGAAGGTTATACGGGAATTTGAAGAGCCAGCTTGGAACCTGTGTGCACACAAGAGAAGCCCAGGGATATGCTTCACACGGATATTAAGGATTTTTCTGGCATACCACCTACGGAAGAAGAAAGGACTGGGGGTGGTTGAGTTTGACATTTGCAGACTCTTTTCCCTGAGGGCTGCAGCATCCTACAACTCTTGGGAGGAGTCCAGAGTGAGAGGCTGGGATCCATTTCTGTTCTATTTCATAAACAGCTATGGGGAGTCCATTGACCCCTGACTTCGTGAGTACGGAAATGGCACAAAGTAGGAAGTAGAGAGGTTGGCAGATGGTTTTGGCAGAGTAAACTCAATAGTATGTTTCATCTACCACTGAGCCCCTACCCAGAAGAGGTAGAAAGTGTCAGAATTTCCAATCCCAGACAGGGCTCGTTTGGCACCAACATCCTACTGTGAGGGGACAGGAGACCAGCCAGGCTCACTGGTCTGTGGGTTCTGCCCTGAGCCATGACAGCAAGTGCAAGAGTACGGAAAATGAAAACCACGATGAGATATCACCTCACACCTGTCAGAATGGCTAAAATTAACAACTCAGGCAACAATAGATGTTGGCGAGGATGCAGAGAAAGAAGAACCCCTTTGCACTGTTGGTGGGAATGCAAACTGGTGTAACCACTGTGGAAAATAGAACAGAAATTCCTCAAAAAATTAAAAATGGAACTAGCCTACAACCCAGCAGTTGCACTACTAGGTATTTATCCAAAGGCTACAAAAATGCTGATTTGAAGGAGCACACGCATCCCGATGTTTATAGCAGCACTATCAACAACAGCCAAAGTATGGAAAGAGCCCAAACATCCAACAGCTGATGAATGGATAAAGAAGATGTGGTTTATATATACAATGGAGTTTTACTCGGACATCAAAAGGAGTGAAATCTTGCCATTTGCAACAACGTGGATGGAACTAGAGTGTATTATGCTAAGCGAAATAAGTCAGACAAATATATGATTTCACTCATGTGTGAAATTTAAGAAACAAAACAGATGAACATAGGGGAAGGGAAGGAAAAATAAAAACAGAGAAGGAGGCAGACCATAAAAGACTCTTAACTATAGAGAACAAACTGAGGGTTGCTGGAAGGGAGGTCGGTGGGGGATGGGCTAAATGGATGATGAGCGTTAAGGAGGGCACCTGTTAAGGATGAGTACTGGGTGTTATATGTAAGTGATGAATCACTGGGTTCTACTCCTGAAACTTTATGTTAACTAACTTGACTTTAAATAAATATATTTTAAAAAAAGAAAAGAAAAGAAAAGAAAAGAATACAAAACAGTATGGACTTGGGAGACTGGCTGCCTGGGGCCCAATCCTGATTTTGCTACTTACTAGCTCAAGACCTCGGCAAGTGACTTACACATGCCTGTGCCTCAGTTTCCCCATATGTAAACTGGGCTCCTCAGAAGGTTAAATAAGTTAATCCATGTAGAACACTCAGGATGGTGCCCAGTGAAAGCCCTTCATCATCTCCCCGAACTGCCAAATCCACCCACACTTCTCCCTCCTTTTTGCCGTGAGCTTGAATTAGGCCGCGACTCCTCCACTTTCCCAAAAAGTCTGATCGTGAACAAATTCCCGAGAGGCGCCCTTTGCTTTCTTCATCCGAAGCTGTCTTCTTGGCCCTGCCGGGGCCTCCCCTCCTCCTCTCTAGCTCCGCACCCTGCCCTTCCCTTCCCGGAGCAGCCCAGCTCTCAGCCCCTGAGCTGCTCTGCATTCCTGACACTGTGGGATGGCCACCTCTCACTGTGTGCTCACTGCCAACAGGCGGGTCAGGCCTCTCACTCACGTCTCCAGCACAGAACTCTCGAGGCTAAGGCACAGGCTGGTGTGCCCATCCCCTGCCCATCCCCCCCGTCCCCTCCCCACTGTCCTCACAGCACCTGGTGCCTGGTTGACAGACTGAGCCCACCTTGCCGGACCCCGTGTGTTCTTCATAGCAGCCTTCGGGAGTCCGTCCTCCGTGCACCCAGCTCTCCTGCTCTGACCATTCACTCCCTGCAACACTGCTAGCTGTGTGGCTCCGGTTCCCTCACTGGCTTATAAACTGGGGAGATAAGAAATTTCATCTTATTTATACATCTATTTCACACGATTCCTAATACTGGCACATACACGCCCAAGAAATGACGAAGTGAAATATCTAAACGTTGGTATTTTGATGCTTTGATATTTTAATAGCACAGTAACTTTTGGCTTTTTAATGACTTCCTGCAAAGCGATCATTTAGGTTGATTAAATGCAACTGTAACTTTTTGTGGAACATTCGAGAATAAGTAAAAAATAATCCAAATAACTGAAATGTCTGGTAACTGGATCTACTGTTTGGCTCTGTTGCTGATCTGTCTTGTTGCCTAGGTGTTTACAGAGGAGGGTGCTTTGCAGTCGTCCTTTCTGAGGACGGAGCAGAGGTCAGTGGTGAATCAGCACCCTTGGGCTGCACCTTGAACCTCACCTTGATGAATCCTGACCTGGAGTGTAGAGGGAGCTGACCTGAGTGGGAAGGCCAGAGCCCAGGCAGGACCAGGAGTCTGTGCATCTGAAGTTCCAGAGAATGGAGTGTCTCTTTGCCACGACACCCTGGTTAGACTAACAGACTGTAGTTCTTTTCCTAGTTCTTCAGCCAGCATGATTTTCATTCTCTCACACCCCTGCTCATCTATTATGACCACAGTAGAGTTTGTCAACGTGGGTTTCATGACGGGGCACCCAGAACCGAACATACGTGGCCTGGAATGTTCCGGCTACATCAGGGTAGAACGAGCACTTCCTTCTCCTCACCTGGACCTGATAACCTGCGAATGGCTCTGCCCATCTTGTCTCCTCCCCCTTTTAGCGGCTCCCAGGCAGTGACGGTTCTGACAAATGTGTGGCCCATGAAAACACCTGGGGCTTCTTCAGATAAACTTACACCACACCAAGTAATCCCGTGTACTTCCAAAATGAAAGCTTTGAACTAACTTTTTAAGTTTATCCTTATTAAACTGTATCTCACAGCCTGACCTAAGCATGGTTTGGTGCCCATCGAGCTGTGGTCAGAGAATGGCCCTGCAGCCCATGTCTTCCCAAGAGCCTCTGCTGCCTCCTGCCTTCTGTCTTCAAACCCCACTGGGCCTGATCCCGAGGATCCGTGATGTATGCCAATTCCCTGAAAACTCAACTCCGTGAGATCTTAATCAGGGTTAGGTGATGAGAAAGTTCTTTTGTCCCAAAGGTTTGGGAAAATGACGGATTAAGCACAGTCTGGAGAGCTTGCTTTCCTGCGGGACTTTGCAATAATGTGCGGGACAACGGATACTCTGAGGGGTATTTTCCAAGAGATGGATGATAGGATAATAGGATCTTTCAGATTAGAACATACTATAACATTATTGTGCCATCTGATATATTTTCGGACTTACTAGCTGCCTTATGTAGCCAGAAAGAGTAGATACACTTTCTGAAGCAGCTAAGTCCCAGCAAGTGGGAGCTACCCGGCCTCATGAGCCAGGAGCTTAGGAAACAAAGATCTTTCTGACTGGGGGCAGGTGGCGGTCCTGAGACCGGAGAATTGAATCCATTTTCACCGTGTGTGGTGAGGGGCTGTGGCTCTCTTCTGCTCTCCCAGTCCCATCCTGACCGAGTCCCTTCCTCCTTCTCTTTTCTTTTCCTTTTGCCCAGGTGATATAATTTGTCCTCTCAGCAGTTCAGCCAGGAAAATAAACTTGCCTAACAGTGGCCAGCTCTCCATCAATATTGAGAAAACTTCCCAAGAGAGCCCATGCCTTTGTAAATCAATGCAGGACGTTTATAAGTCAATGCATCCCACTTTAAAAATGCCACGAGTTTAGTTTCTGGTCAGCCACTAAGTGTTTCTGGGTGGTTTCAAAAACAGCATTTCATACTTAGATAAAGAGTCACTAACCCAAGAGCAAATTTCTCTCTTCACGACTGAGGAAACCATTATTTTCCTTTCCCTCCGGGACAGGCACTCCATCACTACAGCTATTCAAATAGAGTGGGAAAAGATTTCTCTTCTGAATTAGAGAGCAAATCTATCCCAGACCGCTAACAGCCACCACCTGGAAGAACATCAATGTGAAGTAGAGCTAAACAAAGTACAATAGACAGAATAGTGGATTTCAATTAACGGGCTGAAATTGTGAGTAACATTATACGGAGAACGATCTTGCAAAACTCTCAGGCCCTGGAAACTCAACTCGGGGACTCTGGTAACTCCTATGACAGGGCCCAGGCAAAGCTGAATTCCTCCTTGCTGTGGCTACCAGCATATTTATGTTTGTGTGTTTTTTTTCCATTTTGGTCGGAGAAGCTGGTGTTTAGGGTAAAATACACTTCCAACTTTGTAGACACCAGGGGTCAGGCAGATTAAAACGTAAGGTTGCAAAGGAGAGAGAGGAAAAAAAAAAACAAAAAACTCACGACTGCGAGAAGATCCGGAAACAGGAGATGCTCTACTAAATGAAAGCGGATGTACAACTCGAGAAGACAGCACTTCAGCTTAGATTTCAGTTGTTGATGCAACAAAACTTAGCCAAAATACGGGGCAAGAAACGGAGAGAGGGAGCGTTCAGTGAGCACCACATGCATGCGGGAACCATGATAGATGCGTCACAGAGGCTAAATGGGGTTGTCCTCACCACCCAGGAGGACCGATGGCAGAATCTCGTTTACAGCCAAAGAGGCTAGGCACAAAAAGACAAGCAACTTGCCGGAGGTCACATGGCTAATAAATGCCACCACTGAGATTTGAATCTACACTCCGCTGACTCGTAAACACAGTTCTGTATTGGACAAAACTTGCTGAGGCTATGTGCCCCATCACAAGAAATGCCACTTTCGTGGAGCTGGTGGTTGCCATGAGATAATTAGAGAAGAAATGCTCAGTCTCTTGGCACCCTCTGGTGAAGTGGGCCTCATGAATCTGGGAGGAGAAGCCGGCCGCAGATATACAGAAATGTGGACGCTCTGCCCCGGGTGGCGATGCGGCCAGGACACCCACTCTTCCAGGGCTCACCTTCCAGATGGGGCAGGTGGGCACACACTCGAGTGAACAAGTACATAAGCCACATCTTCCCAGGTAGCAAGATGTGCTTAAAAGAAAATAAAGCAAATAAAGCAAGGTACGGAGGGCCATACTCCCAGTTTGTTGCCTTAGATAATCGAGGAAGAAAGCTAAGTGAGAATTTCTGGGTTCAGGAGTCAGCGTATGAGCAGACCTCTAGGAATAATTCTATATTCAGTAAAACCTACTTGGGGCTAACCACCTCCTTCCCCAGATCAGCCACTGTTCCGGACTGAATAGGGTCCCTGAGTTTCATGCTGACCAGGAACCTCAGAAAGTGACCTGGTTTGTTTGGATACAGGGTGCTGGAGATGTAACCAGGTAAAGGTCTTGGATGAAATCACCCTGGATTTAGGGGTGACAGGTGTCTTTTAAGAGAATGGAAAAGGCAATTTTGACTGAGACACAGAGAAGAAGGCTATGTGAAGACTCAGGCAGAGGTTGGAGGGACTCAGGCAGAGGTTGGAGGGACACAGCCAGGAGCCTGGGGATGTCTAGAGCTACCAAAAAAGGAAAGGCAAGGACAGATTCTTCCCTAGAGCCTTCCGACAGGGCATGGCCCAGCTGGCACCTTGATTTTGGACTGCTGAGCTGCAGAGTTGTGACAGGGTGGGTTACCGTTGTGGTAAGCCACCAGTCTGTGACAATTTGTGGCAGCCTCAGGAAACTAAACCAGTCACAGAAATAATGAGCATTTTCATGAAACCACAGCATCGGAGGCATGGCTCCCCACTTCCAGGGCTGTTCTCTAATAACACGAATAACCCCTCTGCTCTGTGGCCAGGGTACGGCTGGGAGAATGACAGGAACACCAGGCGACTAGAGATGGTGAGAGGAGGAGAGCCCTCCCACTTCCCAGGGTACTGGGAGCCTCCAGCAGCTGTAGATGGCACCGGAATAAACAGCAACGTGCTGCTCTCTGGTCATCCTGGGAGGTGGCCTCCCACTTGGCCAACATGGCGCAGAACCCTGGATTCAGGAAAGGAGCCTGCCTTCCCTTGGTGCCGGTGCTCTCAGCAAGAGTCTGTCCTGTGGTATTATGGGCATCCACTGGCTGGCCAGTGCCCCAGACATGTTTTATCTGTCCTATCAGTCACCTCGCACACCTGCTAGGAATTAAGATCAGAACACTGCCAGAGTAATTCCACAGGACTGACTACCACCACGACGCGGGGTGATGTGAGCAGGCAGGAACCAAACAACACCCGGTGGAAGACAGGCTTTCTGACTCTGTGGCCCCAGCACACCCCTCCACACCCTGCTGCACTGGGGAGACAGACAATGTCAATGACATACGCGCTCAGAAAGGGGCCTGCCCACAAATTCCCCAAATTCAACCCAGTAAAACATTGCCAGGAAAAAACAGAATTTGGCCAGTTGGGTTGCAAATAACTGATGCAGTGCTGGGGTCAAGAGAGAGAGGTCTGAGGGGAGCCTGGGCCACTCCATCAGTTCAGTAACCGACTTCGGCTTGCGTCATGATCTCGTGGTTTGTGAGTTCGAGCCCCGCAACGAGCTCGCTGCTGTTGGCCTGTCAGCACAGAGCGCGCTTCAGATCCTCTGTCCCCTTCTCTCTGCCCCTCCCCACCTCGCACTCTCTCAAAAATAAATAAACATTAAAAAAAAGGGGGGGGGAGTTTTGAGATTAAAGTACAAGTCCTTTGGAGGCCAGATGGGTAGTTAAATACCCAGCACATGGCTCTGCTTCTGTCCTCAGCACACAGGTAGGGCCACCTGGCCACTGTCAGCGTTATCTGCCCTCCCTCACTCTGGATCAGGCCTGTTAACAGAGGAGGGGTGGGCACATGAGGAGTCCCAGTGAAGCAGCAGAAGCACCTGTTCACCTGCTGGGTCTCGCACCCAGCACCTGCCCTTGTTGTCACAGCCACACTGCCATCTGAGTCCCAGTCTCAGCCTCAGCCTCCCTGCTTGCCTTGTTATCAAGTCCCGACTGGGCAGAAGCCACATCTTGACCGTAATAGTCAACACAAAGGACGCCAGAGAAATAAGAGCATTGGCCATCAAATCATACTAACACCTAATAAAGAGAAAATTGTTTAAATGTAGTCATATCATTAGATTTTCAACGTGCAGTGGGACAGGCACTGATTTGATGCCAAAGGCAATCAATTCAACTGAAACCAAAATAAAGGAGAGCGAATGCTGTGTGTCTGGGTACACACGCGCACTCACGCGTGTACCCTCGCGGCAAACTTAGTTGTCCCAGGATGGAGAACCCAATTGTCGATTTTCCAGCTATCTTTATTTTTTTCCCCTTGCTGTTTTTCTTCGGGGCTCCCACGAATGACCGCATCATCCCAGGCCATGAGGGACAGGCACCGCGAGCTAAGGCAGCCGCACCTCCTGTTTAGTGGGCATCTCTGCCCTACTTTCGGAGCTGGGCCCTGCTCTGTGCACAACCCCTCTGGGTGGGCTTCCACATCGACTTACCTTCGCAATCTGCACACACCAGTTGAGCAGGTACTGGGAGCCAATGTTGTCCTTGTGCTCTCGGACATAGTCCAGGAGGCAGCCGAAGGGCATGAGCTGTGTGATGAGCTGGACCGTGGACGTCAGGCAGATGCCCAGGAGGCGGCACACGTGGGGATTGTCCACACTGGCCATCACGTAAGCTTCCTGCATGAAGGAGAGGAGAGGAAAGCATTAGAAAGGTCCCCCTATGGTGGCTGACGGGAGAGGCAGGCAGAGCCCTTTCTGGGTAAAAAGAAGCAAAGCGCAAACGTGATTTTGAGTTCCAAAGTGTGTACTTGAGGAGGACGGGGCAGCCCATGAAAGATTCAGTGCAACGGACATTTACATTCATGCGAGGTCTACTGCATACATATTAGGCTGTGAAAGGACCCGTGAGTGGAAGACGGGACCCTGTGAGTGTGAAGCAAGGCTTTCCGTCTACAGAGAGACCCACGCCACGCAGCATTTGGCAACAGCACACTGAATGAAAACGGAACCCGCTGACATCTCTGTTCTTAAGACCTCTGTCCGAAGGCCAAAGCTGCTGCACCCTGAAATGTTGTCAGGGCTGCAGAAATCCGTGTCTGGGCCCCTACGCCTTGGTAATGCCTTTCTCACTGAATGGAGACACACGTGCAGAGGTATGATGGTGAAAGTTCCCAGCAGAGGTCACACAAGTCCGCAAGTGGCCCCGGAGAGAGACCTCACTTCTCAACAAGGCCGGGTCTCAGCGGGCAATGGTCCACCGCACCACTATGGTCCTGGGAGTAGAGCCAGAGAGGCCCTTCTGGGTGGCTTTGAACCAGACAGAGGGCATTACGTTACAGTGACTGCAGACTCTGTTGGCTGCCCGGGATTCATTTGTTTTTTGTTGATGTTGTTGTTGTTTTAAGTTTTTATGTATTTTTGTGTGTGTGTGAGAGAGAGAGAGAGGGGAACGCGCGCCCACATGCGAGCATGTGGGGGAGGGGCAGAGAGAGACAGGGGGAGAGACTGAATCCCAAGCAGCCTCCACACCGTCAGCGCAGAGCCTGATGTGGGGCTCGAACCCACGAACTGTGAGATCATAACCTGAGCTGAAACTGAGAGCCAGACACTTAACCGACTGAGCCACCCAGGCGCCCCTGCCCAGGATTCATTTCTCAAGAGAGGGGGGTCGATGTGGCCGCCGTGCCTCAGTCTCAAGATGGGAAACTGCTGTTCTGCAAAGTGCCCCCTCCCTCATTTAACTGGCTGTCACGGCAGAGGCCTTTTGGGACACAGAACTGTGACTACAGACTTTATTTTAACCCTTCTGTTCTTGGGTGCAAGAAGCAGGTTTTATTTCCAACTGCGCACACAATGGGACCCTCTCTTCTGTCTCACAGCACCCATAAATTCTGTCCTCCCTTCGAACACCTTTAATTCAGATGTGACAGGGACCACATGGCCTGCAAGAAAGAGCTCAGAAGTTCTTTCATATATTCCCACCACTCCTGAGGGCGGAATGTGGACTTGGCCCCCAGGAGAAGGGGGATGCTTGGGTGAGAACATCACAGGAGCCAGGGGTGACAGAGGAGACCGAGGACACAGGTCGCTGGGCTGGGGGTGGAGGGCAATACACATACTCCCAAACTCAAACCTGATCACATCATGTTTCTTGCCTTCAGCCTTTCTCCGGCCTCACAGTTCCTGGGCAGCCCCAGGCCTTGAACGTCAGCCCCTCCTCCGGAACCCCCCACCCCCCCTCCTTCCCCTTCTTCCTGCTCTGGGCTCTCTCAACCTCCCTCAGGCCCTCGCCCACAAGAGGGCCTCTGCCTGGAATGTCTTTCCACCTCCTCTTTCCTTCTCTGACTCCTCCTCCGAGGGGCCTTCCCGACTCCCCAGTCTCAAACTCTCTTGGCATCTCGCAGTTTTTCCTTGGGGGAGCAGGCTCTTTACTGCCTGGGAACTTGCTGGAGATACAAATTCCTGGGCCCCACCCAGGCCTACCCTACCGTGTGAGATGCCGGGAGGTGCGCCCAGCAATCTGTTTGAACAAACCCCCCAGGGGATTCTGAGTGCTCAGGAGCACTAATCATAATCTGCTCTTAAATACTTGTGTGATTCTGAAAATGTCCTCCCTCCCCATCAAGCTCTTTGAGGAAAGGACTACATTCTCAGCTCCCGTCATTTGCCTATTTAGCGCCATATTTTGTTGGCAAACGCTGTTCATTTGTCGCCTCAATATCCCCTGCATGTACCTGAGGCCTCAGCAAGTGGGGTTAATGCCTTGGTGCTAGGGTGGACATTTATTCCTCTTTTGTCCTTCCAGTGGTACCAAACATCTGTCTAGGCACGTAAGTGCCTCAAAATGGTCAGGACTGAACTACACTGAAATCATACAAAGGCAGAAATTCAAAGCAAATCAGAGACCGTGCCACTCCCATTAACAACAGCAACAAAAATTCCCTTAGCTTTTAACATTTGCTGCCAACGTCTGTGTGGATGCTTTCCTGCAGGCCTAGGCCCTCTCCTTGCAGGGAGAGCTGGGAGAGCTGGTATTTCTTCTGTATTATAACCATCGTATCACAACATTTAAGGGCAGGGTAGACATTTGACACTTATGCACATTCAAACATCGTTTAATCTTGGAGAAGGGCTGTTTATAAAACTTAGAACTGGAGGGTCCTGCAAGTCCCATTTCTTCTGAGGCCGTTACTTGCCTGAAAGGGAAACTGAGGCCCAGGGAGGCGAATGGAGACGCCTTGTGTCAGAGCTGGGCCCACAGAAGGGTCTCCTCACAAGGGAGGCACCCTCCACGAGCCCCCTCCTCACCCCACACACTGCACCCCGTGGTCTCCTGTGATGCCTTGTTGAGCGCTCTGGTTAACAGGCTACCAGAAAGCTCGGAGACCTCGTGACACACACAGCACATATATAAATGTTTGCATTCTTTTTCCATTGCCTTCCCTAAACTTAAACTGGGAAGTCTATGGAAAAATTAAGAGGCCACGCGATTGCCAGAAAAGCACAAATCACGTCTCTCCCCCAAGTCTGGGAAACTGTACAACCATAACTCCAAAGAAGTCCTCTGGCCGTCCCTATTTTCTCAAGATCTGGTTGAGATTTGGAAACATGTTGTATTCATTTTCGAGGGGAGAAAAATCTGCAGAGCAGAGCAGTTTGAGCTGCCCATCTGTTGTGGGGCCGCGAGGAGCTGACCTGGACCGGGGGATCGGGGAACGGAGCACGGGGCGTGGGTGTCGGGCCACACAGAGCCTGGAGCCCTGCCAGGTCCCCGATCCTATTAAAATCCGATAGTGCAACAGAACTAGGTCATCGCTTCCGCCCCGCCCCCAAATACAATGGACAGGCTGTTTGGTCGTGTGTCCTGTTTGGTGTGCACAGAAGTTGAAGCGAGCTTTGTTCTGAGCTGTTTATCTTGGAATCTCAAAGGTGCACTGTGACTTGCAGAAAGAATGCATGGTAGTCCACAACAGTGTCTGGACTGGACACGCCAGCCACGCGCACAGACCGGCAGGCAGAGCCCACGTTCAGTTCAGAGACCCCGAGGCTGAGTCACATGGCAGGGTGCCTCTGAGGCTTTGGGACCTTGAAAGTCTATTATTTTGTCCTTTGCCAAAATGATGTTTGATGCCTTCCTTTTCACTTTTCTCCTTTAGCTGTGAACTATTTTAGGTTAAGAATTGGGGCAAAGAGGGGCGCCTGGGTGGCTCAGTCGGTTGAGCATCCGACTTCGGCTCAGGTCATGATCTCGCAGTTCGTGAGTTCGAGCCCCGCGTCGGGCTCTGTGCTGACAGCTCAGAGCCTGGAGCCTGCTTCAGATTCTGTGTCCCCCTCTCTCTCTGCCCCACCCCTGCTTGTGCTCTGTCTCTCTCTGTCTTTCAAAAATGAATAAACATTAAAAAAATAAAAAAAAAAACACAAAAAGAATTGGGGAAAAGAGGGCACCTGGGTGACTCAGTTGGTTGAGTGTCCAACTTCAGCTCAGTATCTCACAGTCCATGAGTTTGAGCTCCGTGTTGGGCTCTGTGCTGACAGCTTGGAGCCTGGAGCCTGCTTCAGATTCTGTGTCCCCCTCTCTCTCTGCCCCACCCCTGCTTGTGCTCTGTCTCTGTCTTTCAAAAATGAATAAACATTAAAAAAAAAATTAAAAAAAAAAAAAAGAATTGGGGAAAAGAGGGCACCTGGGTGGCTCAGTCGGTTAAGCATCTGACTCTTGATTTTGGCTCAGGTCATGATCTCACGGTTCATGGGATTGAGTCCCGCATCAGGCCCTGTCCTGACAGCATGGAGCCTGCTTGGGATTCTCTCTCTCCCTCTCTCTCTCTCTCTCTGCCTCTCCCTTACTGGCATGAACTCTTGCAGGCTCTCGCTCTCTCTCAAAATACATAAACATTAAAAAAAAAAAGAATTGGGGAAAAGGATTCCACTACATTTTAAACTCCTTCAGGAAGGCATACACTGAACCTTAAGAATGAAAGGTAGGTGCCCCTACATTTTTGAAACCGTACCAGTTAACTAAGCCACCAGCATCAGCTTAAACCAGAGGCTGCCTCGTGTATGTTCTGGATCTCAGTGTCTGATCTCAGTAGGGGAAGAAGGGTAGCCAGTATTGGGTGCGTGGGACCATTTACAAGTGAGTATGAACACTTCAAAGGACACGTTCAGCCCCATCGGGCTGTCCTGTCACAGAACTGACTTGCCCTTAGCTCACTGTTGAAACTGGCCTTATAATCACTTCCCTTACCGGCTCCTCCTTTCCTTCAGGGGCTCTCCATCACCCAGGAATCAACCTGCCCTGATGGGATTGCCTGCGAATTCTGGGCAGACTGGGCTTCAGGAAAAGCAAATGACAAGTTCTCAAGTGTGTCACCCATGAACTGTGACAGCTGTGATGTCTGCTATCAGAAAAGATAAGAGTCCAGTAGAAACAAGAATCAAAGGCAGGAACAAAATAATGGGGGGCAGGGGGGGTAGAGAAAAGGAGTTGACACTGTGGTACGGTATACAAGAAAGTTAAGAGAGTAGATCTCAAGAGTTCTTAGGCAGGGAGCAACTTTTCTTTTTTTGCTTTTCTTATTGTATCTATATGAGGCGAAGACGCTAGTGAACCTTACTGCGGTATCACGTCACAGTATGTGCAAGTTAGGCCACCATGCTTTACGCCAATTATATCTCAGTAACCCTGGAGAAAAAAACGCAAAAAACAAAACAAAACAAACAAAACTTCCCCCAAAATGGAGGGAGAAGAGAGCAGGAGAGAAGCAGAGCAAGAGGTAAACAGAGGCTCATGTTTTGTAAACTTTTCAGGGTTTACTTTATTGTCCACCCCTCCTCTACCCCACCACAGCAGATTTCCTCCGGTTTCAGGGGACCTGGAGGTCCTTTTCAGTGAAAACGACTTCTCCCCCAAAGCACACCTATTGTCTTCAAAATCCCCCTTACTCTGGGTTGTAAACATTGCTGAAATTCACATTTCAGCATTGTTTTGTGAGATTTATTGGAATGCCCTGAATGAGTAAAGCACGAATTAAGGAAGCAGACTCCGCAAAAAAGATTTTCTTTTCAAAGCAATACGTGAGGGAGCTGGAGGTTCTAAGTCAAGAGCCTTCGCAAACATATTTCTTGAGGTTATGCCAATGAGAGTTGACGGTATATGTTAATTGGACTTCACGTTAATTTGTAAGCCATTGAAAATGAGAGGTAATTTTGCTCGATACGTATATCTTCAACGTGTGCGATTTGCTACTGCACTTTATTTATTAATACATCATCTCTCATTTAGGGTGTGCCAGAGTGGGAATCTCCTATTATAAAGGAGGGAAGTCAGCTGGGGGTAATTGAAGTGTATACAGTGTTATGCCACTGGGAAGCTCATTGTGTCTAAACACATTTTTTAAAAGGCCCATGTTTGCTTTGTTTGGTATATATCCTGTGGGTTAGATGTAAGATGGGGGAGTATTACATTTGCCTCCTGTCCCTCCCCACTGTAGGATAACCAAATTTTCTAGATTTTTGAGGCGGTCGGTTTTCTTTTGCTTCGACTTTGTTCCCCTAACCTCCTGCTAAGCCTCTCCAGCTTCTCTTTCTCTGGCTCTGCCCTGGGACAGGAGCAAAAGTTTGCATCAACCCACAGCAAACAGAGGCCAATGGTGTTCACAAGGACACCCCAACGGGATTGTCCACTGGATCCTCCTGGGCATCCCTTGAAGCGGGCTTGGCCACATTCCATGGTGGCCCCTCTTTCAGCCAACTGCTGTTTAAAGGGATGCAGTGCCCTTGCCGACTGGTGAGGATCCAGAGAAGATGACAAAAGTTCAGTGGTACCGAAAGTAAAGACGTGCAAATAATCTTGTGGCACATTTCAAAGTCTTGCCCCATAAACTAACGGAGAACACTGGAAATAACATTTAAGCTATTTGGGGGAAAGTACCAAAGAGGGGCAACACTTTACAGAGCTTCTAGAGAGCATCCATACTATAATCCCAGGCACCTTTAAAAAAGCCACTTCAAAGATAACTTGGTAGAGCAAAATGGACACGTGCTTCAGGGGCAGAAATAACGATAGGCTGGAATCCTGTGCCAATCGCATGAACGTGAGCAAGCTTCTTTATGCCTGCAAAGCATACTGAGTGTTAACCCCTGCATCACAGACTCATGGGGAGAGTTCCTCATGTGCAAAGCAACTAGTCCTGAGCCTGGCCCTTGGTGGACAGCCAGCGATTATGAGTTTCTATCCTTTTGGGAGACATAGCAGAATGGAGGACCCAAGTCTTCTCTATCGGAGAAGCCCTGAGAGGGAATTATACCAACTACAGCCTGAAGGGAAAAAAAGACATGAAAGTGAACATTTAGAATGTGGTGATGGAGAAAGTCTAAAACAGGGCAGGGTGTGGCTTCTAAAATGTGGCTTCTGATGTCCACGCCTGTGGATAACTAGGAAACGAAGGAGAAACTCACATCAAGGATTTCCTTGTTGGCTTTTGGAGATGTGGCTTCTCGTAACTCCTTGATGGCCACGGGAATTTTAACCTTCTCACCTTCTGGGATCCAGAGTCCCTGTGACGAGGAGGGAGAGAAGACATTAACTGGCGACTGTCACACTATGCAATATGCTGACTCACAAGATGCACGGACTTTACCAGTGACACCATCCGAAAGGGTGAGGGACCTTGAGCACAGCTCTGTGCTCCAAGGTCACCAGTGCTAGGAGCCATGATATCTCAGCAGCTCTTTGGCTATATCGTGTTCCATGAATCAGAGTAGTTAGATTACAAAAAACCCTAAGCTTGTGTGAGTTATAAAACCAGTGTGGATCATTTTGTCCAGAATTCTGAGATACTGGCTCTGGGTCTAATGGAAATCAGACTTGATATAACAGGATCCAGGAAAAATAAATTAAGAGCTGTTTTGACCTGGGCATTATTTGGATGCTGTCATGCAGTGAGAGGCAGTCCCCCTTCAGACTCCATCCCTGCCACTCACCCCTTTACAAAGTCAATGCTGTCCTCCACGATAACTTTGTTGTCTGTGTACAGGTCTCACAGGACCACTTATACGTCACCAGTATAAAAGATTCCCTCTCGACAACTTGGGGAAAACATCAGAATTTCCCAAACCCTGAGCTACACATAGAGTAGACAAGCTTGATAGACAGTAGACAGCCCAGGACTTTGAATATGCCCACCAACCTGCATCCCCAGAAGTCTCGGTGCCCTGGTGGCCTCACCTTGTACACTGTGCCAAATGCTCCAGAGCCCAGCACCTTGATCTTTTTGAATTCTGTTTCCTTTAAGATCCTCAAGAGAGCTTGGTTGGGAGCTTCTCCGCTGGGCGTAAGAGGCTCAACAAGCTGTGAGAGACAAGGAAGGAGGGTCGCGGCCTCAATGCTCAGGCCCACATGGGAGGAGGTGTGAGCCAGGCCCAGACACAGCCATGTGTGGATGGGCGTCAGCACCAAGAACCCGCCATGCTCACTCGGAAGGAGGAACGCACATGTTCTCTTTAGGACTTCAGAAAAGATATGTTGGGACAGGGACTCCCTGATACAGGTGTCCTCGCACAGAAGAGCTCCATTTCAACAAATGCAATTTCGATTTCTGTTTCCAGCCAATAAGCCGGACTGAGAGAATTCTGGTGAGGGAAGTTTTGATATGGTTGGTCATTTTGGTAGCCTGTCGGGCCTCCTAATGCACACAAGTGCCATTGTGCTATGAGCTGCTACGGGTCCCTCCTCCCAGGGACTCTGGCTTCTGACACACTGCCGGACACAAAGATGCCGGCCAGTAGAGTGAGTCACAAACAGAGCTCAAAATGGAACGGCACTATTGAAGACAATGGGATTTGCCAAAGTAACATCTCAACATGTGCCTTCACAGGAATCACCAGACAACCTGTTTGCAAGCCCTTCTCCTGTGCATGTACCTGAGTGCTGTATGTTAAACAGGACTCCTATGGCATTTGTATCTGTGTCGTGAGACTTATAATAGGAACATTGGCATCTCACTTCAGAGAGGTACCAAAACATCATTAATTGTTTATACCTGGATATTCAGAGATTCTTTCTGGTTTTTCCATCGTAAGCAATAAGGCATAATAATACAATTACATATTTAAAATAGTTGGCAACACTTGGCAGGAGAGCCTTCGTTCCTGTCTGGGGTGCTGGGAAGAGGGGCACTGGTGGGCGTGCGGGGCCTGGGCACCTACTCACCTCTCTTTCCTGCAGCAGTCTGCGAAGTGTGCGCTTGCGGACGATGTGGCGTCGGCGCAGAAAGAGGCCCACCCCAAGGGCCACCACCACCACCAAGAGGAGGCCCCCAACAATCCCAGTGGCGATGGATGGGATCTTGGGCCTGGAACAAGAGGGAGACGTGGAAAAGTGAGGTTTGGTGACAGACTCTATTACATTGGCATTGTATGTATTTCCTGCATGTTTTGGTACATTGACATCATTTAACATCATCTCAGAAAATAGATACCATGTGGCTTCTACAGAGAGGAAAGAAAGCAAAGAGTTTCTAGGGTAGTGTTTCCACCTTCTTGAGCATAAGAGGCTTTGTCCCCAGGTTGTTTTTTTTTTTTTTTTTTTTTTTGCATTTTTTAAATTGACCTATCATCTGGACATCTCCATATGACTCCTTTTCTTTTCTTTTTTCTTTTCTGTTCTGTTCTTTTCTTTTTCTTTTCTTTTCTTTCCCTTATTTTCCTTTCCTTTTCTTTTTTCCTTCCTTCCTTCCTTCCTTCCTTCCTTCCTTCCTTCCTTCCTTCCTTCTTATTATCTATCTATCTATCTATCTATCTATCTATCTATCTATCTACCTACCTACCTATCTATCTATTGAGAGAGAACATGCACACACACACATGGGGCAGGGGCAGAAGGAGAGGGAAAGAGAGAATCCCAAGCAGGCTCCACACCTAGATGGGCTTGATCCATGAGATCATGCATGACCTGAACCAAAATCAAGAGTTGGACGCTTAACCAACTAAGCCACCCGGTGCCCTGACAATTATATTTTAATCTTTTAAGAAACCACATAATTCAAAAAGTAACTCAGACTTCAGTAATGCTTTTTATATGAATTTTCATGTATCCCCAGAGTATCTCCATACATACGAAGCCTAGAACATCACATCACATGTATTAAGACATGCATTGTCCCTAGGTGAAGGGACTCTTTCCATAATGTTGAGATTCTTCAAAGTGTTCTTGGCTTTCAAGATGGGATGACAGCCATGTGGAATGCTTTATGAATAAGCTTGGGGGAGGTTATCATGTGATAGGATTTCAACATAAAAAAGATCATTGTCATAAATGAGTGATGTCACCATGCAACATCAAACCACTCTGCCACATTCTTCTTCCCACAAAGGTGGTGTTTGATTCAGGGACAGCAAAAACTCAAAACTCAGGTTCTAGAGCTCACTGAGGAAACAACCATCTGAATTCGTGGGTTCTGAATTTAGAATCTTCAAATTCCATAAATATAATCTGTATTTATAGATTCTAGAAATACTATAATACAATCTTCAAGTCCTATAAATATAACCTGTATCAATTTAATATAAAATAACTTAATTTTACATATTAAAATTCTATAAAAATCATCTTAAAATTATTGTTCTCAAGTATCTATTCTATTTGAATTTCTGGCAAACTTTGTATTTTTAGGAAGAAATGTTAAAGAACATCAAGATTAATTAGTATCATTAGCACATAAGTATCCCAAGATCCTTATAAATTGCTTGTAAGTGGGTCAAAGGTACTTCATGACAATGATATTTACAACACTTTCTTCTCAGTGAGTGAAAAAGTCATCTCCTGCATTATCCCATCTCCCCAGTGAATGCACTTTGGATTAATGAGTTTTTATTATATTGAAAAGAACACCAGAAACATATAAAGAATAATTGGTTACAGACTATCTGTTCCATGGGGAGCTGTAGTAAGGGTGAGTGAATAAAAAAGGAAGAAAAACATAAAAAGAGTAAATATCACAAAGAATGGCCATTGGCTAGTTTCCAGGTGGGGCTTTGATGGAAAACCTCATTACAAAGGTACCGAGTGTAGCATGAAGATAGGACAAATTTTGCTGACATCCCGGTAGGCTCAGCAAAGAGGAAGCGAGAGACTGCCTTACTTGTCTTTAAGGTTTCACTTGAGAGTAGGGTTAATTCTGGGGCAGAAGAGTCAGCTGACAGGGAAGGCAGGTTATTGAAGGGATTTTGTAGACATGATGAGAAATGGAAGAGATGGAGGTTTGGTTAGTGTTGGGGACGTCAGGAATGACAAAGAGGAGCCTTGAACATCATTCTGAATCCTCGCTAGACAGTGTTGGTCGATAACACCACTCTGTCCTGAGGAGTCTGAACAGCCATTCCCGATTCTGCCTTTCCTAGTGCAGCATTTCAAGCAATGATAGCAAATGAATCAGAACTGAAATGCTAGTGGAAGTCATTGTTTAGAAAAGGGGAGAAAGTCCCCCCAAGCTGGAGCTGTCATCACACAGGAAGGTTTGTGATACGGTCAAATGGATCATCAAGCAGGAAAAGAAGAGAAGCTAGAAGGAGGCTCTAGCAGAACTGGTGTGACCAAGAAGTCATAAATAGACTCCACATAAAGAGGAGCACTGTGTACCAAGTATGAGCTGGGCGTGGAACTGGCCCCAGGGCTCACATCCTGCATCCCTCCCGCCGAAGCACACGACAAAGTAGGCACGGGAGACGTGGGTGCAACCAGCAGGATGGTCTCTGCCAGGGATGCTGTGCCAGCCCAGAGAAGAAATAAGAACTGTGAAGGTAGGGGCACCCGGGTGGCTCAGTCGGTGAAGCGTCTGACTCTTGATTTAGGCTCAGGTCATGGTCTCACAGTTCATGGGACTGAGCCCCACCTCAGGCTCTGCGCTGACAGTGCGAAGCCTGCTTGGGATTTCCTCTCTCTCCCTCTCTCTCTCTCTGACCCTCCCCTGCGAGTGCTCTCTGTCAACATAAAAAAAAAAAACTTAAAAAAAAAATCTGTAAAAGGGGCGTCTGGGTGGCTCAGTCGGTTGAGCAGACCTCTGACTTGGGCTTAGGTCACGATCTCACATTTGTGGGTTCGAGCCCCACGTTGGGCTCAGAACCTGGAACCTGCTTTGGATTCTGTGTCTCGCCCTCTCTCTGCCCCTCCCCTGCTCGTGCTCTGTCTCTGTGTCTCAAAAAATAAGGTAAAACATTTTTAAAAATCTGCAAAAAAAAGAACCTGTGAAGGCAGAGGGGAATCAGAAATGCAGGAAAGCATTATCTGTGCAGATAGAGTGGTCATTTCTGAGAAGGTCCACTAGACTCAAGTAGAACACTTACCCATCTGTTGCACAGCCTTCAAGACCTGGCCCAGAACAGCTGTGGGTATTGAGGGAGAAATACACATTTTGATCATAAGTCAACGTGCTTTAAATTACTCTCAAATCATTAAAATCACCATGAATCTCAATTTGGGGGGGCAGCAGTTAATTATTTATTTATTTTGCATTTATTCATTCGTTCATTCACTCCGCATGTATTTTTGAATGTTGCACTCTGTGACACGGATTGTTCTAGCATTTAGCAGAGTGGACATTTTCTGGCCTCTGTTACTGAAATGCGTTCATGCGTACTTTATGATATAGGTATAGCTGTCTCATATCTGGCTCTAGGATGTCAGTACAGGCAGGGGAGGAGAGGCGGCCAAGACTAGAGCCATACTGATTAAGGGGTAGGAGGAGAGGAACCGATGTGTGAGGATGAGTCTCAGGGGCAGGGCAACGGCAGTGATGACTTCAGACCCTGGAATCCAGGGGCAGTACGGGAGCTGGTTTCCTCTCCTCCCACAGGACTGAAACGTCTTACATACAGCAGAGACGGCATTGGTCTTAAATGACTCTTGAGAAGCTGGGTCCCCGTTCTAGTGAGGGAGGCCACCATCCCTTATTTTGATTACAGAATGATATAAAAAGGCAGAATACATTGGCTTTGAAGTATGGCAACACTTGCCAAGACAAACATCAGTAGGAAAACAGAATATTCCAATTAAATGCAAAAGACAACTCATGCTGTTGCACATGGATGGACCTAGAGAGAATTATGCTAACTGAAACAAGTCAGACGGAAGAAGACAAATCCCGTAAGATTTCATCTATATAATGGAGCCTAAAAAAAATAAAACAAACGAACAAACAAACAACAGCAACAGACTCATAAATACAGAGAACAAACCGGTGGTTGCCACAGAGAAACAGGGGGGATGACTAAAATGGGTGAAGGGGTTAAGGGGTATGAGCTTCTAGTTATAAAATAAATAAGACATGGGGATGAGAAGTGCAGAACAGAAAATACAGTCCATAATGTAATAATTTTGTCTGGGGACAGATGGTGACTATACATATTGTGAGGAGCACTGCATAATGTATAGAATTGTCAAATTGTTATGTTGTACACCTGAAACGAATAGAACATTGTGTGTAAGCTCTATATCAATTTAAAAAAGGAGATGGGGGACACTACCATTTCATGGCCTGGGGAAGGATGAAGGACTACATTTCAAGTATGTGACCAGGCCAGAGGTGCCTGTCAAACACCCCATTTCCTACCTCAGTCAAGGGCTGGGATTTGTACACTCCTCCCGGAGGGTAGGGTCTGTTCCCTCCCCCATTTTCAAGCAGTCCTGCTCCTTTCTCCCCAGTGCCTTTGGGCCTTCCTTCCTACATCTCTCTCTCACACACACACACACACACACACACACACACACACACACACACAGGCTTTTTCAGGAAGTGGATGCATGGGAGTCCTCCCTATTTCACACTCTATTATCTCCTAGGGAAACCAAAACTCAAAGACAAAAGGCATCGCTAATGAGTGACCACTGATAAACTCCCCGCTCACTAGCTTTTTCTCCCCCACAATGCCCCGCAGTCTCCAAGAGGGAATACTACACAAAGTGAGTGCAAATTGAAATTGTCCATTTTGGGACCACATGCGGGGTTTTTTTGTTGTTTTTTTGGTTTTTGTTTTTTTGGTTTTTTTTGGCAGCCTCTGAAGGTGCTGCGGGGGAAACAGCAGGGGTTACTAGGGAGAAGCTACTGATGCAGAAGTAGCTCAGGGGGGAAGAAAAGCCAGTTTACATCTGAAGAGGTGACTTGACAAGGACAGTGACAGGACAGGCGCTAGAAGAGTCTTGATTTGAGTACCCAGCTCGAGCTCCTTGGGAAAGCTGATAACACCTTTGCATAATTTTGCAGAAACAATTGTTGAATATGAAGTACAAGAGCCCATATCACGCTATCATTTAATGTCGTCAGAAAACTGATTCTCTGTCCTCTACTTGACTTCTTCTTTTTTGGTTGCGTACAATGAAAACAGGAAACATTCTGCCCGGCGTCGTCTGCACCACAGTCAGGCTGTCACTCACCCGTAGGTACAGTTTGAATGGCACAGGTGACACATGCGATTGGCGTCTGCAAACTTCCAGACCAGGGTGTTGTTTTCTCCCATGATGCCAGCTGGGCAGGTCTTGACGCAGTGAGGGCCGTCAATGTAGTGTGCACACTGCACGCAGCTGTCTGGTCCCTACACCAAGACGGACAGAGACACGTATATAGGCTTCCTTCTCTTTCGAAACTGAAGTAACTTTTTACTTATAATACTTTGTGTGAAAAAGAAGTCAAACAACAGACGTTCTTAAAGCAGAAACACAACAAGCTTGTGACTGTGAACCACCGTTCACAGCCTACTGAGAAGTCTTCGAATGCATTGACGATATAACAACGGAAAAGAAACTATACTGTACGCTTCGTGACAGTTTACTTAACAGACTGTGGGCAAGTTTCTTTGTCAAAACAATCTTGATGAGTCTACGTGTACGTTTACATCTCTATCGCTCAGATGGCATTGTTTACATATCATATCTGAACTTAAAGAGCAGCTATGTGGGAAGCCAGACTTGCTGAGGTGAACTGAAGAAAGCCCACATCTATGTTTCTCCAGGGACAAGAAGGCAGTAAGTGGAAGTAAGCGGTGGGGGAATAATTAACTGTATACCGTGTTTATTTGATTCCGTTTGCTAAACTCCGAAAAACTCACAGAAGTGAAACTTGACTGTTTGGGTTGTGCCCTACATCAAGGGAGTGAAATAAAGCTGGTAGGGAAGGATGTGCTCACTGGTGAAGTTCTCTGATGTCTCTGTTTTGTCCAAAGACTGAGCGTTCCCAGAACCAGAACGGTCAGATGACTAAGTCAGAATCACCAACAGACTTATTTCAATGATGAAAATTTAACCTAACACCATGTAAACTTATAAACCAATGGTTTACTTTGTAAACTGCCCTGTTAGCAGCTTACACCTCAAAACACAGCCTTCAGCCCGATTTAGAGACAGCTTTTGAAAAATGTGTTCAATTAGAAGGTTTAGATATGGCTGTTGAAGCTCAAATACAAACAGAACTCCTTATAAATAATATTGAGAATGAACAACATTGGGACATTGATGTGAGGAGGACCTGAATTCTCACGTATACTCTTTATGTAAATAGAAACCTGAATTTTGAAAAGTTTTGCTAGGTGTTTGTTTAAAAAAATTTTTTTAACGTTCATTCATTCTTGAGAGACACAGAGACAGAGCATGAGTGGGGGAGGGGCAGAGAGAGAGAGAGGGAGACACAGAATCCGAAGCAGGCTCCAGGCTCTGAGACATCAGCACAGAGCCCAGTGCGGGACTCGAACCCACGAACCGTGAGATCATGACGTGAGCCCAAAGTCAGAGACTTAACCGACTGAGCCACCCAAGTGCTCCGCTAGGTGTTTCTTTAAGAACTCTTCAAATAATTATGAACGAATGTTAAATGAGAATCTGATGATGTTTGATTAAGATGACGAAGCAATGATGACAGATGTCAGAAACAGTGAACACTGGCTGTCGATGTCCCCAGCCTCCCATAGGCATCCCTGGTTTTTGGTAAAAGAGTAGATGTTATTAGATTTGTTGGAGGGTGTTGGACAGAAAGGGTGAATGCTCCTACAAGGTGGGTTGCGTGATGACGTCAACTCAACCACAGCCTCTGTGACCCAGCTGGGAGGTCACAAGGCCCCCTGTATGGGCATGGCTGCCTCTTTGGTAGCCGCAGAGTGATGCTGGCTCATTGCTATGGTTCTGCTGCTTGGGAAGGCTTTTCCCTTGGACGTATGAGTGAATAACATCAAACGTGCTCCTTACTCGTCCTGTGCAGGTGATATTCATGGCCTGGGGCAGGCATTCTGGATGGCACTGTATGCACTCAGAATTCTCCACAAACTCCCTTGGCTCCCTGAGAGAAGAAAGAAAACCAATCAGTGCTATTTCTAGAGATGCTGATTCAAAATGCCGGCAGGTTACCACTGTCTGAGTTGCAATTGTCTGAAATTTCAGGTGACACAGAACACCTTTCTCAGAAATGCGAGAAAAATTTAGGTAAACATTTAACGGTAGGGAATCTAGGATTATATTGCAATATGATAAACCGATTGTATTAACTGAATCCATGGTCATCTCCTCTCCGAATAAATGCACAAGCTTCATTTATAATCAAAATATCTTCCCTACATTTTTCTATAAGGCACAGTTTTTGTCTATTAGGCAAACAGGTCAACAAATGAAAAAAGTAACAGTCCGGAAGAGGTGACCACCTCCCCCACCCCCCACAATATCAGATTCATGGATATTTAAATTAAGCTAGAAGGAAATGGTAACTGTAGATTGACTCACAGGAAAGGGAAGGAGAGCTATTAAAACGTACTCAATGATTATTAATAAAAATAGGAAGCATGGAACACAGGTGTGAACACTTTTGCTTGAACTAGTTTCCCTGTTCCTCAAAGACGTATGGGTCAACATTAAGCAAGAAGATGATGTTTGATTGAAAAGACAAAACAGTTGTGACAGCTATTAAGACTGAATGCCGCCTGGTAATTAACTGCAGGCTTTCACGCCAGTGAACAAGGAAACACAAGGAATGTTTACACCCCGCAACATGTTCCCTAAGTCTTCCCTTATGTCATCAATTAAACCAAATGTGCCCAGTTTTTCCTTCCCTCCTTCTCTGGGTCATGATGCCGGCCAGAGGAGCCCATCTTGCAAACCGAGCAAGTGCTGCCGAAAGGCATGGACACCAACAACATGGTGGTTTTAATTCCCTCTCCCTTTAAAAAGATGTAGAAAACACGACATTCACGTCTACTCATAGCAGTAAGGATTGCATTAATATTGTTGAATTACACAGAGGACTCTGTTAGGTTACTCGGCGTCTCTGCTAAAGGATTCCTACAGAATTAGACTTGGTCCTCTCATTCTGATCCTGAATATTTCTTTTTTTTTTTTTTTTAATGTGTCTTTATTTTGAGAGAGAGAGAGAGAGAGAGAGCAAGCACTAGTTGGGGAGGGGCACAGAGAGAGGGGGGCAGAGGATCTGAAGTGGGTCCTACGCTCACAGCAGTGAGCCCGACACAGGGCTCGAACTCACAAACCGTGAGATCATGACCAGAGCCGAAGACAGACGCTTAACCGACTGGGCACCCAGGAGCCCCCTGAATATTTCTGAATCCGCGCTGTGGCCCAAGCCCTGATAGCAAAATAAGAAGAAAGATTTCCCGTAGCCATTTGTAATTCCTATGGCTCTCCTCTCTCACAAAATGTCCCCTTTCCTTTAAATTAAAAAGGAAAAAGCCTCTGCTTCTCTCTATCCTTATATTTTACTTTCCTATTAATTTATTTTTAGTCATTACTTGTGGTCATTTGTGGTCAGAGCTTTACATCAATATCAAGATTCCCACAGAATCAAGCAACTGTACTTTTAACCGATAGCAAAAAAAATCCAACAAAGTTTATATGATTATTTCTTTGTCCATGGTTATGTTTCAAGTTATTTGCACTGTTCGATATTGCTTGAACATAAAACAAAAATTAACCAGGAAATATAATTTGTATTACTATATTCTGACACACCAGGAAAAATGTACTGCAAAGAAAAGTCTAAGTGACTGCGGTCTTGGCCACATGAACCATTTATGGCTTTTCCATTTCTCTTGGGAACTTTGTGTGGCTTCGAAAGAGATTAGATATTTCCAAAACCGAGACTCTATAAATTAGTGGATTGGATTAAGTAATGCAAAGAGTTTGTTCATTTCCTTTGGTGATTAACAGTTGTCAACAAATAAGCAAAAACAAAGGAAAAAGAAAAAAAGGAAAAGTATCAAAGTGAACAACAGTAAACTTATAAAAACAATCGCTTTAGTTTTTATCAGAACAAAGGGGTTAAAAAATAACCTTACCCCTCCAGAACATTGCACTTCTCCACACATTCCTTGCCACGGGTGACGTTTTGGCAGGACACGCAGTCTTTCGGCTCTGGGCCCCAGCATCCCTCTGATGAGCATAACGGATGACAGACATGGCCTATGGCCTCTGAGAAGACACAGGGAGCCACAAGGAGTCAGCTAGGGGACAGCGACTAGAGGGGCCAGTTGAGACAACACCTGTAAATGAGGCGCTGGGTTCTCTGTGACCCTGAGCTGCACAGACATGCTGGGGGTCCCTGGAAGAAGCAGTGACACAAAATGGGCTTCTAGAGGCCAACTTCAAGTTCCCTTTTCCAGACTGGGAGTCAAGGGCTCCTGGTCCGGACCTGGGTAGCACTTTGCTGATGAGTGTCATAGCTGATGGAGACACAAGGGAAGGTTTGTGGTTCCTTGCCGTGTGCTGGGCACCATGTCAAGAGTTTTATATACAGAATTTCACTTCACTCTCTCACTAGCAGCGGGAATCACTGCGGTCTCCATTTCATGGATGAGGAAGCCAAAGCCTAAAGGTATTAAGTACATTGACCAAGATCTGTAAGCTAGGAAGGGCTAGAGGCAGAATTTGAACTCAGATCTGCTTCTCCCAGTGACCAGGGTCTCGGTAAAAAGAAATGTGCATGGCCTGGCTTCAAGAGAAGCCTGTGGCTCTAAACTCAGATGAGGAAATGTCACTGTAAAATGCTCATTCTATCTGCATGCGTGTGTGTATGCCTCTATGTGTTGCCAGTTAGACTCATTAGAGGCTAAAATGAGCAGGGAGAACGGCTGAAAGGTAAAATAATTAATGCTGAACTTAGTTCTGTACGTTACAAATAATTGACAGCTTAAACCTCCAGGCAAATTCATCCTACAAAATGTGAATGATCTGGAAACAATTCCGGTGAACTTCCCATGATAACTTCACATGTAGGGCTGTACAGATTTCTTTTAATCTGCTTCTTTAGGAATGAAAAATATAATTTAAATGTTTGGGAATCTTCTAAATCAACATACATGACCCACGTGAACCATTTCCATGATCAACCAAAGTGATTACTTACTGCAGCCTTTTTCATCTTTGTTGTTTATAATTTTGGTTTTCTGACTTGAAGTCCCAAACAGTTTTTTCCAGTTTATTGTATTTGCATAGCACAATTTTTGGTTTCCTGAAACGATCACATCTCCATCACTTATCTCCTTGAGGGAGCGTAATCCCAAGGACGTTATGTCCAGGCCGACAACCGCAAGAGAAAACTGACCACTACAGTGGAGGGAAGAAAAATAACATTGTGAAAAATGACCAAAAAATTCTATCACTAAAAGCTTTATTTTAATTTTCTTCTGGACCACCTTATATGTACTACAATCCCCCTCCCGGTGACTGTAAGTCATATTGCAGGAAGTCTGTATTGCAACTTTTGAAAATGACAACAGATTTTTTTAGCTCCTCCAGGGAAAAGCTAGTTCCTTGTCCATTTACTATCTTTAACCCCAGTGGAATACTGAAGGTGAATAAATATTAATGTCATTATTATATTTACTGCATGTTTTTTTTTTTTTTGCCTGGGAATTGAACAGCATCTTCTTCTTTTTTAATGTTTATTTATTTATTTTGAGACACAGAGCAAGAGCATAACAGAGATGGGGGAGGGGGAAGGAATGCATGGGAAGGGGCAGAGAGAGAGGGAGAGAATCCCAAGCAGGCTCCACACTGTCAGCACAGAGCCCGATGCAGGGCTTGAACTCACAAATCTGAAGATCATGACCTGAGCCTATTGAGAGTTGGACACTTAACTGACAGAGCCATCCAGGTGCCCTGAGAGCATGTTCTAATCCCTCAAATATCCAAATACACTTCAAAAATCATAGGTTCATTTTTTCCATCCACCCACCTACCCATTAATCTATCTTTCCATCCACTCACCCATCTATTGATCCATTTGTCCATCTACTTATCTAGGCAGGCATGCTTCCATCCATCCATTTTTCCATCTATCTATCTATCTATCTATCTATCTATCTATCTATCTATCTATCTATCTATCCATCCATCCATCCATCCATCCATCCATCCATCCACCCTTCCATCCTCTCATCTATGCATCCATCTACCCACTCATCTATCCATTCATCCATGGATTCATTCAACCATCCATCCACTCAGCTATCTATCCATCCATCCATTGATCCACTGACCCATCAATCCATCCATTAACCCATCCATCCATATATTGAACAAACATCTGAACCATCCAACTCTGTCTGTGCTAGAACTCTATAAGACTATCCATATGTTTTCATCAAGAGACTAGATAAAAGTAATTCAGACTAAAAGGAGGGAAATCCTGAACCACCAGGAGGAAAAGGAAGGCAAGAAAGCATCTGATGGGGTGCTGAGAACCAGGAGCTCCTGCTGGAGCAGAAACCTGGAGGTGAGGAGGCTTGGGCAAGGGATCTAGGGAGGGTGACAGAAGACCTTGCACACCTTGAGCTTGGTTGTTGTGTGCAAATGATGCGGAACTACAGGAAAGAGACTTGCATTTTTAGGAAGCTCATTGGACACCAGGACAGGGAACAGACCAGCTGAGGCAGCACTCAATGAGGAGTCATCAGACAGGAGATGACAAAAGTTGAATTTGGAGACCCCTCCTCTCCTTGTTTCTCTTTCTCTCCTGACCCTTTTCTCCTCCCTTCCCACAACCCGGCTCCTGTGGAAAGCAAGGAGCCCTGTGTTGAAGACCTGTAACTCTACTGTTTAGGAATTCTCTCTCAACATGTGCCCACAGAAGCCTAGGCACTGGGACAAAGCCAGTGTCTTCTGTGCAGGCCAGACCTGGCTCTGATGAGCTGTACCTGGAGCCAGCGATCACCTTGCCCCAGGAGGGACTGTGTATTTCTGGACTTCTCATAAATGTGAAAAGGAAAAAAAAAAAGTAATTCTAATTTTGTTTAAATTCCAAAACGTAAGCCAACTGGCACCTGCCAGTCACTTAAGAAAATGGATCTGAATCTCTTGTCTCTATGAAAGAAGTGGTTCAAAAGAAGTGGTCTTGAGAACTCAGAACAAAGGGGTCTTTCTGGGAAGCAATGGTTATTATCAGAGATGCACAGCCAAGAATGTTTTTATTTTTTTTTTATTTATTTTTTTTTTTCAACGTTTATTTACTTTTTGGGACAGAGAGAGACAGAGCATGAACGGGCGAGGGGCAGAGAGAGAGGGAGACACAGAATCGGAAACAGGCTCCAGGCTCTGAGCCATCAGCCCAGAGCCCAACGCGGGGCTCGAACTCACGGACCGTGAGATCGTGACCTGGTTGAAGTCGAACGCTTAACCGACTGCGCCACCCAGGCGCCCCAAGCCAAGAATGTTTTTAAAAAGCAGTATATATTTTATGTGTACTATACTCTAATTTTCTTTAATATAATTTTAAAATGTTCATTTATTTTGAGAGAGAGAAACAGAGAGTGCACATGAGCAGGGGAGGGGCAGAGAGAGAATCTGTCAGTGCAGAGCCTGACGCGGGGCTCGAACTCACAAACTGTGAGATCGTGGCCCTGAGCCGAAATCAAGAGTAGGACGCTTAACTGACTGAGCCACCCAGGCGCCCCATGATTTTCTTTAATGTTGAGTGATATTATGTAGTCGTTTTAAAGGACAATTAATGAGTAATAGTTCTCAGCATCAGACTGTTTCCAAGGCAGGTCTGACAAAGAAATTCTCAAACCATTATTACTCTGAACTATATTCAAGATGCTTCTACGTGAGTATGCCACTGTCGGAATTGGAAAAGTGGAACCGCTGAACCAGTCGTGTATTAAAAAGTCTGTCAGCCCCCTCTGACGCGGTGCGCTCATAAGGACATGTCATTTCAGGACTCCTCTTACCAAAACACATACAACCTCCATCGAATCATGAGAAAACATCAGCCCTTCCACAAAATGCTTGGCCAGTACTTTTTAAAAGTGTCAAGGCCATAAACAAGATGAAAAGACACAGGGACTGTTACAGACTGGAAGGGACTAAGGAGACACAGCCACCAAGTGCAGTGCGGGGTACTGGACTGCACACTGACACGCGGCATTCACGAGCAAACTGGTGACATCGGAGTGACGTGTGGTGGTGGAGGTCACAGCAATGTGCCGATGTCAATTTCTTCCTCTGCCTCTCGTGCCATGCTTCGGTGAGAAGCTGGCTGGAGGACTGATGGCAGCTCTCTGCAGGATCTTTGTAACAGCTGTAGAAGTCTAATTTCAAACTCTTCTGTAGGTCTTAACTTAAAAAAAAAATTTTGCTTTTTAATCTACCAGGCTTTGGCTCGGGTCAACTTACTGTTGCTTTGTTCTTCCACGTATGATTTCTAGGTTCTCGAAAGCATGGAGGTCAGTCCTGTTTTCAGGCCAGGCCTGAATCAGCAAAAACCCTACAAAGGCAGAAGGAAGGCTCAGACATGCACCGCTTATACGTTTCTTTTTTATGAGACATTTTAGGATTCTCGAGAGACTGTAACAGGACAAAGAAAGGTGAACATCTGATTGGATTCTTTTTCTAATCTTTACCTTACCCACGTGTTGATACAAGCCAAGGCACAATTATACAGCGGACATCCTGCCTCTGACGTAGAATCCCCCGTCCCTCCCTGCATCTCTCCCACCACCCAACACCCCCACAGGCTGTCCCGTGGTGCCGTAGCCCTGACAGCCTTGCTGGGGTCTGTATCTGATGACCCAGACTGGCTTCTTAATGACAAGTGCCATGTCTTAAGCTGTCACAGAATGAGATTCACAGATTTTCCTGACTTAATTCCAATATTCCAAACAATCTTGTTATTTAGGTCCAATTATTCCCTTTTTATGGATGAAGGCAGTGGAGCTCTGATGGCAGTCATGGACCAAAGGTTGGCCGGTGGCCGAGCAGGGACGTGAAGTCCAGTCTGTGAGGCTCGAGAGCCTGTGCTGTTCCTTCAGCACTTTGCCTTTCCTCTCCCTCTACCCATGAAAGTCACTGGGCCATCAGGATGGCTGGCCGGGGCCGAGAAGACAAGGACACAAAATTGGGAATGACTCGTCTTTGATTAAAGTGTTTACCCTTCATGTGCGGGGGAAAGCGCATTTGTGAAAATGATCAAAGAACCCATTAGTCATTAGTGGTAGACGTTGAGAAGAAATGTCTTTATGCCGAGAGAGAAGAGATTACATCCACAAGTTCTCTCTGTACAACACCCATTTTCCATTTATGTTGATGGATATGTTAGCAGCACACACCTGTAATTTCCTTTACAGTTTTTAGAATATCCAGTTCCTTTGGATCTAGAGGTGGAGTATGCGTGAAGGAGTCACTGAAACAAGCAACAGAATGATTACTGATTAACAATCTCGTCCAGTGAACAAAGTGGATTTTGTGTTTCTCCCTACCAGTGCCTTAATCTGTTACTTACCCTCTAAATGCTACTGGCAGGATATGAAGATCTCCACTGATCGAGGTGCAATTTTTGAAGTGTTTAATATTTGTAGCATTGATGGAAAGTGTGTCTTTAAATTCACCAATTCCTATTCCATTACAAACTATAAAGAGAAGGGAGATGTTTATTCCACTCACATATGTTGGATTAAGAGTAGCTAGGGATCTACAGGCAGAAGGAAGCGGGAAGGGAACTGTAGCCATGACACTATCACTGCCATGCCATCATTCATTCATTCAACAAACATTCACGGAGGCCGGCTGGGCACCATAACTGTGGCAGGGCTTGGAGTTAAGCGGTTGGAGAAGGTGATGCTGTCCTCGTTGATTGCCGTTGCTGCCCTCAACTTGGGTTCTCTTCCTCACGATCTCCCTCCTAGACTTAGTCTAATTGCTCTTAACTACTCTTGCTTCCTCTGGTTTGTGTCCTTGGCAGTGCAATCCAAGGCTGCCGCCAGCACCGCCTCTGTCCGGCTCTCGTCAGGGCATTCCCCTAAAACTCAACACCTTTCCATTGTTCTAACCTGGTTACGTCTTTGTCATCCGTCTTACAGAAACAATGGGCACAGATTTTTTTTTTAATTAGTAAGAGTAAGGTGCATTCCTCTGAGGATGTTGAGAAATAGAATAAAGGGACCAAAATGACCAGAAATTCCACTCTAGGATATTTTGAAAAGTGTTCCTTCCAGCTATCCTCCGTGGTGATGACACGCCAGATATGTATTTTTTTTCGCTTTTTCTGCCGTGAACATTCCTCATATCATATAAACTATTTGTTGAAGGTGATTGTTAATGGCTGTCTTATATTACATCATAGGGAATACTGTAATAACTTTTATCAGATTAACTGCTGTTCTTCCCCTGTGTTTACTTCAGCCAAATGCTTTGATCTGCGTCCTATTGCTACATCAGTCTCAGATGCCCTTTTCCACACCCTGAGCCCATTTATTAATTTATATCCACTCCTAAATTTCCATCTCAAATGCCATCTCTGCCCTAAAGCCCATATTTATCTGCTGTAATTCTCCCTCTAGAATTTGCAGATAAATTTTGGTACCTATCTTCCAGACCTATCTTGACTTTGAAGTACAGTCACTGAAAATCTCATTGCTCAGGATAAGGTCCTATCCTGTCCTCCCCCTGGACTTCTAGGGGGTACAGTCAAGCCCCGCTGTCCCACCGCCGGCCTCTGTGCTCTGCTCCATTGGGAGTCCCTTGTTGCAAAGAACCTTCCACTCTGGCAGCCATGACTGTCCTGCTGGGTCTCTGGGCTCACTCTGTGTGCCAGCCTCCTCTCTGGTCTGGGGGTGGAGGGGGCTCTTCTAAGGACTCCTGTGTCGACTGGCTCACTCAAACCTTCTTTAGGATTCATAGGGTCTGGCTGACAATGGAGAATGAGGTGGCCATATAAGGACTTGCCATTTAATTACAGGTCTGGCAGAGAATTCCATGTGTTTGAGAGAATATTCATTCTCTCTCTCTTTCTCTCTCTCTCTCTCTGCTTGTGTGTGATAGTGGGGGCAGGGTTACTTTAATTCCTAAATTCAGAGATAAATTATGTATTCACCCCTAGAGATTCCTGCACTGTCATCCTTACCCAGTGGTATTGCCCTATACCTGAAGGGCTCTGAATTTGGGATATGCAGAAAAATAGGTCAGAATCACTATGGGAGAATCAAACTGTTTACGTGTTCGAACACATAATGTGTTTGAACACAAAATGGACAAAACCAAACCCAAACCATCTCTGATTATGTCAGTCGTGCGAGGGCGCTGACAGTAACCCTCTCTTTCCTCAGCGGACTCTTCTCTCTTACTCCCTCTGTGCCAGGCGCCGCCCCGCATTCTTATTTTCCTCCTTCTATGTCTCCTCTGCCAGACAGTTTCCTGAAGCCAAAGGACACTCATCCATCAGGGCACTGACCCGCCTGCCCCCCAGGGGTTATAAGACCGGGAAGAGGTGGACCGGGCCGACGAGCTCATGGGTCTGGCCTAGGACCAAGCTTGCATGAACTTCAAATCTTGGCTGTTATTCTTAGCTGTTGAAACTTGGGCAAGTCATTTAGACTCCCTGGTACTCGGTGTCCTCATCTGTAGAATGGGATCATGATAACACAGAGGTGTTGGGAGGGTTCAAAGACATGGAGGCTAAGCTGGCCCCGTGGAGAATGCGTGTCAAATGTCTATGGGAGTAAAAAGGGGAGCAATCAGTTTCAACCGAAAAGACGGATAGCTTCACAGGGAAGGCGGCACCCGTGGATATCAAGGTAAGCAGCTGGGCACTGAGGTGCTGTTTATAACACCGAAATAGTGGAACAATCAAAATGAGCACATAAAGTGAGATGGGTTGAAAAAATTCTGGTGCAGCCACAGAGGGGAGCCTATGCGGCTGTACCGGAGAATGAAGAAGATTTACATGGACTCATCCGGAGTGATTTCTAGGATATATGAAGTTTTTTTTTTTTTTTAATTTTTTTTTTTCAACGTTTATTTATTTTTGGGACAGAGAGAGACAGAGCATGAACGGGGGAGGGGCAGAGAGAGAGGGAGACACAGAATCGGAAACAGGCTCCAGGCTCTGAGCCATCAGCCCAGAGCCTGACGCGGGGCTCGAACTCCCGGACCGCGAGATCGTGACCTGGCTGAAGTCGGACGCTTAACCGACTGCGCCACCCAGGCGCCCCTAGGATATATGAAGTTTAAGAAGCAAAGTACAAAGAGCGTAGACAGTGGCTTTTGAGCAGAAGACACGACTGGGACACAGGAGCCAGCTGTAGGGGCTCCCACCGGCCACATGTTGAGCTAATTTGAGCACCCAAAGGAATGACAGGAATGAATTACAAGAACTTGAATAAAGAAGGATTCCATGATCTCATGTAGGAGGTAAAAAAAAATTTTTTTTAAAGAATGCCAACTAATAAATGTAGAAGAAATGACAGAAATAGGAAGTCACTCTTTTATAACCACCCAAAAATCTTTTCTGATTTGTCATCATTAGTAATGAACTAACATGGCATCCTATGTCCCTTGCTGTGAGACGATGAGAGGAAATCAACATGACGTATAATGCTCCTGCCCAAAAAAGCTCAACGTGAATGTGACCATGAGGAAAAGCAGCCAGTGAAGCCATACTGAGGGACCTACTGCAAAATACCTGGCCTAGACTCTTCACATCAGGTCACGTAAGACAGAAGGAAAGCAAGTGGGGTGAGGGGAGCTGAGCCACAAATGTCAAGTAATGAAGAAAATGGGGGCAAGACATCTACCTGAAACCCATGATTGTTGATTGGGGTCTGGATTGAAAAGCAGCTAAATATGACATAATGGGGACAGAAAGAGGAAGTCTGAACTACGTAAAATACTAGGAAAGAGTATTGAGTCGATGTTCAACAATCCTGAGTGTGAACGTGGTCTTTCTTTACTTAGGAGAATGGCCCCCTTTGTAAGAAAATAGGCTGACAGACGTAGGGGTGAAGTGTTACAATATCTGTAACTGTCCTATAGATCAGAGAACAATTTCACCCATGCATGCGCACATAACATACGCACACACACATACACACAAATATGGAGACAGTGAACGCAATGTGGCAAAATGCCAACCAGTGGCGAATTCATATATGAGAGGTATATGGTGTTCACTGCACCATACCTGCGATGTTTCTGGGGGTTCAAAAATTTTTACAAAAATTATAAAGTAAAAGCCCAAGTAGGAGCACGCTAGCATTGAGGATACTCCAAGAACAGGGCACGGGATGAAGGAACAAATTTGCGAGCCTGAAGAAAAAGACTTGCTCAAATCTCTTCCCGAGTCTGATGCCGAGGGGGGTCCGGCGGAGGTAGGGCAGAAAACCCCCAGCTTTGTGACCAGAGAGAAAGCCTCATCCCCACCCCGTACAGGCCTCCTACCTTTACGGCAAGGCCCTTCACACTTTTTACACTTGCGGACGCCATCTTCCTCCACTTCGTAGCTATCAGAACTGCAGGCACGGACACACGAACCGTGGTCTGTCACCACATAGTTACCTGGGGAGAGATAAGGAAAGGAAGGTGCTGAAAGCAGCAACAGGTGTTTCTGGGCCTCACACAGTTGTCACCTGTTCTCCTACAAAGGGGCGGATGAAAGGGGCCTATCATCCTCTGCTTTTATTTACTTTAAGGACAAAGAACGAAAGGTTGCAAACAGACAAGGTATCTAGTTCAAGAGTTTTTAACAGCTTACGCAGCCATGACATGGAGAAATAGATTTCAGCACGTAGGAGACGGACGTGTCAGGTAGAACGTGGTGTCTGCTCACAAGTTTGGAAACATCTCCTCACAGCTCATTTTTCTGGACGTTCTAACTTCAGGACCTATGGTTAAAGCCTGAATACTTATTAAAACTAAGTGACCCCGAACGAAGCCCACTCTTCCAGCGAAGCTGCCTCATCTGGGGATACGCGTAATTTGTGTGGCAGACCTGCTGCCCTCTGTGGTTCTGTCCAGCCTGACAACCTTCCCTTTGCTGGGGGCTGGGACAGCTGGTGCTGCATGAAGCCAGGCACATGAGTCATCTTGCAAGCCTCCCCTCACGCTGACTTAATTTAACATAAATATCAATGTTTCTGGAGCTCTAAGTGTTCCTGTTTTGACTTCCCCCAGTATGTCCTCACACATATTTCTTGGACATTTGTAATTTTTCTTTCTGTAAATTGTCTGCTTTTCTCCCAGGTTCTGTTTTCCTGTGGATTTATTTTTTTTTTCTTTTTTTAATGTTTATTTATTTTTGAGAGAGAGAGAGACAGATCGTGAGCAGGGGAGGGGCAGAGAGAGAGGGAGACACAGAATCCAAAGCAGGCTCCAGGCTCCGAGGCATCAGCACAGAGCCTGACGCGGGGCTCACACTCACCGACCATGAGATCAAGACCTGAGCCGAAGTTGGGCGCTTAACTGACTGAGCCACCCAGGCGCCCTGTTTTCCTGTGGATTTTTATTTTTTATTTTTTAAAATTTTTTAACATTTATTCATTTTTGAGAGTGAGAGAGACAGAGCATGAGCAGGGGAGGGGCAGAGAGAGAGGGAGACACAGAATCAGAAGCAGGCTCCAGGCTCCGAGCTATTAGCACAGGGTCCGACGTGGGGCTTGAACTCATGGACTGTGAGATCATGACCTGAGCCAAGGTTGGATGCTTAGCTGACTGAGCCACCCAGGCGCCCCTCCTGTGGATTTTTAAACTCTACCTAGTAAGCCCTCCATCAAAAATGATACCTGTGTCATAATTGTGGCAATTTTTAGAAATTTTATTCAGTTAGTCTCCCATTACCATGGTGTACTGTTCAATTTGTAAATTATTTTTTCTGTATAGAATTTAAAGGTTTGCATGTCCACAAATCTGGTAGGGCAATGCTCCCTCTCATAATGGTACTTACAATTGTTTTTTTCTCTTGGTTAATTTTCACTCCTAGAAATTAGGAATGGTTTATAAAGCTTTTTAATTAGACAACTCTACACTTTCTCTTTTAGGACATAATTCCTATCACCATTTACCTGAATACTATAGCCATCTGTAGAGGGCAAATACAAATAAGCAAAACCCAATTCAAAACAATTAAAACAAAACAAACCAATACACAAAACCCCTCCTGTGCAGTGTTAGAACCTCTAGAAGGCACAATTTTGACCAGGATTTTAACCACTAAAGAGGACGGGTCTTGTGACACACTCTTTAACTTAGGTCTACTGGGGCAAGAGCTAAACAGTGAAATGACCCAGTGGCCACGGGTTTGTGCCAGTCAGACAACTGATATTCTGGACCAGTACAGCTGGACCTCGGTCCCAGGGTGTGTTTCTTGTCCTGGCCACCATGGATGTGAAAACTGACAGTGGTGAACAGGGCACCAGCCATCGCCTGTCACCTGTGGCAGTGTCTTAACCCGTCCCCTATACCATTGGACAGGCCTACAGTCACCTGTCTGACAGTGAGGCAAACATACGGACAAAAAGATTACCCAAGACAGAGGGACTCAAGGATTAGGAGATAAAACAGGAAATGGATGCCTGATAACTGAAAGGGTTTTGCATGTGATGAACTCACGGGGGCATTTCTTCACACAGGTGGCACCAAAGCTGTATTTTCCCTCTGGGTTGACGTCCATCTGGTAGGTGGTGGGGTTGTAGAGCATGAGTGGCGGGCAGGTGTCCTTGCACGTGGCTTCATCCCGGAACTTGCGGCAGACCTGTTCACAGGAGGGACATGCACTGGTCAAACTGGCAAGGACGCTCAGCACTGTGTCAATTCTGTGCAGAAAGCTCAGGTTATAGTTCCCAATGTCCAGGAATTTGATTCAAGCAAAAAAAAGAAGACAAAAACAAGCAAAAAAAAAAACAAAAAAAAAACTGGCCAAGTACTTTCAGTAGAGTCAGAAAGACCTTTTTCTTAAAAGTATGATTTTTCTTACACTGTCTTAGCTGTGATAATTTATGGTTTATGATGGAAAAAAATACATCTTTATTAACTACGAAAGGATGCAGGAGTTCACATACTAGAGTGAGAACTATAGAGTGAAATTATATTTAAACTCAATTTACATTGGGTTTCCTTATAAGGAACACTTGAGGATATATGTTAAACATTTATTTTTTATTTTTATTTTGGGAAAGGGCAGAGGCAAAGGGAGACAAAGAATCTCAAGCAGGTTCCAGGCCCAGCATGGAGCCTGACGCAGGGCTCAATCTCGTGACTGTGAGATCATGACCTGAGCCAAAATCAAAGGTCTGACACTTACTGGATTGAGCCATCAAGGTGCCCCATTTTTTAAAAAGCATTTTATTTTTACTTTTATTTTTTTGAGACAGAGATTAAGAGAGAGAGACAGAGGCAGAGGGAGAGAGAGGATCTCAGCAGGCTTCACACCCAGCACAGAGCCTGGAGGATATATTTTAGCACTTACTGCCAAATTACAGATAACCTTGATGAGGAAGGGTACCATGCAGAGGGGACCAGACCATATACGGTCATGGCCCTGAGACCTACATGCCATCTCCCTTCCAGGGGCACATTACAATCAGCCCAGACGAACCAAGTCAAAATCCTGGCCAGGTCCAGCCTCTGGACTTTAAAAATCCTCCCTTCCCTCAAATTGGGAGTCTTCTGGATTCCACCTTAGGTGGGCCTCCTCGCCCGGAGCCCACAAGGGCGTCATAGCACTTGGTGCTGCCTCCAGACACACATCTGCCAGCCCTGGTGTCTCCAGGACTCCCATGGTGCCCACAATTGAGGTACCACCTACATGTGGTGCCCACAGCCCCTGGGACACTAGGCTTTTGCCAGGGACAAAAGCGACTGCTTCAAGACCTTGTGTCGGGGGTGTGGGCAGAGGCTCTGAGCTGTGGTGGAAGGAGCAGAAGGACTCGGTCCGAAGATCCAAACATAGCTCCAAGCCGTGCTGAGATCCGTGTGGCTCTGGATGTGTCGCGTAACATCTCTGTATCCAGGTTGGGGGCCTTACGAAATCAACTCCATAGGTTTATACTGAGACTGACATGGAACAATAAAGAGTGTGAGAACAGTGCTACTGGCCGCAATACACATTAACCCAGAGAGCTCGTATTTATTCTGATGCTCATTCGATGCCCAGGTCCCAGTTATGGATGCCACATGCGCTGTGTCACTTAAATAACCTAACAGGTGGGTATTTGCTATCCATCGTTGTCAGGGGAGGAAACCGGGGCACAGAGGGGTCATATGATTTGCCTGAAGTCACAAGGTGAGTGGTGAAGGCGGGACGATACCAGATGCTGTGGTCGGGCTGGGGGAGGGGTGAGCCTTACCAGGCAGTCGCTCTCTCGGGGCCCCGTGCAGCCGGCAGCACACTGGTTATGGCAGCAGTCGCTGGGGGACCTGCCGCGGCAGCGCCCGGAACACTGCTGGGCGCAGATGATTTTGGTCACTGAAAAGGAGCAAAAGTCACCTGTGAGCTGAAGAGCCAGGGAAGGGTCATTCCTCAGGAACCTTGCAGAGCACTTGGAAACAGATGAAAACGTGAACCAGGTGATGAATTTAGTGATTCCTGGCTCGTTAAAATGTTCCCAAACATTCACGCTCTGCCTAATAACACTGAATCATGACATTTCTTTATTGCGCCTCTGTTTTCTACTTATTTTTAATCACTTAGGAGAACTAACCAGATCAAGTCTAGACTTCTGGACCTGCTCGATAATTACATGTTAGTTAGAACTGAGATTCTGGATGATATGGAAAGCACATCAAATAACAGAAATGCTGCCAGAAAGGAGTGTTTAAAAGGGCGAAACCCTCACATCACAATTAAACTGAAGGACAGATAATGAACTTTTAAGGTGACAGCTCCCCAGATCCCTAGGCCACCCATGCTCGTAAACTAGGATTCCTGCAGAAAAACCCTCCTGAGAAGCATTCCTCCTGCTTTTGTATAGGCGGGCTCCCAAGAGAGAGAAAATAAGAAGTGTTGTGACGCTCAGGTAACATGGCCGAGTCTTCTGTTCCCAGGAAGATCTGCCAAACATACTGCTCAGAGAGAGTGGCTGTATGCGTGTGGCTGGCTTTCACTCACTTATGACAGGCTGGAGTGCCCCAAAGAGCCCACTCTGGATTAACCGCATGCAGGGAGATCTGCAAGAATGTCATTCACATAACTGCTCACATCTGGCCTTAAAACAAGACCGCGTTTAGGAATCTTCAAAGGGAAAACACATACAGTTCGCTAAGCATAAGGGGAAGAAGGTGGGCACACATTTATCCGAAATTTTGTTTGCTGACTTACATTTCTGGCAATTCTCCTTTCCCGGACCCCAGCAGCTTCCATTGGGACATCCTGGATCACACTTTTGGCCTAAAATGTAAAGGTAATAGTTGAATTCGTATCTCAGAGGAAGCAAGCAGGCTGATGGCAGGGACTGCCCAAACCCCTGAGCAACATGATGTTCTAGAAACAAGGAACAGCTTTCACATTTCTTATTCTCTGTTTATTTGCTGGTTGACTTGTAAGATGATTCAAAAGACTTTGATAAGAAAAAAAAAAAGATGAACCACATTCTGCTTTTATTTACATTTCAGCTGTAGAAACTGAGGCAGAGAGTAATTATGGACTTGTCACAGGCTATGAAGACTGGAATTCAAATGAACTCAATGGTCCAGTTTCCCATATTTGTTTAAGCTTGGGAGAAGTTTTCAGCTTCTCCCATGACATTAAGTGTGTCTAATCTGGTGGGGCTGTTATGCACCCACTACATTCTCAGTATTTTTACTAGCATGGTTGTATCATAATTTCTTTAACCAATCTCTTATTTTTAGATATATAAGTTCCTTCCAAAATCCATTATAAATAAGGCTGCAAGGAATATTTTTGTACAAAAATAATTTTTTTATATCCTATAATTTTCATTCTCCTTATAATTTTTTCTTATTCCTAGACATGAAGTTCATAGTTCAGGGGGGTGGGGCATACTTTAAAGCTTCAATACATATTGCCAAAATTCTATCCCTGACCATGTCTTATTATTTTATATGCCCACAAGAAGAATATGAGAATTTCTGCTTCTCCATACCCTTCCTGATCTGAGTATCTAAAAATCAAAAGGAATCCAAATATTTAGCAAAGACAAAAATGAGATGCTTCTTTGTTTTATTTTGACCCTTTTAAAATTACAGTAAGAAATAACTTCTTACTTTATTTCTTGGCCATCTTGTGTGTGGGGAGATACAAACTGTTCATGTCTTTGGCCCATTTTTCTTTTTTTATTGGGAGGTTCACCTTTTTCTTGGGATTCCTAAGACTACTTTATACATTCTTATCATCAAGAATATTAGCCCTTTCCAAGGCAAGCAGATGACGCACAATATTTTCTGTTTGTCGTTAACACGGTTTATGGTATCTGACTGGCTTTTCTCCAACTTGATATGACACACATTCACCTTTAAGTTTCCTTCTAGCACTTACATATATATTCAGTGATTTATTACATATAATATGATTTGGGATTGATATGGATGTACAAAGTGGATGATTGATTTATTTTAGTTTCCTCTTAAGTAAACCCACCTGATATAACTTTGATTGCCAAACAAATCAACAATAACGTAGTGTAGGGGCACCCTGGGTAACCTTTCTGAATCTCAAATCCATTGTCCATAAAATACTTAAATCACCTTATCAGATTTTTTGGCTAAAAATTTAAGAAGACAAGTTCTCAGAAGATATGTGTGGCCTGAAAAGGGCTGGAAAGGGAAGGGTTTCCCTTTCCACAAGGACAGCAGCAGACTCCTGCACTTGTCGCCGGTCAGGGGATTAATAAGGATGGCCAGGGAATGGTGTTCCTTTTTAAAACAATCATTACAGTTCTGTCACTTTGACATTTTCTCCTTAACAGTTAAATAATTCTGGAGGAATTTACTGGATAATGAATTCTTCCCTTATTTGCTTGAAATGTCATTTCTTCATGGACATTTAATTTAGCAAGGTTTATTCTTACTGTCTTTCTCTTACATATTGGTGGCTTATTGTTACATATCTATTCTTGACCCAATATCCTATCAGATTGCAATTTGTGGCTTTGTTGTATTTGAATCTTGTTATTGCGTGCACCTGTCATTCTTCCTTCCCAACACTTTCTTCTGGGTCTTTCCCATGGTCTTGGTGTGATGGGGGCACGTGTGCCATTCAGGCTGTCTGACCTCATGTACAGGAAACCCATATAAGCCTCACAGCCTTCCTGTGTCAGTTTTTGTTTTTGTTGTTGTCGTCATAAATGTGCACGATTTAACTTCCTCATTGTCCATCAGATAGCTAGGGAAAGGTTAACCTTGATGTGATGGATAACACAAAATCTTGTGTCGTAAAATACAGGTTTCAGTTTCTTGCAAACACAGTAGGTGCCCTGCTGAGTATGTGTGGGAATAATCTACTTATTAAACCAAGGGGCTCAAAACCCATGTTCATAGCAGCGTTGTTCATAATTGTCAACAGATGGAAGCAACGCAAAAGCACATCAACTAATGAACGGAGAAACAAAGCATGTGGGATGTGGGTACGTATACACATGCAACAGAATACTGTTCATCCACATCAAGGTAAGAAATTCTGATGTATGCTACAACATGGATGAAACTCGTGGACATTATAAGTGATCGAAGCCAGCCACAAAAAGACAAAAACTATGTGACCCGACCTGTACGCGCTCCCTAGAATAGCCACACTCACACCGACAGAAAGTAGCACAGTGGCTGCCATGGGCTGGGGGCAGGGACGGGGAGTTAATGTTTGATGGGGACACGGTTTCAGTTTCGTGAGATGAAAAGAGTTTTAAAGAATGGAGGGTGGTGATGATTGCACCACGGTGTGAATGTACTTAATACCAGTGAACTGTATACTTAAAAATGGTTAAGATGGTAAATTTTACCTTAGAGGTATTTCACCACAACGAACAAACAAACAAATCAGTAAGATTAAGTGAAATCCCCACAAAGGGGTTCCAGTCTATTTTGAAGAGCCGTGTGCGCTCCAAATTCTTTGAGACCAAAGAAAACAACAACAACAACAACAACAACCAGAAAAAACCCCAAACAAAAACATGCATCCATGGCATAGTTTAGGGAAACAGAGAAGCAGGAAATGGGGATGGCTTCTTATTTTAAAGGATTGAAAGACGAGGGAGATCAGGAAGGGGGATGCTTAGCGGAGCCTGGTAACTGTAGGCAAGTGTCTGCAGATTCCCATACAGCACTGCCAGGGAGCCAAGGGGTACAGCCTTGACCTACAGCCTGGCCCCCTGCCAGCCTCTCCCTGGCACGGGCCGCTTTACTGATGAATGGCAGTGACTAGGTCATGGGCATTAGGGGGAATACGGACAGACTCCCGCCCTGTGTGCTGTGCCCAACCTTGCCTGAGGCTCCGTGTAGGAGGGCGGAGGTCAGCTTAGTGCTTCCGGAGGGACCTGGCATCACTCTGAGGCTCAGCAGCAAGTCAGAAGCACACAAAAGTTTGGTCTGCCTCCTCCAGCCAGGACGGGAGAACCCCCCGTGCCAGGACTCAACGGCCACACGAGGGCTCAACTGTCTCAGGGGTGATCTGCCAAAACAGACTTTCCCTCTGTCTTAAATAGGTGCTCTTCTCGTGGGCAGATCAACTGTCGCTAGATATCTTGGGTTTAGATTAATGTGACTTAAACAATGGCTCAGCTTTCCGCCACCCCCACCCCCTCCCGACCCCAAAGCACCACGGCTCTGTCCCACCACAGGAGCTACAGGCAGAGGGGACGTCTGTAGAACACTTACAGTTGCCCACGTGGTTCTGGAAGTCCATCGACATGTTGCTTATGAAATCGTTGTCAACGATATCCCGCCACTGGATGGTTTCCACGTTGCAGAGGACAGGGTTGTTGCTGAACCGCACAGCGCCTTGCAGGATTTCTGCACGTGCAAAGAACCTCAGTCAGCCATCTGCCACGTCTTTATACTCCCACAAAGTACATACGCATTTCTTTACATTTTGAGTCCTGCTAAAATGCCAGTGTGCAAACGAGACTCCCCATAGAGCTTTAGTGGGGGCAGCTGAAAAATGAGTTGATGATAGTGCCTTGGAGGAGTTAGGTTCCCCCCACCCCGAAATGGGCCTTCGATCAGCAAACTATCAGAATTCAGAAATGTGAGGAGGAAGGAAGCTGTACGATGATGTGAAGGGGCAACCAGGAAGGCAGGGCCACGGCAGTCACTCACTGTGGGCCGGGGAGGCCAGGAGAGGGGGCGATGCTGTGGGCTCCCTCTGAGCTCCTCACTGGAGAAAGCGGGGTGGGGGTGGGGTGGGCAGTGAAGGGGTCTGAGAAGAATCTACATGCATGATGAAGAGATGGCAGACACTGGGAATGCAAATGGCATGAAAAAAAAAACGTATGATTGTTTCAAAGGAAGAACTGATAGGACAGGAAAAATCAGGGCAGATTGAGAAGAGATTCGAGCGTAAGCAAAGGGAGAGCTTTGCGTCGATGACATTAGACAGAAACAGTGGCACGAAACACTGCAGCAAGAGCTGTGGACCCTGTGAGGATGAAGCACATCTAGCTGCCGACAGGCAAGGGGAGCAGGGCAGGTCACATGACGAGGTCACGCCACAGAAGACCGTGCATGCCATGAGACAGGGCCAGGTACTCTGCTAGTTGATTCAAACACATTATCTTAATTAATCTTCAGAATGGTCCCAGGACTCTCTGTGCACAAAGTACCATCAGGGAAAAGGAAGGGGTCTCCCGAAGAAGGGGTCTGAGGCTGCTGGAAAGAATGGCATTTTGCAGAACACAGACAGGAGTGCACTCTGAAGGAGCACGGAGGGAGGGCGCAGTCGGCTTTCTCTCGCCAGGAGACCGCAGCCAACGTGTGTCGGTGAGACAGGCAGGCATTTTCCTCGGCGGGTGGTGGGGAACAAAGGAATCACGGAAGGAAGGCTGGGGAGGTCCAAAGGGCCAAGTTGTGGAGCTTTGGGTATAAACTCAGAGATGACAGCAGGACCATCAAGAGAGAACATCCGGCCAGGCGGCAGCCAGAGTGGAGAGGACGAATCTCTGATGAGAGGTCAGCACTGCATACGCACACTAGGGGCATCAGAGCTGCTGCGACAATCAGGACAACAGACCACGGTGGCAAGAAAGAGTGCGCGATGGAAGGTCACGGTGGGGCCGTACAGAGTACCTACGATCTCCAATCACGACAAGGAAAAGGAAGGCAGCAAAGTGCCGGGCAATTCAGGTGCCCCTGCCTAGGCAGAGAGCACCTAGAAGAGAAAGAGGTGATCCATCTGTGTTATTCTTTTAACTTTCGGTATTTCATGATTATATACCTGGTGCTGGGCCCTGAGTTAATTATTAACAACAGTACTTAATATTAAAAAATTCACAATAATTACTTAATAACATTAACGAATCCGCATTTCTACAACCCCATGCCAACCCCAGAAATAATACCAACAATGGGAGTAACTTCTAAGTGCTTTTTCTATGGCAATCCACTTAATTTTCTCAACACCCCTAGGATGTGTGCTACCATTGCTACCCACATTTTTAAAGAGGAGGAAACTGAGACACAGAGAGAATCTGCTCCAGGAGGCAGGGGCTGGAACCCAGACAGTCTGGCTCCAGGGTCCACGCTCTTAACCACATCTGCCTGTCACCATGAGATACAGGCAGATTGAGGCCAGACAGGCAGATTGAGACACGCTAAATGCACATACTCTTTCGCAAAATGTGTAAATAGCACAAATTAGTATTAGCGTAAACACAGACCGTGTGCGTGGGCGCTCTGAGCAGCTAAAGCGGTGGGTGGAAAGTCTTAGGGCGGTTTTATAGAATGGCCAAACCAGGAGCCCCGCTCGTGTGGTGTGCCAGCCGCCCGCACGCCCGGGTTTGGATGTGTTGGCACATTCCAGCACTGTCGCCTGTCAGGCCTCCACCATCCCCAGGACTCTGTCTTGCATCCTCTGCTGTCACCCCCGCTCCCCTCACTTTCCTGGTGAGCCCCCTTCCCATCAGAACTGCACGGCATGTGGGAAGGGTAAGGACTCTGGGGGCAGACATTTGGTGGCCATTCCTGGCCATTTTTTCACCAACTTGGGACCTTAAGAGAGTTACTTTGCCACCATATCTTTATGTATAAACTGGTGGGAGTTTAAACGCCTGCCCTGAGGGGAGGTGGTGAGCACGGAGTTCCTGATTTAACATGAGTGGCACTGTGCCTGCCACATAGCGAGGGCACGGTCGTCATTATCTTCAGTTTTGTTTAAATCCACTTCCTGTCTCTTCTATGATCTTCCTTAGTTCCCACTCAGAGGATCTTCACAAGTGTCCTACTTCAGAGGAATTCAAACTTCTTCTGTAATCACGTCATTCCCTGCCCTTAACTTACAGATGAATTTCTGTATAACAGCATTATGCCAAACACGGTCTCAAATAGGGGTTGGTTTTTAATGTGTATCCCTTATACCCGAGGTCCAGGTAGTAAGACAGGCAGTTTATTCACTCCCTAGGCACAGAAAGCCTGCATTCCAGCCAAGGTCGTCTGGATATTTTTCCATGAATATAAAGGAAGTGGTACCTGGCTTAAATCTTCTCTTAACATTCATCAGCTACCATCTTCTTAAAAACTTCCATCTACTGTATCTTGCACACAGTTGGCACTCAATACCTTTGTATTTGATGAATAAAAGTCTTCTCGAGTGGCATTAAGAAAAGTGACAGGTTCACTGAGGGGATGCCTGGGTGGCTCACTTGGTTAAGCATCCAACTCTTGATTTCGGCTCAGGTCATGATCTCATGGTTTGTGAACTTGAGCCCCGTGTGGGGCTCTGTGCTGACAGTGCGGGGCCTGTTTGGGATTCTCTCTTTCTCCCTCTCTTTCTCTGCCCTTCCCCTGCTCATGCACGCTCTCACTCTCTCTCTCTCTCTCAAAATAAATAAGCTTAAAAAACAAAAGAAAAGAAAAGTGACAGTTTCGCTGAGTACCACCTGAGTGGCTCTCTGCACCCACAGCCTCCCTGTACCCTCACCATGTAAGTTTCTCATGGGCAGCTCCCGCAGTCCGGTTTTATTTGTGCCATAGTTGGATAAGACGGATAAGGCATGGGTGTTTTCATAGAGCACATTTCCTCGGATGATCTGCAGGTTTTCCAAAGGAATCTTCTCCACTGTGTTGAGGGCAATGAGTACATAGCCGGCAACCTCTTGGATGGTCTAAGGAGAGAAAACATGAACACGTTATTTCTCTTGTGCAGAAGTCAAGAATGCAAGATCTAAAATGGGTCAAGAAAGCCCAGGGCACCTACGTGAGCTATGCACGTGAGTGCTGACAAACATAAAGCATGTAGATAACTACAGTGGAGACACGGGAGGTGACAGAATTTACGATGATTCCTGTACTTTCACCTCTTGAGCCAAAGGGCAATCAATGTACATCATTCAGGAATGCTGTGACTCATTTTACTTGGTGTTCAATATACTCAGAAGAGAATGAAAATGTTTTATTAATTCATTTTGTGTCTTTCTTGCATGCTTTCTTATTAGAAAAAAAGAAAAAGAAAGGAAGGAAGGAAGGAAGGAAGGAAGGAAGGAAGGAAGGAAGGAAGAAAGGAAGGGAGGGAGGAAGAAAGAAAGAAAGAAAGAAAGAAAGAAAGAAAGAAAGAAAGAAAGAGAAAGAGAGAGAGGGAGGGAGGGAGGGAGGAAGGAAGAAAGAAAGAAAGTAAGAAAGGAAGAAAGGAAGAAAGAAAGAAAGAAAGAAAGGGAGGGAGAGAAAGGAAGGAAGGAAGGAAGGAAGGAAGGAAGGAAGGAAGAAAGAAAGAAAGAAAGAAAGAAAGAAAGAAAGAGAAAGAGAGAGAGGGAGGGAGGGAGGGAGGGAGGAAGGAAGAAAGAAAGAAAGTAAGAAAGGAAGAAAGGAAGAAAGAAAGAAAGGGAGGGAGAGAAAGGAAGGAAGGAAGGAAGGAAGGAAGGAAGGAAGGAAGGAAGGAAGGAAGGAAGAAAGAAAGAAAGAAAGAAAGAAAGAAAGAAAGAAAGAAAGAAAGAAAGAAAGAAAGAAAGGAAGGAAGAAAGAAAAGAAAGAGAAGCCCAAAAGGAGGCCAATCAAATCCAAAGTTCAACTATCACCAACATCTGAAGCCTTCCCAGCTGGCTCCTATTGGCTCACAAGAGGCTACTGTGAAATAGCTGGGAGATTTGTGAATTGGTGTCACTGAAACCAACCAGAGTGGAAGTATTTACACAAAGGAAATAGGCAAATGGTACAAAACAGGACTTTTTTTTTTTTTTTTTTAAGAGCCAATATATCAGGATTCCCCAGCTAAAGCACTGGTTAAACATTTAATATCAGTGTCTATGATGATAGAGGAGCGTCAGGCTAGCTTCCTTCTCTTTGACATTATTTCGTAGCTCTAACTTCACACCAGCTGGTGAAGTAGCTTTCTGATAAAACCTGTAATTGGCCCGTAATTGCCATGGCAAAAGCATATAGACTTCCAGTTAAATTCTGTCAAGGTCTTTGTCTACTTCTATTTCCTTCCATCATATGTGGGTTAGACAGTCAAATTCATTGAACTAACTTTTAAGAAGGAAAGGTCATAATTCCTTTGCATGTAGGTGATTTCCAAATTCCCAAGGACCACCTCACAGTTATTAAACATCCTCTGCAGGCTGAGAAAGTGGTCCTCAAAAGTGCCCAACTGGGTGAGCCGGTTACTTGTGCCTTGGCAAACTGCAAAAGAACAAAAGGGAAAAAGATATCACATGAAATGCCAAGTAGAGTAGCAGAAATAACATAAAATGTTCACAAATTTCAACAAACTTTGAGAGTCTCAGTGACTTACAATATTAATTCTGGTAAAGGGTCACTCAAGACAAATATGGCCAAAAATGTTTATCTAAGGTATACAGTTCATAACAAGAAATAGCTCATCCCTATAATGCATGGAATCTTTATAAAATGTTAAAAATTCAAGGGGAAAAGGGAAAATTCTATGAAAATCTTTAAGACACAATAGTCTTTTAGAGCTTTGGTAGACAAAAACATATGTATCATTAGATAATAAGATAATTACAATGTTGAATTAATAACTATATAATGAATGTTTTACATTACGACAAAGACAGACTATCACATTACTGTGAGCCCAAAGGATATTTACAAACATAACATACGCTAGCCGATATTTTCTGACCGCGGTGTTGTACAACTTAAAATCAGTGACAAGAGTGTAAATTAAAATCCAACTGGCCAGAGATTAAAAATATTCTTCTAAACTAATGCATCAAAGAATAAATCAAAGGTCTACTTATACATCTAGAAAATAATGAAATGGCAAGAACACACTCAGGTACTGAGAAACCAATACGTCCTTCTATTTGTCCACACTCTATGTGAATCCACGGTGGAGACACAATTGTACACAGTCTTGGCATGCTCACCTCCCTCATGTTTTAACTTAATACAAGAAGTAAAATGGGGGACAAAGTTAGACTATGGAAATACACTTGACAGTCTATATTTAAAAGCAAAGGAGATTATGATAGTCATAGCTCTTTGAAAGGCATGTTTGAGCAAGCATAACAAAACAAAGAGGTTTGGGGCTTTTGAAGCAGGGAGCTTGTTAAGCGACTATACTTTGAACCAAAATTATCATAAGAGTGAAGAAATATGGCCTCTGGCTTTGGAGGTTAGATTCAGAACTAGCCAGGTTCTTCTACATGTGCGAAGGCATGGCTGCAATCCGTAACCAGGTGGCTGAACGCAAAACCAAGGCCAAAGTCAATATGCAGGTACTTTCCTCGGAAACTCTTTCTAAATTTACATTTCCATTTTATAGACGTCTTTGTTCCCTCCCCATGGGAACTGCTCCGAAGGGCACCATCTGACCGTCTGCCCTCACATTTTGGTGCCACGGCCGTGAGCACATGTTGAGACACCACATTCTCAACCCAAAGCATTTACACCAACATTAAAAATGAAGCAATCGCCACATCCTCTGCAACTCCGTGGGGATTTCCCTCCTCTGCTCTTCTGTGGTCTCATTCAAATCTGCGGTAGAGAGAACGCTCGCATGGGAACTTCGATAGTCGACAAGACTAAACCCCTATCTACTGGCTCCAGGGGCAGAATGATTCCATATTTCTTCCAACTATAACACTGGATGGACCCAACATCTCGGGGCTGCTTTCACTCAGGAGTATGGGCCGCTCTGATTGCAACCTCACTTTGGGACAGCTGTACACAGTTGGGGCCAGACTAATCACATAGATGGGGCCAGACTGCTTTCCCAATTCCAAGGTCCTTAAAGATGCCACCACCAATGTAGGTATGGGGTTGTGACAACAACCCATGACCTTTCAGTCGACACACGGGTAAACAAAAGCTGCTTTCCCTGCTGGGAGACTACGGTCCCTAAATTTCATCCTAACTGATTGGCTATCCTTGAAGTAGCTCAGTATTGGTCACGCCTTCATCCCAGCCAGGTGAACAGCATCCTAGAACTCAGGGTTGGAGTGCGTTTCAGAAGAGTTTCTTCAGTTCACAGAGAAATGAAAAACAGTAACGATTGCTCTCATTTTAAATGATAAAGGATTTCAGCTTGTAAATTTCTCTCAGGGGGCGCCCCTGACTTTTCATTACTAAATCAATGACAAAGTAACTTTTGTCAGTAAAAAAAGAAAACATGCCCTTTAAGTTTAGCCTGTTACATCATAGCAAAAATAATTTCAAAAATGCTGTATTTGTGCTTTCATTCAGTCATTCAAAAAAGTGCCAAATGAGCTCCTAAAATATTTGTTTGATGAATCTCTACCATCATCTGTCATTGTTTACAATTAGCATGAACTACTTCTATATTCAGAAAACCAGATGCTGCTATATTTGGAAGCAATAGCAGCATTGCACAATATTGATATGAACCTTTATTCATAAAACATTTTGGGAAGCAACTAGACAACTTGTGTAAAGAAATAAATATGCTTCAAAAAAGCTTCATGCAAAATGTTTTTTTTTAAATGATGGCAAAAAAAAAAAAAAAAACCGCAAAAAGCCCTAAATGTTCAATTGCCTGTCACGTGTATTCTTTTTTTTTTTTTTTTCAAAGTTTATTTATTTTTGGGACAGAGAGAGACAGAGCATGAACGGGGGAGGGGCAGAGAGAGAGGGAGACACAGAATCGGAAACAGGCTCCAGGCTCTGAGCCATCAGCCCAGAGCCTGATGCGGGGCTCGAACTCACAGACCGCAAGATCGTGACCTGGTTGAAGTCGGACGCTTAACCGACTGCGCCACCCAGGCGCCCCTTTTTTTTTTTTTTTTTTTTTTTTTGGTCACGTGTATTCTTGAGAACAAGAAGGCAGCTGATACGCTGCGTGATTCAGCGTAAGACAAGTCCGTCTTGAATTCTATTCCAGGATTAATTACTAAAGGATCAAGAGAAATCATTACAAAGGTGTTTCTTCAGGGGCTTTCTCCTGCCATGAGCCCCAAAGGGGATGACAGTGTCCAAGTGAAATCCAGAGTGACAATCAGAATGATTTGACCTAGGTTTCCTGATTCAACAAAGCCTAATCTTTGCTCTCTCTTTATACCAAATGTCTCATATTATGACTATAAAGCAATGGAAAGATTTAAATGCGAGACCACTGAATTAGTAAAATTATTATGTTTTAAATCACAAAGCAGGCAGATTTAAGACAAAACTGCCAAGAGCAAGAGCTTTTAAATTCATCCAGGAGAAAGTTTTTGTTTAGCCACTTCCTCATGATGTGACCCTGGATGACTTCTCTAAGCTCTCTGCGGCAGGCTTTCCTCAAGTAGCAAACGTGGTGAAACTAATACTGACCTTCAGAACTGTTTCAAAGGCTGAATGAACACAAAAGCTTTCAGCTTTCTTTTGTTAAAGTTAACTACTGAGAACTGTGACTGTGATACAAGATGCAACTGCACAGATGTTAGTGGACCTCTGTGGACATAAACTTGCCCGAAGGTATTGCCTGAACTGGGAATATTTGTATCTGCAGATAACCTGACTCAACTATTGGGCATTAGATTACTCTGTCTGTAGAATATGTATCAGAAAAGGAAGGGAAAGAAAAGGAACACGTTTAATGATTTCATTAAAATACACATTGAGGGGCGCCTGGGTGGCTCTGTCAGTTAAGCATCCGACTTCGGCTCAGGTCATGATCTCGTGGTTTGTGCGTTCAAGCCCCACATCAGGTTCTGTGCTGACAGCTCAGAGCCTGGAACCTGCTTCGGATTCTGTGTCTCCCTCGCTCTCTGCCCCTCCCCTGCTCGCACTCTGTCTCTCTGTGTCTGTTTGGTATCACTTTAGGGCTATACATTTGAAGCCAAGACAATTAAAAGTGTATCCAGCTCCATACAAAATGCTATTGATTTGCTCTACCTCTTACAAATCTGAAGACAAGTTCTACTGAATCAAGAGCAGCAGTCCCCGGGACACAGGCCCTACAAAGCACTTGGCTTTTCATCCTCCAGTGTTATTATGAAGATTCATAAACGGGCAGACAAGCTGAAAGAAAGATACAGTGTGAATATCCTTAGATTAGCCTTGTGTTCATTTTGTCACATATCTATCCATCTTACTTTTTTTTTTTTTGATGCGTTTTAAAGTAAGGTATAAATGTCAGTACATTTCACCCTGGCATACCACTGATCGCAGCTCAAGATTAATTTACAGCTATTGTTGTTGTTGTTGTTGTTGTTGTTGTTGACATCATCCACAACTGTGCAACATCACAGTACAAACTGTGAGGTAATCAACAGTAAGTATAGCATTTGAGAGTTTCAACAAATGCACACACCCACATAACCTGCACTCCTACCACCACATAGAACATCATCCATACGGGGCCCCCTCATGCCTCTTCCCAGGCAATCCTGGCCCCTGTATACCATAAAACACACGGTGATTTGTTTTCACTAAGAACAGTCCTGCCTATTGTAAAATTTCATATTAATGGAATTACGTAGTCTTGCCCTTTTGTGTAAGGCTTATTTCATAGTCTACTATTTAAAAAAAATTTTTTTAATGTTTATTTTTGAGACAGAGAGAGAGAGAGAGCACGAGCGAGCGGGGGAGGGGCAGAGAGAGAGGGAGACACGGAATCCGAAGCAGGCTCCAGGCTTTGAGCTGTCGGCACAGAGCCCAACACGGGGCTCGAACTCATGAAATGTGAGATCATGACCTGAGCCGAATGGACACTTAACCGACAGAGCCAGCCAGGTGCCCCGAGACAAGTGTTTTATGGGAAGTTATCTGTGTATTATCCTTGGGCATCTAAGGCTGATCCACAGTCTGGTCGTTCTTTTTCTTAAGAACCCCCCAGTTTATCTTAACTGAAAATAAAAACAATACGCCTGCTTGAAGTCTTGGATCCCCCTGACTTTATGGGTTAGGGCCTGTGGCTTTCCCGTGTCATTATGGGGGTGGACATCTCTCTTTCCCCACAAGCCTGGGCAAATATGTCCTGCTGATTAAGACACAACATTAAAACAAGTTTCTCCAGATTTTCCCAAACCCACTTAGACACTTCTGAAATTGCCTAAGAAAATTTATAATTGTCTTAATTCGTTGTTTTCTCAACTACATATTAATGTTTGCCAAAGCAGTTGGGCTCTTGTAAATCTCTCCCCTGGGCCTCCTAAATTATCTCTGCTTTCATCCGTGCCCCATTTTCCACAGAACACCTTGTTTTGAAGCAGAAATCACATCACACTATTCCTTGGCTCGAACCAAAAGCTTCCCAGTGTAATTGGAACACAGTACAAGCTCCTTTCTCATCAGCCCGCCTTCTCTCAGCCTCTCACTGCTCACTCCCCTAGTTCTCTCCAGCCGGCCCAGTTCTGGCCCACTTCAGGGCTGTCCCATCTGCCCGGAATGTTCTTCCATTGCCCTCCAGATGTGTGCATCTTGGCCTCCCTTTTATCATTGGGATTCCAACTCAATGGCCATCCTTTCAGAAAAGCCTATCCTAGAACCAGATCAGCTTAAGTATCTACCATTACATTCTATCACGTCACCCTGCTTTCTTTACTTCTTAGTAAACTTATCACCACTTAAAATTATTGTTTCTGCAAATATATATATTTATTCATTTATCTAGATGGTGAAGAGAGGTGGACTTTGTATAGATATATGGGTATCTCGTTGCCCTGACTACTGCGAGACGTGCGCGTGTGTGCCTGCATGTTTATTTTCGGTGGGAAAGCAACGGGTGGCTGTGTGATCATGGATGACAGAGATGTGACCGTGAAAGTCTTACATGACTCGACATGGGTCTCTTTGCCTTTATTGTTTCCAAATGTCTGATAGAGGAGGTGGAGGCAGGATGTCTTACGAGAGGGTTTGTCCTCACAACCTTCTAGTTGGTCACCGCAAAATCTTTCTAGTCTAAGTAACATATTTCATTAAGCCTTAAAAGCCAGTGGACTTTTTTCCACTTTCATGCTGAAGAGGTTTAAGGAAATCCCAAATAAGATGACATTTATACACTGGATTTTAAAATACAGAAGAAAAAAGGGGCGTCTAGGTGGCTTGGTCGGTTAAGCGCCCAACTTCGGTTCGGGTCATGATCTCGTGGTTCGTGGGTTCGAGCCCCGTGTCAGGCTCTGTGCTGACAGCTTGGAGCCTGGAGCCTGCTTCGGATTCTGTGTCTCCCTCTCTCTCTGTCCCTCCCCCGCTCAAGCTCTGACTCTGTCTCTCAAAAATAAGTAAATGTTAAAAAAAAAAATTAAAAAAAAGTACAGAAGAAAAAGATCATCAGAGAACTTGCCAGAGGTTTTATCATATCAGAACTGCTCATTTCTTTTGCCTTACTGAAACTGTATTGTGGTGGTAATTTTAAAACGTGTATATATGTACATCTCAACTATGCTAAAAATGCCCAGAAAACACACCAAGTTGTTAATGATGGTCTTTTATGAACAGTGGGATTCTGAGTGTTTTATTTCTTCCTTATATTTTTTCAAGTTTTCTATAGTGATCATACATTCCTTTATACTAAAAAAATACCAAGGGGAAAATTTGCAAAAATCCATGTTGAATAAAGCCAAAAGAAAGACATTTTAATAAAATACATTTTTAGAGGGGCGCCTGGGTGGCGCAGTCGGTTAAGCGTCCGACTTCAGCCAGGTCACGATCTCGCGGTCCGGGAGTTCGAGCCCCGCGTCAGGCTCTGGGCTGATGGCTCGGAGCCTGGAGCCTGTTTCCGATTCTGTGTCTCCCTCTCTCTCTGTCCCTCCCCCGTTCATGCTCTGTCTCTCTCTGTACCCAAAATAAATAAACGTTGAAAAAAAAATTTTTTTTAAAAAAATACATTTTTAGAGGAGCAATGATCGAGTACAGCTACGAAGATCCTCAAAGTTTTGCATTATCCGTGTTAAACAGCTTTATAAAAGTGCTTTAAAAATTAGAAATAATTGATGAATGGTGAAGTGCTAGACAGAGAAAATGCTAGAAGAGAGAGTAAGCTGTAGATTATTCACCTCATTGTTCTGAATAGCTGCATACTGGAGCCCTTGGAAAACACCATGCATTACGCAGAGATAGTTCTGTTCCAAACAGTGATGGGCTTCTCAAATTTCATTTTTTCCCTGATCTATAAATTTATTTTTTAGGGGAGCATAGGGTAAATTTCTCCCATGGAAAAATATTATAAATTGTGATTACAGTACCACACTACCCTATGAAACTGATTTAACTCACACAACAGCTTGTAATGGGAACACAGAAAATCTATGGTTGAGCCATAATAAAATAATTGGGAAAACAATAAAAGTAAATACAAAGTAGCATTTAAATTTTCATTGGAGGTGGGGCGCCCGGGTGGCTCAGTTGGTTGAGCATCTGACTTCGGCTCAGGTCATGATCTCATGGTTCGTGAGTTTGAGCCCCGAATCAGGCTCTGTGTTGACAGCTTGGAGCCTGGAGCCTGTTTTCGATTCTGTGTCTCCCTCTATGTGCCCTTCCCCCGTTCGCCTGTCTCTCAACAATAAATAAATGTATAAATAAATAAATAAATAAATAAATAAATAAATAAATAAATTTTCATTGGGGGTTTAACCAAAGGTTTTGTAGGTTTTGTAGAAGGGGAAAAGTCTCTAATTTATTATGAAGATTTTTCCTTATTTTCCAAAACTTTATATTTTATCAGTAGTTCGTTTGTCATATTTGATTTTTAACTAACCAGCAGTTCTCAGCTTGCAGGCATCCAAAGATAGTCATCAAGCTGAATTTGAATCTATGTTGCAATTTGGAAATGCATATGTAATAGTCAAAAAGTCCTCCTGAATATTGGATGATCTACCAAGCTCTGGCATATCCAATACAACGGCAAACTACAGTCACTCCAATTAAGTTATCAAGCAGAGGATTTTAAAATAACATCTCTTTTATTTTTGAGTTAGGGAAGAGAACACCAAAACTGGTTGATTTCCATTCCCATGACCCTCCTCCTAGCCATTAACATAATCCCAAGCCACGTTTATGATCTTTAAACAATATGTGGAGTTGGGATACCTTTGTATAGTGTGTTCAGTCTCCTGGTAATTAACTAATGTGTCCGAGCCTCAGGAAGTCCAGTTCTATGACAGACCGTGGAATATGCTTCCAGTGACATCAAACATCTATCAGAGTGACGATGGCGATAGTATCCTTATGGGATGGTCTCCCGCCAGTTAACTCTCTGGGTCTCAGTGTCCTGACTGGTTAAATGGGACCAACTCAGCATAGTTGACAGGGTAGGGTGAGCAGTAATGAGATCACGGACACAGAAGTACTTCATAAATCACAACTCTCTCAAAACATAAATTATGTCTGACACTGAAGCTTCACCCTAGCAGTATCCACAGCAACCAAACCTTTGCAATCTATTTCTGCCTATGTTTTCAATGATACCAACAAACTATTTTTCCCCCAGGGTCTTAAAATTTTTTTTTTTTTTAAAATAGACTCAGCAGAATTGAGGAGTTGTGTTGAAATCTGGGATGCTTTAAAATTCTGGAATAGGGGCGCCTGGGTGGCTCAGTCGGTTAAGCATCTGACTCTTGATCTGAGCTCAGTTCTTGTTCTCAGCGTCATGAGTTCAAGGCCTGCGTTGGGCTCCTCACTGGGCGTGAAGCCTACTTAAAAAATAAAATAAAATCCTAAGGTAAAATCCTGAAATAAAAGTCATCACTTCTCATTGTTACAGGATACTATCCAAAGGTTGGCCCTAACAATGGAAACTAAGTATCTTAAACCACAGGGCTTGGCAATCCGTTCCATTTTTTAATAGGTAGTTGAATGGCTAGTCAGAGATGAATTTGACCTACATTGTTGGACTATGAGAAACTGATTTGGATTAAAAATGATTTCATAAGGCAATACTCATCCATCTTTTATTCATTCAATCCAATAAATCTCTTTTGAACACCTACTATGTGTCTGGCAGCACTCTGTCTTGGTGGCCAGTGTCTCTGTATTTTAAACATGGTGACACGTACTGAACACAAATCCACAGATGGAGGAATTACGTGTATCAGATTCTCTATCAGCATCTACATCAGGTTATATAGAACTAGGGTTGTAGGTGGCTAACATATACCTTCACTGAATGCTGGATGCTGAGCAGGGCACCCTGAAGAAAAGAGAGCACTGGATTTGGTTTAAAACCTCTCCATGTGAAAATATAAACAATAGTGAATTTAGTGTGTCTGGTTTTTCCTTTCTAGAGATATCATGAGTAAGTTCCTCCTCTCTGGCCTGAGCTCTGTTTTTCTAATCTCCTAGCTGGGGATTATTGCTGACTCATATTCAGGGGCTCTCTCTTCACATATAAGAATACTTCTGAAGTGACTAATACCACTTCCCTTCCAAAAGTCTGGTGGCCAAGCTGCCGCTTGCTTATATCCTTTGCCTCCACTGCAATTTCATACTTCTGACCTATTTCTTCAGAGTTCTGTTGCCTTCTCAGACCTACCAGTGCAGGGCAGTGCAGAGTCAAGAATAACATTAGCGTGTGACATCTGCACAGTCCTTCAGTTTTTAAAGCTCATTCTCATGAAGGCTGCCCTAAAACCTGCCTGTTCCCTGGATGAGGAAGAGCTGTGGCAAAGCCATTACCATAGAAGAACCCACTGAAAGGATGGGCTTGCCCATCTACCTCGTTGTTTGCCACACAGACGATGAGGGGACTTGAAGGGATGGGGCAGTAGGGGGTGGGATGGATGGTAAAGGTTACACAAATGATTGCCACCGACGGTAAGCCCAGAGAAGGGCTGGTGGAAGAAAGTGGAAAATAGAAAATTCCAAGATGGGGTTGGTGTCAAGGACACTGCTTGAAAACTGAGTTTCAAACCTGTGGGAAAGTCTACCTCAAGACTGCCCTCATTTTAGCACCGCCTTTCAATTCTGACTTAGCTGGACTCTGTTCAGTAGAGAACTGGTAAGCAGAACACAGTCTGAAAGGCGAAGGCTGGGTGAGAGCATGCCAGAGCCCTCGGTGTGCTTGGTTGGCGACTTACTACACCTTCAACAGCTTCTCATAGTAGAGTCTAGTGTCACATCTCAGGGTGCAGCTTTTCTCTCCGTAGATACAGCCTCACAATCTATGTCCTTCTCAGCAAGGTGACAGGGAGGTGAAGTGAAGCCGGGCTGACAAGATTTCACTCCTCTGGGCACAGTCCTCACCCGACTCACATACCTTCTGTTTTATATTCTGCCCAGGTCCGCATGACTCACCCCCTAATGACAAAGGGTGAGTAACATTCCTCACATTGGGCTATTTAGTGGCTGGTTGAGTTGTCCCTCCAGAATTCATCTGAATGCCATGCATGGCTGAGAAGCATCATGGCAAGGTACAGTCCTCACCCTTAGGTGTTGCTACAGCCTCTCAGTAAGGGTTCAGTCCCCAGTGCTCTGTGATCTTCACCTGGGCCACGAGGGCCTGGGTGTTCTTTTGTTCATTCACTTAGTGAACTAAAGCATGTTTCATAAAATAGTATAAGCACAGTGGCCAAGAATGGCTCAGAAGTACTCACCGCCCTGAGGGAATATATTCGCTCTTTGGGGAGATGACACATGAAATAATCACAGGATATCCCAAAGATACTCGAGGTAGAGACATACTAAAGGAACACAAGTCAAAAAGCAGAGAAATCGCCAATCTGGAGTCATCTGGGGAAGGGATTCCAGTATCCTTTACTACCAAGCAAATGGAAACATGATACTCTTTTACTTACGTTCGGAGTAAAAGAAAAAGTTGCTCACAGGTGCCAGGTGATGAGCCTGGTGACTACCATACACAGTCCCACAATATACCACACCTAGAAAATCGGGTTTCTTCCATTCCTATATGTTTTTCTGCGTTGTCCTCCTCGGGGTCATTGCCCGTATTCTAATTTGGGGGTACAAGTGACCCTTCCTGAGTTTGTTTATAGTCATCTGTAAGCGTCATGTCTCCATCCATTCTTACTGAACAAAATTCTGAAAAAGATTCGTAATTTGCAAGAAATAAAAGGTTTCCAACCCAAAAACAGGGGACACAGATCTTTTTTGCAAGAGTTTCTCTGCAACTCTATGAGGCAATTCATGTCTACCCCTACCCCAAGATGGCTTAAATGTTCTTTTAAACTTTTTCCTCTATTATTATCCATGTTTTTAAAAAATCAGTCTGCAATGCACAATTGTTTTTAAGTCTGTCTCTAAATACACACACATTTGGAGTGCCTAGGTGGCTCAGTCGGTTGAGCGCCTGACCCTTGATTTCAGCTCAGGTCGTGATCTCACAGTTTGTGAATTCGAGCCCCACACTGACAATGCGGAGGCCTGCTTGGGATTCTCTCTCTCCCTCTCTCTCTTTGACACCTCTCTGCTCGTGCTCTCCCTCTCTCTCAAAATAAATAAAAACTTAAAAACATAATTTGAAAAGTTTAAAAAAAATAAATACACATACATTTAAGTTGGTTTACCAATAAGCACTAGAAAAAAAAACAACACAGAAGTAGCCACCACCACCCCTACAAAAAAACAAAAAACAAAGCAAATGACAATAAAAATTGAAACAAGGGAGCAATCACTAAGACACCAGGAAAAGGCCATTACGCCCATGTTTCCTCCTTAAAACAGTCCCAGCTCTCCTCCGTCCCCTCCCCTAGGCAGCACCTGCCATGGGAAGGTGTGACTAGCTCCTTAGCTAGCCTGCGATCCCAAAGGTGGCTCTTGCAGAACCACAGGCAAGCCTGGAAATGAAGTGCATGGAGATCAAAGGGCACTTCTACCCGGGAACCTCCAGGAGCAAGGGTGGATCTGGAATCTGCCCTGGGCATCGACATAGAACAATCAGTGCCCAAAGGAGCAGGGGGAAAGGAAGCATAGATGTTGGAGGCAAAAGGAAGCAGAACCATTTTATAGGGGGTTCTTGGGAGACAGATGGATTTGGGAGACGGGGTCAGAGTACAGGGGGCTCGTTAGGGTGGGGGGTACAAAGCGGACACAATTGAGGTTTCCAAGCTGCTTCTCCGTCTGAGCTAGCACTGTGCTACTTTGGGGTGGAATTGTTCTCTGTGTCATCATCTCCTCCCTTTTGCTGCTGGGAACAAATGAGAAGCAGGGAGCGGAAGAAAAATAATCTGCTTACAAAGATTAGTGGCTTGATTTCACTAATGAGGAAAGTCTCCCGCTTGCCTTTTTTTTCAAGATACTGAAACATACCAGGACCTCAGCAGAACTGTATGAACCAATATTTCACTTTTATGCCATAAAGGATTTGAAAAGTAAAATAAATAAATAAATAAATAAATAAATGTAAAAAAAGAAAATAAAGCAAAGTTAAGGAAAGAAAGAAAGAAAGAAAGAAAGAAAGAAAGAAAGAAAGAAAGAAAGAAAGAAAGAAAGAAATTTAAAAAAGGAAAACGTGGAAAACCATCCCCTAGCCATTCCGGCTACAGAACAATAAGGAAACTTTCACTGGCATCTGTCAATGATCAGTGACCCTGGAGTCACAAGGTCTGGATTAGAACTCTGGTTCCACCATTACAGAGGCAACTTCTTGATCACGTTTGGTCTCTTTTTCTTCATCTATGAAACAGGGACTTGTGACTCAGGAGGATTCAATGAGACTGCAGAACCCCTGGGCAAAGCACCTGACATGTGGCAGACCCTTAACAAATAGGACTATGGCTTGAATCTGAATTACATCTAGACTGGACCCGAGTAGAATGAATCGCTTCCTTCCTCCGAGCGCTCTCAGTGGTGGACCCTTCTGCCTTCTGCTCGCAAGCTGTGTGTGGCCTGGCCAGCAGATGTGAGCTCTCGCCACTGAGCTACCCAGTCTGCCTGGGTCCAGAGACAAGCCCATGGTGTGAAAGGAAGGTGTCTGGACCCATACCTGCCCAGGGAGTCCGTGCTGGGCACTTAAAGCTGAGGAAGCCACACCTATTACATGCCTTTTAGAATTCCCTTAAGAGAACTCCCAACTTGCTGCTCAGAACATTCTCTACTGTTATTTTTCACTTAGAAAAAGCCTCGTCTGACCCTTTGTGGTGGTTTCGTAAGAGTAGTTGGATTTTTGTGCTGTGTGCATGCACATGTTTTTATTTAATGCTTGCTTTAAAATGGGCATTTTTTCATTTACTCCTACTTAATCTAAATATTCCTTTTAAGTTTCACTTTCAAATGAGAAGAGGAAATAGCAGTGCAGAGAGCAGATTTAGGAGGACAGACCTGGTCCCAGTGGGGGAGGTCCAAAGCCTCTTTCCCTAGCTAGCTCCGTGTGCCCAAGCCCACTTCCCGGGTTCATGGACAAAGATGAAAACAGACCTGAAAATCACTGACACTAAGTTAAGTCAGGAGAAGCCCAAGCCAAGTTTCTGCCACAGGAGAATTTTCATTTTCGCTCATATACTATTGTTTCTAGACCATATTCTCCCCTCCATGAAGAGAGCTGTCAATCAACATTAGCCATTCTCCTATGCAACCATTTGCTATTAGATGCATCACCTGCCTGAAAAAAGGAGGAAATAGCAGGTCTAAGTCTAGAAAAGAGAGAACCTGAAACACCCTTTATCGTATTCCAAAGCAGGGGCTGGCAAACATTTTCTGAGAATAGCCAGAGAGTAAATATTTTCAGGTTTGCAGATCATAAAGTGTCCGTCTCAACCTCTCAGCTCTGCTGTTGGCAGGCAAAAACAGCCAGTAGCTGGAATTCATTTAAGCAAATGAGCAGGCGTGTGGCATACTGTGCCAATAAGCTTTGTTTACAAAAACAGCCAGTAGCTGGATTTGAACCATGGGCTGTGCTTCACCAACGTCTGTATTAGAGGAAAGCCTACAAGGAGGTCAGGAAGTATACGATTAGATTTCCCTTTTCCGTGTCCTTTCTAGAAGGTACGCGTGGTTAAAAAGAATCATTCTCCTCCAAGGGCAAACTCCTAAAGAATTTTCTTAGGGTTTTACCCAAGGGATACAGGAGTGCTGATGCATAGGGGCACTTGTACCCCAATGTTTATAGCAGCACTCTCAACAATAGCCAAATTATGGAAAGAGCCTAAATGTCCATCAACTGATGAATGAATAAAGAAATTGTGGTTTATATACACAATGGAATACTACGTTGCAATGAGAAAGAATGAAATATGGCTTTTTGTAGCAACATGGATGGAACTGGAGAGTGTTATGCTAAGTGAAATAAGTCACACAGAGAAAGACAGATACTGTATGTTTCAACTCCCATGTGGATCCTGAGAAACTTAACAGAAGACCATGGGGGAGGGGAAGGAAAAAAAAAAGGTTAGAGAGGGAGGGAGCCAAAACATAAGAGACTCTTAAAAACTGAGAACAAACTGAGGGTTGATGGGGGGTGGGAGGGGGGGAGGGGGGGTGATGGGCATTGAGGAGGGAACCTGTTTTGATGAGCACTGGGTGTTGTATGGAAACCAATTTGACAATAAATTTCATATAAAAAAAAAGAATTTTCTTAGGGTTAAGATCTTCCTATTTCACCAGCTAAATAGAGGAATTGAAGATAACAAGGTACTAAAAACTGATAGGGAAGCGTAGGGGCTGGGAATCGCCACTGACGTGTGTTTGTGTAGGCGGTGTTGCAGTTCTACGCTAGGCATCGTTTACTTTTAGAAGTGAATGTCCAACTCTACACCTCCCCACCTGAGAATCCTGGTCTTCCATGTTCATGGCAAATGTTTATCAAGTCCTGCTAGTCTGTCCTGAATTTCAATCCTGCTACGAGTTTGTGAAGCAATATACTTGTATTTCTAACTCTATCACATAATCATTCCCTACAGTGATCTGAAGCTGGGCCCCTGATAATTTCTGGCTTAACACAGTTGCAATTTATTTCTCCTCTACCTTACAGCCCTGCAGATATGGGAAGACAATGAATGATTGCTTCTCACTGCTCTCACCCTGTGTGGCCTCCCTTCACAGCGACATCCTCCCGAAAGACTACCCCATCCAGCTAGCTCCTCTTCCCAGGTCCTCAGTCCTGTGGCTGACTCTTACGGACTTGCACTTGCTCATACTTGGGCGGTGAGAGCATTCTGTTGTTTCACAGCACATTTTGTCTCTCTTAAAGAATAATGTGTCATCTGAGAACAACAGCAAACATTCTGTCTCCCTTGGCTCCCATTTAGTTCATTATACTGAGAAATTCAGCAAGGAATGAAAGACGAATAAATACTGCTGAATTACTCAAATTTCTGCATTAACGTCACATGTGAGTTCTCAGACTTGATTCACTTCTTTTAAGTTTAATAACTAATAAGGCAGTTGAGCAATGAAAATGGAATCTCTCTGCTGCATCTATTAATAGTAGGGCTGATGGTAAATTCCTCTCCAACTTGGACGAGGAAGTATTTTTCCTTGCTTGGGTCTCTCTTACATGTTCGTTTCTATCACATCCCAGTAGCCTAAGATAATTAGACTGGCTAGTGACTGCAGATATAGAATTCTGACGTTGAAAGCCCATCTTCTGACTGAATACATCTGAGATTAACCAGCGCAATCAATGTCTTCCCCAAACATAAGTCTGTTAGAATAATAAGAAAACATATCATTGCCATCCTTGCTCCATTATTATTATCCAACAGAATACATAAAAACAACTCATCCAGGTGACTTACAAAACGTATTTCATATCTTCCTTTGAAGAAATTTCTACCGTCCACTTTTCTCTTACGTTTTTATCTTGCTAACAGAAAACATTTTGTGATTCTCTTCTTCCCTAAGCTCTCTTAAACAGCCTTCCCATTTAAATACAATGACTAAGGTGAACTGTTCCACCACGATTAAAAAAAAGTCCAGGCCAAAGAATACTAGAGTGGACTTCCTTACCTCTTAGTAAGAAACTATTTGATTTTTTTCCCTGCAGGGACAATTAAAGACTAATCTCCAGGAGGCACATATGCTGCTTTGGGCCAAAAGTGTCTCTCAAAATGCAGGTGCTATTAGGTGAAGCGATAGGAAGTCCACCAGGATGCTCTGTGGTGAAAGGAACCTGCGGCCAAGTCACCGGGCTGAGAAAAGCACTAAGAATGAAAGCTCCTTACCCCTGTGATCTAAGGACCAAATCCTGGCTCAACAATTCACTCCAGGAGATCGGAAACCTTTCTATTTGTTCTCGTGCCAGCCCTGGCTTCTCTGGCTGTCCCATTCAATCTGACAGAACATGTTGATGAAGATAAAGTCATTCTTGGCAACCCGGGGCTCTGCATGTCCCTGCAAGGCCAGTGCTGCGTGAGGGTGGCATCCGACGGCCTTTGAAATGGCTGGAGGCCTAGGCCCCGTATACTGGACATATTTCAATAACTAAGTAATCTGTAATCTAAACCACTTTTTTGTGGTTTTTTTTGTTTGTTTGTTTGTTTGTTTTTGCTTTTCCAGCTGACTCTCTGGTTATTGAGGCCAGTAACCAGAGAAGCAAAAAACTGTAAGGATGTGCTTTATGCCTTAACGGAACTCATCCTTAAGCTGTTTATTCTGGCAAGTTGTCAAATCTTGAGGGGGGGGGCGGGCGGGGCGGGGAATGGTGGCCACAGAAGGGGGCTGTAGGAGTGCCTTCCAGTGAACTAATTTCTTCTCTGCTGAATGGCCACTCAAATCAGATTGTTTTCCCTGAAGCCGAGAAAGTTTTCTACACAAGCATTTCTTTGTAAGCTCAATTAACTTTTACAATAATTTGTGCTTCTAGTTGAAGAACTACAGATGTTATGTGGGTGGTGGCCAGGGTGAGGGGCTGGGGATGAGAGCATGAGGGAATATGGCCGCCCCTTCTGGAAAATGTGGCCACACTTCCTCTCATGGAAAAAGCACATCAATTTTTAGGATTACTAAAAAATTTAAATCGTTTGTAGAATTAGAGAAAGCCAGGGATGTTTGGTTTGGGGGAGGCCAGACTGGGCCATCTCCCAGCTCCCCTCCCTCCTAATGAAACCCAGATCTTTGTGACAGGATTATCTGGAATTGTAATTTCATGCTTGGAAACAGTCCAAAAGTTGGGTAGCAGAACCCGGTCATTCATCAAATGCTTGCCTCAATTTGCAAAAGAAATACAAAACCGAAAATATCAAATAACAATTAGGAGTAAGTACTAATGTGCCAAGCGAGAGAGGAGCTCTTATTAACTTAATTAATTTTCACTGGGAATGGTTTTTACCATTAGAAATACACTTGCTTTTTTCCTCTGAAGTCTATTCATTTATTACTGAGTGTTGATTTGAGGTTAAATAGGGGTGTCTGTGTTTTGCTGGATGTTGGTGTTATTTCATAAAACAATTCCTAAATCCCACAATACTTGTCATATAATGAATGCTATACTCAGTATACACTCATCCACTCACAAATAAAATCACATTTACAAAATGCCTTATAGTTTATACTTGCAAATCATCTAGACTTTGTAATTCATGTCTAACACGTAAGCTATTAAAAAAAATAAAACTAATAAGGAAACCACTGAGAATCAGGTCCACCAGAATAAAATGCTCCTTGTAATCTTCGTCCACTTGTGACTTCCATGCAAGTGGTTAATCAGATCCAGCTCAGAAAATATTTCCCTTCACCATTCATCCAGCATGGTGGCCAAGTGCACAAAGGTCAGCCATCGGGGCCGAAGGCTGTCCTGCTGAAGCATGTGGGCTCCAGCTCTGGATGCCTGCCTGTGAACAAGCTAATGGTGTCACCTTGGGCAAATTACTTCTTGCTGAGCCTCACTTTGTTCATCTGTGAAATGAGGATAAGAAGTGCCTCCCTCATGGGAGGTGCAGTTATTAACATCTATAAAAGAGTGTTGGGCTCCTGTGAACCATCGTCATTGTTGTCATCATCTCTGTGGTGTTGCTGTGTGCCACACAACACTCGAGGTCCAGGGACATGCACAGATAGCAATGACACTGTTCCTGCCTCATGAAACTTAACAACCCCGTGGGGAAGACAGACTTGCACCAAACTGTTGAACAATTCGGGACCAAACTGCAGTTGTGATCATGGCTGTGCGGATGCTTCTAGAATGTAGAAACTCAACCTGGTCTGGCAGGTTGTGGCAGGATTCCTTGAGGAATGGCCATTCAGCTGAGCTCTTAAGGACAAGAGAAGCTTGGAAAAGTGTGTGGAGAAGTCTCGGGGCTTCCTTGCGGAAGGAGTGGCCATAGTGAAAGGTTCTGTGACTGAGCAGAAATCTAGTACAGAGGAAACTGGGAAAGTACCGGAAATTGGGAGGCAGAGGATGGCCAGCCGAGGAGCTTGTTAAGAAGGATTTTGATTCCATTTTAAGGGCAATAAGAAGCCACTGACAGGTTTTAAACAAGGAGGAACTTGCTCAGATTTGTGTTTTTAAAATACCTGCTGCTTTTTAAAGAAGGATCTAGATGGTGCCCAGAAGTGGGCATGTCTATAAGAGGAGGGGTCCTTGTGGTGAAAGAAATCTGTGTTGCCATTCATATCCTGCTTGTGATATCACATGTTCCTGCTGGGGAAAACTGGGTAAAAGATACATGGGACTTTTCTGTTTTATTTCCTACACCAACATGTGAATCTATACTTCCCTCAAAACAAAAAGTTAAAAAAAAATTTTTAATGTTTATTTTATTTTTGAGAAAGACAGAGACAGAGCACAAACAGAGGAGGGGCAGAGAGAGAGAGGGAGACACAGAATCTGAAGCAGGTTCCAGGTTTTGAGTTGACAGCAGAGAGCCCGATGTGGGGCTCAAACTCACAAACTGCGAGGTCTTACAAAAAACAGTCATCCCTAAGTATGTGTTAGCTTTGCAGGAAGAGCCAGCACCCTAATGCTGGAGGCCCACGGTGCTACTGGTAATGAAATGAGCTTGGGTTTTGGCAATGCCTGGGTGACAGGTGACTCATCCTCTAAGTGGGATGGATAGAGTAACGCATAATAGCTTATACTTTTTAAACACTGTGACTTTTTTTCTTATAGAGATAGAAGCCATCATTTTTTATTTTTCATTTTATTTTTTAAGCTTATTTATTTTGAGAGAGAGCAAGTGGGGGAGGGGCAGAGAGAGGGAGAGAAAATCCCAAGCACAGAGCCCGATTCGAGGCTTGATCTCACAAACCCGTAAGATCATGACCTGAGCCAAAATCGAGAGTTGATGCTTAACCGACTGAGCCACTCAGGAGCCCCCAGAAGCCATTATTGTTTTTTTTTAATGTTTATTCATTTTTGAGATGGGGGGAGGTGCAGAGAGAGAGGGAGACACAGAGTTCGAAGGAGGCTCCAGGCTCCGAGCTGTCAACACAAGCCCAGTGTGGGGCTCGAACTCACAAACCACAAGATCATGACCTGAGCCGAAGTCGGACACTTAACCAACTGAGCTACCCAGGTGCCCCCCCCCTTTTGTCAGTATTTCTTTATTTTTGAAGAAGCCATTATTTTTTAAAGCATGTGGTTTTTCAATGGTGCATACTTGTTTATGACTAAGAATTATTTTTCTCCGTGCCATGCTGCATCTTGGTAAAATTAAATAATCTCCCTCTTCTAACTTAAAAAAAGAAAGAAAGTCCTTGTCACCATGTGGAGAAGGGAGTGTGGCCTCCAGAGGGAGTGTGGACAGACCAGTTAGGTGACTGCAGCTGAAATCTAGAACCTCATGACTCTGGGTGCAGTGTGTGGGCCAGCGACATCAGCCTTGCCTGGAAGCCTGTTAGAGATGGGGAGTCCTCCCCACAGACTCTCAGGATCAGAATCCGAATCTTCACAAGCTTTCCAGGAGATGCCTCTGCACCGAGATTTCCACGCAGTGCGCCAGAATGGTGAAAGGGTCACAGACAACCCTGACAAATATTAAGGAGTCTGAATCAACAGAACTGGGGATGGCTTAGTTCTAGAACTACAAGAGACTGTCAGAGGCCATGGATCTTTCCAGGTAAAAATCTGGAATATTCAAGCAGCAGGGGACTAGATCATAGTTCAAAGGCCTAGATCACAGGGGAAGACTTTAGTTCAGTCTGGCCAGGGAAAGAAGGGCAGACATCCTTGGGCAGTGTGTCCCTGCTAAGGCTGTGGAGAACAGCAGAGCCCTTACGGGACAACCAGGTGGTGATGGCTCTTCACTGTTCTGTTGGGCTCGAGTCAGCAAAGTGCACTGCCCGTGATGGCTTTACCCTCTGCTTAAGTTATACCCTGTCCAAACCCACATATGACAACACACATTTCATCAGGATCCCAAGATCCATAGGATTCACACGGGGTCCCCTATCATTTTCCAACCATACTTTACAACCGAAGAAGATTATACACACTATGATAACTTTGGGCTTAAGTTGGAGATTTTGGAAATCTGAAAACTTCACAACACAGTCCAGTAAGTCTCTGGAGCCTTGCTCAGTCCATAGATGTAGTCTGTGGCCTCTGGTTTGAATGATTTAGTCAATTTCATGCCTAATGTGCCTTAAAAAACCTGGCAGAGATTGGAAACATATTGATATCCATACAACATGCTGAAACAAAGCTTTTAGAGTTGACTGAAGTACCATGGGATGTCACAAGAACATTCTGTGCCAATAGCACAAGGGGAAAATACCAACAAGCCCGGGCATCTGAAAAACATGACCGATCTAGAGCAAAGTTTTTTCCTATAACTTAAGCTATAGTTTTCTTGCTTGTATCCTTGTTCCTTCATGTACGGTCCCTAATTAGACTTTGGAACTACACACACACACACACACACACACACACACACACACACACACACTGCCCTCCACACAAACACATACACAGCTTTGATTCTGTGTTTGAGCTAGGACAAGTCAGCTGCTCTAATGTTTTATTACATTCCCCCCACATTTTGATCCCTGTCTGTGTCTCCTCCTGCAGGCCTTCCTTTTCTTGGATTTGCACTGACATTTAGATCAATCAGATGTCGCAGCTCCTCTCTTCATAAAATGAAGCATGTGATAAATACAAGATAAGACTCCCCAGGATGTTGCCTGCAATTGTTTGCCTACAAGTAAACTCTGAAGACATCTTACAAGTAGGTACACTTCAAATGTGAAGAAATGCATTTCCCCAGACTCTATACTAAAGTGGAATGGGGGACCTAAAAGCTTGTAAGAATACATCCATTCTGGGGCATAAAATCTGAAGCAGAAATGTAAAATACTTTTAGTTAAATTTCTTTATATAGGTTTATAAAAGAAATGATGATGCTAATTACTATCAGTAAATTTTGAACATTAAATTCTTACTTGGTTGAACAGATATTTATGTGCCAAAGAATGACTCTTTGATTCCTTGGTTTCCCCACAATGTCCCTGTTATTTCATTAATTTATCTAGTCTTACTAGGTCATGCCATTTTTTTCTAGACAAGAAATTTAAGATGAAACTGGTAAAATGGAGGCACCAATATCTCCTACAGCAAGCCAGTAGACAAAAAAGGAATTTGTGACCTAGTCTAATGACTTTTTGCTGATCATAGATTAGCCTAGTCGTCATTGGAAAATAACCCAGCATGTGGATTATTTTAAAGTGATCTTTCCACCCAAGGTATGCTACTTGTAAACTATTAATTAAAAAAAATTTTTTTTTTAACGTTTATTTTATTTTTGAAACAGAGAGAGACAGAGCATGAACGGGGGAGGGGCAGAGAGAGAGGGAGACACAGAATCGGAAGCAGGCTCCAGGCTCTGAGCCATCAGCCCAGAGCCCAACGCGGGGCTCAAACTCACGGACCGTGAGATCGTGACCTTAGCTGAAGTCGGATGCTTAACCGACTGAGCCACCCAGGCGCCCCGTAAACTATTAATTAATTAACTAGTCAATTAAATCCTCCATCACTATTTATTTTATTTATTTTATTTTTTAATGTTTATTTATTTTTGAGACAGAGAGAGACAGAGCATGAACAGGGGAAGGTTAAGAGAGAGGCAGACACAGATTCTGAAACAGGCTCCAGGCTTTGAGCTGTCAGCACAGACAGAGCCTGACGTGGGGCTCGAACTCATGGACCGCGAGATCATGACCTGAGCCGAAGTCGGACGCTTAACCGACTGAGCCACCCACGTGCCCCCCTCCGTCACCATTTATTGAAGGCAAGACGCTGCACTGGCCCCTGCCCCAAAGGAACTCAGCCAATGACAGAGACAGAAGGCGACATGCTGGGAAAGACGTTAAAACAAGCACTCACACTGCTGGTTCTCAGCTAGGAGAGGATGGAAGGCACTTACAGACAAAGCTTCCTAAAGGAGGGGATGCTGGAGCTGTACTGTGAAGAATAGCTTGCAGGTGCACAGAGGAAAAGAGAAAGCAAAGGAATGGAGCATGAGAAGACACACAAGCACGCCTACTGAAGAGTGGGAAGGGGATGCTGGTCAGAATAGCCGCTAAGTGAGCCTGACACTGACTGGAAGGGAGGGGGTGCCCAGAAGGCAGCAGGGCCAGAGATTTTGCAGGGGCTGGGGCAGTGAGAGGAGAGGGGGAGCCGCCCCCGATGGGCAAGAACGCTGAGCAATGTAGTCTACTTAAAAATGGCAGTGAGTCTACACGGGAGCTGCTAGATGGAAATGCCACGCTATCAAAGGACAGGGCGACTGTGGTCTGGAGAGCCAGGGGCAAGGCTGAGAGCAGGGAGGAAGGGGCGGGGAGGGAAACGTGGCTGTTTGAGGTCGCAGAGGTGGAGCGAGACTTCTGGGTGTGGGAAGGTCTCAGAGGGCTCTTTGGGAAGAGAGTCCTCTGGTGAGTTATATGCCTGATTCGTGAAGATTACCCAAGTAAATTGTTACCATTTCTTCCAGAAAGTGGGCTCAGATCCACCTTCTCAATCCTTCTGGATATTAAAGAACCCCTAGTGTGGATTAAAGAGACACAAATGGTCTGAACTGATTTTTCAAAAAATCAAACAGTGTGCCTATTTAATTTTTAAACACTTCATTGTGGTAAGACACTTAAAGTGAGATTGATCCTCATAACAAGTCTGAAGTGCACAATCTGATATGACTTGATGGAATCGGACAGCCAGGAGCCCCCTGGACTGAAGAGACCTTAACAGGAGGCTCTCCGTTCCCAGTCAAGGTCACCAGTCACATCAGGATGACAAATGTACTTGTTAGATGACTGAATTAATTACAGCACACACTTGACTGCATCACTGAAACGTCTTTTCACTGTGGTAAGGGAAGGTTCTCCTCATACTAGGTTCCATGAATCAAACGTATCCAGGAGAGCCTGTTAACCTAAAACAAAAGACAAAAAACACCCATTATGCTGCAGAGGGTTGTATTTCTGGTCTGTTTTTAATGGCAAGTCTCTGAACCAGGGGTTCTATGGAAAGAAAGAAAGTAAAAGCGGTTTGGTTGGGCAGGGGAGTGGGGAGGGGGACAGAGCAGCAGAAAGAAAGTACAGCTCCGGCCGGCGGCTTTTTAGGACAAATGAAATCTCTAGAAGGTCTGGACCTTTGTGTTCTTCCCGTGAAGGCAAACACAAAGATGCCTGAGACATTCCCGTCATGGTCAAGCCATTACCTGAGAGGCAGGGAAGCACATGATGCCATTGAGATGACAGCTCGGTTTTGTTCCTGTTCTGGCGGAGGAGTAGGAATGTCTGTTTGCATCGCCTCGGTTGGAATGGCTTCCGAAAGGGCAGAGGCAAGGAAAGGAGAGGGAACAGCCTTTTCCCACGAATACCTGCTAAAGATTCACGTTTCCTTTGGTATCAGCGTTTTATCCCAAATCTACTCACGGCCGTAAACATCCAAGCGCTCACAGTTCTGTGGGCTCTCCAAAGACGACGGCGTGAAGAATTTTTATGTTTAATGTTCAGTCGGGGGCTGCACTGCCCTGAAGTCTGAGACATTTCCCTGTGTTGTAACCCTTGGATCTGGTTCATGGAATCTTCCCCGCTTTCAAAACAGATGACCTCTCACTAGAAGACTCACTTATCTCTTTCCCCCTGGCCCTGTAAACCAGTCCAGCAAAGTCTTCACTTGCAACAAACAGGCAATTCACTCCACCAGAAAACACAGGTTATCTAATCTCCCAAAAATGACACCTGGCAAGTTTCTAACCATCATGCCATTTGACTCATTTCCATCAACATTTCTTCTGAAGAACAATATTAATGATGCCTTTTAAGTCTGAAGGCACTGTAACCAGTGGAAAATAAGACAATAATAACACACAGCCTGATGAGTGAAGATGTGTCAACAGTGCTCCGAGGAGAACGAATGGGTCCATGCGCCACTTATCAAATGTTCACTGGGCCCTGAACATGTGCCAAGTCCTGTGCTTGTGGCTGGAGATACAGAGGATCTTTGCCCTCATGGAGCTGAGAGTCTAGGAAGGGAGACAGACACTCAGTACTGCAGTACGTCTCACAGCACCACTTACTTGCTGATTAACAGGGAAAAATGAGTACTTGCCTTTTCAGGCAGGTCATTTACACGTGAATGTCCTCACTGTTGTCATACATTCTTTTTTCTACCAAAGTGAAGAATCCAGTAGAAATTATTCAAGCGAAAGGATGGGAGCGATTATGTGTCAAACCCAGAAAGTACTTCCCTTGGCCGTTAATCACGTTGCTCAACATCCATGGAGTGAGCTCAGTTTTCCACACAGAACACCAGGAAGTAGACACGAGCCACAAGCCCTCTTTGGCCAGCTAGGTGTAGACAGACAAGCCAAGCAGGCGGGCGGGGACCCCAGTCTTGGGGAACAGGCATGTGTGCTGTGTTATCAGAAATGCCGGGAGCTCATCCTGTCCATGGCCCTCCTGCCAGGAAGGACAGCACCTGAGCTTACAGAGAGACACAGCAATGTGAGAGAGAAATCAAGAAGGAACAGCCTGTTCTGGCCCAGGTGGATGGCCTTGGGTCCATTCAGGCTGGCAAGAAACACAAAGATTCCACACTTATATGTAGCCGCCCAATTAGAACACTGACCTCAGCAATATTTGTACTCCAGGAGCTCATTAGACCCCTTCTCAAAGCCTAAGGAACACACAAAATGCCAGGATGTTGTCCAAACATTGATTCAGAGGTTTCCAGGGAACCTGAGATTCTGCATTTCTAACAAGCTCCAGGGGAAGCTCATCACAGGAGGCATTAGGGAGATTGACCGCTCACGGATTGCAACAGTGTCCTCCTAACAGGAGAGGCCGCTAAAGACATAAGGAGAGACCTCAAGGAGACAGGAGAACCTGGACAGGGAGGGGCCTGTCCCCAAGGCAAAAGACAAAAGCAGATACCATGTTGTCAAATTCTGCAAAAGGATCTAGCAGATAAAGAGGCAAAGGCATGTGCCGGATCCAGCTACAGAGCGACTGTGGTGGTAAATTCTTTGAACCTTTCCGGGTGAGGTTCAGTGGAGTGGCTAGAACAGAGATTGTAACCCGCAAAAATTCAGGCATTGAATAGGCGGGGCAAATGCACAGTGAAATTCTCTTCTCACAACATCTACTGGGATAAGATCATCTCTGACGACACTGAAATTCTAGTTTCCAAGCACTAAACATCTGCCGGAGATGTGCAACTCCAGAGCCAACGTTATTCCCCCGTATTTTTCCCTAGCTTTACTGAGGTCTAATTGACAAGTATAAGCTCTATGTTTAGGGCTTCCAACGTGATGATTTAATATACGTACATGGTGTTAAAGGATTACCACAATCAAGCTAATTAACACATCCATCACCTCACATAGTTAGCTTTTGTTGTGGGGGGGGGGAGTGTGAACACTTAAGATCTACTCTGCTGGCAAATTTCAAGTATACACTACAGTATTATTAATTATAGTCACCATATATTTTTTAAACACTCCAAAGGCTGTGTTGGTATCAGGCACTTATGTCATATCTCTACTGCATCAAAGCACAGCAGAGTCTGACTTCCCTTCTGAGGCTGTATTGTCACTATGTTACAGCTCCTGGGAGAGAGATGTGGCGACAGCTGTACACACTGCATGTGGAGAAAAAAGAGTACTCAGTGTATCACAGTAACACCTGAGGTGTAAGATGAGCAGTAGGGGAAGGGGTGGGAAGGGCCGTCTTTTCAGGCTTGCTTGATCTCTCCCCCCCCCCCCATGGAGCCTTATTCTTTAGTCCTTGACTTTGGAGGAAAGGGAGGCTTTGTTAAAAATAAAAATGTCTTTGGGGCGCCTGGGTGGCTCAGTCGGTTGAGCGTCCGACTTCGGCTCAGGTCATGATCTCACGGTTTGTGAGTTCGAGCCCCGCGATGGGCTCTGTGCTGACAGCTTGGAGCCTGGAGCCTGCTTTGGATTCTGTCTCTCTCTCTCTCTCTCTCTCTCTGCCCCCCCCCCCACTAGTGCTCTGTCTCTCACAAATAAATAAAGGTAAAAAAAAATTAAAAATGTCTTTGAAATGTATTTTTAAAGTTAAACTCTAGCTTTCCAGTTGGAGTTTTTTTAAGCGAAATAACCTGACCAATTTTCCTGACAGTCTGGTACTGAGAAAACATTCACGGGCAACATGTGGGCCTTCTCATCTGTCACTTCGATATTCAGTCTTCCCTGGGAGCCTTCCCGAGGGATCAGCCAGTCTCCCATCCTGGTTGCAGCCCCCTGACTTATGCTATGGCTGTGAATGACTGATTTACTGGTCCATGTGTCCGGGGGATGTGAGATGTCTAGAGGGCAGGCAGGGTGTCTTATCGGATTTGCTATGGCCAGTGCCTTGCCGGTCGCTGACACATGGAGGGAGGTTGCTGATTGATATGTGTTTGCTGAATGACCAAGCCAAAGGTGATAAGCTTTTTAAGCAGCAGGGAGCGGGCATGTTGGTGTGGTGGAAGGGATCTTCCTCCTCTGGGGTTTGAATGGCATCCTTGGCTCCTTACTGGCCTTACACTCTAGCATTTCTGCTTACAACCCGAAGGGGTAACTGGCTTCCTGCTAAGCATTGTATGAAGGCACATGGAGGACTCATTAATTAATAAACATTTAACTTGTGTTAGAGACTTTTAAAGCGACCAGTAATGTAAGGGTCCGACTATTTTTTTTTGCTTCTGAGTTTTCATTCAAATTCCAGTTAGTTAACATACAGCATATTAGTTTCAGCTGTAGAATTTGGTGATTCACCACTTTATACAACACCCAGTGCTCATCACAAATGCCCTCCTTAGTCTCCATCACCCATACAGCCCATCCCTCTGCCCACCTCCCCTCCAGTAACCCTTGGTTTATTCTCTACAGCGAAGAGTCTGTTTTCTGGTTGCCCTCTCTTCCTTTTCCCCCCGTGTTGATCCGTTATGTTTCTTAAATTCCACACACGAGTGAAATCACATGGTGTTTGTCTTTCTCTGACTGACTTATGTTTGCTTAGCATAATGCTCTCTAGTTCGAGCTACCTCACTGCCAATGGCAAAATTTCATTCTTTTTGAAGGCTAAGTAATATTCAATTGTATACAATACCACATCCTCTTTATCCATTCATCACTCGATGGGCATTTGGGTTCTTCCCATAATTTGGCTACTGTCGATCGTGCTGCTATAAACACGGGGGTGCATGTGTCCCTCCGAATCAGTGTTTTTGCATCTTTTGGGTAAGTACCTAGTGATGCAATTGCTGGATTGTAGGATAGTTCTATTGTTAACATTTTGAGGAATCTTCGCATGTTTTCCAGAATGACTGCACCAGTTTGCATACCCACCCACAGTGTAAGAGGGTATAGTTATAATACCGTTCTAACAGCAACTTACAAATACTGAGTCTGGGTGGACAGTCCATATTTAGGTCCTCTTCTTCTCCTCCTTTCTCCAGGTCCCAGTTCTGCATGGGCCCTAACGCCAGTCTCCCTGGCATGAGCACGGAGGGTCCTAACTATGATACCTGCTCCGTTTTTCTGTCTGCAAAATCCAATCTTTTGCAATTTCCAAGACCTCAACTGTACCTTATTGGTGGTTTTCAGCAGCCACTGTATCACTCTCAAGCCCCATGGCACAAATACCCACAAACGTGAACCTTAAGAGACAAGGTTTTCCTTCACACTCTGCTGAGGGCATTCTGCAGAACGCTGTGTGCAAAAGTCTGAGAAAACAGTCTGCAAATTGCTCTCAGCAAGATGCCTGCTGTGGCTTCTCTGGGTATTTTACAGAGTTCTTTCAGTTAGGGCAGGGCCCTGTTCCCGGAGGGCTTTCACTGCTCATTCAGAGCCTTTTCTCCAGGCCTGCCATAGCTTTCCTGGGATCAAATGTCCCCCGCCCCCCTCCCCCACTGCTGCTGCAGCTAGGGCCAAAAGTCCTTCCGTTTTGACGAGTTGCCTTGTTTGTTTTTTGCAGCTTAACTGTAACATGCTTCCTAAATGTGGGAGTTAGAAAGCATGGGTTTTCCCAGAGGAAATGCTTCTCTGTTCTAGATTGTTACATCTTTCCTTGGACGATGGTAACTCGATCGCTCACATTCATTCAATCACCATCTACCGATCTAAGAAGGTAGCTTTAATCATGTCCCGATCCCACTTTATAAACCATTTAAATCAAAAGAGCAAGTAATTTCCCTTTGAATTTGATTTGCTGAATAATGAAGTCATTGGTGTGGCAGATGTACACAGCAGTCTTTTAGGGTTTATTGGGAACAATTTGTTAATTACAGTAACTGCCTTTGTCAGAAGTTATTTTAATTTTCATTATCACTTAAGAACAGATATAGGCCGAATTACCGGAGTCACCAAACACTGTGAAACTGGCACTAGACTAGAATCAGAGAGTTTGAGTTCCGTTTGCTTCTAGACCACAGCTACCTGTGGGGTCTTAGAAAAGTCATTCAACCACGCTGAGGCTTAGTTCCGGTTGAGGGGAGTGAATTGTTGGGCTGGATGGCTTCCAATCTCTCTTTTAAGTGTCATCCTCTATAATTTTAGAAATGGCCATGGGAAAACTATGAAAATTCATATTATCTAGGAAGAGAACAAAGCAGAAACTGTATGTCAGTTCACCATTCTTGGTCATGGTTAATAGTGGCTCATGGCCATACACAACCCTCATACTCTGCTAAGAAAAGCAAGCTTTTCTGTAACAAGTATAAATTTGTGTTTAAAAAAAAAAGAAAATCTGGGGCGTCTAGGTGGCTCAGTCAGTTAAGCGTCCGACTCCTGATTTAAGCTTAGGTCGTGATCTCACAGTTCAGGAAATAGAACCCCATGTCAGGCTCTGCACTGACAGCACGGAGCTTATTAGGGATTCTCTCTCTCCCTCTCTCTCTCTCTCTGCCCTTCCCCTGATCAAACTCTCTCTCAAAATAAATAAATAAACGTAAAAAAAAGAGAGAGAGAGAGAATCTGTTGGGAGTGGGGTATAAACAAGAAACCATGTGGCTCAGGGCTTTACTGGTTTTACACGCTGTCATTTAATCTTCATTCAATCCTGTCCTTTATTCTAATTTTTCCAAAGGAGAAACCTAGGTTTAGAGGTAAGTTACTCAGCTGACAAAAGGCAGAAGCAGTATTCAAGCCCATTTCTGCCTGACTCCATACACACTCATACACTGTGCAAGGTCCCATGTTGCCTCCTTGGCAAAGAAGTCTATATCTATGAATTTAAGGAAGTTAATAAATTTTTTAAAAAGTTGATTAATATCAATTTTCATCATAACATTTCTAGGGAGCACACTCATCAGAACAGCTAAAATGAAAAAGCCAGACAATACAAGCATTGGGGAAGATCCAGAGACACTGAAACTTTCTTTTTTTTTTTTTTTTTTTTAAAGCTTTTTTTTTTTTTTTTTTAAACGTTTATTTATTTTTGGGACAGAGAGAGACAGAGCATGAACGGGGGAGGGGCAGAGAGAGAGGGAGACACAGAATTGGAAACAGGCTCCAGGCTCTGAGCCATCAGCCCAGAGCCTGATGCGGGGCTCGAACTCACGGACTGCGAGATCGTGACCTGGCTGAAGTCGGACGCTTAACCGACTGCGCCACCCAGGCGCCCCGACACTGAAACTTTCAAGCACTTGCAGGTAGACTGTAGTTTGCTAAAACCACTTTGGAAAACCTTATGGCAGTATCGACTAAAGCTGAGCAAATTCATACCCTACCACCTGGCAATTCCACTCGTAGGTACCTCACTCACTGTGGCATACACAAGTGCACCAAGAAACACGTATGATGATTTCACAGTCCCATAATCGCAAAAGAAGAGAAACAACCCAAACATGGGAGAATGGACGCTGTGGTATTCTTTTACAATGAACTGTACAGCTGAGAATGCCTGAAACAACTACACAGAACAACATGGACAGATTTGAACACACGATGTTGAGTGAAAGAAATCAGATACGTAAGGGTACATACTGGATTATTTCCATATATACGAAGTTCGAGAACAGTCAAAGCTAGGGGCGCCTGGGTGGCTCAGTATCTTGAGCGTTTGACTTTGGCTCAGGCCATGATCTTCTGGTCCGTTGAGTTCGAGCCCTGCGTCGGGCTCTGTGCTGACAGCTTGGAGCCTGGAGCCTGCTTCAGATTCTGTGTCTCCCTCGCTCTCTGCCCCTTCCTTGCTCATGCTTTGTCTGTCTCTCTCTCTCAAAAATAAACATTTAAAAATTAAAAAAATATATATATATAATAAGCAAAGCTAATCCACAGATGTGGCATCAGAATAGTGATTACTATATCCCAGAAGGAGGCACAAAAGACCTTATCTGGGTGCTGGTTCCAAAGGGGGTTTGGTTTGTGAAATTCGTTGAATGGTACACCTTTGGTCTGTGGACTTTTCTGATTTTACGTTATACTTGAATTGAAAGTGTACTTGAAAAAAATTCTAGGAATGCTGCTTCCTCTGAGAAAAGCTATCTGGTGGGATGGAATCCCTCATCAGGCATTCAGGGTTTCAGAATGGGGTTGTATATGTGGCTGGCCTGGGACACGAATAGGGGAGCAGAGAAAGGCCAGAATGATGGGATCCAGCTCAGGGCCTCTCACTAAGTTACCCACAGAAGATGAGAAGCTTGGTACAGCCAGACTCCTCCTGGAATGCTGCCATGGGTAGAATTTTGAGCACACTATAGGCTCAGAAATCTCAGTCACCTGCCCTTGAGCACACACAGGCCTAAAGACCTGAACGCTCCCAGAACTTGGTATCAGGGGATCGACCATGCTTTTCGTATGGTAATCTTTCTTTTCCAGCATGATTAAGATATATGTTCAGGTGGCAAACAAGGTTTTAACAGTAACTATGAACCCACATGCCTGCTCCCTATTCCAAACTGAGTAAACTAATAAAAAAACAATAAACCTTCACTTAGGAATACTTCTGTTTCCAACCTGAGATGCTTATCCACATTACTTGGAAAGTGTGCATATGTGTGTGTGCGTGCACACCCATCTTCCTGTACATCACCTGTTGTCCTTTAAAATGTAAAGTTATAACAATACACGATTGCCCTGGGGATTATAAAGGTTACTGAAGTCATTCTCCTCTCCAGCTCTGCAATCAGGGGCCGACCAGTCCAGCCTCGCAGCAGACACAGGCATATTGTTGTGAGTGGACTCAGATGGCAGAGGGATGGGCACACAGGAAGCTCTCCACGTAATTGACAGGACCGATGTAAATAAATAACCAGGTCAGTATTTGTTCAAAGCTCCGTAGCAGCAGCCTGCTCTTCTGGAGAAAACTTGTGGGTGGAAGCAAAACCTGCAGCCTGTGTCCCTGCTGGTCCCTATGCCAGGTGCTGATCGATTCCCAACAGTCTCCACCTTCGAGAAGGCTTCCAGGAAACCCTGGAGATTGGAGATCTGTCACTCTCCCATCCTGTGATTGATTATAGAATCAACTGATTTCTGGGGTGCCTGGGTGGCTCAGTCGGTTAAGCATCTGATTTCAGCTCAGGTCATGATCTCAGGGTTCGTGAGTTTGAGCCCCGTGTGGGGCTCTGTGCTGACAGCTAGGAGCCTGGATGGAGCCTGCTTCAGATTCTGTCTCCATCGCTCTCTCCACCTCCCCCCCTCATGTTCTTTCTTTCTTGCTCAAAAATAAATAAACGTTAAAAATTAAAAAAAAAAAAAGAATCAATCTATTTCTAAAAGATAGAATATCTAAAATCTTAGGTAATGATAATATTTCTGGGTTTTTTTAAGTTTATTTATTTATTTTGAGAGAGAAAGAGACAGTGCAAGTAGGGGAAGGGCAGAGAGAAAGGAAGAGAGAATCCCAAACATGCTCCACGCTGTCAGCACACAGACCAATGTGGGGCTCAAACTCATGAACCTCGAAGTCACGACCTGAGCCAAAAGCAAGAATTGGTCACTTAATCGACTGAGCCACCCAGGCGCCCTGATAATACAACTTCTTAAATGTGATACAGGACAATGTACACTTGTCAAACAGAATTCATAAAAATAGCAACCATTGACTGAATATTTACTTTATGCTGGCAGTACGCATGATGTTTTCACAGTAATCCTAGCAGGTAAAATCCTTTTGTTGCCAACCTATCATGGGGTTAAAAAAGATCATGCCTTTAAAGTATCTGACACACTTTTATTGTACATTTGCCTAAGTAGAGTCTTGGTGATATTTTAACTTAAGGCATTTTTTTGAAATCATCTTTAACTTTTCACATGAACTTAAAGAACAATAAATAAAAGGCAGCAACGTTTCATTATTTCTATGCAGTCTCCTCTCAAAAGTGGACATTTACGGGGCGCCTGGGTGGCTCAGTAGGTTAAGCGTCTGACTACAGCTCAGGTCACGATCTCGCGGTCCGTGAGTTCGAGCCCCGCATCGGGTTCTGGGCTGATGGCTCAGAGCCTGGAGCCTGCTTCCGATTCTGTGTCTCCCTCTCTCTCTGCCCCTCCCCCGTTCATGCTCTGTCTCTCTCTGTCTCAAAAATAAATAAACGTTAAAAAAATTTAAAATTATAAAAAAAAAGTGGACATTTACATAGGTTGTAACAATATATTTCATTTTTTTTTGGTAATGCCAGGAAAAAAACCACATATATTAATACTTCCAGTCTATTGGACACATCTTTTAAAATTATTAAATGGCACAGAAAAATCTCAGTATTCTTGTTAATGAGTAAAAACCATATACATACAAATGTGTTAATAATGGTGTCTGGATAACAATATTTTGTGTGGTTATTATTTATTACATCATGCTTTTCTATATTTTTCTAATATTCCTGAATGGCCATGTCTTACTTTTTAAGTCAAGGAGAAGGTACGAAGTGCAGACAGAAAGGAAAGAAGGCATCAGTAGCATCTTTCTGGAGCAGAGTTTCCTGCCCTGGATCCACAGAGTCCCTGGAAGCTGTTAAAGCCGTCTGCCACCAGAGCAGAGACAAAGGACATCAGAATGTCAGGGTGGGGCTTGGGCAGTCTTTGTTCCAAGCTCCCTAGGTAGGCCCAGGGTCACTGCAGTAAAGCATGTCTTCTGCTTTCTAGAGGTTGGACAGGACTTGAACTTACATCAAAAAATTACAGAGTCCAAACAGCCCTGCTTCTTATCAAATCACCTTGGGGTCCTTGTCAAAACTAAATATTCAGGGATGTTTCTATAGAATTGAAGTTCTGTGAACTTACAGGGCAAGAATGTTGAATAAAAGTTGGATTTTAGGGTGCCCCGGGGGCTCAGTTGGTTAAGCATCTGACTCTTGATCTCAGCTCAGGTCATGATCTCACGGTTCGTGGGTTTGAGCACAGAGCTTGCTTGAGATTCTCATTCTTTCTCTCTGTCTCTCAAAAAAATAAATAAACTTAAAAAAAAAGGTTGGATTTCTGAGCTAGGTTTTCGGGTCAAGAGTGAATCTAACTGAAGCTTTCAATGAATTTCCCCTTATTGATTACTTATTGGAGGAGGTCCATTGAAAAAATATTGGGAATATGGGGAGAAGGTGATTTACTTACCTACCTACAGGAAAAAAACATAATGTTTATATACACCAAAGACTCTTCCCACTATTTTAGGGGTAACATGAAACTAAACTCACCGTCCTGTAAACACATGGGGAAAGTGAGAGCTATCAAGGTGTTTTCAACTATCTATTTCACTTGGGGAAATAAATAAGGAAATGGCCTGGACACTAGTGATCTGACTAGGAAATATTTTTATGGGATAAACATGTTTCCTGACTGCTCACCATACACTAAGCACGCACATTATCTTCTTTAGTCAACCATGGGACCGAGATAGCAGTGTTATCAGCACTGTCTCATGATTAGTCAGCATGTGTATGCCATGAGTTGCTCTAATTCACTGCACTTTCTATTTAACTAGAAGCTGAGTAATGAAGCCTCTTTCCATCTTGACTTTTGAAAAACTTTCTGAAGTGTATGGGACACGCTGTGTTTCCAGGGTCTGGTCATTTTCTCTCTTTTCACTCTCAAAAGTGCCCTGGTTTGGAGGGAAAAATAATATGGACACGCTGAGTCTGTATGGCATTTTATCTTCCTTTGATGACTATCTCAAGATCTCCATGATATAATCGATGCCTATCATAGAAGACCAAGGCTGGAGTCCAAGAACTCTGACTGGAAGGCTCTGGGGCAAAATGAAAAGTGCCCAGGGAAGGAGTGAATAGTGAAGGTCAGGAGACAATTCCAGTGCCTGTGTGACCCTGGCCAGTTTCAAAAGCCCTGTGGGCTGCAGTTTCATAGCTTATACAAGGATCGTCAAGATACCATATTCCAAACAGTATCCGTACTCATCGTTTCTTAGTTTTCAATTCTAATAGCAAGCCTGAGACACGTGTAGGAAAACCCCTCTCCCTTTTCCTGTGAAACTACTGAGGCATAGACAGGGCGGCCCGGCTTTCTGACTCGGACCTGCTGTAGCCTTTCCTCCCTGCTTCCCCGTCTGCCGTGGAGCCTGCCAGGGGGCCCAACAGGTTCTGAGGCCATGTCTAGACGACGCTAAAGCCCTTGATTGAAAGTGACAACCTCCAGCTAATCATCTGTTTGTTTTGACCCCAAATTATGGGTTTGAGGATAGACCCCCTCCCACCAGCTGCCTCAGTCGTCTGGTTGTTGTGCTCTCACGGTTGGCCCGAGATTCTGTCCCCCGCCATGCAGGGCACTGACGTCTTGGCTGCACTCGGAGCACAGAAGTGCTGGGACGCGGGAAGGACACTGAGATGTGGCAGTCAAAACATCATGACTAAACCACCCTTAAAACAGTGTTGACACCAACATGGGCATCCACACGACATGGAAGGACGGAAAGGCACCACTCTGTGAAGGTGTTTTCATATTGCGGCGGGGGTCAGCCGCACAGACTGAATTCTTGTTTCTACTGCGTGGGGGTTTTTCCAGCCTGAGAAGGAGTAGGTAAAAGGAAGCTTCTGTGCATCAGGTGGAATGGCCTGGTTGCCCCACTGCCTATGAATCTCGGTGACTGATCAGGGTGGGGGTGGGGATGGCGGTTAGGTGAGGCTGGAGAGCCCAGGAGTTGGCGTCAGTCACCTCGAGTTCCAGTTCTAGCTCGGTCAGGCATTAGCATGAGATCTTAAGCCCATCCCTCAGCCTCTCCCAGCTCCTGTATCCCCACCCTAACACCAACCCTGGGCTCTCAGGTTGAGCAAGATAATGTGAACAAAAGCATTTAGCACAATGCCTGGCACGGAGTAACATGTAATCAAGGGGCATACATTTCACCTCCTTCCTGTTTTTAAAACCGTTTCCTTTTATTGGCACCATCCCAAGCCCTCCTAAATGTAGTGTTTATACAGTATTTACCTGGTGGGCTGCTAACACAAAAGCCCCGGGCTTTTCACACAGGGGTTCTCTAATAGAAAGGACTCCAAAATGCTTCTCTGGTGAACACTCATCCATTGTGATCTTATCTGAATTTAACTTATTCAACTGAACTCATTTACTCCTGAGGTAAAGCCAGCTCTCTTACACAAGTCCAGAAATTCCTTTCTATAGGATTTTATCCGATCTAGATGGCAACAATATTTTTAGTGATTCTTAGAGCACATTTTGGGCAAATTGAAACCTACAAATACATTCACTGCCACACTGTATTCAGGAAGGCCGGCAGGTCCTGCTCGGAGGCTGATTCCACGGTCACTGAAAAGCTCAGGAAACTGAAATCCAAGTCTAATTAAAAAAAAAAAAAAGGTGTGAGGGTAAAAAAAAAAAAAAAAATCCTCAAGCAAGCAAGATGAAACCCGCCTAGTTGGGCAGCTGTTCCGAAACCGGTTACTGTGGATTGCAAATCATACCCCGGTTGATTGAGCCCCAAACCACAAAATGTCTAAAGAATGAGGCAAAACACTTGAGTTGGAGCGCACTTTGCTGTACGATGGCAGTCCGCGGCGTTAGAGGCCCTGGCAGGACCAGCCCAGGAGGGCATGCACCACTTGATAGCCTAACCCAGCTGGCAGGATTTCTTGGGAAGAGTGCAGTCAGCTGTCTGCTAGCATTCAGCGATTCCAAATCCAATTTCTATGGTTTCTGAATCAGTTCCTGGGATATAAATGGAAGGGGGAAAGCAACAATGATGCTTCCAAGAATAAAAGCGGTGGAAGTCTGGAAACCCCCCAAAACTCTGCTCACTGGAAGGAAGCTTTTCTGAAGGCACTTGAATCCCCTTCATTTCTGCATAGTGTCAATGGAAAATGAAATCACTCCCTTCTTGGCTTTGAAACGCTTCTCCAGCCACTTCACACCTGGGCCCAAGATCTGCCAGGGGCCAGCTGGTCATTGTGCAGTTTGGTGGCCGATGGCCAGCAGAGAGAGGCAGGAGAAAGGAAAGCGGAGCTAAAATGGGTCCCAAATAAAGTCTGAAAAGCAGTATTTGAAATTCAACTTCCGGATAGGAACAGGAAGCAGCATGGAAACCCGGTAATTACAAGATAGTTGCCTGGGTCCTTCATTCTGTTCATGATGAAATAGTCTCTTACGAATTTCTTGGTTATAGATAGATGTTCGTTGAGTTATAAGTAATTTAGTAATCTTAAGACATTTAAGATGTAAAACAAAGGCCTGCAAATCATTGGTTGGTGCCAGTGGAAACCTTGGGCTGTGCCCAACCTCTGCCAGTCTTTTCTGGTGGCCGACGGCAGGGAAGGGCTGTACCATGCTGAAGGGTTGTCCCCAGAAGGTCAGGTGGGCTTGGCTGCATGGACCCAGACACACACTTTTGTTTTGTTATCTACTGGGATTAGTGATGATCAAGTCACAGAGGCATCTATCTCTATAGAGATCCTTTTTCTCTCACTTTGGCTACATTCCTATGAAAATTTAAAATTTCAGGGCCACCTGGGTGGCTCAGTCAGTTAAGCATCCAACTCTTGTTTCCGGATCAGGTCATGATCTCACAACTTGAGAGTTCAAGTCCCCACATCGGGCTCTGTGCTGACAGCATGGAGAGTGCTTGGGATTCTCTCTCTTTCTCTGCCCCTCCCCCACTCTCTCTGTCTCTCTCTCCCTCAAAAATAAATAAACTTAAAAAAACACAAAACACTTCCCTCTCCTTTCTCTCTTTGAAATTTCTCACAACATTCATATGGATCCTCTCTACTCCCTTCTTCCCCAACAGAATCTTATAGCATTACACTTCTCAACAACATAGGTTTATATAATTATATCCCATATTTTTCTATCTTGTTAAGCCTCCCAATGTACTTTCACATTTGCTTATCTAGATAACCTTATTCAGTACAGAGAGGAAACCCATCAGAGGTCACACATAACAGATGCATAGCCAATCCCAGAGTAGGACCCCAGGGTTTCCACTTCCTTCTCAAGTTCACATGAGAACTATTCTGGTACTCATTCAAAAAAAAGAATGGTGTTATATGTCTGTTTTTATTTGTTGAAATGCCAAACAGACGTCTTTGCCATGCAAATAAACAAATGCCCACAATCCCAAGCTCAAAGAATTGATAGGGTATGTCCTTTGAGACAAAAGCTTACACCTAAGCCAAGAGGAAGTATGGCTTTAAAGTCTGAAAGGAATTAAGCCTCTCTGCAAAGGTAATATTCTCACTAACAATGACTCACATGGGAAAAGAGAGGAAGGCTTTGAATTACTGCTTCAGGACCTGTCTTATCTTGCTTTCTGCCTGGTCTCTGGCAGTGGGAGCGCTCAGATCAGGGAACAGCCTTGTGCAGGCCCCTGGTTGTTTTGAAGACAGCCACGAGGCCGCAACTTAAGGGCAAAATCAGCCTGAAGTTACCGTCGCCTGGGAACACATCCCAATGCCCGAAGATCTTTCGTTCCTGTGGATATTCCTCACAATTTTCCCCCACAAGAATGTCAGCATCCCAGTTTAACTACAATAACACTTGATACTTGGGAAGAATAGGAGCCCTTGTCGATAACTTCTGTTTGGATGACATCAATATATCTTATGTGGAAAGAGACTTTAAGCGACTTTGCAGATCCCGTGATTTAATCCTCCGTGCATATTAACATATCCCCTTTGTAACTTCCAAGAATGCAGAACTGACTGTCCAACAAGGCAGCGTGCTCCTCACTGGAGCTTCTGCTGTGTGTCCTATGAAATGTCCCTGTCCTGCCTCCCTTCTCCTCACGCTCTATCATGTTACCCTATTTTTTTTTCTTTTTTTTTATTCAACGAGCATTGACCAACCATTATGGGAAATTTCCTTGTTGTTTTTTTTTTTTTTTTCTTTTTTATAAGTTTACTTCTTCATTTTGCATCTTCCCCACTGAAGTGTAAGCTCTCTGAGAGCAGGCAGCTTGCCCGGCCTGTGTTCCCGTTGCCAAGGCCTAGCGCACGCCGGGCACTGGGGACACTGGTGAGTTCAGATAATTCCAAGCCTAAGGGAGTTGCGTATCAAGTCAAACTTTGGTACCATTCACTACTCATATTCTGCCACCTGAGGTCCTAACAGATTAAAGATGACCCTTGGACAACATTGGTTTGAACTGCACAGGTCCACTTAGATGCAGACTTTTTTTCCCCAATAATTACAGTCCAGCACCATAAACATGTTTTCTCTTCCTTATGATTTTCTTAATAACATTTTCTTTTCTCTAACTTACTTTGTCGTTAGAGTACAGTATATAATACATGTAACAAAAAATTATGTTACTTGCATTACTGCTCACATTATCGGTGAGGTCCACAGTAGGCTATGAGTAGTTAAGTTTGGGGAGAATCAAAAGTTATACTTGGGGGAGCCTGGGTGGCTCAGTCGGTTAGGCGTCCGACTTCGGCTCAGGTCATGATCTCGCAGTTCATGAGTTCAAGCCCCGCGTCGGGCTCTGTGCTGACAGCTCAGAGCCTGGAGCCTGTTTCCGATTCTGTGTCTCCCTCTCTCTCTCTGACCCTCCCCCGTTCATGCTCTGTCTCTCTCTGTCTCAAAAATAAATAAACGTTAAAAAAAATTAAAAAAAAATTTTTTTTTAAAAAGTTATACTTGGATTTTCAACTGTGTAGAGGGTCGGTCCCCCCCCCCCCAATCCCCACGATGTTCAAGGGTCAGCAGAGAATCATATTCTGCTTTTGAATGACAGTTCTTTGAAAATTTGAGGGTGGCTGTCATACTTGCAACTCCCTCCCCCTCTCTGCTTTCAAGATAAATACGCTCAGCCCTTGAGACTACTATACGCGAGTCCCAGGCTGGCTACTTTTCTTCAGTCTTACTGCACTTTCTTACTTTCTTCAAGGGCAGCGCTTAAAACTATCACACAACACCTTGAGTTTTTTTTGTTTTTTGTTTTTAATGTTTATTTTTGAGAGACAGAGCGTGAGCAGGGGAGGGGCAGAGAGGAGACAGAATCTGAAGCAGGCTCTAGGCTCTGAGCTGTCAGCACAGAGCCCGACGTGGGGCTCGAACTCACCAACCGTGAGATCATGACTTGAGCCGAAGTCAGACGCTCAACTGACTGAGCCCCCCAGGCGCCCCTGTCACACACATTCTGACTGGAGATTTCAGTTCTAGCACTTGTCCAAAGGAGACTTGCTCCAGTACATAATAATGTATGAACAAGGATGCTCATTGTAACCTTTTATAGAAATAACCCAAATAGCAGGGGTGCCTGCGTGGCTCAGTCAGCTAAGCATCCGACTTCGGCTCAGGTCACGATCTCACGGTTAGTGAGCTGGAGCCCTACGTCAGGCTCTGTGCTGACAGCTTGGAGCCTGGAGCCTGTTTCAGATTCTGTGTCTCCCTCTCTCTTTGCCCGTCCCTCAACTCTCTCTCTCTCTGTCTCTCAAAAGTAAATAAACAATAAAAAAAAAAAAGAAATAACCCAAATATCAGACAACAGAGGACTTGATGAATTGGGGATCACCCACACACTGCAATACACGGCAGCTAATAAAAGAACGAGATGGGTCTTGATGGATCAACACGGAAATCTTTTCAAGTTGTGGTATGAAGTTAAAGCAAAAAGGGACTTTTAGAACATGGTTATGAACATGAGTCGTAAGCTCTAAATAATGGTTTCAAACATAAATATGATTCTAGTTTTGTTAAAAATTCATTATATATATATGTATATATATTCATGCACACACACATGTGCTTATGAAAGGCAAAATTGGGGGGAAAGCTATAAACTTGTTATTCCTCAATTGGGGAGGGATGTGTTTATGGGGATATTTTACCTCACGTTACGTATTTCTGTAATTTTTGAAGGTTTTTACAAATATATATGTAAGTCTAACGTCACTTTGACTATCGGAGAAGCAAAATGTTATTCCAGAAGCAGTCTGGCTGGGAAACACAGATCAGGATTATTCTGTCCTTTGCTCTGAAGACCAGGCATCCTCCCGCTAACTCCTAAGAGGGTCTCAAGAGGGCTGTTTAGGAACGCCATGAGTGTGCACTAGCTTTCAGGGTGGGGACAGGAGCAGCCACATGTGGCCTCCCATGAAGCCTGCAGTCAACCCCACTGCTGGGCTGTCCCCGTCACCTGGCCCACACTTTGCCAAGGAGCCTACACATGGCCATGTCCCGTCACTCATGGCTTTTTCTAGGCTCCTACATAAAACACAGAGCTAGCTCTGGGTCAGAGAATTTTACATTTGGGATGAGTCATGGTACACAGCAAAGAATCACCTTTCAGAAGTTCTGCCAACTTAAAAAGAATAGAACTTTTGTTGCAATTTCATCTTTCAAGGACAACTGAAGGGGAACCACATATCTTTGTAAGAGATCCAGTGGGATCCAGTAAAAAGATGATTCATTTACACAGCAGTGAAATTGTTTAGGACCTGTTCCTTATTTATTGGCATTTTTACGCATAATGTAAGATAGTATAACTATTTATATGGATTTTAAACATTTTTCTTAGTTTGCAGATCACTTATCTTACAAGTAGGCCTGTCTCGTCAGTAGATTGTTTCAGATAACAGGCAGGGAGGGACAGACTGGACAGGCAAACTGTAGATCACAGGTAGACACTTGTGCAAAAATCATCTTCCGATTTCCTATGCAAACATTGCTCTGTCTCCCAATCTGTGACCTCAGGAATTTGGAAGTCAAATGTAGTCCGGACCCTTGCACTTCACAATATGCTCTGTCCGCAGGACACTGCAAGGACAATACAAGAGCCAGGCAGTCAGGAGTCCCGTACTCATTCCTCACTCTCTATGGCGTCTCCTCCTCACATATTTCCTTTGCTTGTGTTAAATTGCCAATATTTCATGTGAAATCATTAAACACCTGAAATAATAGAGGCTTTATAGCACTTAACTCCATAGGAGTTATGGAGTTTTCTTTACTGAGAGAATAAAACTCTACTAGTGATCATTTGCTTATCCCGTGGCTTGTCAGTGGAAATGGAAAAAAAATAAATACCTAGCATCAGAAAGAAAAAAATGGAGAGGAAGAGGATGCACGGACAGGGAAGGAAACAACTGTTACAACATTAACTATTTTGTGTAAACGATGAGAATGTTTGAGTTTTTCTTATTAAAATTTTTTTAATGTTTATTTAAAAAAAATTTTTTTAACGTTTATTTATTTTCTTGAGACAGACAGAGACAGAGCATGAACGGGGGAGGGTCAGAGAGAGAGGGAGACACAGAATCTGAAGCAGGCTCCAGGCTCTGAGCTGTCGGCACAGAGCCCGGTGCAGGGCTCAAACTCACAGACCGTGAGATCATGACCTGAGCTGAAATTGGACGGTCAACCGACTGAGCCACCCAGACCGCCCCAATGTGTTTATTTATTTTTAAGAGACAGAGAGAGAGAGAGAGAGAGAGAGCAGGAGACGAGCAGAGAGAGAGGGAGACACAGAATCCAAAGCAGGCTCCAGGTTCTGGCTGAGCTGTCAGTACAGAGCCCAACGTGGGGCTCGAACTTACATACTGTGAGATCATGACTTGAGCCGAAGTTGGACACTTAACCGACTGAGCCACCCAGGTGCCCCAAGAATGTCTGAGTTTTAATAAACCAGATGCTTCTTAATTATGCCTCTTAATAGATTTTTTCTGACAAGACAGACTGACTTTTCCTGTATTATAATTTTCTTGGAAAGGTACAAAGTTGGAAGCATTATACATAAGCCTCTATTTACAGATATATATTTAATGCATTTATCATGAAAACGAGTTCAGGAATATTTGAGTTACAACAACTGAAAACAATTTGTGGTTAATAGGGTGATGTCTTGACTCCTCGGTTTTTAACATCTCCAAATACCATTAAAAAAAACCTGATTTTAAACTACACATTGTAAAATGTAGGTTTGGGGGGGGGAAAACTACTGCATTAAGGATACGTGTTGAGGGGCGCCTGGGTGGCGCAGTCGGTTAAGCGTCCGACTTCAGCCAGGTCACGATCTCGCGGTCCGTGAGTTCGAGCCCTGCATCAGGCTCTGGGCTGATGGCTCAGAGCCTGGAGCCTGTTTCCGATTCTGTGTCTCCCTCTCTCTCTGCTCCTCCCCCGTTCATGCTCTGTCTCTCTCTGTCCCAAAAATAAATAAACGTTGAAAAAAAAAAAAAAAAAAAAAAAGGATACGTGTTGATAGGGTGCAACAAAATTCCAAAGTTGGGGGGACAATGTCTTAGAATTAAAGTCCAAAAAGTCATTTTGTATGAATCAGGTGTAGACTTCCACATGAAACAGTTTGAAAGCTTTTACTTTAAGTCTGACGTTGGGGCGCCTGGGTGGCTCAGTCTGTTGAGCGTCCTACTTCGGCTCAGGTCATGATCTCATGGTTTGTGGGCTGGAGCCCTGCATCGGGCTCTGTGCTGACAGCTCGGAGCCTGGGGCCTGTTTCGGATTCTGTGTCTCCCTCTCTCTCTCTGCCCCACCCCCTGGCTCGTGCTCTGTCTCTGTCTCAAAAATAAACAAACATTAAGGGCGACATCAAAGGCACATTCTCTCAGACCTGTGGACTGTGCAGCACACACAGCATTCCAGACACAGGGGCTGATGTGTGAAGGGAAATGACTGAGTGTTGACGAACAACCACTGGACGATTTGGTGCCCAGAGAAATGACATCAATGTCATGTTAGGAGCAGGGCAAAACTCATTATGAAATACAGATCAACTGCTACAAGTACAAAAGGAAAGGACGGGTATGGCCCACTGGAGAGCCTTCCTGACACTGTCCATCAATTCTGACCCAGAATGAATTCGTGGTCTGGGGTGAGAGGTACACAGCTTTCACTCCTGAGCCAAGAGAGGGCACGAGCCAACGGTGAGACACTTGGGCTCGAATTATTCCCCATGGTGTTTGGGAGGGGAAGACTAAGCATTTACGTTTTTCTTTAATATCCAGCTATGTGTTATCAGGATTACCTAGGCTTTGAGTTCGGCATCCTGACACAAGGTTTCCATCTGCTCTTTACAATGGCCGTGGTAGTGGCTTCCTACTGAAGTGGTCCAGCCTCGTGCAAGGCCATACCACCCTGAACGCACCCGATCTTGTCTGAAGTGGTCCAGCCTGCAGGTCTTTATTACTTACTCTCATCATCCTACTTCTGTCAAAGGGAAGAATAAAGATATCTAGTATCAAAAAAAATTTATTTTAAACGATGTCCCATCTATCAAATAGATCTATCTCACAAAACAGCTACATTAAAATAGTTTATACATTTGGAATAATGCTGACTATAAAAGAACTTTAGCATACAATCAGGATTCTTTCACTCTTTTTATTCACAGGCTCTGGTTAGAATAAGTTCTGTGATTCGCCCCGGATACGGATAAATCCCGTAGAGGTAGACTGAGGTGGGCTAGGTTTGCACCAGAGCTCCCTACATGCCCCTTAAGGTGCGCTCATGGTTCATGCATTTCTGTGCATCATTTATGCAGGCCTTATTTTCACGATGAAAAGGAGTGTCTACATGTAGGGCATGAAACTGCTAGATACGGGTTCTTTTTTTTTTTTTTTTTCTGCGAGCCTTACTGAGGAATAATCGAAAAACCTAATTGTATGTTTTTAAAGTGCACAACGTCATGCTTTGATATCCGTATACATTGTGGAATGATCACCAAGATCAAGACAATGAACACATCCATCACCTCACATAGTTAATTCTTTTGTGTGTGTGTGTGTGTGTGTGTGGCTGTGGGGGGGGGGGAGAACAGAAGATCTATTCTCAGCAAATTTCTTTTTTTTTCCTTTTTTTGTTAATTTTAGACAGAAAGAGAGAGAGAACAGGGGGTGGGGAGAGGGGAAGAGAGAAAGAGAGACCGAGAGAGAGAGAGAGCAGGTTCCACGCTCAACTCAGAGCCCGATGCAGGGCTCGATCCCATGACCTTGGGATCATTACTGAGCGAAAATCAAGAGTCAGACGCTCAACCTACTGAGTCACCCAGGTGCCCCAAATTTCAAATCCACAACACCTTATTATTAACTATAGACACCGTGCTGTACATTAGATCCTCAGAACTCATGCGTCTTAAAACTGGACCTACAAGTCCCCGTTTTCCCTCCCCCCCAGACCCAACTTCTGTCTGATCACAGAAGATACCACTAACCCTCTGTTTTATAAGGTTATAAGGTAAATTCCTCTCTCCTAGCAATAGAAAACCATTTTTAAAACTTAGGAGGACTTACAAAACCACTTGGAACGAGATTAAAAAAAAAGTAAGAGCAAATGAACTGGTTTCATCTCAAGTACTTGAAGCAATTAAGGCACAGCCTTTCTGCTGTTTCCCACATGCACAGTCTCTATTCTTCTCAGCCATAAACCACACCAAAAAAGTACATGGAATTGTTCTGAAGAAGCTACATTACAACTGAACATATTACTCCTGCCTAAGTATTTGACATCAGGGCAGATAGCTGAAAATAAGCAACAAAGACAAACAGACAACAACCATAATCCCACACCATAATACTTTAAAACACAGATTATACTCCAAATCCTAAAATCAAAAGCAAATATCCACTATGCAATTAATGTGTAAGGGGGACTCTGTGGTATAAGTTGACCATGTTGACCAAAAAAGGTTGTTATTAATTCTTAATAACATTTCTCTCACCGAAAAGATGGCTAACCCAAATCCACTCCCCCCAAACCTTTTCTTCATTTAACTTTCTGAGAGCAGCTGATCTGCGTTAGATCAAATGATGCCAAAGTATAAACAGGAAGTGATTCTAAATCACTTTCCCTGCCAGGCTGCCCACTTCCTGCTTCATGGGAAAGCAACAGAAAACAAGAAAAATACATTTGAATGAAAGGAGCCAGTCTTCCCCCAAGTTACTGACCTGAACCCTTCCTTACTATGGGGTGCGAGGAGCTGGTAAAGTGGGAAGGTGGGCTAATCACCCAGCACAGCGAGGCCAGGCACAGGTGGCCGTGTGATTTGGCATTTCTGGCCTCTTTCTACTGAGGATAGTACTGAGCACAGCTTTGGAATCCTTAAGATGACACCCTAAAGGGAGTGTCATCTTTTATCTTAATTTATAGATGATAAACGAAGCTCAGGAAAATGACTTTGCCAAGGTCACACAGCCTATAGAGAACTGAGGGAGGCTTTAAACCCCGCCTGTCTCACCATCCGCTGGGACTTCAACTCTCCATCTATCTAGATGGAGCCCATGGGGGCTCTGGAACTAACATCCTAGGGCTTCAACCCGCCTGGCAAGTTGTTGGCTGCGTGACTTTCAGAAATTTACTTGGTTTCTATGCCTCGGTTTCCTCATGTTGAACTGCTTAAAATGCTTCTTGCCACACAGGGTCGTTACTGAGAATCTAAAGCCCACAGGACAGTGCCCACCACACGGTAAGCGTTCAATAAATATTTCCTATTATTAGTAGTAACAGATGTGCTTATATACTCAGTGAGTGTGGGTACTTCTAGGTGCATTATATTTCCTCTAAGCTGGGTTCAGATTTAGGCATGGATTTACACTGCTGTTTTTTATTTTTTTTAATGTTGATTTATTTTTGAGAGAGAGAGAGAGACAGACTGTGAGTGGGGAAGGAACAGGGAGGAGACACAGAATCTGAAGCAGGCTCCAGGCTCCGAGCTGTCAGCACAGAACCTGACCCAGGGCTCGAACTCACAAAACCGTGAGATCATGACCCGAGCCGAAGTCGGACGCTCAACCGACTGAGCCACCCAGGCGCTCCTGCGTGGCTGTTTTTTAATATGAGCACGGGCACGTCTACAGTCTGGCATGGAACAATGAAAATGTAACTCAAATAATGAGTTTTTAGAAACCACATCATTCAAGAAAAAAGAATTCTCGTGAATTAAAAGATGTGACCTTCCCCTACAGCACTGTTCATTCTTGCAAACAGAAATGACAAGACCTGTGTGAATATTCCCAAATCCTGTTTAGGTTCAATGATACGCAAAGATATAAAAAAGAATAGGCAGTTTCCAGAATATTGACGGTTTTTCTATAGAGTATTATTGTATAGACTCTCGTATTCAGAAGAACATAGTCTGATGTCTAAATTTCCTCGGTCATGTTCCTTGTTCAGGTGTGGACACCACCACCAACCACCACCTCGTTTCTTCCCAAAGAGCTCTATCTGCACGGCTCTGTCTATTCAAACTTCCGTCATTAGATTAAGCTTCAAATGAAATATGTCAGCCTTCGACTCATTCTCTTAATGCGACACTACACATTCATGAAGGTTTGATTAATTCTGTAAGGGGATCTTTTACATTTACATGGCATTAGACAGTGTTAGAGGGGGGAAAAAGGTAGAGATATTTTAAGACATATTACAATTAGGAACTTCTTCAATGAGGCCATCTAGTTAGCTAAACCATAATATTAATCCGTAAATTCGTTTTTTAAAGAATGACGCCAAAATAAAACATCCCTTCCCATACATGAAACACATGATTCGGATAATGCTCAGAGAGGACACTTTTTAAAGACTTGTCCGGACTTGGCAATGATTACCAACTTAATAAAACGTTCCGCCTCTCCTATAGAACGGTTCAAAAGGAATCAAAGTCTCGGGAATTTCTTTGGGATTCGTAGTTAGCAATTCAGTCTTTGAAGATACCGGATGTGGAGAGAATCCCTTAGTGAGAAGTATCTGTCTGCCTTGTTGTCCAGGAATGTGCTGCATGTCTACCAACAGAGGAGGCCTCAAAGAAGTTCGAGATTTGAGTTTTGAAGCAGCTCGCCACCTCCACGAACCAATACTGAGACCAAACCTAAGAACATCAATGCAAAAGAGCCTTTGTGGCCCACTTGGGAATTCTTTTCCTTACATTTTTCTCCACCTTCCCAAACGTCCCAGTTTCTTCAAAGGAAAGAGAAAACCACAGGGAGGTATTTAAAATCCAGAGCCAAATCATGTGGCCTTTTACTACACCATCTGAAATTTCCCTCTCGAATATAAGGACTTCAAAATCTGCAGGGACTGATTTTCCATCCTCCACGCGAAGTATGCGATTTTAGCTAAGTACGTCAACTGACAGCTACGTAATGTGTCTTATATTTTCATCAAGGCTATTCTTACTATAAAAAATTAGTTTAAGGGTCACAACAAAATTGAGGGGAAGGTACAGGGAGATCGTTCCCATTTACCTCCAGCCCTACACATGCAGAGCCTCTCCCATTATCAACATCCCTGCCAGAGTAGTGTATTTGTTACAACTGATGAACCTACAGCGATACGGACTTCTCACCCAAAGTCCATAGTTTACATGAGGCTCCTCTCTGAGTGTTATACATTCTATGGGTTTGGGAAAATGTACGATGACAAACACCAGCCATTGTGGTATCATACTGAGTAGTTTCCCTGCCCTAAAAATCCTCTGTGCCCTGCCTATTCATCCCTTGATGCAACCCTTGGCAACCACTGATCTTTTTACTGACTCCATTTTTGCTTTTCCAGAATGTCATCCAGTTGGAATCATACAGTATGTAGCCTTTTCAGATTGCCTTCTTTCACTTACTAAGATGCATTTAAGGTTTTTCTATGCCCTTTCATGGCTTGAGAGTTCATTTTAATGCTGAATTGTATTCCATTGTCTGGATACACCAGTTTATTTATCCATTCACCTACTCAAGCACATCTTGGTGTCTCCGAAGGTTTGCAATTATGAATAAAGCTGTTATAAACATCTTTACGCAGGTTTTTGTATAGACATACATTTTCAACTCCTTTGGGTAGAGACTAATGAACATGAAGAAAATTCTTGAATAATTTTTTAAATCTTAATTCAAGACATATAAATGAAATGGGAACCTGATGGGAAGAACATGGGTCAAAATAGCTGAACCACCATTGCTCAACCTTAGGGAATGTTTTGAAAGATTGAAAACTGTTGACAGGCAAATGCTCTCATTTTCAAGAAGGGAAGGAAGATGAGGATAAACACCTACCTCAGGAAAAATACAGCTATTAAAATCTGGTGTATGTGCCTTTAAAGACAAAGGATTGGTGGCGGGTACATCGAGGGAGTCCAGTAACACAGATCATATGTGGTTAACTTGTTTCACCTTGGGGGCAGCACCACAAAGTTGACAGACCTCAGGCAGTAGCTGAGGTCAGCAAGCTACACAGATAATGATGTACTTGGCAAGTCTGCCTCAAAGCAAAGATGTGCTGGCTGATAGGATTTCACGGATTCCTGTAGTGTCAACAAAGCCCATTGATGGTGGATTGATTTCTAAACAGATGAGGGGTACTACAGTTAATAACGGAAAATTGAGCCTCGTTCCACATTTTCAATCCGATGCAGTACATAAAGCCCTAGGAAGCACAATGAAGCAACGTCAAGCAGAACTCTGTATGCCGGGCGGCAGAACTGGGTCGGAGGTGACCCCGAGGAGCTGGAATTTAGAGGTGTTGACAACAGTAGTAATTTTTAAAAAGGATTTTTAAGTTTCAAAATTTCCGTAGGCCCCGAGCCTCGATTAGACTCAGGTAGAGTGCAGCGGATGGGGGAGGGCAGCAGTGGTAAAGGTAACAGGTCCCCATGGATGCCTTCCACCCTGGGCTGCTCAGAAAGCACCAGGTCCCTTTCCGGGCAGCACTCACAGAGCTTGTCAAAGTGACGCCAACTGTCAGCTGCTTGCAGGGAGGGGGCTGCTCAGCCCCTGGAAGAGGAGAATCAGCTGTCTTTAAATTGAGGGGCTGGCATGACGGAAAAAATCTTAGTATGTGGTGTTAGAGGGCAAGAATAAAGGTGAGGCAGGGACTCATGTTAACAAGTTTTTTTTTTTTTTTTAAAGCATTACAGCTGTCAAAAAACAAATGAACAAAAACCCCACAAAAACATAACCCTCTCCCCCAGACTGTCTCTTGTGGTGGTTAAGTTCCCTGTCATTCTAAGTGTTCAAATGGACTTGAGGGCCCCAGCAGCCCTCGGGGGTGCTCTGTAAGGCTCATGGCTGACTCCCACATAGCACAGAGCATCTGTGGTGGCTCGATGGCTCAGGTGGCAGGCTCCTTTTCATGCGTCCCAGTGAGCGCAGGACTTCAAGGACACATGCAGATTGACAATGAAGTCCCCTGCATCGCGCTCAAAGAGGGTGGGAGCTGAGATCCCCTTTCAAAGCCCCGCGTAACCATAACTGTGAGCAGGGTCCCTGTGCAGTAAACAGCTGTGGTGGCTCGAAGACAATTTAGAGAACAGCAATGGGAAGGAGAGAATTTCCTGCAGACATGTCTCTCTCGAGGGCCCTCCCGCCCACCTCAGACTTCACCCAACCCTGGAGAATCTGAGGAGGACTATGTTTTCAAGATGCAATTAATACAACTGTTTACACAGAACATCTGCTGGGTCATAGAGGATCGTTGTGTGCACAACACAGCTGTGATGGGAGCAATCTCATGACCGTGAGCTCATATGAGGGACCCAAGGGAGCTACCGTCTTTGTGAAGCACTTGACATAATTAAAATTAGAAAAAAAAAAAAAAAAAAAAACCACAAAAAAAACGAGGTCAGGTGGCCCAGCACAGCTTGGGCGGAAAGCTTTGTGATTTTCTAGTGCTTTCTCTTCTCCATGAGCATGGGCAGGAGTCCAGAGGAGGCTCGCTCCACTGAAGAGGCAGGCCACTCTTGGGGCACTCTCGGAGATGAGCTCGTCATTCAGATCGGCCACGAAGTCCATGATGAAAACTGACCTCCTTTTGACAAAACAGCTTGGTGGATTGCATGGAGTGCTCCTAGACACAATGTCTTAAAAAAAATTATTACAGAGAGAAACCATAAAATGCAGCCCACCTTGTAATTTCTGTAAACACCAGTGCATGTAATACATCCGTATTGATGTATTTAAGCAATTGATTAGCTTGTGCTCTTCTATCAAAAATGTTCCGGTTATAACATTGAGAATGAAGGTCCTTAGCCTTTTTTTTTTTTTTTTTTTTTTTTAAATTCCACAATTCCACATCTGTTCATAGAAGTTGGCAGAAGGTACTGGGAACGATTGTGAAACCCATTCGCGCTTTCTCACGGATCAGATTGAGGAGGATGCCTCCCACCCCACCACAGCCTGGTGAGGCTGCTCTCAAAGAGGAGCCACAGCTGGTGACAGCCGGGCAGCCCTCAACAAGGTGGCTTTGGCAGCAGTGAGTCCTGCAGCGCCTGACTGTAGCTCTCAAGGTTACGACGTGCAAAGTGCTCTCTTCCTGGCTAATGCAGAGTTCCTCCAAAGCCTCTGGGACCATGTCCTGCTCAGCAATTTCAAGCAATCATTTCACCTCTTCATAAAAAAGGAATGTTGCCCTCACTCTCATGGCTTGTACTGTCACACTGACTTCAAACTCTGACAGCCAAATGGTGGCTTTTAATTCTTAAAAGAATGTAGCATTAAAAAAATCACCCAGCCCATGACTGCCCCCAAAACACAAGGAGTCAAAGGAAGCCGCCCACCACCCAGAAAAAGCACCTGTGATATCATCTGAAATGTCTGTGCAATTGAAAGAGATGGTGGGGGTGGGGGTGATCAACCACTATATTCACAGCATCCTGGGCATGGAATCCTGACTCAATTAATTCCAGAGAATGGGGCACCTGGGTGGCTCAGTCGGTTAAGCATCTGACTTCAGCTCAGGTCATGATCTCACGGTTCGTGGGTTCGAGCCCCACATCGGGCTCTGTGCTGGCAGCTCAGAGCCCGGAGCCTGCTTCAGATTCTGTGTCTCCCTCTCTCTCGGCCCCTCCCCTGCTCACTCTCTGTCTCTCAAAAATAAATAAACATTAAAAATTAAAAAAAAATTAATTCCAGAGAATGGATCAAGAGAGGAATAGAAAGAAAACGAAGCACCACAATTACATGCACAAAAAACAGGTAAGAAAGAAAACAGGAATATTTAGAAATTGATTTCCTTCTTAAGTCCATGAGAAGGAAGAATGAAAGAGGGGAGAAAACACATCTATTAAGAGCCAGCTAAGGGCTGAATGCTGTGAAGGCACCTTCAAGGTTCTATTCTCGACAGTGAGTCAAAAGAAGACTCTCCTGTGCCCACTGCTGCCTGGGAATCAGAAGACTTTGGGAGTCAGGAGTCGAATTACTTAATAGATGGACTCATGGACAAACACTTGAACACCATTCAAGGTGTGGTTACTCACATATCATTTCATTACCTTGTTGAACATTTTCTTTTTTTAAAATCTTTATTATTTTTTTCTAATGTTTATTTTAATTCCATTTACAGTTTATAGTGTAATATTAGTTTCAGGTCTATAATTTAGTGATTCAACCCTCCCATACATCCCCCTGTGCTCATCACAACAAACGAACTCCTTAATCCTCCTCACTTATTTAACCCATCCCCCCACCACCACCCCTCTGGTAACCATCAGCTTGTTCTCTATAGTCAAGCACGTTTCTAGCTTTGTCTCTCTTACTTTTTCCATCTCTGCTTGTTTGTTTTGCTTAAGTTCTACATATGAGTGAAATCATATGGTATTTGTCTTTCTCTGACTTACTTCACTTAGAATCATACTCTTTAGTTCCATCCAGGTTGCTGCAAATGGCAAGACTTCATTATTTTTTATGGCTGAATAATATTCCATCACACACACACACACACACACACACACACACACACACACACACACACACAATCTTTATCCATTCATTAATCAGTGGACACTTGGGCTGCTTCCATATCCTGGCTACTGTAAGTAACGCTGCTATAAACATAGTGGTACATGTATTCCTTTGAATTAGTGTTTTTGTATTCTTTGGGCAAATACCTAGTAGTGCAATTGCTGTATCATAGGGTAATTCTATTCTTAACTTTTTGAGGAACCTCCATACTGGTTTCCACAGTAGCTACACCAGTTTGCATTCCTACCAACAGTGCACAAGTGTTCCCTTTTTCTTGTGTTGGTGATTTTAGCCATTCTGACAGGCGTGAGGGGATATCTCATTGTAGTTTTGATCTGCATTTCCCTGCGGGAGTGATGTTGAGCATCTTTTCATGTGACTCTTGGCCATCTGGATACCTTTACAGAAATGTCTGTTCATGGCTTCTGCCCATTTTTAATTGGATTATTTTTTTGTGGTGTTGAGTTTTATAAGTTCTTTATGTTTTGGATACTAAGCCTTTATTGGATATGTCATTTGCAAATAATTTCTCCCATTCCATAGGTTGCAATAGTTTTGTTGATTCTATCGTTCGCTGTAGAGAAGCTTTTTATTTTGATGATGTCCCAATAGTTTATTTCTGCTTTTGTTTAGCTTGCCTCAGGAGACATATCCAGAAAGAAGTTGCTATGGCTAATGTCAAAGAAAGAAGTTACTGCCTATGTTCTCTTCAGGGATGTTTATTGTTTCAGGTCTCATACTTAGGTCTTTCATCCATTTTGAATTTATTTTTCTGTATGGTGTAAGAAAGCAATCCAGTTTCATTCTTTTGCATGTTGTTGTCCAGTTTGTTGAAGAGACTATCTTTATGCTGTTGGATACTCCTTCCTGCTTTGTCAAAGAGAAGTTGGCCATATGGTTGTGGGTCCATTTCTGGATTTTCTATTCTGTTCCATTGATGTATGCATCTATTTTTGTGTCAGTACCATACTGTTTTGATTACTACAGCTTTATGATAGAAGTTGAAGTCCAGAATTTGATGCCTCCAGCTTTTCTTTTTTCTTTTTCAGGATTGCTTCGGCTATTTGGAGTCTTTTGTGGGTCCACACACATTTTAGGGTTGATTTGTTAAAATTTTTTTAATGTTAATTTTATTTTTGAGAGAGAGAGAGAGAGAGAGATCATGAGTGAGGGAGCAGCAGAGAGAGAGAGAGAGAGAGAGAGAGAGAGAGAGAGACAGAATCCGAAGCAGGCTCCAGGCCCTGAGCTGTCAGCACAGAGCCCAATGTGGGGCTAGAACTCATGAACCACGAGATCATGACCTGAGCCAAAACTGGACGCTTAACAGACTAAGCCACCCAGGCGCTCCTGATTGTTGTAGCTCTGTGAAAAACACTGTTGGTATTTTGATAGGGATTGCATTAAATGCATAGATTGCTTTGGGTAGTATAGACGTTTTAACAATATTTGTTCTTCCAGTCCATGAGCATGGAATGTCTTTCTATTTCTTTGTGTCATCTTCAATTTCTTTCATCAGCATTTTATAGTTTTCAGAGTACAGACCTTTCACCTCTTTGATTAGGTTTGTTCACAGCTATCTCACTAGTTCTGAGGCAACTGCAAACGGGTTTCTTAACTTCTCTTTCTGCTGCGTTACTGGTGTATAGAAACGCAACAGATTTCTGTACATTGATTTGTATCCTGCAACTTTACTGAATTTGTGTGTAAGTTCTAACAGTGTTTTGGTGGAGTCTTTCAGGTTTTCTATGTAGAGTATCATGTCGTTTGTGAATAACAAATGTCTGACTTCTTCCTTGCTGATTTGGATGCCTTTTTCTTCTTTATGTTGTTTAATTGCTGAGTCTAGGACTTCCAGTATTATGCTGAACAATGGTGGTAAGGGTGGACATCCTTGCCTTGTTCCTGATCATGGGGGAAAAGCTCTCAGTTTTTCCCCATTAAGAATGATGTTAGCTGTGAGTTTTTGTGTATGGCCTTTATTATGTTGAGGCATGTTCCCTCCAAATCTACTTTGTTGAGAGTTTGTATCACGAATGGATGTTGCACTTTGTCAAATACTATCTCCGTGCATTGTTGAACCTTTCCAACAAGTAAGAAAACAAGTTTCACATCACCAAGGATGACAGCTTGGAGGACCAGGTTTGCCTGTTCTTTCTGAATATAATTTAATTATTTTAATTAATTAATTTTTTGTGTCTTTGAGAGAGAGAAAGAGAGAGCAGGGGAGGGTCAGAGAGAAAGGGAGACAGAAGATCCCAAGCAGGCTCTGCACTGTCAGCACGGAGCCCGATGTGGGGCCCGAACTCATGAACCGTGAGATCATGACTTGAGCTGAAATCGAGTCAGACGCTTAACCGACTGAGCCACCCAGGCACCCTTAATTATTTTCTTTTAGATTGATGGAGGAACATGTTCTTCGAAGCAAATTGGTATTACAGATAAGCAAATCGAGAAAAAGACAAAATGAACAACAATATTCATATGGTAATTATATTTTCAGAATTTTTCTTCTATATGTACATGGCAGGTAGGTGAATTTATTTATAAAAAATGGGATTTTACTACATACACTCATTGACACTTGCCCTTTTTCATTCACTATATTGCAAAAGTTTTCATTTTAATATTTATCTACACAATAGTTTTTACTGTCTAGCATATGTAGTTATATACTTAACCATTAGGTACTTAACCCATCCCTCCCTGGTTATTGGAAGGTCACGCGTGTTTCCAGTCAAGCCGGTGCACCACCAGTAGGTGAGTAGGAGTGCCACACCCCCTTCCCACCAGTCCACAAATTGGTTATTCAGAGAAACCCGAGCTCTTTATATGTTGAAATCAATGAGCTGTCAGCTTCTGATAAGGCTACCAACACCCTTATTTTTGTCCTCTCTTCGGGGTCTGAAACCAAACAGAACCTACAGTTAGGAGGCTTTTTCTCCAGCGGCTATATGTATCACCAATGCAAAGGGCAACTCTGGGATCGACGTTGGAAGAAACACCAACTGCATATATGTTAGCGGTAGTTACTGCTACTGACTTAAGAATTTTCCTCATTCTATTTTTAATTACTTTTCAAACGTCCTACGAGAAAGAATCTATCCTTTTCTAATTGGGAAAAAATAATAGAATGAATGTCATTTTTTACATGTTTGGGGATCTCAAGAGTACAGACAGGTATGGGGCAAAAAAATACATAGTTTTTAGAGACACAAATACATATTTTTTTCACAAACAGAATCGTCCTGTGGAGACTGTGGGGCAAAGTGCAAAATCCACCTTGGACGCTGCTCACTGGGCACACTGTCGTCTTTGTCAATCTGTTTGCTGCTGTGCAGTGTCCCCTGGGTGACTGCAAAGGTAGACACGGGGTTTGTGGGTCCTAGGCTGCTGCATACGAATTAGGGACAAAGGGAAAGTGAGTACTAGAACAAGAAGTCCCCCAAATGTGACAAAATGTTTCCTTTTGCAAATCTCGTAACATATAGGACCTTCCCAGCACACTGCTGGGACCACCCAGGGCCTCAGAAGGGGCGTACATTTCATTCGCTTTCGAGTAAATCCCCTCTAAGTGACTGTGGGGTGACACACTGGCCCATTGGCTCCGAAGGCTATTTGGGTTGGTTACAGTTTTTGTGTTGTTGCTTTACGAAAACAATACTGGGTAAATGTTTGAGGGGGAGGCTTTATCCGCTGAAGCCATCCCCACACTGATTTTGCTGTTCCCCCTTCTTCTGTGGATCTGACAACACTGGGGCCACGGGCCAGGAGCAAGGAGGCTGGAGCTCGGCATTCTAGGTGGTAGCACCTTAGGCAAGTGATTTTCAAAGGGTCATCGGATTCACTCCACAGACTCCGATTCTGTATGTTGAGGGGTAGGGCACAGAAATCTGCATTTTGAAAAAAACATCCTCAGAACCTTCTTTGTATGCTAAAGTTCTAGAACCAGTAATTCAGGTTTCAGAAAGAGCAGAGGTCATGTGGCCTTGGGTAAGTCACAATTTCCCTTAGCAGTCACAAGAAGCTAATAACACGTGCCTGAGGATCGGTGAGGAGCTGGGGTAATGGATTTCATTACAGTCATTCCATTCCATCAGGTCCATTACACAAGCCTGGTGCATGAAGACTTTAATTAGTATCTAATCCAGGCAGGACCTTCCAGTACCTTCAGGAAGGGGGCGCTCCAGAAATACAGCCACCCTAAAGCTCTGCTTGCCCCCTGAGCCACACGGGAGCTGACAGGATTCTAAAATGGTGCAGACTGTCACCTGTGTAAGGGAGAGGAGCGCTGTCTTTTTGAAAGGGAACCAATACATTTCTGCTTTACCAATGTGACCGTGGAAGTTTAATCGGGAGCAGCTTGGCCTCGAATTCCCACCGGAACAGAAATTTATGTCAGGGCAGAAAAAACATTTTGGGTTCCTGGTCTCTGTCTGAGATCATAATGCTTCCATCTCTTCCTGGACGTCAAATGGCCATACATAGACTCTGCTGTTTTTAAACAACAGGTGATCTCCGCTATCCAATCCCATCGCTTGATACAATGTTTACGAAGGAGCAGAAAAAGTAAGCATGGATTGGGAAGACATCTTATCTCCATTATACGCATTCACACTTTAATCTACCGGTGCCCCGGAGTTAACCCTAAAACAAATTTCAATACGCATGGGCATGTTTCAGAGGATTCTCACTTGTTACCAAGTACTTCGGTCGATATAAATGGAAAACCATCGGGGCGCCTGGGTGGCTCAGTCGGTTAAGCGGCCGACTTCGGCTCAGGTCACGATCTCGCGGTCCGTGAGTTCGAGCCCCGTGTCAGGCTCTGTGCTGACAGCTCGGAGCCTGGAGCCTGTTTCAGATTCTGTGTCTCCCTCTCTCTGACCCTCCCCCGTTCATGCTCTGTCTCTCTCTGTCTCAAAAATAAATAAATGTTAAAAAAAAAATAAAAAAAAAATAAATGGAAAACCATCTCAACTAAGAGTTTAAAGTCTTCCTTCGGTCAAGAATCTGCAAAGTGAATTTTATGTAAATGAGCAGAAAGAAAAAGGGCTTCTAATTGCAGGAGGAATGACAGTAATTATCAGGATGCTTGGAAAGCTGGACACAGAAGAAATGAACGTGCCTCATCAGCTCGTCCAAATCGCTTTTAGCCTAAGGCCACGGGCAACCCTCAGCCAGGGAAGCCGCCTGCAGCACTTTTGACAGCCCACACACCGCACATCTATAGAAAAGGAAACAGTGTCCGGAGAATACCAAGAGACACTGATCTTCTGATAGCTGATTTCGAAACCATCGTGATGGTGAGTTGCACACACACCAGTTGGTCCCCTCCCACCCCCCCCACCAAAGCAAGACAGAGGGGCTGAACTAGAAGATGTCTGAAGACATGATGAAGACAGATTGAAGACCTGAAGACTAGAATTTAACCAGGAGGGAAAAGGGGTCACATCCTTAAAGGGACGAGAGTTTCACTATGAAAAAATGAAATAGGTGTTGGTGCAACCCTAGCATTTTTTCTTAACCATAGTGTTTAAGTTTGGGTTGGGGATATTAAACTTCAAGATTTCTGTGAAACAGCTCCAATGCCCTGGGAGCGGGGAGAAAATGCCATCTGGAGTGGAAGATCCTTGGAGTTCTGAATGAGTCATCCTCCTGAGTACTGAGTGATAAGCCTGGAGGATGAGGAGGTGGGGACCTAACTGTCTGGAGAGAGCACAGGAGAGCCATGAAGGGCCATCTATCCCTCTAGGAGTCACAAGTGCGGAAGGAAACACAGAGCAGGGGGGTGAGACTAGAGGAAGGCGGGGAGCCACAAATGAGCTGAAGGTAAGTGATTTGTTGCAGAACAGGTTAAGGACCCGGCCAGCAGCACCACAGTAATATTTAATTTTCACATACGAGGAAAGTGAATCCAAAAGATACGATTCAAGTCAACAACAGACAAGGGAGCTGAGAACAGGGTTTGTCACGACACCAAGAGGGGGATTCAATCCACTTAACACTAGCGACTGAGTCGGCCCAACTAGGACTGTCTCAACGGGGGAAATGAGAAGGTAGGACGGGGCCTCCTCCACATCTTCGTGCCCACATGTGCCTGATGATCAATAAACACTCAGTAGATACCTGATAGATGGTGTTGAACAAATGTTTGCTCTACTAAAGTTCCTTTGTTGAACTAAAGGAGCGAATGCATCCATTAGTAACTAGCCACCACTGAAGATAACTCAGGGTTTGTCGACACATTTTTTTTTTAATCCAATGTAATTGTCAGCTGACTAGAAACAGAATTACTGCACAATAATCAGAGAACTGCCATCCGGAAGAAGAAACTTATCAATGTACAAATTCAGCCCTTTTTATGTGCCAAGGAGACAAATCCCCCTACACTTTTCTAGAAACGTGTCGTTAAGTTGAATTCTGACTGGCGGAGCCAACGCTGCTATGAAATAGAATCAAGAAGTACCAGGCCTGGGAGGCACCAGGTAGGGAGCTCCCATGGACAAATAAGAAAATTAAAGGGAAAAAACTTGTCGACGGCTTAATTGAGTCAGATATTCAGTAAGTCATGGTAAGCCACTGGAGGGCTTTTAAAAAATATTACTTGCAGAGTCTGAATTAATCACTGTAGGGTAGGCACTGATGTGTAAAACCTCTTCAGATGATTCCATTGACCAGTGGGAGCTGAGAACCATTGAATTAAGGGTTGGCGAAGGGAAGAGCACTTTCTGGCAGAAGGAAGCGGTCACCTGACTTCTGTGTTCTACCTGGCTTCCGTCAGGATGCTGTATGCTCCCATCTGCTGGGTATTAATATAGGCTCTGATCTAAATAAGACTGACTTTGTGTGTGCCTGTGTGTTTTAATTATGAAGACAGATGCACACATAAGGAATTGTTTGGGGTTCACAGTGCCTTACTGTGCACGAGCCTCTCTGCTCTTTCCCCTGTGCCTGTGACTTGGTTTTCCTAACTTGGAGATTCTGCTTCTCAGGCATGGATGTGTTTTTATCACATTTATCCTCGGTCCCTTTGATGTAACCTGCATAATTATTACCATTTCTTGCTATCAGATCGTGCTAAGACTACAAGTTCGAAAAAAAAAACAAAAAAAGACATTGAAAAATATCTGAGCATGTGTGTCCGTGTGAGAGAAAGAAAATATCACAGAGACAGGGCTCATGGGGGGCCTGGGATACACTTCTGTGTTGTACTTTACTCGCCTTGCACTGAGTCTCCATGTTTCCTTGTGTAAAAAGTGGAGAGGAACGAGATCCACTTTCTCCCTCTTGACTAGTAAATATTACTTCACCTCTGTGAGTGTCTCTGTGTGTCTCTTTGCATGTGTCTGTATGTGTGTACATGTATGAGTGTCTAAGTGTGTGTGTAGTATGTGTGTGTCTGTGTCTGTGTGTATGTGAGTCTGAGTGTGCATGTACGTATATATGTTTGTTTGTGTGTCCCTGTATGTGATCCTTTGACATTGCACAAATCAGGAAACTGAGGCGCCTCGGCTAAGCCGGCCTGAACTCCCACAGCTGCACAGAGCAGGGCCACGGTCACTGGAAGCAGGGCTGCCTGTCCCGGACGACAGGGCCTAACACAGCAGCTAACAGCAGCGCCCCTGCAACAGCTCAGGGAAGTGAGTCCTCTGTGGTGTGCCTGCTTAAAAACAGAGAGGACGCTAATGACAATAAGAACAGCTGCTAATCTTATCGGGCTCATATCACGTGGGAGCTCCAGTTGTTGAATCCATACAACCGCCTCCTGATTTCCGTACTTTAGAGAAAAGGAAATGGAGTTTTAGAAAGGTTAAGTGATTTGACCCTTTGGATTTTGCATGGCGCAGGGACAACTGAGTTACAGGGCTGTGACAGAGGAGAAGACGTGCCTGTAAGGGTGGGTCCTGGAGCTGGTAAGTGTGGGCTGGGGGCTGAAGAAAGCAATGCCAAGTTATGAATGTGTAAGGAGAGTAGGAGCCGGACCAAGGGGCGGGCCCGTGCAAGAGCCGCCCCGAAGCCTGAGTGCCATTAGTTTCTCAGTGAGCCTACCTCCGAGTCTTGGCTTTCTTTAAGACACAAGTCTTTTTTTCTCTTTTATGAGGAGAAATAAAAGCCAGAGATAAGAGAGCCAGGAGATAAGACTGCTGGCGCTAGGCCGCACCCTGGGCTTAGCGTGTGGGGAGGGATTTCCCGGTGCTGCCTCCCTGCTGGATCTAAGGCCAGCCCCGGCCTGCTCGGCCTGCTCATCTACCTCGCTCTGCTAGTCCACCTGGAGCGCCTGACACTTGAAACGCTGACTCTCTGGTGTGCGGGATGCATCTGAGTGGGACCCAGAGAGTTCTCTGAGGTGGATTCCTCTGTCAGGAGACCTGCCCTGTGTTTGTGGAGACAACTGGAATGTCACTGATTTCGGGTGGAGAAAGAGAAGGCAACTCCCGGAAGCTGGTAACCAGGAGCAGAGTGCAAGACGGGCCCGCGTAGGGGGCTGTACAAGCCCCTTTTCCCAAAGTTGTGGTTGGCTCTGTAAGTGCCACTAGGAACTGAAAATTAAAACATTCAGTTCTCACAGGATGGCTTCTAGCAAGGGCATTCCGTAGTGCTTACTGAGTCAAAAGTAAATAAAACACAGACTTTAGTTATAAAATACAATTTTCTCATTTCTCATTTCCAACCAAATCTTCCAGAAAGGCTTCCCTGATCAGTATTGAGAGTGAATAAAGCTCCAGCGTCAACCTGCCTTCATCCCTGATTTTCCTGTTTACCGGAGACAGTGCTGTTTCCAAGGTCACAAATTCATTCTCCCAACAGTTCCCAAGTGTATGTACCCGTGAATTGCGGTGAGCATTATGGGGTCCAGAGATGGTCTCAAGAGATCATGCCATCAATGCCCTGAGTCTGGGCACCGGGTCAGTTACAAACGAGTAAGACCAAGTTGGTATCCTCAAGGAAATCACTACTATCTTTTCCTTCATACTTGCACGGCATTTCAGCTGGAAGGGGGCAGTTCCAAATTATTGGAGTCCTCACTTGAGAAAGGAGAAGAGGCATACCACTCAGGAGGGAGCCCCCTCCGCCATGTCTTCCAAAGTCTACAGAGCAGTAACTCAAGTCTGCACTGCACGCCCCCCCCCAAACTGTTTCTTTTTGTTTAACTAAAGTTAGAGTCAATGAATTTGCGTTACGACCAGTCCTGGTTTCGAACGGTCCAAAACGCTTCTGCAGAATCCATCTGGGGCCTTTCTCATATCCCAAAGATATCTGCCTCATTTGCCAAAGAGCGGGGTCTGTCTAGAGCCTGTAAGATAAACACACGTGAAAATGTAATGCCAGAGCAATTCTGAGGCCAAAAATACACCTACGGTACTGTGCACTCACTTCTCTTCACCCTGTTTCCACACAGACCTGAGATAACAGCATAGATAAGCGGCCTTAGGGGATCTAGCCCTGTGAAAGATGAAGTTCCAAGGGAATTTTTGGAATGCTCTGTAGCACATTCCTTTCCCTATTTCCTATGGACTCTTAACAGAAAACTATGACCTAGACATTGGCTTCCAACTAGGATTCTCCGAGCACTGGTCTTCGGCTGCTCCAAACCTAACTCCTTGGAAACCCGTCTATGACCAGACTTCCCACTCAACAGGCCAGTCTGTCCCCAAATGACCACCTCGAGAGGAGGGCCCACGCCTGTGAGGCGCCACTGCAGTGCTCAGGAAGAGCACTGTGCAAAGCTTCTGGAGTTGGCGCTCCGATCGGGCAGCTGCCTCTCCTGACTGGCCACAGGCTCTCCTGAGAGTAAGGAGCTGCTTGCTAGTTAGGTCAATTCATTTTCCTCCTCGCCAGTCAACGGAAACTCACTCGAAGCCCGATTTCCAAATGAATCAATGTTATCACCAGATGTCATCCTGTCAAGCAGCCCTTCTTGAAAACAAACTTTTCCTCAGCCTTGGAGAAAATGTAACTTTGGTGAGCCTGTGCACAGTTCTGTATGAAAGTTTCACATGCCTCACGTTGGCTGTATTATTAGTTCTTGGTGGACGCGCTTCCTGTCCCACGTATGGTTTTCCCATCATCCGCGATGTAACTGATATTTTATGGAGCCAACTGCTCCATGTCCGTCGGCACCTCCACACTCCCATGCTTCCTCAGCAAACCCCTGGGCTTCCAGGAACAGTTACGACACCCGCAGGAAAATGCTGCTGCCACGAATAGACTGAACTCAAGCATGAGGCCTTAACCCACACCGCCCAAGAGAAACTCAGAGACGTTCGTGCTGAGATAACAGACACAAATTTCCTCATGCCCCTAAATGAAGAGAACTCTCAGATGCTAAGACAAGGCAAATGAAAAGCAAGCAAAAACCCTAACACAAACAAAACCCCGGTCTCCGGCAGAAAGTCTCCTGTCAGAATTAGAATGGGCATAAATGCAGTGTCCTTGTCCAAAAATCACGTCTTCATGATTGATTGTGTGCAGACGTGAGTAGAAATTACTGTTTCCAGGAACAGAAACTTGGGTCACATTGTGAAAGCACAAGGAAACGTAGTGAGAGGTGCCTCACAATCAGGTGAGAGACGTTCTTGCTTTGTGTATCATTTTTTTAAATTTTTTTTTTTTTTCAACGTTTATTTATTTTTGGGACAGAGAGAGACAGAGCATGAACGGGGGAGGGGCAGAGAGAGAGGGAGACACAGAATCGGAAACAGGCTCCAGGCTCTGAGCCATCAGCCCAGAGCCCGACGCGGGGCTCGAACTCACGGACCGCGAGATCGTGACCTGGCTGAAGCCGGCCGCTTAACCGACTGCGCCACCCAGGCGCCCCATCTTTGTGTATCATTAACTAGGACTCAAACCTGCAAAAAAGTAGTGAAATGAGTAGGTTTATTTATTTTCAGAGAGAGAGAGAGAGAAAGCTCAGGGACGGGGCAGAGAGAGAGAGAGAGAGAGAGAGAGAGAGAGAGAATCCCAAGCAGGCTCTACACTGTCATTGTGGAGCCTGACGTGGGGCTGTAACTCACGAACTGCGAGATCACCACCTGAGCTGAAACCAAGAGCCAGCCCCTTAACCGACTGAGCCACTCAGGCGCCCCACCTATGTGATTTATTACTAACCGTGTGTTACCAATTTTGGTTATCGATTCTCCGGGCTACATGACAAACACAACCACCAACACAAGAGCAATTCCATTTAAAAAGCACAGAAATGTGACCTCCATAATTTCAAACATGGAACGTAGAACTAAAAGAGTAGAAGGTAAATCAGCTACAACGGACAAAGGGGCTTTACAGGCCTGACCCCCTCGTGAGCAGTTCACAGGCACGTCCGTTTGGAAGGGACCCATTAGACTAGTGACTACATCTTCTCTCTCTAGATGTCAGTTGAGGAAATCAAGACACAGCCTAAATGGTTTCTCAAAGTACCATTTAAGTTTGGATTCTTTTGATTAAATTAAATGTACCCTGAAAATGTTGGGCGAGTTAGAAAGGTGGGACACATAAAGGTGACCAACTGAGTAAACTTTTGTCCTATATGGGTTTCCATATAGGTTTTGGGGCTAGAACCCACAACACTCTCATTAACCATATAACTGCCAGCGAGAGAAGCCCTCTGAATCCCTGACACCCAATCCAATTTCAGAATGAACAGACCTTTAGCAACATCATCAGAATCACATTCATTATCTGCAAATTGCTCGAGATGCAGCACCAGCTGGCCCCACCAGTGGCTGACGCCAAGGGCAGGCGGCTGTCATTAGCCCTACACAGAAATGACATTCATCTGCTCGCCACTGTGCTCGGTGACATTTGATAGGACAGCGTGTTTTGAACTGTTGAAAAAGTATCTAAACTTGATTCCATAGAGGTAACTCGGGTGACAGAAAATTCAAACACTTTCTTCAAAACCAATGCTTCTATAATAGATATAGAAAAGGCAGGAGCCCCTGGGTAGCTCAGTCGGTGGGGCATCCAACTCCAGCTCAGGTCATGATCTCACAGTTTGTGGATTGGAGCCCCGAGTCGGGCTCCGTGTTGACAGCTCGGAGCCTGGAGCCTGCTTCGGATTCTGTGTCTCCCTCTCTCTCTGGCCCTCCCCACCTTGCGCACGCGCGCACTCTCTCTCTCTCAAAAATAAAAACATTAAAAATGTTTCTTTCTAAGCAATTTTTTTTATATTCATTTATTTTTGAGAGAGAGAGATAGAGTGCAAGTGGGGGAAGGGGCAGAGAGAGAGGGAGACACAGAGTCCGAGGCAGGCTCCAGGCTCCGAGCTGTCAGCACAGAGCCCGACGCGGGGCTCAGACCCACAAACCATGAGATGGTGACCTGAGCCAAAGCCAGACACTTAACTGACTGAGCCACCCAGGTGCCCCCCCCCCCCCCACCAAAAATACATGTTTTTTTAAAAAAGAAAAGAAAAGGCAGTTCTGGGGAATAAAAACCAGTTTCATCTTATTTGCTGCATTTGTGGGGCTGCATAAAATTTAAGAGCAGTGGACCATAGGTCTAGTATTTGCATGGGCCCTGCACTACGGAATAACAGGGAAACGGGAACACACTTCCCACTGAACGTGGCTTCACCGCAGGACTCCAAATGAGGCTGGAGCTAATGCTACTGATGTAGATCTTGCCACAGTAATTAAGGTGAACACTCAGCCTGACAGGGAGCCACCTAATCTCACCCTCTGGGGCATTTCCTGTACTCCTCAAATACATCTGCAGGACTCAGCATCTAATTGAATTGTCGGGCCAGATGCAAAAGAAGCGAGGGACAAGTGTACCAAATCTCACCCACAGTATTGCGTTACAGGCCATTCTGCTCTCAGCACAGCAGGGATCTCAGGCCCAAGGGGAGGACAGAGGCAGCTTCGTGCCAGTACACCCTTCTCCCGTGGGTGCTCACAACAAATTAGCGTTGGACCTGGTGGCACCAGTATGCAGCTCTTCCGAAGAATGATGGGCCTTCTCTGAGGCAAGTTCAAGTGCTCCTCAAGGACGCCTGCTTGCAACTCGTCAGGGCCAGAGTTTAGAACACAGTCCAGGCTTTTTCGACCGACGGCTTTGGCATTTCTTGAAATATCCCCCTCTCCTCAGCCCTGCTCTCTGGCAGGTGAGGATCAGAGGCACGCACACGAGAGCAGGTCGGAGGGGATGACAGCCGACCATGTGTTCCCTCCAGCCGGTACGTCATCTCGTTTTCCTCGAACTGCTGCTAGTTTTTCAACCCACGTACCTCTCTGCATTAGGAACTGCTATCAGCAGAATCTTTCAAGACAACAGCTTCCATCACTTTTTACCCCACAATTATTAGTAAAAGACTCATTGATGATATTCTATTACCATAGCTCTTTTCTAGATATTGCTGATCCTTTTCATTCGAAGGACCCATTTTGCAAAGTTGAGGGCATCCTCCTTTACATTTAAAGCACAATCCCATAGGGGCGCCTGGGTGGCTCAGTCGGTTAGGCGTCCGACTTCGGCTCAGGTCATGATCTCACGGTCCGTGAGTTCGAGCCCTGCGTCAGGCTCTGTGCTGACAGCTCAGAGCCTGGAGCCTGCTTTGGATTCTGTGTCCTCCTCTCTTTCTCTCTCTCTCTCTCTCTGCCCCACTCCCGCTCACGCTCTGTCTCTGTCTCAAAAATAAATATAAACATTTAAAAAAATTTAAAAAATAAAGCATGATACTGTGAAAATGATACTAATCTTTACATTAGAAATTGGGCTGAAAATATTGGCTTTATTATTTGGCAACCTGGTGATCTTGGGCAACAGGGATGGTGCTCTCCTAGCCCAGGGTGGTGCCTCTCTAGCTGTGCTGCTGAGAAGCTCAGATGAGATCATGATCAAAGGAGAGGTGTCAGGCATGGCGCCTGACATCTAGAAGAATATCCCATATCTGGAAAAATCAAAATCCACACACCCAAAAACCTCACATATGAAAGTATAGTTTGTCTTTTATAAAATGCACAGCTATAGGTTAGGTCCTTGAAAACCAGAATGCTGTTTGGGTTTTCAGAGTTAAAATGAGATTTTCTTCTACAACTAAGGGGTATTGCTGCCTGCAGATAAAATTTTACCTTTCAGTGGCCTCGCACCTTGAAGTCAAGATGGTTGTCTTTAAATTCTTTTTAATGTCTATTTGTTTTTGAGAGAGAGAGACAGACAGGGAGACAGAGTGCGAGTGGGGGAGGGGCAGAAAGAGAGAGAGGGAGACACAGAATCCCAAGTAGGTTCCAGGCTCGGAGCTGTCAGCACAGAGCCTGATGCGGGGCTCGAACTCACGGACCGTGAGATCATGACTTGAGCCGAAGTTGGACACTTAACCGACTGAGCCACTCAGGTGCCCCATGAGATGGTTGTCTTTAAAAGAAAGATGTAGAAAGAGAAGATATATACAGTATTTTAGAAGGCCAAATAGTAACAGATTACTCCTTCAACACACATGGCTTGTCATTCCTTGGTATCTCCAGCCATACATCTAAGTTAAACTTTGACTTTTAATTAGGGCTTAACGTGCGCACTTTTCAAAAGTCTAGTGAATCTTTCAAGCTGTAAACTTGGTGTTTTTGTAAATCATATGTTTTCTACTCTTTTCAAGGCTTCTATGTTATGTTTTCTCTACTATTTGGTCATTGTCTCTGAATCCTCAATTTCACGGCCATTTCATGAATCCCAATTCCATGGGAAGCTGGAAAAGTGGTATTAAAGAAAGCACTCCCTCTGGGACGGCAGACAGAGGAGAGGCCTGGGGACAAGGCTTCTTGCCTGTGTGTCCTTAGCCTGCCACCTCACACCTTTGTACTGGCAGCTTTTCTATCAGCAAACAAGGATGTGCACCTTACAGACCATCTGAAGTCTTTTCTTAAAAAACAGACATTACGATCAAACTAAAAATACACATGTCACCCTTGATGCATTATGAAGTACAGAGCATTACCTAGCAAGAAGTCAGGCTGGAAAGCTGAATTTGCATCTCATCAATGCTTTGGGCAGCTTGTGGTGACAGGAAGTAGAGAAAACAGCCCAGCAATTGGAGGGAAGCATGGGAAGCAAATCTGGCAGGTGGGGCATTCCCCAGCACTGATGCAGCGAACGCCGGTTCCCACAGTCGCCCACACACCACGGAAAGGGGCTGTCCCCTCGAGGGGCTAGAGAGCACGAGGAAAGGTGAGGCGTGGGCCCAATTTGGGGATCAGGGTTCCAGCCATCTACCAGTAAAAAGGCATTTTGAGAAACGCCAATGCACTGGTTGGTACATGACATAAAAGAGTGGTGGTTAAGTCTTGTGTGTTTGAAGATGCTCAGGGTGAAGGCTGGAGTGCTGCATGACTTGATTCCTCAGCTGAGACATGACTGGTTTTAAAATATTTCAGACACGGAAGGGTGGATGATGAAAGGAAAAATAAGCTTGACAGTCAGGGGCTCTGGGTGTGTGTTTTGACTTCTGAGTGTTAAGCGAAATAAAAAATAAGAAGTATTAAAAAGTCCATTGGTGGCACCTCCCCTTCCAGATCTCTCCTGGAAAACCACTTCGGACGTGCACCAGAGCGGCTTATTTAAACATGCTGATGGCAGTGCTCAGTCTATCAGCGAACAAATCCAAAGCAATCTAAGTATCCATCAGTAATCACACAAGTGAGGCTGTCTGTTTGTTTTGTTTATTTTGAGAGAGAGAGAGGGAGAGAGAGTGCATGTGCGAGTGGGGGAGAGGCAGGGAAGTAGAGAGAGAATCTCAAGCAGGCTCTGCACTGCCAGCACGGAGCCCGATGTGGGGCTTGAACCCACAAACCATGAGATCGCGACCTGAGCCAAAACCAAGAGTTGGATGCCTGACTGAACCACCCAGGCGCCCCCAAAGGCGGCTGTTTCATACCTACTGCAATTTGGAAAGCTCTCAAGTAAAGTGAAATTAAGTTAAAAAGAAAACAATGGCACAACAAGTAAAGTATATGAACCCATCTGTACAAAAGTAGGAAGAAAACTTATTTTTATGTGAACATGCATTTGCATGTAAAATACAGAGAAAAACTTCTGGAAGGACACCTCCCACATGCTTGATAGTGTGCGTAGGACCTGAGGGCATCTGAAAGCATGGTTCTTGCTTCTTACTAACATCCAACTTCCTGTAACCACTGAACTTTTCCCCAAGAGGATGTGTTTTTGTATCGTGTCATGAAAATACAGCCAAATCGGGCTCTGCACTGACAGTATTGAGCCTGCTTGACATTCTCTCTCTTTCTCTCTCTCTTTCTCTCTGCACCTACCCCACCTGCTCTCTCTTTCTATCTCTCAAAATAAATAAATAAATTGGGGAACCTGGGTGGATTAGTTAAGCGTCCGACTTCAGCTCAGGTCATGATCTCACTGTTTGTGGGTTCGAGCCCCGCATCAGGCTCTGTGCTGACAGCTCCGAGCCTGAAGCCTGCTTTGGATTCTGTGTCTCCCTCTCTCTCTGCCCCTCCCCTGCTCGGGTTCTGTCTCTCTCTCTCTCTCTCTCTCAAAAATGAATGTTAAAAAAAAATAATAAAAATAAATAAATAAATAAGGAGCAGGAGCCCCTGGGTGGCTCAGTCGATTAAGTATCTGACTTCAGCTCAGGTCATAATGTCACGGTTTTCGGGTTCAAGCCCCACATCGGGCTCTCTGCTGCCAGTGTGGAGCATGGAGCCCACTTTGGATCCTCTGTCTCCCTCTCTCTCTGCGCCTCCTCTGCTCTCTTTCTCTCAAAAACAAATAAACATTAAAAAAAAACTTAAAAAAAATTTAAATACAGCCAAATAAATAAAAAAAACAGAGACAGAAAAAAAAAAGGGAGGGAGTGAAAGACAAAGGGAAGACTAAAGGAATGCAGGACAGCAAGGCAAGCTGGTGAATTCCAGAGCTTGATGTTTTCATATGCAAAGGGCCAGGGGTAAGACAGGCGACATTCTAGTTCAAGTGGCAAAGGCCTTTTGTTCCAAAAAGAAAACAATGTCAGCATTAAAGAAATGGGGTTCATAATAGAGCTAGGTCCCCATTAGCAGAATGAAGGAGGCTTTCATCAGGATTGACAGGCAAGGATGACCACCCCGGGTAATCACAGGGAAAGTCAGATGACTGTGGAGGCCACATGCCCCAGGTGCACCCTGTAATTTGTATCGTAATGAACTATTACCTTAGCAAAATCATGGGCCAGGCATTTAATTTGCAAGTGCAGATGCCTGGCAGTTGACGTGAAAATTACTCTGAAATTACCCCTGTGTAATCTGAACAGCCAGAAGTGTGACCAAGGTTCCTCAGGGAGAGTTGCACATGGGAAATTGCAGGCTGTGGGGTGACATTTCCAGCAAAGGTGTTAGATGCACCTGTGTTCTGACTCATGAGGAAGTCCTAGAACATTTCCTAGGAAATGTTTTGCAGCTTCACAGATTAGATTTTGGGGTCTTCCTGGGGTCCCTGACACCCAGAGGGCCTGCCCTGAATTGATCCCATCTTCAGAGTAGAGGCACATGGGGACCCAGAGTACAGAGTCTGAAAACAGGCTTTCTTCTTGGAGGTGACCATCGTGTTCCTGACTCGGTACTTCAGGCTTCATGGGCTGTTTATGCAGATGAGAGAGGAATGAGCAGGTAGCACAGGTGCCACAGATGTGGGGAAGAATGAGCTTTTTACTCTCCTCCCTTATATCAAGGTTTGAGGAAGAAGATCACGATTTACATTTATCTCCCTCCCTGTGGGCCACCTCAATCAGCTGCCAACACACATTCCCTTCCCCCCTCTGATTACACGATTAAGAAGAGAAGCTACCACAACCAGTTCCTTTCTTCCATGGCCCGCCACACGGGAGGGAGGAGCTGAGGAGGAGGAGGAGGAGAGACCGATGCACATCGGGTGTTAGGATGTCTCCCGCTCACCTGCACAAGTTCCTGTAAGCTTGAGTCAGTCAGCCCTTTCTGCATCCTGACGAGAGCAGGGCAGGGCTGGGGCTAACCTGGGGACACCGGTGTTCACGCACTGATAAACCTCATGGGGAACCTTCTAACTCGTCACAACATCACAAAAATCGTATGAGAAAAATGCCACTCTCTGATTCCTCCTTCAAAGTTTGATCTTGTTCTGAACACTCCTAATAAAAATCATAAATCCTTGGTGTTCATAAAACACGTTTTGCCATACCTTTTAAATGCTTTCCATGCTTCCGGTGCAAACTGCCTTTTGTTAAAGCGATGGCCCTTCCTATTGTGGTCACATAGACTCAGACTCCTAGAGTGAACATCCCTGAGATCCCCACCCTGCAACAACTTCACTCAGTAGTCACCAGGCAGAGTCTAAGAATATGCATTTAAAAACATTTTTTAAATGTCTTTATTTTTCAGACAGAAAGAGACAGAGTGTGAGTGGGGGAGGGGCAGAGAGAGAGAGAGAGAGAGAGAGAGAGAGAAAGAGAGAGAGAGAGAGATACAGAATCCGAAGCAGGCTCCAGGCTGAGCTGTCAGCACAGATCCTGACGCGGGACTTGAACTCATGAACCGCGAGATCCGACTGAGAAGCTTAACCAACTGAGCCACCCAGGCACCCCAGATTATGCATTTTTTTTTTTTTTTTTTTTTAAATTTTTTTTTTCAACGTTTATTTATTTTTGCGACAGAGAGAGACAGAGCATGAACGGGGGAGGGGCAGAGAGAGAGGGAGACACAGAATCGGAAACAGGCTCCGGGCTCCGAGCCATCAGCCCAGAGCCTGACGCGGGGCTCGAACTCGCGGACGGCAAGATCGTGACCTGGCTGAAGTCGGACGCTTAACCGACTGCGCCACCCAGGCGCCCCATTTTTAATAAGTGCCATTGCTGGCGTTAACGCTAAGAAACGTTGGGATTAAAGGGATTGTGAATCATGCTCAGAACACAGACTTATACACACGTAATTGAGAAGCGTCTCGAAATGAATATAAAATAGTGCTCACGTGAACTGCTGTGCTGGGCACCACGACATGGTTTTGCCAACTTCGAGATCTCGATGGAAACGCGCAGCCTCTGAGCATTTGTGGTCAGATGTGAATAGCACCCTCGTGGCGGTGGGGGAAATATTTTCCCTTGTTTCAAGTGGGCAGTGGGAGCAGTGAAAGCCTAAGTAAACTCTGACCATTAGATAATGGGCCATTATAACTCTGGACGACTTCCTGAATGGCTCTAAAAAAATGGGTCTCTCATTTCCTGCCTGCAGGAAAGAGAAATATTAGGATAGGATTGTGTACCAAAAAAATGCAAGCGTGCAAGCCTGCAACAGGAGGTGGACAGAGCGCAGGAGAGGGGCACAGGGTGGGGGAGAGAGGGAGAGGGAGAGACCGATTCATGGCTTAGAAGGGAAAACACAAAGGGAAAATAAAAATGCTGTTCTCTCATGGGCCGTCAAAGCCCCACATCTCACACGTCCCTCCGGCTCGGCCTGCCAGCTGCTGTTTGTCCACAGCTGGGTGGTCACCCTCCATCCTTGCCGCCCCCCCCCACCCCCCGCCTGGGCAGGGGAGTCAAGGTTGCCCAGGCTGGGGGTCTCACCCCGGTACCCTGAGCAGCAGGGCGGGCAGACAAAAGGTAAGGGGAGAGCGATAAAAGCAGGACAGAAAAGAGTCACCCTGCAGCTCCTATTAAAGCAGAAAACTCTGGAATAGATGGTTTCATTCCAAGAGACTGCCAGGAAAGAAAAGACGTGGCCGACAGAAAAGCCACAGCTTCATTTTTTCCCAGACTCTAGTGATACGTCTTTTCATGCTCTCTTTTCCTCCAAGGGAGCAAAATCAACTCACTTTTTTGGATTACCACAGGCTTTTTTTTTTTTTCTTTCTTTCTTTCTTTCTTTTTTTTTTTTTTTTTATAAATCTTACAAGCTGTCATTATGGTTTTAACGCATTAAGAGTGTCCCCAGCTCAGAAGCCCCTGATTCTGTACTGACCAGCTGTGTGAACCTGAGCAAATCACCCTCTGAGATTCACTTTCCTCCACTGGACACTGGAGATATTAAGCAGGGAAATTGTGAACCAATATAGAAATTACACAATTCATGAAAATTACTTAGCACAGGGCCTGGTATATGTAAGTGTTTGACAAACAGCAGCTTTTTTTTTTTTTTTTTCTTACATTTATTTATTTTTGAGAGACAGCGAGCGCACAAGTGGGGACGGGCAGAGAGAGGACACAGAATCCAAAGCAGGCTCCAGGCTCTGAGCGGTCAGCACACAGCCTGACACGGGGCTTGAACTCACAGACCGTGAGATCATGACCTGAGCCGAAGTTGGATGCTTAGCTGAGCCACACAGGCACCCCAACAGCAGCTTTTAAAATACTATTAATAATGGTTTTAAACGAGGTCCAAGGCATAAAGGAAGTCGTTAGTGGAAGAAGGTCATGTGTTCCTGGGGCAGAGTGATGTTCAAATCATGAGTATTGTCCAACTCAGGGTCCCATGAAACATGGGGCTAAATACACATGAGCTTGAATTCTGCATCCCCGCTGTGTCTCGTGGGGCCGGGATGAACCCCCATTTCCTTATCTTCACAGTAAAAAGTGGGTTTGTGAAAATTAGGAGATACAATGTAGGCGTTCAGTCGGTTATGAGTTTAAGCCGCACACAGGGCTCTGTGCTGACAGCCTACTTGGGATTCTCTCTCTCTCCTCTCTCTCTCTCTCTCTCTCTGCCCCTCCCCCACTTGTGCTCTCTCTCAAAATAAAGAAAATTTTAAAAAATTAAAAGAAAAAGAGGTATGATGTATAAAGAACCTAGTGTTGCCAGGAGACAGAAACCTCAAATGCCAATTCTCTCCTCTGTCCTGATACTTAGCAAATCTTATTTAGCAGACTTTCACACCACTCACTTTATGGTATGGCTAAAACTAAATTTCTAAATGTTCAGGGATTCTTGTCCAGTTACATCAGATGTATTTTCAGAAAGTAGGAGAAATATTAGTTTTGAAGCACCAACCAAGTACTGGACTCTTTTGTTCCGTTGGAGAAGAGAATCATCCTCATTTTATAGAGAATCAAATGGGCCCAGTAAGATGCAGCCATGTCTGGGGTTCAAAGAGCACAGAGCCTACCTGACCCCGGAGCCCATGCGTTTTCCATGCCACCAAACAGAAACCCGTGGAAAAACAAATGCACGCTGGAGACCTCAAGAATACAGGAATGACTTGGGTTTTTGTAATATTGAGAGGATTTGTAGGAATGCAGTGCAAAGAGGGCGACTACGTGTCAACTCCCATGCCTCCGGCAAGATCCAACTCATAATGTGGCTGTTAGTATTTTTTTTTTCAACCTGGTATGAGTCCCTTACATGATTAAATACGAACTACCTGTGCGAATGTTTTTATTCAAGGCAGGCTGACTGCTGTCCACTTTCGAAGGCTGCTGGTGTCCTGATTTTCTGTTGCTACAAGGATCATCTCAGGTTCTAGAGACCCAGAGAAGGCAAGGAAGTACCTTCCTTGGATCTGAGCATGCCCTTCATTCCAATGAAAACGTGCCACTGCCACGTTTCTGCTGTTTTTCTGTTTGCTAAAGATTATGGACCGGCCGTACTCCTCTGGAATTCAGACAAGTCACTGAACTGAGGGGGCCACGAAGGAATGCAGGCGAGCACCGGGCTGGAATGAGTGCCCCAGGACACCTCCTCACTCCCATCGGAGGCCAGAACACCAGCATGCCAAATTCCTCCTCCCCATAACTGCCCTCCAGCAACCTGAAGACAACTATTATATCCTCCCTTTGTTTTCCCTCAGAAAAACATCCCGCTCCACCTCTCTCTGTTGCTGTGACTTTTTCCCAGTGCCTTCCCCACCTCTGGGCCTGATCCGGTTTGCAAACACCCCTCCCCCGTGCAGCTCTGGAACTGAGCACTTCTAACCGACAGAAGCTTGTCCAGCTTCCCATTTCCTTCTTATCCCTTACTGCAATTCAACCCAAATGAGAGATGGAGAATACTCTGGCAATCAGGCAAATGGCAGCAGGGAAGGCATTTTGCAGAAGTCATTAAAGTCCCAAAGCGGGGGCGCCTGGGTGGCGCAGTCGGTTAAGCGTCCGACTTCAGCCAGGTCACGATCTCGCGGTCCGTGAGTTCGAGCCCCGCGTCGGGCTCTGGGCTGATGGCTCAGAGCCTGGAGCCTGTTTCCGATTCTGTGTCTCCCTCTCTCTCTGCCCTTCCCCCGTTCATGCTCTGTCTCTCTCTGTCCCAAAAATAAATAAACGTTGGAAAAAAAAAATTTAAAAAAAAAAAAAAAAAAGTCCCAAAGCGAAGTGGAGCTAGCCTGGGTGGGCCTGACTCAATCAGGTGAAAGCTTTTAATAAATGTCTGCGCCCTTCCTGGCAGGAGATACTCGAAGCAAACAGTTCTTCCGTGAACAGGCCCCAGAAAGGGGCAGCCTCTAGGAGCACGGGCCTCAGTCCTTGCCGCCTCCAGGAGCTGGATTCTGCCAACAACCCGGATGAGCCTGGAGAACAGTGAGCTCCAGATGAGAACCCGGCCCGATCACAGCCTTGGGAGTCCCCAGGAACACAGGCATGGAAACAGTGCGATGATATGTGTGTGTTGTTCAAAGCCACGACATTTGTGGTAACTTGTGACAACATCACGGTCTGGGCTTTTATTTCATTATGGTAAAAACTACCCCAACTGTTTTTCATAGGTGCGTTTATTTGTTAGCCAGCTTTCCTCTACCCTGTGTCTCGGCAGCTGGCTTTGGCCTGACCTTGTCACGGATAAAGTCCCTAATTCTGTTCCGTTTATCGTGGGCTATGTTTTAGGATCCTCATCTAGCCAACCTGTGTGTTATCATCTCTCCTCATTTCTTGTATTCAGAAAACCTGGGTACTCACTGAACCTGGACAGTCATTCCTAGCATGCTGCCACTGACCCATGTACATAATAACATACAGACACAGGGGATTTCATTTCACCAAAGACTCCTCAGTATATTTAAATGTTAATGGTTGGTTGCGTTGTATTAGTGAACACACACACATATATATATATGTGTGTGTATATATATATACATATATATATATATTTTTTTTACTTTTTAGAAGTTTATTTATTTATTTTTGAGAGAGGGAGGGAGGGAGGGAGGGAGGGAGAGAATCCCAAGCAGGCTCTGTGTCATCAGCACGGAGCCCGATGCAGGGCTTGAATCCACCAACCGCGAGATCACGACCTGAGCCGAAAGCAAGAGTAGGATGTTTAACCGACTGAGCCACATAGGTGTCCCTAGTGCACATATTTCTAAAACACAATTTTGGCTAATGAGTAGCAATTTATTTTCAGGGAAAAGAGAATTCTCTTTCCTCAGTTTCCAATAATCATCGGTAGACCCACCATAGGTCTCCACTTGGCCTAGAAGCAAGCTCTGGATACGTATGATGCCTCACGGGATCACTTCTGTTACGATGCAGATAGGTTTTCCTGCCCCTGTATGAACTAATGGTTGTCATTCTCATAATGCGCTCATCAAAGGCAGTATTCTACAGAGAGCTCTAGACCTTTGGCACAGGCATCTGCTACAGTCCTTCCGGGACTATGGCGTGGGCTCAGTGTAGTGAGTCATGAAGAACATCCAAAGGAAGTCCTTCACTTTAGAGGGCCCACACTTCATCTGTCTGTGGCCCTGTTGATACTGCAGTGGTTGAGACCACCAAAATCAAAGTCCCCAAGGAGGAGTGTGTAAATGACTGTTGGGAGTTGAATTGTTCAGTAAGACATGTTCGAGTCCTAATCTCTGTCTGGTACCTGTGAATGTGACCTTATTTGGAGACTGGTACTTTGAAGATGTAAGTAAGTTAAAGTGAGGTCACACTAGATTAGGGTGGGCCCCTAATCCAACGACTCGTGTCCTTTCGGGAAGAGGGAAGTTTCAACACGTATACAGAGAGGAGAATGACGTGTGATGATGGAGGCGAAGATGGGAGTGGCTCGTCCACAAGGCAAGGAACACCAAGGATTTCTGGCAACACCAGAAGCTAAGACGACGCAAGGGAGGATTCTCGCCTACAGGCTCTGTAGGAGCCAGCCTCTGCCAACCCCTTGGTTTTGGACTTCTGGTCTCCAAACCTGGGAGAGAATAAATTCCTATTGTTTTAAGCCACCCAGTTGGTTGTAATCTGCTATGGTTGGTTGTATTTGCTATTAGTTATTAGGGAACTAATACACTATGATTGCCCGGAACCAGCCATTCCCACCATACCTCCAAGTGAGGGTCTCAGACAGAGGTGACTTCCAGAAATGCGTGAAGGAGTGGCCTACTGCCTATGTAGACAGAGGGACTGACAGTCTATAAGGGGCCTGAAAATGCAGACCTTGGACAGTAATCCTTCATGAAACAAATCCTTGTTTGAGGTTCTGGAAAATAACCATATGAAGATGCTTTGCTCCCCTCGGTGGTTTTGTGTCTGAGGAATCTGCCACCAGCTGAGTTTAAATACGCTGTTTCTTTGCGAGTCATAGGTAGGAGACAAAGGAAATGAAAGGAAAACAAAGATGCTTAGGAAGAAAGTGTAGGGTAGGGGGGCAAAAGGGAAAAGAAGAGAAGGTGAATAAGGTGAGGTTGATGCATCTCCTGTAGATGCATGAGGTTCAAGGCTACCCCTCTACTCAACCAGGTCCTGTGAACACAGTAATTATGTCATGCAACTTTACATACAGCTATATGTATATGTCATGATTTCAAAATGCATTTTGTACTTTGGTTTGGTTAAAAATGCTCAAAAGCCACTGAACATTTCTATTTGGCAGCCTTTCTGGTGCCAACTTTTCGTGAGTCTACACGTGGCTTCAAAACTCCTTACAGAATAAGCAAGAAAACACTTAACAGCATGTTCTGGAGAGAGGAAAACAGCTTGCAAATTAAAAACAAACAAACGTCACCCACTCTGCTGCCAGCAGGCACCCAGGAGCTGTGCAGAAATGGTCACTCCTGTTCCAGGGTAATCTGGCAATCGCCAATATCTAGGGTACATGTCCCAGGCCGACACTACATCAGAAGATAATGTTCCTTTTGCTCCCGAAAGCCCACAATTGATAACTGCCCTGTTAATCATTTCCACTCCCTATCTGCAAGGAGCCTTGCCAAGCAAGGCACATTTCAAAATGCTTTCTGTTTAAACGGCTATTGCTTTTTCCATGAGGAAAATTCTACCTGTAAAGAAAAAAAAAGTCCTACCTGGAAAACTCTTTGATATAAACGTGGCAATCAGGAGTACCTTCCAAGCATTCAAAATACAGGACTGAGCTTTCATTCTTTGATGTACACCTTTTGCGGGGCATTTTCCTAATGTGCACTGACATGGGTTGGTATGTAGGGGGTGGGGGAGCTTACCATCACCAGCACCCCCACCTCCTGATAAATGATTAATGTCACTGGGTCACCTTAGATTGTAGCTCAACATAGAGGAATCTTCCCCATTTGTTCCTACCACACCCAGTTTGCAGTGACTGATATTTGTTAAAAACACAACAAATATAAACAAGAGCTTCTGATGATTAGAGCTATATAATAACTCTTGAAATCAGGTAGTCTTTTCTCCAAATGATGCTAGAGCAGTTGGACATCAGAGGCAAAAGGATTACCTTCTAACTAACCCTCACACACTATACAAATATTAACTCCAAACGGATCCCAGATTAAAGTCTCAGATGCAAAGCTATGAAACTTTTGGAAGATATCATGAGAGAAAACCTTCAAGATTTGGATTTTGGTACAAGGTTCTTAGATGTGACATGAAAAGCATGAGCCATGAAAGAAAAAAAAAAAATGGAGAAATCAGACTTCACAATTAAAAACTTTTATTCAGCAAAAAACCCCATAAAGGGGTTGAAAAGCTACAGACTGAGAGTAAATATTTGAAAACCACGTGTCTGCTCAAAGACTCATATATAGAATACACAAGAAGCTCCCAAAATATACAAATGCTCACTTCTGGCAACAGCCTAAATGTTTCCAGCTCTGGAAGATGCCCGGGCCAGGGGAGAAAGGGCTAGTTTCTCACAAATGATTGGCCTCTTCCTTTTCTCTCCTCAGGTATTTCAGATGCTTCACCACTGATGGAAGGGAAGAAGAAAACAGGACCCACGTCTCAGGTGTGAAATTTAAGGGGGCACCAAAGACTATAATCAGGACAAATAATATTTATTGCAATATTAAAAAAAATTTTTTTAATGTTTATTTACTTTTGAGAGAGAGAGAGAGAGAGAGAGAGACAGAGTTTGAGCAGGGGAGGGGCAGAGAGAGGAAGACACAGAATCCAAAGCAGGCTCCAGGGTCTGAGCTGTCAGCACAGAGCCCGACACGGGGCTTGATCCCACAAACCGTGAGATCATGACCTCAGCCGAAGTCGGATGCTTAACCGGCTGAGCCACCCAGGCGCCCCCTTGCAGTATTTTTAATGACCTGAATTAATGTCATAAAATCCATGATGGACCAAGTATCGAAACGTAATGCACACAGGTTTCAATGCCCACCTCATTCGTTACCTAATTCTGGCCACAGAAGGAAAAACAATGGAAAGAACACAGCTTTCGGGGTGGGTGTTTCAGTTTATTTTCTCAGGTGATTTTCAGCACATACTGAGGACCATTCGCGCTCCTCCTGCGTCTGATGGCAGCCACTCCAGGCCCCTCTTCTGCCCTGCGGCACTGAGCCCCCACAAAGCGTCGGCTTGCTCCCCTGTCTGCCCCCTTCCGACCCAGGGATCCCTGCTCTGTCTTCTCCCCTCTCCGGGTGCTCCATTCCAAGCCCCTCTGTGGGTGTTTCTTCTCCACCCAGCCCCGGACGTTGGCCCATCTATTCCTGCCTCAGTCTCCCCGGTGGGCTAATTTACTCCCTGCTCCCTCCTGCTGGCCAGGCTTAGGAGCCACTGCGTCCAGAATGCCTGTGGCTCAGAGCAGAAAAGAGTGAAGGACTCCTGAGCGGTGAACTCGTTTTCTCTGAACGTAAGCTCCCTGCCTGGTACCTGGAGGTGGGGAAAGACGTGTGAAAGATACGCCATGCTACCGGAAGACGTGGGGGCTCCACAAAACAGTGGAGTTCTTGAAACTCTTTCTTGTCTTTCTTACCCCATTTCTGTGTGGAGAGGGCGAAGGTGATGCTCTGGGACCCAGAAACCTAGGGCTGTCCACAGGCAGCCCAAACTTCTGTCCTCAGCAGAGCCCCATGTTGTGGGCAGGGTGCTGGGATCAGAGGAAAGGACAAAGTTTGTAAACTCTTTGTATACTTAAGTATTATCTGGAATAGTACATTCAGCATACATCCTAAGAATTAAGGGAAATAAAGTAAAAAATATATGTATATTTTTTAAATGTATATGGTACCTCTAGAGACAGTGTGGTACCTAAAGGTATGGCTGTAAGGGGAAAGCTTTTTGGCACTGCTGTGGGTTTGAGGGAAGGTATGGGGGGCCTGGAGGGCAGGCCCTCCCACCGTTGGCCACAACAGCTGTTCCCCTACCTTCCCCTCCCCACACGCCCAAAGGCAACAGAAGGCTCAGGAACTGGAACGTATCACCAAGGGGGAAGGGATAAAAACTCCAAAGTCTCTAGAAAGCCGGGAGGGGCATACGCAGCCTATTCTAGACTATTTCTCCGCTCAGAGTGGGAAGCCAGGCCCACTGTGTACTTTACCCCAAGAGAGCCAGCTAAAGTGCCTCCCTTCCTCCTCCCCCTCCACGCCCACAGAGCCGCTGGCTCACTACCATGGTGTTTAGCTGGTGAAACATTACAATTGTGTGAAGCCTTGCTACCCAAACAAAACAAAACTCAATGGCGTCAGAGCTTACTCTCCAGGCCCAGCCCAGGGGACAATGTCCAGCTGTCTGCTGCTGCCTTAGTTTAAAAGAAAAACCAAGGCTACCTTCAGAAAAGTACCTCCACAAGGCCTCTTTTTATGAGCATTTAACCAACTCTGGCACTGAAGAGTCTCCGTGGCCTTCCAGAACTTTTCTGGAGGGACCTGATATTTCTGCTCTTGCCTGCTTTCCAGCTCTCTGCCAGACCTCGGCCATTTAGTCTGAAGACTGGGTTAGTTCCACTCAGAGGTCAATGTTTCTGTCATTTGATTACATTATAATCATGCACAATCAATCTAGGTATTAGCCCAGGGATTGTATGGTAGGCCATGTGAAATGGCACACAACACTCACATATTTTTCACAATCAGAGAAGAAAATACAGAAGACAGATTTTTGACAAGACCAAGATCAGAAAATTTAGCAATAAAATTGTACAACTTATTTTGTGCAAAATATCTATTTACTCTTTTCACCACCCAGGAAAATAATTTCACAGTCTTAATATGCTTTCACCTTGAAATTTTATTCTATAATTATCAAAGAATTTCCGTGTGCCCGAGGTCCGATGCTAGGCACACAGATGTGTCTTTTAAAAAATGCCACATCTAGTGCAGAATACTAAACTGCCAATTTTCACTTATATTTACAAAGGCTGAAGATCTGACCTAAATATTCTTTTTGTTGGAATTTTTTCACCTAAATAATTATCTGTAATTGAGCTCATCAAGACATCAAATAAGGTTTATCAACACCTCACTACATGGCTGTTTGTTCAACTGTACTGACATATTGATATGAATGTGGATTTTTGTACAATTTTCATTCTGCCTTTCATGTACTATAATGGTAAGTGAACTCAGTTTTCAAACACCAGAACAGAGAAGTTTCAGACCCTTGGTGGCTTGTCAATTTCCCTCATTCTCTCTGTTTTACTTATCATATATTTATGGACAGCCGACAGGACAATGTCGATGACAGGATGGCAGGCATTACATAGGTCCAAATAAATAAAGGGGTGTTCAGAGTTCTATGGACATTATATTCTAGGAGAGGAGGGACGACATATATACAAATAACTCCTTGAAGAGAGAATGGGCCCTATACTCTACAAATGAAATTCAAAGGAAAAGTATTCATTGCAGGAAAAAGACTGTTGTAAGAAGCAGGGATCAAGTATTCAGGTGAGTATATTTCCTATAAACGAAATAGGTGAAGGCAGGAGAGAGAGAGAGAGAGAGAGAGAGAGAGAGAGAGAGAGAGTGTGTGTGTGTGTGTGTGTGTGTGTGTGTGTGTGTGTGTGTGTTTGCCTGGTTGTTTTTGGCTGGTGTGTATGTGTGGAGAAGTGCGTGTGAAAATAGGTATTCCAGATGATAGAAATAAAAGGATTGATTGTCGACACTGCGTTCCTAAATACAATCCACACAGTATACTGAAAATTTTAATCATAAAAATGAATAAATGCAGTGGTTATTGGGATTCTCTCTAATCAACATGACCAACTTTTACTGGGATCCCTGAATCTTCACGACAAAACTGTCTTGTGGCTCGCCTGGATGGCTCAGTGGGTTGAGCGTCTGACTTCGGCTCAGGTCATGATCTCATGGTTTGCAGGCTGGAGCCCCACGTCGGGCTCTGTGCTGACAGCTCGGAACCTGGACCCTGCTTCGGATTCTGTGTCTCCCTCTCGCTCTCTGCCCCTCCCCCGCCTGCACTCTGTCTCTCTCTCTCTCTCAAAAATAAATAAAACATTTAAAACTTAAAATTAAAAAAAAAAACTGTCTTGTAGTGCCCCTTATTATGATGAGAATCGTATTTCAGTTCAGAATTTCAGTTAGGTATGCCACCTGAAAAACTAATAAAGCTCATATATACTTTGGATCTTAATACACTTCATGCTGATTTAAAAAATGGTAATAGAATGTGATAATAAGCAGTAGCAGTACCTCAAATGTTTTCATTTCCAATGCCCTATTTGTAACTAATTACTAATGGATAATTGCTAGGCTGGAGAAGTAGACAAGGACAATTAATTGAGGGAAACAGGCTTGGACATTTCCAGTTTCATGGAAATTATCATGTAATGTGCTTGCCTGTCTTTTTTAAAGGACTGTTATGCAGAGTTATATTATTGTACCCCCACCAACTGAAAGCCAGTCCATCTAATTTAATGGTCTTCTCAGCTGAGCAAATTCTGATTTGGAGAGTTGATTTGCATGGATTTTTTGTGCAATGCTATTTACAAACCAACTGAAAAACATAAAGCATTCCAACTCCAGAGGACACTGTGTAGCTTGGAGCTTGCCAGGGAAGGCAGCTGTGGGGCGCTTGTGGTAGCCCCTAAGCATCGTCCTCACCACTGTGGCTGGCTCTGCCCCCTGAGGTGTTCCTGTCAGAGGAACCGGAGCTTCAGGTACCCTGTGGTCATCCAGTGCAAGAAGATGTGTTCCCAAGATTCGGGAGGGGCACAGCTCTGTATCAGCTGTGATGTGTGACTGAATCTGGGGAAACAATCGGATGGACAAATTTGTTCCAAAAGGCACTGGGTTTCTTTTTTGTTTGTGTCCTTGTTGTTGCTATGTCCACTCCCCAGTGAGCATATTCTGAAATTCAATATAATTTTTCTATTATAAAAGCCCTAAGACGGGAACTTCTGTCATTGTGTCTACAACTCAACTGATAAAATGGCCTCCATCCGAAGGGCTAAGACACACGCGGACGTGGCTACAGAGGTACTGAGGAAGCCGGAGGCTCTGATCATCCTAAAACAAGGATGGAAACTAGTGAGGCCCAGATTGTCTCAGGTGGTGCCCTCTGGTTGGTGGGATTATTCAAAACATTTGTTTCTTTTAGCTTTGCCTTCTGCTGTGTCAAATCGGTCCTCCCTTTAGAGAATGAAGACCAGAACAGCTGGATCCTGTTCTAGCAGCTAGTTGAGGTTTTAGTTACCTATACACCATTGACCTTCTATTTAGTTACTTACAAGTGTTCTGTAAAAGTTTTAAGAGGGTTACAAATGATGATGCTGGTATCGTGAGGTGTCTTCCTGAGGTTTTTTTTTTTATATTCATTTTCCATTCATGTGACATTTTCAGTAAGAACTTTCACTGAAGATATAAAAACAGTTTTCTAAAATACCGTACAACCCTAAGGTTCAAATTCTGGATGAAAACGTTTTGTTGAAATAGCCTTCCAAAGAGAACTCTTTATTTAGTAATTAGAATGTTAGGTTAGCCATTATTCTTCAGCTGCCTTAAGCAAAAATAATCTTGATTTTGCCAGCTAATCAGCTTGCTACTTAATTACAAATTTCTTTTGACTTCAGTGAATGGATCATTTTGTAGTAGTAGTCTATAATTTTAAAAAAGCATCCCTAAATAGTATATATTCTTTAATAACACTATATATCTTAGGCAAACACATCAGGTGTATGGGGAACTGGTAAGAAGATGCTTAAAATAATTATTTTTTTAAAAATCTGTTAGTGTCAGGCAACCTGGGTGGCTCAGTCGGTTAAACGTCTGCCTTCGGCTCAGGTCACAATCTCGCAGTCTGGTCCGTGAGTTCAAGCCCCGGGTTGGGCTCTGTGCTGACAGCTCAGAGCCTGGAGCCTGCTTTGGATTCTGTGTCTCCCTCTCTCTGTTCCTCCTCGACTTGCACTCTGTCTCTCTCTGTCTCTCAAAACTGAATAAACATTAAAAAAAAAAATTAAAAATCTGTGTCAAAAATCATTCTGAAAAAACTTCCAGTGGTTTTCACAATGAGTGAAATAATACGATGTCACTACTTACACTTTCTGTTTCTGTTTTATATACACAACCCCAACCAGGGAACCAGCTGTCACCCAGGGCTCTGTTTCGATGACATCTTTATATTTTCAACTCTAACCTGGAGAGGGCTAGCATACGAACATAGCAAGGGCGTAAAAGTCATGAAGTAATCGATCAGCTGGGGCAGAGGGGGTGGGATCAAAACGAGATGTCATAGTAAACAAATGGTCCTCTAGAAGGTTTTCGCGGTTCCAGATGAGCACTTATTGTCCACACAGATATCCTGAAACATTTTCAGCATGACTCAGAGTCAGAAAAAAGGGCGGGGAGCCAGGCTCTTTGTTTTCTCTTGGGGTTAATAGTGTGTACCTTGGAGCGAGCCACGGTGCTGTGGGAATGACACAGTGTGGCTGTACACTACCAAAGGACCACAAATCGTGAACAGGAGAGCCACTGGTGACCCCTGGGCCACTGCCTCATGTGCATCAGAACCAGGCTGACAGAGGCCCCGGGCCTGTTTTAACCCAATCCAAGAAATCATTATTTCGATTTTAAAGGGAAAGAGATGTAAACAGTATTGTAATCATAATTTGCCTAAAACGTAATCCTTGTAGAGGACACACATCTCTGTCACTATGCAACGTCTTGAAAGAAAAATGTTATAATTGTTATAATTGCTCGACTGAGGGCACAGAGTAAGCAGCACGTTTGCTTTTTATTATTCTTTCTTTTAATACGAAGCCGATAACATCTTCAGAGGTAGGGAAAACCAAATCTGATGTAGAGGTGGATGTCTCTGTATAATTAACAGTGTGGAAAAGAACAGGAATGGGATTCAGATGACTCTAGAAACTACTTTAATTTTTGTTCCTTGGTGCCCTCAGGGAAAAATGGGACAGCATACATAGACATAAATGTTCTTGACAGCAGCCAAGAGCCAGTAATGTTCTGTAAATTCGAAACTGAGTTCACACTTGAGCTTTATAAAATATCACACATTTCACTTCCCTGTGGGCCACACACAGACCGTGAGCTGCCTGCGAGGTCACGGTCAGGGAGTTTGGGGTAATATGCATATATCCTTGCGGTGTCTACACAAGGCATGGCATCAATCCCAGTGACGGCAGAATTGTTACGGCACGTGCCTTGTCCACATACTGTGCTAAAGTCTTTACTCTCACAAAAAATCCTAGCAGGGAGGCACCATACTCACACCAGCCTCACAGATGAGCAAACAGGCTGACAGGTGAGACGCTATTCCAGGCCACACAGAACCCACTAGCATGATGCGGACGACGGCACTCAGCCATCGCGTGATGCTGTTCCCCGATATCTGACCACCCCTGCTTGGATCCTGGACGTATCCGAGTTGAGTATTTGGGAAAATCGTAATTAAATTGTTAACTAACAGAAAAAAGGTCAGCTAGTTAGCGGAAAGCCTGGCTTGCAAGGGTGATCAGACACAGCAAAGCCTGAATATTTCTGACCTGAAAGTAAATGAGATGTTAACATGAGAAATTTTAGTCTGATTTTTAGGGAACTTTCCAGACGACGGACTGAACTGAACTGCAGCCATGTGCCTAAAATAAATTGGTGGATGTCCGTCGTAGATGACATTTTAGAAACTGGCAAATTTCACTTGGACACGTCAAGGGACTCCTGACATCTCTTTATCTGTGCTGTCATCTTTCAGGGATCTCTTTAAGCACCACAAGAGGACACAAAACATCAGATTTTTAAAAACATGTGTCAGTATTTATGGGGACATAACCAAGCAGTTGACTCCGGCCCTATTCGTGGAAACAAAGAATGGATAAATGAGTTGACACGAAACTATCCTTATGCCTTTGCGAGGACAAGTCACTTCCCTGAAAGGGAGGCCATCGGCGGCATCATTAACCACAGCAACCAACACTCCATGTACCAGGCACCTCTCTACTTACACACACTAGCAAACTCACCCTGCCACAGCCCTCTCAGGGGAAGTGCAATGATCACACCCATGGCCCCATGGGAAAACAGGCACCAGACAACTTACGGCATTTACTAAAATCCCACGGCTGCTGAGTGGGAGAGCCAGGATTTGTACCTCATTCGTCTGACCCCGAGGTACATGCTTTTCCACTACAAATTCCACTACAAATAAAGCACAAACGTCCAAACACGTTCAGGAAGGTATATGCGTCTACGTCTGAGCAAAGTGCCTCGAAGAAGAAAGTTTCAATTTACTTTGCACTAGAGTCACAGCTGTGACGCTTAATGTTATGTAAATTTAAAATGAAGTTTGCACTTGAAATTTATAAAGTATACACATTCCCCTTTCCTGTAGGTTCCACACCAAATGAACGCTGCACTCCAAGTCCTGGTCAAGGACCTTTGGGGAGCATGCCTGTTCGTATTCCTACAGTATACCTATGGGAACTGCACTGATCACTGATGTAGGTCAGGTTTTTCTTCACGGTTTCCTCTGTGTGCTTTCCAGTCCAATCCAAGAGAAAAATGTCCCCGCAATATCAACCTTTATTCTGTTTATGTTGCTAAGTTACTGAATATTTTGCCTTGACTTGCCCAGAAAACAGTGTTGTCTTTAAAGAGATAAGCTGCATTCTGGAACATCTTTGTATATGTGACCTAAATGTGCTGAGAGTATTTTTCTAAAATAAATGTTGGTTATTTTTTCTCTTACACAATTTGTAGAGAATCATGTGATTCTGCACTGATTAGAAATAATGATTCCAGGGGCACCTGGCTGGCTCAGTCGGTTGAGCGTCCGACTTTGGCTCAGGTCACGATCTCGCGGTTTGTGAGCTTGAGCATCAGGCTCGCTGATGTCAACCTGTCAGCACAGAGCCTGCTTTAGATGCTCTGTCCCCCTCTATGCCCTTCGCCCACTTGCACTCTCCCAAAAAATAAATATTTGAAATAAAGATTGCAAACATATTAGTATTTTAGCAGAAATACATCTGTTTAGTGTCCTTGTGAGCTACCCAGTGCATTCACAGACAGACACACACACAGACACACACACACACAGACACACACACACACACACACAGGCACATTGGTAGACTGTTTAGAAAGGAAGAACATTTACACTTGGAAAGAGACAATAATATTGAGGGGAGCAAGTTAATAACCTCTGACTGACTTAGACAGAAAGGTTGTAAGGAACAGAAGAACCTGGGCCCTGTGTTTTAATACACTCAGACTACCGGTTTTCAATTTTCTTTTCAAAAAAAAAAAATTGTGAGAGAACTTTCCATTGATTTCTAAAAGATTCCAAATTTTAAAAAAGAAAAAGAACAGGTGAAACAGAATTATAGGTAACAGAAGGCAAACTGAAGGATACATTCAAAATGATTGCTTCTTTCCTCTTGCCCCTAAAAGCCTTCACACAAAAACACACAAAGTTAATTTCGGAAACAAGCATATGTATTTGTATCTTTTATGAGTTTTCCACTGTCACATATAATTAATGGAATGGGAGTGCCAGCCCCCTTTTACTCACAAGCTCTTCCTGCATTTGAACAGTAACACAAATCCTCCCAGTTCCTTGTCACTTCTTCCTAACGGTGTTGCAAACTGCCCAGACTGTTTGCTCTGCTTCAGTGGTTGGTAGTAGGGAGATCTTTAGGCTGAGACACGGAGGGGATAAGAAAAGAGCCGGCATTTTAACTCTGGGGCTCACCTTCACTGGCTCCAGTTCCGAGAATCTGGCACAGACCTCACCTGCTCCAAACCACTGAAGCGTCCAGCGGGATGTGTATATACCCACGTTGCCATGGAATGAAGCAACACTTTAGAAAGCTGGGATTAAATAAGATTCTTCTGGGAAGAGAGCCCACGCTTTGTCCATTTCTTTTTCTTTCTTCCACCTCCTTTCCTGTCTACAAGACAGGATACGGGGGGATAAGAGAAATGGAGCCTTGGATCAGATAGTCTGTGTATGGACAGAAACAGCAAGATAGGAGGAAATGCAAGCCCTAGCTTGAGGGATTTCTTTTTGCACGGGTTTGCTTGCTAATAAGCACTAGCCATGAATAATGACATACACTGAACCATCCACATTTGTCTCCCGTCTATAAAAGGTGACCACTGAGCTGGAGCAAAGTCCCATCCCAACTCCGGCGTCTTGCCATCACCTTAAGGTCTACTGCTAGTTTACATGAAAAAATGTTCAACATCACTCATTAGCAGGGAAATACAAATCAAATCCACAATGAGATACCGCCTCACACCTGTCAGCATGGCTAACGTTAATAGCTCAGGCACCAACAGATGTTGGCGAGGATGCGGAGAAAGAGGAACCCTTTTTCACTACTGGTGGGAATGCAAACTGGTGCAGCCGCTATGGAAAACAGTATGGAGGTGCCTCAAAAAAATTAAAAATAGAACCACCCTACGACCCAGCAATTGCACTGTTAGGTATTTATCCAATTTTCTTATGGGATACAGGAGCGCTGTTTCAAAGGGGCACATGCACCCCAACGTTTATAGCAGCACTATCGACAATAGCCAAAGTATGGAAAGAGCCCAAATGTCCATCGACGATGAATGGATAAAGAAGATACGGCATGCATATATATATATATATATATATATATATATATAATGGAATACTACTTGGCTAGGAAAAAGAATGAAATTGTGCCATTTGCAACTATGTGGATGGAACTAGAGTGCATTATGCTAAGCGAAGTAAGTTAGAGAAAGACAAAAACTATATGATTTCACTCAGATGTGGAGTTTAAGATACAACACCGATGAACATAAGAGATAGGAAGCAAAAATAATATAAAAACAGAGAGGGAGGCAAACCGTAGGAGACTTAAATACAGAGAACAAACTGAAGGTTGCTGGAGTGGGGTAGGTGGGGGGAAGGGCTAAAGAGGTGATGGGCATGAAGGAGGGCACTTAGTGGGATGAGCACTGGGTGTTATATGTAAGTGATGAATCAGTAAATTCTACTCCTGAAATTATTATTATTTTTTTCAACGTTTATTTATTTTTGGGACAGAGAGAGACAGAGCTTGAACGGGGGAGGGGCAGAGAGAGAGGGAGACACAGAATCGGAAACAGGCTCCAGGCTCTGAGCCATCAGCCCAGAGCCTGACACGGGGCTCGAACTCACGGACCGCGAGATCGTGACCTGAGCTGAAGTTGGACGCCCAACTGACTGCGCCACCCAGGCGCCCCTAAAATTATTACTACATTATATGTTAACTAACTTGGATTTAAATTTAAATTAAATAAATACATAAATAAAGGCTAGTGCTACTCTCTCTTCTGTACGCATTTATGTACGTGTGTACACATGTACTTAAATTCCAGAACTCGATGTGGAAGTTAGATAAGAAATTCCACGTGCTGGTTCTGTTCCCATTCTAGTTGTGGCAACCCTTTAAAGAATGAATCCCTTTACTATACTTTAGGCAGTGGAAGTTTTGCTGAGGCAGGAAAGTTAGCAATTCTTACGATGCCTAAAAGAGAATAAAAAAATCAATGATATTAGCAGAGTCAGAAGCATATAATTTTAGTTATCAACACCTGTGCCTGTCTAACCAGAAATAAAGGACAGTACTGAGCATTGAAAGGTGACTGGCGGGGGGTGGGGGGTTGCAGCGCACGGCTTCATTATTCAAAACAGAGCACATTCCTTTTCTGCATGCATGCAGCCTGGGATGAGAAAGAAACAGAACCTTCAGAGAAAGGTGGGATGAGCCATGTAGCATTATTCTCCATTTTAAGAACTTTGAGAGGCATTTGGCTAGCTCAGGCAGTAGAGCATGAGACTCGTGGTCTCAGGATTGTAAGTTCAAGCCCTATGTTGGGTATCGAGATGACTTAAAAATAAAAAAATCTTTAAATAAATAGTTTAAAACCTGTTTTTCTGGGGCGCCTGGGTGGCTCAGTAGGTTAAGCGTCTGACTCTTGGTTTCAGCTCAGGTCATGATCTCACTGTTTCGTGAATTCGAGGCCCGCGTCGGGCTTTGCACAGAAAATGCGGAGCCTGCTTGGGATTCGCTTGGGATTCTCTCTCACTGTCTCTTTCTGCCTCTCCCCCACTAGAGCTGTCTCTGTCTCTCCCAAAGTGAATAAACTTTAAAAAAAAAAAAAAAAAAAAAAAACCCTGTTTTTCTACGTATGTGTGTGGTCATGTGTTCTCAAGTGTGATGTGTGAAAAATAACACAGCCTGGATCATGTGTTGATCTAAAGAAGCTTTCGGTAATATCTCAGTTTGGTACAGGATGTATCCCTGGAAACTTCTGAAAGAAGAATCTTAAAGCTAAGCAACAAGATTGTGTGTGTGTGTGTGTGTGTGTGTGTGTCTGTGTGAGAGAGAGAGGGAGGGAGGGAGGGAGAGGGGGAGAAGGAGAGGGGGAGAGGGAGGGAGGGAGGGAGGGAGGAAGGGAAGGAGGGAGGAAAGGGGAAAATATGTGGTTGTATGTAATCAAATCTCTAGGGTTGGTGGAAGTTTCAGGCAGGTAACTTTTTGGGGTGCCCTGTAACGATTTTCTCCTTGAAAACATCGGAAATCTATGCAGGCATCTCCCTGGGTTCACCACATCTACCCAATTCTGCTGTCGGTGGTGTATTATTTAAATTCCCACTGACTGTGTCTCAGGGAGCTGGACCGGTGAGGAGGGAAAGGGCAGATCCCTGCCCATCACGGTATCATGACCTAGGAGGTCTCCAGTCCTTGAAAGGAAGACAAGGTTAAGGGGGGACAGGGAGTTGGGTCTTAGCAGGTAAAACAGCTGTGGGTTCTGTGGCCTCCAGGACTGAGCAAGACCCCGGTGTGATGTTCCCTGCTCACCAGGGCCCCGGGGCCCCATGGGGCCAGATGAGGGTTCTAGGCACGGCACCATACACAGGCAAACACTTACTGCCTCTTTTCCTGAGGCTGTTTATTATTCAATCAACAAATTATTTTTGGACATATATGTGTAGCAGAACCCCTGCAAGAGCTAAAAGTCGTCTCCTGCTGGGTAGTCACAAATGACTTTGTTCTGCAGCTGAGCTCATGGAACTCAAGAGACACCTGTGTAAAATGTTTTTCTTTTATAAGCACAACAATTTCAGGAGAATCAGTGGCCTTAATTATCTGAATTTTAGAAAAATGGACTGTAGAGCTTCCACAAGGTTTCTTTGCCTTTCCTGAAATGAGAATTTCATTAAAAAAAAAATACAGTAAAAACAATAGTTTCACACTCCTCTGTATTCAATCTGAAACTGAATGTCTCAAGCTGCTTTATAAGAAGACTTGAGTCCCATGACTTTTTTAATAAATAGTATCAAAAAGAAACAAATACTGTTCCCAAAGCGTCCTAGAAATTCAATAACAAAGCCAGACTTCTCTACTCGAAATACATGGCCGGATACTTCCCCCCATGCTCCCCATCCCATCCCTACTCTCCAAGCTCGTTTTTATACATTTCCAGTAAGCGTGGAGGCAGCCTTTCATGGGTTCCTCTCTCTCTCCTTTCAGCTTTATCCAAGTTTGTTCTCAGATGTTGACAGAATATTGCCTCCTGGCCGATGGGGCATTTCCATACTTCAGTCCTTGGAGGCACTGACATGATGCCTCCCCCCACCCCCAGCACAGTGGTGGAGCTTCTGAAGGACTGGCCTGAGGACAGGACAGCAACCACCAAGGCCAAGACCTCAGGGCGCGTCCAGCTGGCTGACGGTCACTGTGCCCTGCACAGGCAGACACCAGCAATCCTTGCTTTGACCTTGTTGGGTGGCTCGTTCATTCTAGGCTGTCTCTTAGGAAAACCACTGTCTATCTGATGCAGCTACTGCCAGGATTACCGACGCCAGTGAGCACGCTAACCCGAGGAAACCCAAGATAGCAGAAAGTGAGAGATGAAGAGAGTGGGGCCGCCGTCGATATTTCTGAATCCCGTCTTTGTATCCTTCTCTACTTTCAGAAAAGAATTTCACTATCGAGCCCGAAGTCTACGAGGAATATCTGAAACAGAACGAGAGTGTTAACTGAGGAATGTTGTCAATGGAAAATTATCATTGTTCTGAGATTCCAAAACAAGAAGCCAAACCAAAGCAATGACTGTTCTGGAGCGTTCTCACCGCAGGTTTTGAACGCCATCACCCAGTGGCTAGCATTCCGGGGGCTTTTATCACGATTCTGTCTGTTCGGCCGTTCATTCGTTTACTGGACATTTCCAGACTGATGACTTTGTCTAATAAGTGGAATACTTTTTAATAATATTCTCATGGGTTCCATCTCCCCCCTCATATGGCGTCCCTAATTAATCTTGAAAGCATTTGAGGGCACAACAGCCTTTTCCATCTTGGGTTTTTTCCCTGACCTTCGTCATTTGCTCTGAAACAGCAGAATGGTACTCATTCTGACACGCTCTCCCCTCCGACCATCCCAGGGGTAGTGGAGCAAAAGAGATGCCTGAGGATGTGGAAGTGGCCTCATATCTCCTAGTCAGCCATGGGTGATGGAGCTCAGGCATCCACAGGAACCTGTTGGATTGCTACCACCTGTGTCTCACCACCTGCCTCCTGGCAATTACCAACCTCAACCCCAAGTTCTATAATGTCCACTCTACACGAGTACATTAATTAGTTTCAAGCTTTGGGATGTCCTGTGAATGTGAAATGATGTATTTTTGCTTGCTGTATCATTTTCAAGCTTAAGAATTACACACATCAGGGCACCCGGCTGGCTCAGTCGGTGGAGCACGCGACTCTCGATCTGAGGGTTGTGAGTTCGGGCCCCACATGGGGTGTAGAGAGGGCTTAAAAATAAAATCTTAAGAAAAAAAAAAGAATCACACCCATCATTAGCTTAGGCTGCAGTGTATTTCAGGGAAGAGGACCGTGCAGCCAACCTCAGGGGCCGCCAGAGAACTCGACCTTCAGGTGCAAAAGGGCTTTGCAAATCCACAACACAGTGCAGTGAAAGACACTCAGCTCGACTGTGGCCTCCTACCCGAGCAGGCAGGAAAAGTTTATCTTATTTTCCTCATATCAATCTAAGAATCAAAGTTTTTGAATTGCCCTTTTCCGTAACCCAGCAAACCAAGCTTGACAGTGAAAAGAGCCGCCTCTGAAGGACAAGAGAATCTGTTACAGTGAGTTCTGAACTAAACTGCATCCAGAAATCTTGGCTTCATACTGGAACCGAATTCTGTCTGGTACAGGCTCATGACACTCCTCGGCTGTGGTGCATCTGAGATTATGACCTGAGCACACTAGTCCTGCCCCCATCCGCGGCACATTTCACCCAAAGCATTTGTTTGTATTTTTTTTTAAGTACAGCCAAAGTCTGAAAACAATAGAAATCATGGCAATGACTCATTTTCTATCAAACGCCATTTGTATATTAGGACCACAGCATTGATTCTTTAGGCACCAATTCTATGTTGTTGTTTTTTAACCTGGTCTGTAAGTCTCTGAAATGAATCTCGATCATAGTGATTTGCAAATGTTACTTTATATTTCCAAAGATGAGAGCATCACCTGCTGAAAGGTAAGAGAGTCTTTCTAAACAGCGGGAAGATGTTAACTTGCAAAAAAGGGAAGCTAGAAAGGAATGCACAGGGGGACTTCTCCAAATGCTGCTGGAGACATTTTTAGCACTGTATACAGGTGTCACATCTGCACTGTATTTTCATCATGCAGTCACTGCTAGGAAACAATGTGAAACTATTTGGAATCGTTTACTTTTTTTCAGAATACGTAAGGGGGACACACGTCAGGAACCCCTCTCTGGAATTACAAAGGGAGGCAGCAGTGAGAGGCACATAGTAACAGAGGATAGTTTTAGAATGGCAGAGCCTATATGACTCAACTTCATCTGGTAGAAAAATTATCTCACTTACACTGTTGTCCCCCAGTGCCTTTCAGCCCTGCCATGTAGATCTAAAGGCTGTTAGTGGAGAGAAGAAGGGATATTGGGTCCCTGTCTCCTGCCTCGTCCAACACCTTCCAGTGATGCTTCCTCTTACCTTTGGTTTCATTCACAGACCTGTCCCCAGCCAGAGTTCACATGTTTACAATATAATTCACAGTGCCATGATCCCAAGCAATTTCTTGCTCCTTTTGCAACAGGAACCTTTTAATGACTACTCGCAAAAAACGGGGAAACCAGCCGTCAGTTTTTAATGACTTTCCAGCTCTTGCTTTGTACTTTTAATCTTAAAATAGAACCGATCTTAAGGCTACAAATGTGTTAATAGGCACCCAGATACTTCTGGTGAGTCAATTGCTCTGCGGGAAGAGTAAATTAGAGGCTTTTGCAAGTGCATTAACTCTTTAGACTCAGGCAGCACTCTTGCACAGGGAGGGAATTTCCACCCAGCTCATGAGTCACCAAGGAAAGGTTATTCCTTTTCCACCCTCTCCTCTCTAGGGAGTTACTTGCTTTGAACATCCAAGTGTTTACACATGAAAACCCCAGAATGCAGCAAGGATCTCCAGGAAGACTAAAGGAATTCCAGAATTACACTTTACACTTCTGAGAAGGGAGAGAGGAAATCCCCTCCCTCTGTTCTTCCCACTTCTTGGGGATCAAGCCATCGTCAAAAAAAAAAAGTCACCTTCTAGATAACTTAGGTTGACTTCTGTAAGACTTGAGAATCTTGCTTAATGCTTCTGGATACTCACATCCCTAAAACACTTGCTATATGCCTTCCAATGTTACTATGTTGGGTTTGTGCTATGGCGTGTAGTTGAACTTTTCCATGGCAGTACAGGTTGGTTACATTACCCGGGCGATGCTAGGACAAACAGGTCTCCTGGGCTTCTGCTATTTGCCATTACACGAATGACCTAGACTACCAGGTTGTATCCACTTGTCATCATGTCCTTTATCCCCTGACTGTTCCCTTGTTTCAAAATTCGACCTGGGAATTTCTAGAATTCAACAAGAGACACGGAATCCGAAGCAGGCTCCAGGCTCCGAGCTGTCAGAGCCCAACACGGGGCTTGAACTCATGAACCGTGGGACCATGACCTGAGCCAAAGTCAGAGACTTAACCGATCGAGCGACCCAGGCACCCCCAGAACTTGCATGCATTTTTAAATTAAACTGTGAATATCAAGGACACAGTTTAAAGAACTATATCCTGCTGTACATCAAAAACTGTACAGGGGTGCCTGAGTGGCTCAGTCGGTTAAGCATCTGACTTCAGCTCAGGTCATGATCTCACTGTTGGTGGGTTCAAGCCCCGCGTCGGGCTCTGTGCCGACAGCTCGGAGCCTGGAGCCTGTTTCCGATTCTGTGTCTCCCTCTCTCTCGGTCCCTCCCCCACTCGCACTCTGTCTCTCTGTGTCTCTTAAAAATAAATAAATGTTAAAAAAAAAAAAAACCGTACATCAAAAACTGATGTCCAGCTGGTCCTGGAAGTTTCTGTGGTCGGTGAAAGACACAACATTTATTTTTGATGTAGAGCTGACACACGATGTTACATCAGTTTCAACCGTACAACACAGTAACTCCACATGGCCACGGTTTATGCTATGCTCACCGCAAGTGCAGCCATCAACAGTCACTATAAAATGCTATCACAAGGTCGCTGACTGTATTCCCTAGACTATACTTTTCAGCTCTGTGACTTATTCATTGCACAACTGAAAACCTCTCCCTCCCACTCCCCTTCACCCATTTTGTCCATCCTCTCCTTTGGCAACCACCAGTTTGTTCTCCATACTTATGGGTCTACAGCATACCTTAAAAAAATAAATAAATTTCCTATTATGTTCAGGCAAACAAACCTAAAATACTTGATACATTTTTTTCCTGCCACTTGCTCATCACACATGGGAAGGCTGAAATAAGAATACTGAAAGGAATTACCTTCCCATCAGCAACGAAAACCAGTGGCAATCAATGTTTCGTATGAAGGTTTTTACTCTCTGAGGTCTGCATGTGGAGGTGAGAAGCCATTGAAGACTAGACAAAATGTGTAGCACCCAGCAGATCATCGCCAAGAATGGCCGTGCCAATTTAGCGGCATTGTTTAGTTTAAGAAGAGAACGGTTGGAATTCACAATCCAGGACAAGTTAGGAATTGCCTCCAATCTCGAGGCGCCCCTGGTCTGCCTCACTGTTTCATCTCCCTCATGAATAGCATAGCTTCGTAAGTCACTCCATCCACGTGGTTTGCTCCTCTCACTACACAGATCTGGCGCTGAAATCTGTACCTGCTTCTGCGCTCATGACGTAACTTCAGTTGGCCTGGCTGGCGCTATCTGTCCTCCAGTTGATTTCAAGATGGCCCCCACTCAGGAGACTGAGGGTAACCTCTGCGTGTGCCATTGGTAAGATACTTTGAGAGGATCTCCTGGGAAGGGAGTCTTTTCCGTAAGTGCGGGTTTAGTATTCATTTTTTAAAACCCTACTTTTTGTTTATTGTATTTCCTCTCCTACACCTGGTCTTTTACTCTCGAACACACGCGCTCGACCCCTCCACAATTCTACTGCTGTCCAGAGATTTCCATAATCACATCAGCACATGTGGTTCCATCTAAATTATGGGCCAAAGTAATATAAAAGCTTGGGCCTAATGACTTCACCAGGGAAGGGGTTTCAAACAAGATCAAGGAGGAAACACGGGGGAAGAGAAAGAGTGCCAAAAGGCAGAAAAGAATGGGGATGAGAGGAGGTGGACGGAGCCAGTTTTAATGAGGGCAGACGTTCTTTCTTCCGGGCACAGGTTTCTTAATTTCTCTTATTGTTTGAAACTTGACCCCATCTGTTCTTTCCATCTGACCCTAGATGATGAGATTGGAGCTGCAGCGTTGTGTAGAGGGGTAAACACGCTTCGCAGCTCACAACCCTGGGCTCCGGTTTTAGCTCTGTGAGTTTGGAGAAATCACTCTACCTCTCTGATCCTCCATGGAAAGGAACCATGGTGTCTCTCTCGCAGGCTAATTTTAAGCACTAACATGAGGAAATGCCGGGTTTAAAGCACATGAGACAAGCATCCACAACATGGTAAGATTCATCTCATACAAGCAAGAGCTCCATAAATTCTGTATGAAGAGCACATTTTCTAGCACAGGGCCTAGCATTTCACTTGAAGTAGCTTTGCAAAGAGGCCAAAAGTCAGTTTCTGATGTTTTCAAAGAATGGAGAAGAAAAGAAGGTAGCTGGTAATCCAAAGCATCCCCCGGCCCCACCATCTCCGTGTAAAATAACAATGCGAACCTTGTTAAAAAGAAACAGCTGAAAATGGAGTTGCTGACGTTAAGCCCCACCAGACTTAATACCTAACCTAACGGAAGCTTCAGCCAATCACTTTGGAATTTCCTGATCCGCACCACTGAAGTAATCTGCATAATAAGATCCCTGGCCCTAAAGGAAGGTGACCTTGCCTGAAACAATCCTTTCTTTTCTCTCTTGTCTTGCCCCATTTCTGCTTATAAGAGCTTCCATTTTACACAACTCGTCAGAGCCCCCATCTCTTTGTTCGATTGAATACAGCTCCGCTTCACGAATCACTAAATAATGCCAATTAGGTCTTTACATTTACTCCATTTACTCGGGTCGATTTTTGTTCTTTAACAATGTGCAGTAATACATGGCCGTTTGCCTGCATATCAAATATGATCCGTGGCACAAATATAATGGAAAGAAGCATAAAGTTATATTTAGAAGCCCATGCACCCTTTTCCATGCAAATGAGCAGTGATAAAAGAAAGAGAAAACATAAGATATACATGGTCGACAGTGGATTATTTATAAAATAGGTTCAGGGCTGTGTTCTTTTGTTGTTTTCTTAAATTCAATTTATTTAAACTAAAAACAAAAGCAAAAACAGTGTTGCCCATTTCTCTAACTTGTCACCACCGCCCCACCCCCCCATTTCACCTCTGGCAACTATTAATGTTTTTTGTATCTATGAACTTGTTTCATACATATATAATATATTCTATACATATAACATATATAACATATCCTATATGTCATATAGGATATGTTATATATCTTATATACAGTGTGTATAGAATGTGTTATATATCTTTTATATAGTGTATGGAATATGTTATATGTCTAATATAGTGTGTGTGTGTGTATATATTTTATTATTCCACTAGTAAGAGAGATCATATAGTATTTCTCTTTCTCATATTTCATAATGCCCTTAAGGTCTATCCATGTTGTTGCAAATGGCATGTTTTTTATGGCTGAATAATATCCCAGTGTGCGTGTGTGTGTGTGTGTGTCTATATATATCTACTTTGTGTGTGTGTATGTGTATCTACCTATCTATAGATATAGATATAGATATAGATATAGATATAGATATATAGATATAGATATAGATATAGATATAGATATAGATATAATCTCACACCTCTTTTATCCATCCATCCATGGATGGACACTGGATTGTTCCCATACCTTAGCTATTGTAAATAATGTTGTGATGAACATGACAGTACAGACATTTTTGAGTTAGTGAACTCATTTTCCTCCTATAACTACCCAGAAGTGTGTGTGAGGTAACATCTCATTTCAGTTTTGATTTGCATTCCTCTAATGATTAGTAATGTAGAGCATCTTTTCATGTACCTGCTGGCCATGTGTATATCTTCTTTGGAAAAAAAAGTCTATTTAGATCTTCTTCCCGTATTTTAATTGTACAAGTCCTTTATTTATTGTGGGCATTAGCCCCTTATCAGAGATATGATTTGCAAATATTTTCTCCCATTCAGTAGGTTGCCTTTTTATTTCATTGAAGGGTTCTTTTGCTGTGTAGGAGGCTTCTATTTATTTATTTTTTAGCTGCATTATTTTATTGTTAAGGAATCCACTTCTATGATGGTCATGAAGCCCAGACTGGGTTAACAGTAATGAGTCCTGGAGGGCACTGCACCTGGCTTTAGACTTTCTGGTTATAAGCACTGTCTTCTCTTTCCCTCAGCTGAAAACCCAGACTCATGAGGCCTCAAGCCCTGCCTCCCTATTTCCAGAAGATGCCAAATCCAGGTAGCAACCCCACACCACAAGCAGGCTGGGATCTGTGCGGGCCTCGATGGCTGTGCAGAAGCTTTTTAGTTTAAAGGAGTCCCACTCATTTATGTTTGTTTTTATTGCTTTTGATTTGGTGTCAGATTCAAAATATCATAGCCACGACCAATGTCAAGGAGCTTACCGCCTATGTTTCCTCCTGGGGGTTTTATGGTTTCAGATCTTACATTCAAGTCTTTAATCCATTTTCAACTAATTCCTGTGTGTAATTCCTGTTGTGAGGTAAGGCTCCGGTTTCATTCTTCGGCATGTGGCTGTTCACGTTCCAGACACCATTTACTGACGTCTGTCCTTTCCTTGCCATATATTCTTGGCTTCATTGTCATAAATTAATTGACTGTATACATGTGAGTTTATTTCTGAGCCCTTTATTCTGCTCCACTGACCCATGTGTCTGCTTTTCTAATGCCACTACCATACTGTTTTAATTATCATAGCTTTGTAATATAGTTTAAAATCATGGCGCATGGTGCCTCCAGCTTTGTTCTTCTTTCTCAAGACCACTTTCACTATTTGGAGTTTTTTGTGACTCCATGCAAATTTTAGGATCGTGGGTTATATTTCTGTGAAAACTGCTATTAAAATTTTGATAGGGATTGCATTTAATCTGTAGATGGCTTTGGGTAGTGTTGATATTTTAATGATATTAATTTTTCCAATCCATGAGCATAAAATATCTATCCATTTATTTGTATCTTTTTCCATTTTTTTTTCATTAATGTCTTATAATTTTCAATACACAAGTCTTTCACCTCCTGGTTAAATTTATTCCTAGCCATTTTATTCTTTTTGATGCAATTGTAAATTGGATTTTTTTTCTTAAATTCTCTGGTAATTCATTATTAGTGTATAAAAACAACAGATTTTTTTGCGTATTGATTTTGTATCCTGCAACCTTACTGAATTTGTTTATTAGTTCCAACAGCTTTTTTGATGGAGTCTTAACAATGATCTATATATAATATTATGTCATCTGTAAGTAGTGACCATTTTACTTCTTCCTCTCTAATTTGGATGTCTTTTATTTCTTGTTCTTGCCTAAATCTGGCTGGGACTTCCAATACTATGTTAGGTAAAAGTAGTGAGTGGGCATCTTTGTCTTATTCTTGTTCTTAGAGAAAAAGCTTTCAGCTTTTCATTGTTAAGTATGAAGTTAGCTGTGGGTTTATCACATGGGGTCTTTATTATGATCAGGGTATCAGGATACGACAGGCAAAATGAGTTTAGGGGAATACCTTCCTCTTCCATTTTTTTAAAGAGTCTGAGAAGGATTGCTATTCTTTCAATGTTTGACAGATTTGCCGGCAAGGTTGTCTGGTCCTGAACTGCTGTTTGTTGGCAGGTTTCTGATTACTGATTCAGTCCTTACTAGCAATCAGTCTGTTCAGATTTTCTATTTCATCATAATTCGGTCTTGGTATGAATTCAGGTTGTGTGTTTCTAGGAAGTTATCCATTTCTTCTAGGTTGTCCAAATGTTAGTGCGTACTTGTTCACAGCAGTCTCTCATGATCCTTTATATTTCCGTGGTGTCAGTTGTAACAAATCCTCTTTCATTTGGATTCTATTTGTTTGAGTCCTCTCCTTTTTCCTGAGGAGTCCACCTAAAAGTCTGTCAATTTAGTCTATCTTTTCAAAGAACCAGCTCTTAGTTTCTTCGCTCTTTTCTATTGCCTTCTTAGTTCCTATTTATTTCTCCTCTAGTCTGTTATTTTCTTCCTTCTACCTAACTTTGGGCTTTGTTTGTTCTTCTTTTTCTAGTCTCTTTAAAGTTCAGTTGGGGTAAAGTTCAGTTGCTTATTTGAGACTCTCCTCGATTTTTGAGGTAGGCCTATGATCACTATCAACCTCCTTCTCTGAATTGCTTTTGTTGCATGCGATAAATTTTGCTATGTTACATTTCCATTCTCATTGTTCTCAAGGTATTTTAGGGGCATGCAGAAGGAAAGGGAGAGAGAGAATCCCAAGCAGGCTCCTTGCCCAACATGAGGCTCAATCCCATGACCATGAGATCGTGACCTGAGCCAAAATCAAGAGTCAGACACTCACCTGACTGAGCCACTCAAGCGGTATTTTTTTTTTTTTTTATTTCTCTCTTGATATCTTCTTTGACCTACTGGTTGTTCAGCAGCATGCTATTTAATATCCACTTATTTGTAATTTTTCCATTTTTCTTTATGTAATTAATTTCTAGTTTCATACCACTGTGATCAGAAAAAAAGTTTGAGATGATTTCAATCCTCGGAAATGTATTGAGACTTGCCTTGTGGCCTAACATATGATCTATCTTGGAATTGTTCCATGCGTGCCTGAGAAAAATGTGTATTCTGTTGATTTTGGACGGGATGTTCTTTAAATATCTGTTAAGTCCATCTGGTCTAATGTGCCACTTAAGGCCATTAAGTGGCCTTATTGATTTTCTGTCTGGATGATCTATCCATTGCTGTGAGTGAGTAGGGCTATGATCTTAACTAAATAGAGTTAATGAAGGGTATCTGGGATGTGAAATCCTTCATTTCTCTACTGTTTAACCCTTCCATGTTCACGGACTATGCCGATGTTGATTCAGACACATCCAAAGCCAAAACTCCTCGTTATTACATGGTGGACCATGAAGGCAAGAGATAAGTACCTTAATCCTCTCCCGTGACTCTGAAGACTAATCAGGGTTCAGAAATGAAGTTTCCTTCTCTACAAAGTCTTGGATGCGGCTGGTGCTCGGGCTGAGACTTAGTTCTAGAACAGTTCCTCCTCACCTCCTTCTTCATTCTACCTCTAGCTTCTAGCTTTTGGGTTCTCTTGCTCCTAAAGCTGGAGCTATTATTTTTCATTTATCTCCCCAGCACTGAGTTCCTCGCCTGGCTCACTGGGGTCTTTCAGTCCCTCCTCCAGGGTCCTAAATTTTCCCAAATTAGAAATTAAAGTTCCATCGCCCTGGGCAAATAGGGCCCTGCTCCCCCATTCCAACCTACAACTAAAAGTGATCACCAAACACTGGATCTTTTGAGGAATGGTTAGAGCAAACCACTCATCTCCAAAAACCATACCCATTAGTGACTTTGCTGCTTGCAATACATAAATAGACTCATTTCTTGGATGGCACATAAATCATGCCAATCGAGTTATAACAAACTGCCTAGTAGGTCAAGGAGATTAGATTATAGTTAGTCTACGGGTTTCAGTCTTGTGGCTAAGTTCCACTTGTCTTGGTTCCAAAAATTTGCATATGGAAAATGAAGTTTCACACAGAGATATGTTTATATTTATATGGTGATTTGTATCTGTGACATCCTTTGGGACCCTCATCCGTGGTAGGGAAAAGCTTGCCTCACAAACAACCAATCTGGCCTATGAAGCAGTTCAATCAGAGAAGGGAAATTTATGCCGTGCAAGAGCTGCAATGAAAGAGAGAGCTGTGTTATAAAAGCATGTTCATCGTTGTCTCCTTTTCCTCTGTGGTTTAAAATTTGCATCGACATGGGAGAATTGCACTGATAAAGATACAACCCGGGGTTATGTATATCGGGGCTAATTGGAAACAGCTGAGAACAGTGGGAGGCAAAGCCATCCACATTTGGACAATCGCTTTCCTTCCCGTGGGTGGGCCAGTTTATAAAGGCCCCGTAGCCTTCCCAGGCCTGGGACCCGACGGCTGAATTGCAGCACATATCTTACATAAAAGGCAGAATCCCCATCCACACAAGAGACCCAACGTCCATTACGAAGTGGCGTGTTAAATATAACGAGCAAAATCCACTGGATTCATTGAAAATGATTCACAGTGGGAAACTGGTTTTCAACACAAATGTTGCTGGTGGAAATATGGTAAAGAGCAGCCTGCGTGGGGGCTTTGGCTGTGGTCTGCACCACCCTGCTCAAACAGTACAAGGAGTAATTCCCAACATATAGTCTACCTTGCTTAGAGTCACTTTAAAAGACTGATATGTGCCAGGGGGCGCCTGGGTGGCTCAGTCGGTCAAGCGTTCAACTCTCGATTTCAGCTCAGGTCATGATCTCACGGTTAGTGAGATCAAGCCCATGTCTGCCTCTGCACTGACAGTGCGGAGCCTGCCTGGGATTCTCTCTCCCTCTCTCTCTCTGCCCCTCCTGCCATGCATGTGCACTCGCTCGTGCATGCAGTCCCTCTCAAAATAAGTAAACTTTTAAAAAAGACTGTTATGTGGCAGAAGATAAAACACAGTGGATTTGACCAGGTCCATGTGAACAATTGAAAATAAAAATAATTTACTGAGCTCCTACCCTATGCCAACCAAAGCGTGCATGTAATTTTTAAGGATCACATGGTTACACAGTTGGTAATGGGCAGAACTGGGATTTAGCCCAGGTCTCTAGGGCTCCAAAGCCTACACTCTTTCTCCAGGCTATGCAGCATCCAGAGCTCCAAAAGTCTACTCATCGAATTTTCAGAGGAAACTGCATTATTACACTGGGATCCATCTCAAATAATCATCTAAAACTATGGCATCTATTATACAGCCAGCCTCCTGCCCATAACTATCTATGGCTCCCAAAAGTGAAAGAAGGTGAAAAGTTATAAAATGTTTTCCAGAAATGGAGGTTAAATATCAAGAAACCCACAGTGGCCAAACTTATTCAGGGATATTTATTAGATCTTGGGCTCCTGAAGTAGTCAGGTATTCCAAATACAAACATAAATGGAAAAGATACTTTTAAAAGGTCAAGTTTTAAAGCTTTTTTTGTGCCTCAGTACACTTTCCTTATAGAATGTGGAACTTTAAAAATCAACATTACATTGTAGGGGCGCCTAGGTGGCTCAGTAGGTTAAGTGTCTAACTTTGGCTCAAGTCATGATCTCGCGGTTCATGGGTTCAAGCCCCATGTCAGGCTCTGTGCTGACAGCTCAGAGCCTGGAGACTGCTTTGGGTTCTGTGTCTCCGTCTCTCTCTCTCTCTCTCTCTCTGCCCCTCTCCTGTTCATGCGCGCTCTCTCTCTCTCTCTCTCTCAAAAGTAAATAAACATCAAAAAAAAATCAGCATTACGTTGTAAAATTCCAAAATTTACCACAAGACTGCATTAATTTCACTTCTTGAACTATACTGTATGGAAATAACCCACAAGAGAAAACTAATTTTGTGTAAAACTACTGATGCACCATTGGAAACACAAGTATCGCACAACCACAGAAATTGGCCCAATGAAAATATGGTTGAACAAACCAGAACACGTTAACAAAATGAAACAAAATCATACGACTATAAATGTGAATTCCATGATTAAACGTTCATAAACCTGTGCATTGAAAAAGTTAAGAAAACTGAAAGTGACAGAAATAAATTAGAATTAAGCTGCTCTTTGGGGAGTACCTGGCTGGCTCAGTCGGTAGAGCCTTGAGTCTTGACGTCTGAGTTATGTAAGTTGGAGCTACACGTTAGGTGTAGAGATTACTTAAAAATAAAATCTTAAAAAAAGAAAAGAATTATGTTGTTCTTTTGGGGGTAGAGGTGTTTTTTTAACACAGATTAGCCTGTAATCCCCCAACGCTGCCAGCAGGTAACTCAACATATGCTCCCCTGAGGCCGAGCAGGGCCAGGAACTAAGAACTGGCTTTGTGTGTCTCCCACTCAACTTTCCTCCACAACCAGCTAGTTACCTGAGCCAAGAACACAGCCAGTGTCCCCTCCGCACATCTCTGGGACAACGCTGTTTTCTCATAATGATGACGTAATGGAGAAGTCTTACAAAACTCTGCATAGTATTTATTTTTTTAAGATTTCATTTTTTAAGTATGCTACACCTAACACGGGGCTTGAACTCACAACCTCAAGATCAACAGCCACATCCTCCACTGACTGAGCCAGTCAGGTGCCCCCAATCAGCTATTTTAAAATAATTCTTTTTAATTTTATTTTATTTTAGAGACAGAGTGCCAGTGGGGGAGGGGGGAAGAGAGAGAGAAAGAGAGAGAGAATCTTAGGCAGGCTCCATGCTCAGTGGGGACCCCTATACCCCTGGGATCATGACCTGAGTCAAAATCAAGAGTTACACACTCAACCAAATGAGCCACCCAGGTGCCCCAAGAATTCATTTCTTTAGTGAAATGGGCTTTAGTGTTTCAATGTCATCGATCTTTGTGCCTTCTTTGTCAGGTAGTGTTTCCCGCAAAACAGAGGTTCTGTGACTATCCTAAGGCAAGAATGCATCCCCCCCTGGCTTTCCGAAATGCAGCCATATCTCTCGGGTACTGACCTAGCAAAATGTAGGGTACAGCCCACGAGAACTTGGAATGTTCCAGCATCGCCCTTATTTTATGTAAGAAAACCAAACCCCTGGGGTGTCACATTACATGACTTGACCCAAACACAGAAGAAGGCCTGGTGAAACTGTCTTTTGCATAAAAGTGTCAGTTGAAAATAAAGCCACACCCACCACCTTTCTCTCAAATTCCAGTTTTACCCTAACCAAAAATCTTCAATTTTTCTGTAGTGTCTGCAGAAAAGTAGGTACGTTTTACTCAACGGCGTTCCTGAGAAACCCAGGCTGTGGAACTTAACGTAAATAAAACGGCTTCTTTTCCATCCTGAGTTTGTTAACTGACGGAGATACTTGTGCAAAGAGATACTTAAGGCCAGTGAAGCCCAAATTCCTAGCGAATGCTGGCATCTCCTCTCGGGAGAGGAGATTACTAACTGCCCATCCCAACTTTGCTTAAACACTTCCAGGGCGCGGCATTTACAAATTTATGAACCGCAAATTCCATTTTAGGATCGCCGTAGCTGTTTATGAAATTCTTTCTTATGTTGATCCAAAATCTGCCGCCCTCCAACTTCATACCATTTGTCTCTGTTCCGTGCTCTGCAGCCAGAATAAGCCGGCTGCCCTGGCCACATCACAGCATCTCAAATGCTTGAGGACGGCTGTCACAGCACCCAGAAGTCTGTCGGCCGTGCCGAGCGTCCCTCTTTGCACAGACTCTAACCCTCTATCCCCCTGGCCACGCCCGCTTCACAAACTCCACTTGCCGAGGTCCCTTTAAAACGGGCCCTGAATCACCTAGTAACCTCCACACACATGCTGACCAGCACACGGCATTAGCCAGATGATTACCTCCTGAATTCAGGACACTGTACTTTTATTAACATACTCCAACATCAACGTCAGACTGTTGTTGGCTCATATTGAACTCGCAGCCAACTAAAACACCCAGATCTTTTTCACACTTACGCAACCGGTGTTTTTCATTCCGTCAGCCATTCAACAAATATTGCCTTCAAGAAAATTATTTCCACACCGAAAGCTGACAATTTTCCATAAGATGATGGGGCGACAAACAGATTAAGGAAACGCAAGAACGTTTGACCTGCAAGTGAACCTGAAATTAAATGTGTTCACGTTAATTTAACAGTTAGCTGTGTCATTTATCGGCTCGTTGTCAAAGGCAAAACAACCTCACCGAAATCCAGTGGTCTGTGAAATGTGGATTGCACGAGACAAATGAGGTCAAACGTTTCACTTTATGTTCAAATGAGTTTGTTCAGAGGGGCACAAAGAATATTTCTAAGAGTCAGATTTGAAAAGCGGTTTGAAAATCAGTGGAAATCGAACCTTTCGGTCAAAAATATTATTCATAGAAATGATGTAAGTAGCACTGGTAACTACTTTATTGACTAGGACACGTCAGACAAGTTCCTTAGTTTTCCAGGTATGAACTACACATAACCCAGGATGACTACCCTTTTACTTATATATTGAAAATACTCCACAAGTTTTACATAAAACTCTTAAAATAACAATATTGCTACAGAATTATAAGATGCCTTCCATTCAATCTGCCCTCACCTATTTGGTTTTCCATGTTTTGTGAATCATTTGCTCCAAGCCAAAGAGATAACTCACCTTTTGTATTCTCTTTTCAACAGATAAACTGTTGCAGAATCACTTTATTCAGAGCAAACTGGAGGAACCCAGTGGATCAGCCAACCCAATGCTTTATTATACAAATGAGGATACTGAGGCTCCCAGAAGTTGCCTTTCCTTCCTTCAGATTTGTTGAGCTCTTTTCTAAGCATGTGAATGCCTGAAGCTCAAATAAGTGGAAATATAATTAGGAAGAGAAAATGCGGGTGAACAATAGAGTAAATCGCGCAGACTTAAAGGAGTTCAAGATAAAGTTCAATGTAGCTAACGTGGATCCTTGTGTGTGTGTGTGTTGGGGGGACCAGAGAAGGAGGAGAGGACAAGGGGAGAGGGGAAAGTGGATGACCAGATGTGGATCAGTGCAAGGACAGACCCATCTGTCCTGTATTTATGAGGAAAATAACCATGTGTACTATTAAGCATATCACATCTTATCTACAACTACAGTAAAGAGTTCCTAAATAATGCCCGTGGGCTGAATGACTTAATGCACAAGTGTAAATGTGTATCCTAATTCCAGATATGTTTCATTTTGAACTTTAGATAAAGGGAGCTACCTAAAAGAGTGACAGAGTTAGTAACATGATCAGACTGGCATTTTAGAACAATCCTAGCTACACATGCCCACCTGGAAAACTTTCAAAAGATACCTATAAGGCTCCTTTAAGACCCACTATAGCAGAATATCAGGAGTCGGGGCTGGCATTAGGAGTCGTCACGACTCCCCCCGGGGATCCCAATGTGCAGCCAAGGTTGTGAACCCCTGTTCTAGAAATGGTTCTGGCAGCAAAGCAGGGAAGCGCTGAGACAGAGCAGGGGAGACGGGGAGGACACAATTAGAGATGGTGAGGGCTGACCCAAGACCATCATCACAGGGACCCAGAGGACAAGATGGGTGAAATGGGGAAACTGGGGACGTCTAGAGTGGCTCCGGTGACTCAGGTGTGTAAGTGAATAGGAGTGACAGCCCCACTGTACTGCAGGAGGAGGTCCATTGGAAGTGAGTATGGGGTCTGCCAGCATATCCTCCCAGGGGCTCCAAAACAACAATGCAGACAGGATGCTCTCCATCTGTGAGTCAGAGGCCGCCTCCAAACATGAGCATGGAGAGGAGAATTCGGAACAAGGTGGGAAGGTCAAGGATGGGGGTGGGGGGATCCTGACGTGAAAATAAGAGCGGTAATGCCATGAGGGACAGCGAGGACCTATGTACAACCACATGAGGAAGGCGAACACAGATGCACCGGATTATCCGCTGCCCCTTGGTCTGTGTTCAGGGTTTTGGCCTCCAGGTGTTCCAGACTTTCCCAAACATTTTTCACACGTCCGAGCTTGTTGCCAAGCTCTACTTCAGATTAAGTATCCCAATTTTGGAACTAAAGATACCAGCAGTGCCTGGAGCACCACCATAGTTGCTGACCATCTAGAGCGACTGTTGAGAGACTTGAGAGACGCAGCCCCAGCCCCCACAGATGAGCCAGAAATAACGGGGGACTCCTGGCAGGGTGACCTTAAAGCCGTGTCTGCCCAGACCCATGCCATGCCTGTCTGGACAAGCGTGGCCTTTCCTACTGTCTTCAAAATGGGTTTCAGTCCTCAGGTGGTATTTTCCATGCGGTGTTAACTAAAGTCCTACACACCAAAGTGAGGACAACCTGGGGATGAAATTCCCAGAAACTTGCTCAAGGTCACCGAAGGTCAAGTAGGGTGTCAGACCAGAATTCCTAGGTTCTAGCTGCAGGCTGGAGCCCTGGGGGATCTGAGAGACACAGGTGAGGTGGTCTAAAAGAGTAAAGAGGAAATGCCAGCTGTAAGCGGGTTTGCTTAGACCTTCCAGAAAAGGGGGAAGATGGGGACTCCGAGGCAGAGACTGAATAACAGGCAGCCTGGTAGGCAACATTTTCCTCTTCCAGGCTTCACTGAAGTTTCTGACCTGTACTGCACTCAGCAATTGTCATTATAAATGGGAGATTTTCCACTGAGGGGCAGGGAGAGCCCATGTCTTTCTTGCATGTTGGGGAAAATGAAAACTCTTCCTTAGAGACTGAACAAATCATCACTGTCCTTAGGGGATTGGGTTTGTCTGCTTCAAACAAAACCAGTTCAGTGTAAAGCAGATCGGTTAAGAGCTAAAAGAAAGAAGGAAGGAAGGAAGGAAGGAAGGAAGGAAGGAAGGAAGGAAGGAAGGAAGGAAGGAAGGAAGGAAGGAAGGAAAGAAAGAAAGAAAGAAAGAAAGAAAGAAAGAAAGAGAAAGAAAAGAAAAGAAAAGAAAAGAAAAGAAAAAAGAAAATAAAAGAAAAGAAAAAAACACTGTGAGCTCATGTGAATCACCTCAAGGGAATGGCCAGGAATCAAATGTCCTCCTAGGAAATGTGCCACCCCACTGAGGTTACCTGGGACACAGGGGCGGCAGGGCTGGGGAGAAGACAGGGCAGGGCCGACCTGAGCAGGGGAGGTAGGAATCCGAGGGTTCACCAACCCTGGCATTTCAATTGTAACCTCTCCTTTTTGGCTCTGGGAAACCAGCAAATAATTACATAATCCACATTTCTCCCAGGTCTACCAGGGAGGGGACAGGAACAGGCTGAGGATGGCTATTAGAGCTCCTGGCACACAGGCCTCCCAGCAGGCAGCTGCTGCCTGGCTTTTGTCCCTTCAACCTGTCAGCCCAGGTTGACCGCGTTGTTTCTACACGGAAAGCGGTGTAAACGGAGCTCTCTAATGAAATGCCTCGTTCTGTGATCCCTTGGTGAACCTCCTGGGAACAGAAATGAGGCACGGGGGGTGGGGGTGGGGCGGAGGGAGCTCTAAGGACTATCAAAACTGGAACACCCTGGACAAGGCCAAAAGACACCCAACTTGCAGAATGGTCTCGCAAAGTTGCCACAGGCAAACGGAATGCTCTGGAATACACACACTTGCAGACAAGGCATCATCCTTTGGAGCAGAGAACACGCTCGTTTCTTGCCAAAGGTGACCTCGGCTGCGTGGCTGGCCTCCTTTCTAGAGGCACGGCCTTCCCACCCAGTGGTCATGGAGGTTCCCCGGCCTCAACGCGAAGGATTAGTTCCTGCAGGAGGCAGGCTGTGAAGCCTTATTTACCCAAACATGGAGTTAGGACATTGAAGCATGTCAGGGAACCACAGGGATTTTCCTTAAATAAGCAAAGCACACATTAAACTGGTAATAATTAAAACAGTCTGCCCTGAAGAATGTGCAATGGGTTGCATTTTCTCCCTGACCCAAGAAAGGCAAAGATTCTCTAAGAATCAGAAAGCTATGATAACATCTTGCTCCTCAAAATCGTATCCCCCAAATGTCGAAAGGGCACTGTTTTCAGACAGGGGGCTAGGGGGATCGTCCAATGGGGGAAGTCCAGTTTTCCTTGCGTGGGTCCTCTCCTGATAACTTCACAGTCTTCAGGATCTCTGGGGAGCTGACCCATCCCAGGGAAGCAGGAACAAGGAGTGGAGACTAGAGAGCTTACCTGCTGTTTTTCCAGAACAGCCACATTATAACGTGGCAGCCGGCTCCACCCCAATCCCACTGGGAGCCTCTCCTTACCTCACAGCCCTGCCCAGAATTTGCTCCCTGGCCCCTTGGTTCAACTTCCCTGTGCAAAAGCCTGGCAAATGCAGGGGGAGGCCGGGAGCACTTCTCCACCTGCCTGCACCTTTCCTCAGCCATCAGGGACCCACACACCTGAGCGGGGCAATCTCCCTGAGGTTTCTGGGGAGAGCAGCATGTAACTTGCTTTTTTTTAATGTTTACTTATTTGGGGGGTGGGGGAAGAGAGGCAGAGAGAGAGAGAGAGGGAGACACAGAATCAGAAGCAGGCTCCAGGCTCTGAGCTGTCAGCACAGAGCCCAACGCGGGGCTCGAACTCATGAACCGTGAGATCATGACCTGGGTAGAAGTCGGACGCCTAACTGACTGAACCACCCAGGTGCCCCTGGTTTTTTTTTTGTTGTTTGTTTTTATTTTTTAAGTTTATTTTGAGAGAGACAAAGACAGTGCAAGTTTGGGAGGGACGGGGGGGGGGGGGGTGGGGGGAGAGAGAGGGAGAGAGAGAGAGAGAGAGAGAGAGAGAGAGAGAGAGAGAGAATCCCAAGCAGGCTCTGCACTGTCAGCACAGAACCCGATGCAGGGCGTGAACTGTGAGATCATGACCTGAGCCGAAGTCGGAAGCTCAACCGACCGAGCAACCCAGGCGCCCCTGTAGTTTGCTTTTCATACAACACAGCCAGCGCAGGGCAGGATTACTCTCATTATGATTACTGCTATGAAGAATTGATTGATTACTGAAAGTCTTGAAAGACAAGTCTGATTTTTAAAGAATAACAACAAAAGTTGCAACGTGGAGGGCTCAGGCAAGGACATCAAAGACCAAGAGTCGCCATCAGGGCTGAGCATGTATCACTTCCTGAGAAATCATCTCTCCGTACGTATCTAATTAAAGAGCTAAGCTGTGCACAAGGAAGGCGTGTTGCAGCCGTTTCTCTTGCAAGGCTTGGAACTGAGTGTTCCTTGACCTAAGTGTGCAGGCACTGGCTCTGTATCCTTGCACATGAGTCCTCCAAGACAGCCCAGAGAGGGGAACTGGTCATACTTGACACAAAAGGAAACTAAGTCCCAGGGAGAATAAGGGACTTGACCAAACTCACACAGGTACCGAAGGTGCCACAGAGCCAGGATCCGGGTTCTTTCACCTTCAACCCAGCACATCTCATGTCCATCCAGCTGCCACACAGTGCTGGACTCTGTGGGTACACAGGTCAGAGAAGCAGATAGGAGCTCCGCCCTGCTGGTGTTGACAGTCTAGCTAGAGAGACATTTAAAGAGCAAACAACAGGGGTGCCTGGGTGGCTCAGTCAGTTAAGCATCCGACTTCGGCTTAGGTCACGATCTCGTGGTCCGTGAGTTCGAGCCCCGCGTCGGGCTCTGTGCTGACAGCTTGGAGCCTGGAGCCTGTTTCGGATTCTGTGTCTCCCTCTCTCTGACCCTCCCCCGTTCATGCTCTGTCTGTCTCTCTTTGTCTCAAAAATAAATAAACGTTAAAAAAAAATTTGTTTTTAAATAAAAAAATAAATAAATAAAGAGCAAACAACAACTCTTGCAAGGTAAGGGAGATCCTACAACCAAAGTTTTCCAGGCAGAGGGAACAGCTTGTGCAAAGGTGCTTACCTTGCAACAACTCTTGCAAGGTAAGTGAGACCCTACAACAAGTTTTCCAGGCAGAGGGAACAGCTTGTGCAAAGGCCCTGAGGGAAGAAGAACTTGGGTGTGACAAACTAAGCAGAGGCCAGTGTGGCCAGAGCCAAGTGAGCCAGGGGACAGCGGGTCGGACAGCATGCGCTCGAGAGCTGGTGGGGCCACAGCCTGAGTGCAGCTCTTGAAGAGTTCCTTTTAATGTTTACTTATTTTTGAGACAGAGAGCATAAGCAGAGGAGGGGCAGAGAGAGAGGGAGACGCAGAATCCGAAGCAGGCTCCAGGCTCCGAGCTGTCGGCACAGAGCCCGATGCGGGGCTCGAACTCACGAACTGCAAGATCACGACCTGAGCCAAAGTCGGGTGGGATGCTCAACCGACTGAGCCACCCGGGTGCCCCCTGAAAAGTTCCTTTTAATGTTGGACAAGCAGATGTGAGAGGTTCATGACCCTAATTTGACCCAAAAAGGCCGAAAGCCGGTCTTGCACAGAAGGTTCTGAGAGTCACACCTGCCACACGGGCCATTTCTCCGGTGACCAGATAAACTCTTGCAAAGACCTTGGCAGCAAGTGGAATCTACAGAATAACAACTTCAGAAGGGCTCTCATGTGGGCCAGGAGCTGTCACGCCCCTGAAGTAAGTGAGTTCCAGGAAGCTGGTCACTTGATCTGAGAGGAGGATTTCCAGGATTTAGCAGATGCTACGCCCACCATCCAGGAGCCCAGGTCCCAGAGGTGACACGGACACAGACGCACATAACAAGGTGCGACTGTGGAGGGAGGGACAGGGAACAGGCACCCTGCTGAATGCTGTACCTCAGGCCAGGACGCTTGAGCTCTCTAGGTGTTGTGTTGTGTTTTAAGAAGAAATAAGATCTCACCATGCAGAGATCTAGGAATCAGCTTCCAGATGGAGAACAGAGCATGGACACAGGCAGAGGGTGATGGAAATGCAAGGTCCACCCAGCCATGGACACTGGGCTCACTTAACTTGGTCAACATGGCAAATGCTGTCTTGTATGTATTTTATCACAACCAAAACCAGTTTGAGACAGACAGGCAGACAGAGGGTGAGGCTGATCAAAGGAGGCTTGGCAGAGGATCAGGAGACTGTCACAATGCTCTGCTCACAGTGACACAGTGAGACCAGGGTGGTGGAAGGTGGGGGGCGTGAAGGGACAGAGTCAAGCAGCATTTCCGGAGAACGTGGGAGCCTGTGGAGGTGAGGGCACAAGTGGGGATTCTGCAGTCAAGATGATGCCCAGATTCCAGGTCCAGGCTAATTTTAAAAGTTGCCCTCTTGGGGCGCCTGGGTGGCTCAGTCTGTTAAGAGGCCAACTTCTGCACAGGTCATGATCTCACGGTTTGTGGGTTCAAGCCCCACGTCGGGCTCTGTGCTGACAGCTCGGAGCCCGGAGCCTGCTTCAGATTCTGCGTCTCCCTCTCTCTCTCTCTCTGCCCCTCCCCCGCTCATGCTCTGTCTCTCTCTGTCTCTCAAAGATAAATAAATGTTAAAAAAAAATTAAAAAAAAATTGTCCTTGATGCCACATGTAAGGGACTTAGGCTCCTCTGATCGAGTGGACACACAGTCCATATTTTGTTTGAATTTATGCATTTATAAATCAAAGAACCCTGCCGGCCCCCTGTTGGGCCCTGTTCTGTTGGTTCCATGCATCTCAAAGGCCTGGAACGGCCATGATGGATGGCCAGGGCTGGCAGTGGCACGGACCAGACCGGTAAGTGGCCTCAGCTAGTTGCTGACAAGGGAAGGGGCGGGGGGCAAAGTGAAGGAGAAAGCGAGGGCCTGATGTGAAGGAACGCCTAATCCCCAATCGTCAGAAACAAACTAGGAAAGAAGTATCAAATTTCCTTCTCTGGAGGTGTGTACAGGCCCAGGTCCAAGCCCGCGTGCAGGGTTCTGTGGGGAAGGCCCAGTCGGCCGAGTTCTCCAAGGATTCGTGCTGAAGATGAAATTATGAAATCCCCTGGGGCAGAAACGTGCAAGAGTTTCAAGTTTTCCCCGTATGGAAGACATATTAAAATTCTATTTTCTCTGTGCCTCCTACTGAAGGTTACAAACATGGAGTAGAGCTTTCTATGCAGATATCAAAGATCGTTATTCCTATGGTCAGTCTATAAAAGATCATATTAGGATTTATAATGTGGGTGGAATCCATACTTTTACTAGGTTGAGCATAAAAAGCCATGAATACACGTAATTGCGTTAGCAAGATCAAAGTACTTCATATTGCTAAAGCATGCATACTAGAAGTAAATAACACTTCTGTTTATTTTAAAGAGCTGAAAATATTACTTAAAAATCCACTGGAGTATTATTCAGCCATCAAAAGGGATAAGATTGTGCCACTGGTGACAACGTGGATGGGCACAGAGCAGATTATGCTGAGTGAAAAGTCAGACTGAGAAAACAAATACCATATGATCTTACTCCTATGCGGAATCTAAAACAAAGAAACAAAATGAATAAGCCAACAGACAAAAAGCAGAATCAGACCTATAAATACAGGGAACAAACAATGGTTGCCAGAGGGGAGGGGACATGGGATGGGCAAGATAGGTGAGGAGGAATGACAGGGCCAGGCTTCTAGTTATGGAATGAATAAGTCACAGGGCTAAAAGGTACGGGAGAGGGAATCGAGTCAAGGATACTGTAAAGGTGTCGTATGGTGACCGATGGAGCTACACTCATGGTGAGCACAGCACAATGTCTAGAGAACCTGAATCACTATGTTGTACGCCTGAAACTAAAACACTGTGTGTCAACGACACTCAAATAAAACATATATATATATATTATTTTAAAATAGCATTTTGAGTTTCCACTTCTATCTTGGATGTAACCGCGGGGCATTTGGGCTTCCAATTATTAAAACACAGCCTCTCCATGAGTCTATGCTACAGGAATGTCTTCTTAGCAAGAAATAAGCTAGTGAGATTCTGTTATCCTCACAGCCTGGGTTTTTTTCCTAAATGACTTTCTTCTTTCTGATGTTACAGAAGCAACAAAGGTCTAAAGATCTAGGCTTTGGTCGTACGTGTTCGCTAACTAGTCACGTGATCTCCTGACCCTATTACCTTAGAGATACCAGTGCCTGAGACAGCACCCAATTCTATAAAAGCTGGTGAACGCACGAACCAATTCTGGTTACATTTTCACTGATCTTTCACAGCTAATAAAAATATTGGCGCAGCACCTTTTTCTGACTAATAAAAGAATTTCAACCTGCTTTTCAGATTTATTTTTCTTTTCAAATTGCAAGAGAGCGTGTGTGCATGTAATAGTTGAGACTGGACGAATGTGTCTCGTATGGCAAATCTAACCACACACGCTTAATTTTAATTGTGCAGAGGGAGGTGGGTGTTAGACATAACAGACACTCATAACAAAGTTTTTTCTTCTTTTTTAAAAGTTAAATATAGATTCAATTTTCAATGAAGGCTGGTTAAAAGTGACCCAGTAATAAACATTTGGAAAAGTGAAATATGGCTTCTGTACAATTTAAACTCAGAGAACATTTTAAGCATCGGCTCAGTTAAAGCACAGCCAAGACAATAGACCCTTGCCTGTCTGTAACACAGTGTGCAGAGAATTAAGCGCTTTAAAAGGCAAAAAGAACAAGAACTTGTTTGGAGTTGATTTTACACACGTGGTCACCCTTTGTATGTTTCAGAGACACTGTATCGGCAGCCAGGTTGTCACCAGCATCACAATATACTTGTGGACAAGATTTAACTGCAGTGGCTCCTGGGGCGCCTGGGGGGCTCAGTCCATTAAGCGTCCGACTTCAGCTCAGGTCAGGATCTCACGGTTCGTGGGTTCGAGCCCCGCGTCGGGCTCTGTGTTGACAGCTCAGAACCTGGAGCCTGTTTCAGATTCTGTGTCTCCCTCTCTCTCTGCCCCTCCCCCGCTCACACTCTGTCTCCCTCTCTCTCTCAAAAATAAAGAAACATTAAAAAATTTTTTTTTCATAAACAAATGTTAAAAAAGAATTTTTTTTTTAAATAACTGTAGTGTCTCCAAGTTCAGGCAACAACAGTCGGGTGATTTTATTGCCACTTTATACAAGAATTCAAACACCCAGCCCCTAAAACTAACGATCCCCTCTGGGTCCTTAGCAGGTATTCTTGAGAGCAGGACCCACAACTTGGTGTCTGCACCAAAAATCAGAGTGGACAGTTTGGGAAGTATTCATTAAAAGAAAAAGGAGATCTTGGTGAGCCTTGGTTCGAGGTGCATATACATGGCTTGTTCATGTTCACACCAGTTGTGTTAATAGGCTGCATTTCCTTTAATTAAGGGACAGGCCATGTTTGATGCACAGCTCCTTCCTAGAGCCACAAGCATCTTAGGCTATTTTAATTCTGAAAGTCATTCAAAAGAAGGAAACCTGTTTTAGGTCCCTTACTTCACTTTCTCCTTGTTTGAATTCTGAATCGGCTGCTACTGTATTTTACCGAGCTGGGCCACAGCTAGTGCCATATAATCACCATGGACCTTTGTACTAAGCTACCCCATTCAGTGCCTCCAACAGAAGGCAAAGGCTCAACCCTCCCTCCTAAGCTGAGGAATCTGACACTGGACCACATCCAAGGTCTCAGGGCCAGTGAGATGCAACCCCAGTTTGAACCCAGTCTGTCTACAAAGAGATGCCTCTAACCACCGTATTCTATTGGCTCCACAAAAAGTCTGTTGAGCAAAACAAACAAACAATCAAAACCGCTTGAAAAGCATCATGGAAGGTCCTATCATACTGAAAAGATGTGCGTGTGCATCTCCAAAGGTAAATTACAGCGATGTCCAAGGTCACCCAAAGGCTATCAGGGCAGTCCCAGCTGTGTTTCCCTAAACTTCGCCAACTTCGTTATTGCTTGTAAGACACATTCCTAGCAGGACCCAGATACCAGCTTACACAGCTTTCCACGACACACGACTGTCACCTATGACCTGTCATCCCATAATAAGGCATATGCCATTTTAAAAACTTCTTATAAATATCCCTCATTACTGATAAGTCAGTGGATCAAATAGAGCAGGAAGGTCTAAATATTCTTAATCATCATTCCTTGCTTGCAAAAAACATTCTGAGAACATCCCTCTACTAAATGTTATTTAATTATAATGCACTTATATAGTGTACTAATGTATGTTGCACATTAAGAAATAAGAAATGATGGGGCGACTGGGTGGCTCAGTCGGTTGGGCTCAGTTGACTTTGGCTCAGGTCATGATTTCAAGGTCTGTGAGTTCGAGCCCCGTGTCAGGCTCTGTGCTGACAGCTCAGAGCCTGGAGCCTGCTTCGGATTCTGTGCCTCCCTCTCTCTCTGCTCCTCCCCTGTTCACATTCTGTGTCTCTCTCTCTCAAAAATAAATAGACATTAAAAAAAAAAAAAAACCAAAAAACATTTTCATTGAAAGCATTAGGTTTCTTTATAGGCATTAGGTTTATTCTATCTTAAAGAATTTCTGCATTACAATTTCTCCAATAATGCAAAGTCCTATAAACTGAAATCTGCAGTAACTACATGTTCGAGGAGATACTCCCAGAGCTGACCTTGCACACTATAACTTAGGCAGCAATCAGGTCAGGTCTGGAGTGGGGGTCAGGAACCTGCAGAGGCTTCCCTGCAGCGGGGAGGCTCAGAACTCACTTTCCTGCTCAGCTGCGTTAGCCTCTAGTTTCTAATAGTGCCATCTCTGCTCCTTTAGGACTGCATTCTCCTTACCTAACCATTTTGCTGGAATGGTGCCCTGTCATATTTGTAACACTTATAAGATGTGTCAACTCTTTTCAGAAAATAGACTATAAATAAATACAAATTTAAGGCAGAACTTTTGTAATTTTTTCCTTACTTATGTCAACAAGGCATTCTTTTATGAAAAGGGGACGTATTTACAAAACAGCAATCCCCCTGTTTTCTCACCTTCCAGAGACACATACTTATCAGCGATTTCTTCCTGCAAACAGTGACCTCGCAAACATTTTCAGAGGAACTGTTTCCACCTACCCTTCCCTAAAAACACTGCTCAGGTGAGTGGACCTTTTCATTATATGAGAGTGTTTCTGAAACAGTGTTTCTGAAGCAGTGGGGTGTGTCTTAACAGGCGTTCTTTGAAAAACTGATCTGTAGTCAAATAAATGTAAGTAATTGTGGGTTGTAACATGTTAGACCGGCCTCTTTATTGCAGGACTTCTCAGAATCTTTAATATAAAACATACACAAGGAGTGGTCTTGTAGACACAGTGCTTTCCAAGCTTACTTGACTGCAGAATACTTTTTTTTCAAGAGCATCTATTAAGACTAACATGTGTCTAAGGAATACAGCTGGGAGCCACTGATTGAAGGAGTACCAAGCAAAGTGCTGCCCTTGATAATGACACCCAATCCCATTAAGGATACCCCAGCAAGTTCAGTGACATTTTCTCAGTGGGCACCCTGAAGAGGAAGGGATTGTGCCTCACTTTAATTACTGGAGGCAGATTCACGCCTAGATCATATTTCCTCTTGGCCAGAATAGAATGGTCAGAAAACAAATTAAATTCATGTTTGCCTAGATGTTTAGGTTTGTTTTTGTTTTTGTTTTTTTTTCAATCTATGCCAACCCTTCAGAGAAATAAAGCTAAAAAAATAAAAGATTTCAGGTCCAATGAAGATGCAAGGGCTGGAGGCAGAGGAGACTAGGAGATACTTTAAGGTTATAACAAAACAAGCAGCACATTTTGCAGACCATAACCATATAGATTACTCACTATACCATTTCTAATGCAGTGAGAACCACATACATCATCAAAATTTTTTTAGTAGCCACATTAAAAACAACAAAAATGGAACCACCAAAATGAATTTTAACAATATATTTCACTTACTGCAATACGCTCCAAATATTTTTATTTCAATGTCATTAATTCAAAAAAGCTTTAAATGAGATTTTTTACATCCTTCCTCTCATACTGAGTCTTCAAAATCCAGCGTGTCTCTTATACTATCAGCACATCTTAGCTTGGATGAACCACATCTCAAGTGCTCAGCAGCAACCAAATGGGGCTCACGGTTACCATATTGGATGGCAGTCATCTAGAAACTACAACAGCAATAACTGCAGCAGCATTAAAGGATTAAGATCTATTGAGCACCTTCTATACATCTTGTACTTTTCATATTCTACCTCTCTGAATCCCCATGACAGCCTTCAGCCTTAGATCCCATCGTATTGGGTGTTTGGCAGGTGTGGAACTAAGGCATACCGAGGTGTCTCCACTGGACCACACAGCCACCAAGTGATGGTACTATCTCTGGGGTTCTGGGACCCCTCCCCCACCCCCTGCCATGAACACTGTCCAGAATCCTCCCTTTAGGCTACTTTTCTTAGACTTGGAAGACCTTAGCCACCATGCAAGCTAACCCCTTCTTTTTACAGATGGGAAAACTCGAGTCTTTTGTTGGAAAAAACATCATATACAAATTCAAATTAAGTTCAATCAGTTATATAGCTGGGTGTAGTCACACTAAGTTTGATTAGAATGTGTCCAATGTATTTGGAAAATTATGTTTGATTCTCTAAAACTTATTAATTTATACAGGATACTTGCATAGCATTTACACACAGCAATTACTAACATATGCTGAAGTAAACTTTAAAAAAAATCTTACTTAATGGAGTCAAACATTTGAAAATATCTATTTCAGGGGCTCCTGGATGGCTCAGTTGCTTAAGTGCCCAACTCTTGGTTTCAGTTCAGGTCATGGTCTCATGGTTTGTGAGTTTGAGCCCTGCATCGGGCTCTGTGCTGATGGCATAGAACCTTCTTGGGATTCATTCTCTCCCTCTCTCTCTCTCTCTCTCTCTGCCCCGCCCCTGCTTGGTCGCTCTCTCTCAAAATAAATAAATAAACGTTTAAGAGAAGGAAAAGAAAATATCTATTTCATTGTTTTGAAACTAATAATTATACTGAGGTCTTCAACCCCCTGACTATTCATTCTTTTGATTTTCTCAACTGGGTGTGATGCAGATTTGGGGGAACTTAAAGCTGAAGCAATTTTGGAGGCCCTTTTATAGAAAGCTGGGAAGAGGACCAGGAGGGTACCCGTGCCAGCAGGGTGGCTTGTCGCGCGTGTTTTTCTGGGTGTACGAGCACATGATTCACAGGGCCACACAAACCACAGGCCATGAAAGCACCCTTTTTCCTTTGTAATTACAGAACCTCTGTGGACCTTGAGTTTCTTTCCGTGTTAAATGAGAGACTTGGACCAAGATCCCATCCAGTTCTGAGCTCATTCATTCACCCAACAAATATTTATTGAGCACCTGGTGTATGCTAGGCATTATTATAGGATGCGGCTGTAAAATTAAAGAAATTGTTGTGTTTTATGGTACATGTGAATTACAAGGGAAAGACCGGTGTTACTCAACTCAAGCTCACAACCCGATTTGGTTTTCAAGTTGGCCTCTAAATTCCAACAGGACCAATGGTCATCTGTCCTGTGCAAATGTCCAGGGAACACCCCACAGGTGTGTGGCTCTGTTGCGAGACTCTGGTAACTCCCTTCAGGTATGGCAAAAGGCATGGGACTTCTCAGCCCTTGGGGGGATTTCAAGAAACTGGTGGGTCAAGGCCCAACTCTGACCTGGTGACCTCTGCCTGGAGGAGGCTGCCTGTCCCTCTGCTAAGCCATTAGGTGTAGTAATCTAAAACCTTAAGGGGGTGACTGGGTGGCTCAGTCAGTTAAGCACCTGACTCCTGATTTCGGCACAGGTCACCATCTCACGGTTCGTGGGTTTGAGCCCCATGTCGGCCTCTATGCTGACAGCGCGGATTGGGATTCTCTCTCTCACCCTCTCTCTCTCTCCGCTCCTCCCCCGGCTCACACTCACTGTCTCTCTCTCTCTCTCTCTCTCTGAAAATCTATAAATAAACTTTAAAAAAATAAGTAAATAAAACCTTAGCCCAAACAGCATACCACAGAGCAGGAGCAGGCATACATTTACGGTTCCCTTGTGCAACTCACACTATTCAACACGTTTTCAGCCTCGGGCAGGCTGCTACCCAGAGAAAGGAGACTTCAGAATAGGGCAGCTGCCGTCTGTCCATGACAAAGCTGTGCTAGAACAAGCTGGTTTTTCTTTGGGTTCTGAGAGAGCAGCGTGGTGAAAGATTTCTTTAGCCAATGGCGCTCTTACATCGCCTGGGAGGGGGAATAAAGAAGGAAAAAGAAAAGCACGTGCTTTATGTTAAATTTCCGTTGATTCGACAACAGCGAAGGGGCCAATTTCCAACTCCCAGGGCCTTGCCGATTCCTTTTTAAGCAAGTTTACAAGTGGGTATAATTAAGGCGTCTTCACATGACTCTTGCTTTCACTTGGTGAGTTTTCAGGCTGGACAAGACGGTGCAGGTGAGGCTGGAATGCTGGCAAAGCGACTTGTCTGGAATGCCAACCTTCACGCTGGCTGCTGCACTTCTGGGTGCATACAAAACTCAGGCAAAGGCACAATTAACCCCACAGCAACAGGCATAAAGAATACAAATGGATTCTGCTGTTATATTAAAGAAATGGCTAAGAGCTGAGTATGGTTGGCCCGGCCTAGCCCAAGGTTCCTCAATGTCGGCACTGTTAACATCATGGGCTGGGGACCATTCTTTGTGGTGGGGGCTGTCCTATGCAGCATCCTGGCCTCTACCCGCCAGATGCCAGTAACACAACCCAGGGTGAAAACCAAACACCGCTCAGAGGGGCGGAGGGGGGCAGGATGGGCAAAACTGTCCCCAGTTACGAACCACTGGTCTCAACCTCCATATGCCTGAAATCTATTAGCTTGACTGGTGACGCAAGTCTTGGCCACCTTTTAAGTCCTAACTTTGAGGGTAACACCTTGCAGGTAGCACACAGACACTAAATGGCAGCTTGAAGGACAGATGCTCTACCATTTGAAAGAGGTGGAATGCACACCAGAGGGCTGTGCTTTATGTTTCAAAAGGATGACAATTTATCCTAATTTTTCACACTTGAAATGGAGCAGTCCATTTTTTAAAAATAACAAAGGAAGTTTACAGACAGCTTCCACATCCCAATAAAGGCATTCACAGTGCCAATTTACATTTCCAGAGGTAAAATGAAAAATAACCATTTTTTTAAGCTTGTACGCACAAGATCAAGCCAATACTCCTCTCCAGACTCACGTGTGGCAGCAAAGTTTGACCCACTATTATTATTTTGTTTAAATATTTCTTTTGATTCTCTCAATTTTATGTCTTTTGCTTCGAAAATTCAAAATATCATCTGATCATTCAAAATCTGATCATTCAAAATTTTCTATCTTACTACTTTCTCATATGCTTACACGGAATAAATTGCATTAACTCTTTTTCTAAATGAGATTCCTACCCACATCCATGCCACATGGAAATATAATTAAAAATGGGGTATCTTGGGGTGCCTGGGTGGTTCAGTCAGTTGAGCGTCAGACTTCGGCTCAGGTCGTGATGTCACAGTTCATGAGTTCAAGCCCCGCACTGGGCTCACTGCTGTCCGTGCAAAGCCCACCTCAGATCTCAGAACCTCTGTCCCCCTTTCTGTCTGCCCCTCCCCCACTGTCACTCTAGCTCGAAAAATAAAATTCAATTAAAAATAGAAAATGTGATATCTTGCACTGAATGTGTAAAAGCATATGACACTTAGGACATGAATCACAGAATTAAATAAACTTCGCTTTCCCTGTCCTTGAAATTCAATTTTATTTCACTAATAACTCGTCATTTAGTGATGGTGGCCTTATCATCGCTGTGCCAACTCTGGGAAGTTCCAGACACACAACGACACACAGCGCATGACTTCTGCCTCTTGTTGTTAGTAAATAACCACCAGCCATTTGACTTTTACAACGCTCCGGTTGTGTTGTTTCTTGAGGTTACAGTTATTATACACCATTCATAGTGTTTCTTGAGGTTACAGTTAATTATTATTTCCAAGTAAATGAAAGTCAAACTTACTTTTCTTTGATGTAATATTTAAGAGTTATCATGGTTATGACCTTTATTATGCACTTAAATTCATTTTGTCATAATTGATGTAAAAATAGTTTTCCTTTCATTACTGAGAGGACTCTGAAGTCCATATATTTCTCTGAACTGCCTGCTAATTTCTACTAACTTGAATTAAAAACAAAAAAGGAATCTATACCTCTGTGTTGTTTGGATGATGGCAAATACTGCAGGTAACTCTTAGACCCCTCTTTATGAAGAGATCTAAGCATGATTATATGAAGTGAAGATACTCTTCCTTGATAAACTACCAATTCCTTAAAAATACTTTTAAACCAATGCATGTTTATACTTTACAGATGAATTGTCTGAAAAGTAAAACAAGTCAGAAAACACTTGCCATACTCTTTTAGACATGCTTGTTTCTCTATATTCTGCAAAGTAAGTATAAGGAAGGCCAATGAGGAAATTCACGAACTGAGATCACTGTAATCTAATAATCTGCTGCTTTAAACAAAGTCTACCACCCGCCCCCCTTTTAGAATTACATTCATGCTTCTCAGTGAATGAAGATATGTTAGGTTTTCAGAGCTTTATTTGAAATGCAGTCATGCCTTAGGTATGTTCAGTGTATGCACTCAGTACTTATTTAGTACCCACTGTATACATGGCATGATGCTGTGAGTTATGAGGCTGAATGAACCATTCAGCTCCTTTTTGCGTGGAGTTTACGATCTAGTGAGAAAGCTTTACCACCAGAATATAAACAATGATGATGCAGTAGAGAATGTCGGCAAAGAAGTACAGGGTACCTCAGGCTCACCCCGTGTTTATTTATACATATATAACTTTGACTCATAATCAGTGACTCTCATATCACGTGTGTAGTTACAACACTTACCACAACAGAAGCTGAGACTGAATTTACTAAGGTCGCACACCTTTGTGAACAGTCCAGACAGATGGCCCTTGTTAACTCTGGAAAAGACTTGAAGTTTGGTCAGGGTTTCTGTCACTGGATGGAGATTTCCAAAGAGAACCACATACATTTTTTCTCACATCATTAATTTTATTCCTAGATGAATAACAGACATCTTCTGATACCAACACAGCAGCCCTCACCTGATATTCTTAGAAGTTTATAAGGGAATTCTAAATGTTCCAATGACCTCTTACCCAGTTAACAGCATAAAGTATATACAAGGTTACTGAATTTCTCATGCTGCTATAAACAAGATCAGATAAACAGCCAGTGCCTATTTAATGTTAACCTGAGATTTTTCTGGGAAAAGGCATGCTGTCCCCAAAACACGGTAGTTAAAAAACAACAACAACATATTTTTATTAAGTAGACACCAAAAAAACAAAAACAAAGAAAGTTCTCTCTCCAGTTATTTACTCATCCAATGATGAAATGCAGAGTAAAGGAGGGTTTAGGAAAGCACTTTTACATTTTATTTTGTAATATTTCAAATCAGTTCTGAAAAAAAAATAGCAATGGGTAAAATGAATTGCAAAAGCCTAACCCACCCATTTTGTATTTACCAAAGCTCCTCTCCAATGGAAAAATGTTCCCAGGGGCGCCTGGGTGGCTCAGTTGTGTAAACATCTAACTCTTGATTTCGGCTCAGGTCACGATCTCAGTGTTCGCAAGTTCAAGCCCTGCATCGGGCTCTGTGCTGACAGTGTGGAGCCTGCTTGCATTCTCTTTCTCTGCCCCTCCCCTGCTTGCATTCTCTCTCTTAAACTTTAAAAGAAAGATATATATGTGTGTGTATACACACACACACAGACACACACACACACATATATAAATAAATGTATGTGTGTGTGTGTGTGTGTGTGTGTGTGTGTGTGTGTGTATAATCAGCTCCCTAACATATCATGTGGAACAAGACGGCCCATCTCGTTGCTCCTCTGAGCTCCACGACATCTTATACATGAGCTTCTAGTGATACTTCTCAAATTTAATAACGTACTGGTCCTTTTTACAGAAAAACAACTTCCACAGACCCCAACTGGAGAAGCACTGACCGTGGGACTAAGTTTTTCAGTTATGAAATTTCAGCCATACACTTCTGCTTCTAGCAACTAGTCGACTGTTCCCTGATGTACCCTCCTGCTGTAAACAACCAGAAAACCGAGCAAAATATTTGGGGCAACTGTTTTCAGGCAACAGACAATGGGGCAGGGCAGGACTGAATGACCTAAGAGAAGGGAAACACATGTAAATATGTGAGTCAATACATATTTTCTCCCTCGTGATTCCCTTAGGATACAAGTGACTGTTTAGAGTATCACTGCAAGGTGGAGTTTACCATATACGCACATATGCGATGATCGTGATTTACTGCTATAAAGCGGTCTGCACCCAAGTTCGCAAGAATTTAGATTGCCCTCGAAAATGAATAAACACAATGTTAAAGTAATATAAAAAAAGAGGATAAAATTCCAGGTCCCTTGTCCAAGGGTACATTTGTGGCCGTCAATTTGAGAAAATGATCCTGGAGCAGGTTCATCATTGTGCCACTGCTTCGTTATAGCCTCCCTGACGGGGGGATAACAAATACACATGTGTGTGCATCCCAGGTGCAAACGCGGGTCATGACACATAGCAGCAGGTGCTCAGTGCAAGGCTGCCGTATAAACCGACTCACCTGCGGTGCGAGGGGACCCAACAGCACGCATGGTACCCAGGGGCCGGCGCTTCCTCTTTGGGAAGCTTCCTGACAGCCAAGAGTGTCAAGTGTTCCCTTCAGTCTCATCGGGTGTCAATTCCCACCACGGCCTTGTGGCTTGTCCTCGGTCCCGAGGTGGCAGTCCCCAAACTGGGGTGTCTCCCTGCAGTGCAGGGACGTCCCAGGGGGTAGGGGCACGACAGAGCCACGTCCAGGCTCTCACCTTCCATGTGTGCTCCTTCCTAAAGCCAACCCGCCTGCGTGCGCCACGGGCTCGGGCTCTTCTCCCCTTCCCAGTCCCCCTGCTCACCTGCTCCCACCGGAAGTGCTTCAGGCCTCCAGGACAAGCCCTTCTAGGTGCCGCACGGAGGGACAGCAGAGAGGCTAACTCAGCGCTGAAATACTGAGGCCGAAGGTGACCAGCTCACCATGTGTCACTTTGCCTCACCTTCCCATCCGTGGGGTCAAATACCCATCCTAGAATGGGCAGTCAGAACTTAGATCTTTTGAGAAAAGTATGAACAAAAACTTTTTTTGACAACAAACTTTTTTTTGTTTGTTTTTGATCAGGAAAACAAATCAGAATCTCTCTGGCAGAAAATCACTTTTAAAAAAGTCAGAATCAGGGGCGCCGGGGTGGCTCAGTCGGTTAAGCGTCCGACTTCAGCTCAGGTCATGATCTCACAGTTTGTGAGTTCGAGCCCCGCCTTGGGCTCTGTGTGGACAGTTCGGAGCCTGGAGCCTGCTTCGGATTCTGTCTCTGTCTCTCTGCCCCTCCCCTACCTGCTCTCTGTCTGTCTCTCTCTCAAATATAAAACATAAAAAAAAAAATTTTTTTTTAAAGTCAGAATCAATTTGGTAGAAAAGCAGTTGACTACCTGCTTTAGCAAATGATTCAAATTCTCTCTCTTACAACTATTAAGCCTGTCACAAACAATTCAGATGTCAACTTAGAAATGTGAAGAGAGGGCCCCTGGACGGCTCAATCAGTTACGCAGCCAACGCCTGATTTCAGCTCAGGTCATGCATAATCTCACAATTCATGGGATCGAGCCCCTCATGGGGCTCTATGCTGACAGCACGGAGCCTGCCTGAGATTCTCTCTCCCTCTTTCTCTGCTCCTCCCATGCTCAGGCTCACTATCTCTCTCTCCAAATAAATAAACATTAAAAAAAAAAAAAGAATTAAAAAGAAAAAGGAATGTGAAAAGTGTACACAGATTTTCAGAACTACTTGAGTTCTTCCATGAGCACAGAAGCTGGAGGCTTGTTACCTCTTGCATCTCCCTGATCAAGAGATCAAAAAGCGAATTCAGGTCATTATCACATGATTATTCAAGTGAGATCAAGTGTGTCAAAGGCTCTGAGAAAGCTATAAAGTGCTCTGCAAAATTATGTTCCACTTAACATTCATACACACCCCCCTGTGGTTTCTGTGACCATCATTCAGTTTTGAAGTACTCACAAACCACACTAGACTAAATTCTCACTTCTGGGAACGTGGCAGAATGAACGGGGTGCTGGACTACAGCTCCTTACGGGCAAAGGCTACATTTTCTATGTAGCCCAGCACCCAGCAGCTTTTTAGTATATGGGATGCAGGAAACATTTAATGCATGCCTACTGAGTGGAACCAAACTGCAAACTCAAAACAAAACATGCACAGAAGATTCTGCCAAATTATACCCATCTACTAAAATAAACCGCCCTGCCATACTGCAAACCTAGTTTGTGGCTGTGCAATAGGACAGGTATAAGAATCAGGGCTCAGAATGCTCGGAGAGCTGGAAGGTTCTGGACACTCCACAAGACGATCTGCAGTGTGGTGTGTGAAGGTGGGAGCTTTCCTGTAGCATGGGATCGACTTTCTTTTCTCTTTCCCAGGGTTGGTCTGAATCTAGCCCCACAAGAGCCTGACATCGGGAAGTAACAGACAGGGATGGAAGCTGTGGTTACCCTCAAAGACATGGTCTTTCCGCAAAGATTCTGCCCTTGGTTAATACCTGTTACCAGAGACCTTCCCTACAGGGATTTAGAGATGCATGTAAAGGGGGGGAAGCATGCTACTTTGTTGCTACTCTCTTTTAACCGGATTTGTAAAATAATTAATACCTTAGAGCAAACTGAAGTAGGAGTCATCTCACTTTGAAATTTCTTTTAATGTTTATTTTTGAGAGAGAGAGAGTGAGACAGAGTGTGAGCGGGGGAGGGGCCAAGAGAGAGGGGACACAGAATCTGAAGCAGGCTCAAGACTCCGAGCCATCAGAGCCTGATACAGGGCTTGAACTCACGAACCGTGAGATCGTGACCGGAGCCAACGTCGGATGCTTAACCGACTGAGCCACCCGGGCACCCCAGAGTCATGTCACTTTTAAAGAGACTATTGTCATACAGACCAAAACCGAAGAAATGCATTGCCTTGACTGAAATCTGACACCTTCTTTGAGATCCTGAATTTTCTCATAAAATATGAGCTTTTCCTGTAAGTTATCTTCTCTAGGAAGTGGCTGTGAGTATGGTATGTAAAACTTTCATTGCAGTATAACATAAATGTAGAAAAGGGTACGAATCAAAACTGTGCAGATCTATGAATTCTTCACCAAATGAATACATCTGTGTAATCAGGATCTATATCAAAAACATGACATTATCAGCATTCCAGAAGACCCTCATCAAGGGCACCTATAAACTTAATATTAAGGCGGCAAGTTAGGCCAAATAAATGAAAATAAATAAAGAATGAACAAGAATGAATGTGTATTCGGTGCACACACAAAAACCCAACCATTAGTGATTTGAATAGAATAGAAACATAGCTTATGCAAATTGTCCAAAAACTACAAGAGGGCGTTTGGTTGGTCCAATCAATGAATGACTCCATCTCTCTATCTCACTTTTTCTGTCTCTTTTTCTTTTTTTGTTGTTTCAAGTTTTTATTTAAATTCTAATTAGTTAACATATAGTGTTCTGGTAGTTTCAGGAGTAGAATTTAGTGGTTCATCACTTACCTACAACACCCAGTGCTCATCACAAAAAGTGCCTTCCTTAATACCCATCACCCATCTAGCCCATCCCCCTGCCCACCTCCTCTCCAGCAACCCTCAGTTTGTTCTCTATAGTTAAGAGTCTGTTTTATGGTTTGCCTCTCTCTCTCCGCCCCCGCCCACCATGTCCATCTGTTATGTTTCTTAAATTCCACATAGGAGGAAATCATACGGTATTTGTCTTTCTCTGACTGAATTCTTTTGCCTAGCATAATACATTCTAATTCCATCCACGTCATTGCAAATGTCAAGATTTCATTCTTTTTCACAGCTGAGTAATATTCGTGTGTGTGTGTGTGTGTGTGTGTGTGTGTGTGTGTGTGTGTGTACCACATCGTCTTTATCCATTCATCAATTAATGGACATTTGGACTTTTTTCCATAATTTGGCTATTGTTGGTAATGCTGCCAAAAACATCAGGGTGCATGTATCCCTTCAAATTAATATTATTGTATTTTTTGGGTAAATACCCAGTTGTGCAACTGCTGGGTTGTAAGGTCGTTCTATTTTTCACCTTCTGAAGAAACTCCATACTGTTTTCCTATTTCTGTGTCTATTTGTCTGCCCGTCTGTCTGCCTACCTAGGCTCTCCCTCTAGCCCTCCTTCCCCTTTCCTCCTCATTCCTGCAGAGCCCCAAATGTTAAAGGCCAAAAAATTTCATTAAAAAATTAACTTCTAAACAGTATTGTGAAGGCTCTGAATTCTAGAATATCTTCTCACTAGTCAACGAAAACAGTGAGCGTTTAGCCTAGGTCAATACTAGATAAAGATGCCAAACTAAATATTTAAAACTTTGTATGAAGATGTTACCACTGAGGGGAGGTTAGGGAGAGGGTGCACCGACCTCCCTGTGCCTATTTTGCAACTTCCTGTGAATCTGTAATTCTTTCAAAATAAAAAGCTAGCAACAAAAAGCTTTTGGTCTTGCAGCAAACCACTATTCTTATTTATATAACGTGGGCAGTGCTTTGTTTTCAGTATGATTTTTCCAACAACGACAGCAAATTTTAAAACTTTTCTTAACTTCTGTACTAACTTCTAAAAAAGTACTGAGAAGAAATAAGATCAAAATATTAAGTTCAAATACTGACTCTAAAATGTGTTTTGAAAGTGAAGAATTTAATGCCCAAAAACATTATCAAGGGTATGCATGATAGTTAACTTCCTTAATCCTTCCTTCCTAACCCCACATCCCCCATCAACTGCTTTAACACTAAAAAAAAAAAAAATGCTAACCATAAAGTTAATGTTCAAAGAAAACAAAGTTTGCCTCCCAAGCCTCACGTATTAGGAGTGATCGTATCTTCCCGTTGCGTGTCATGTTTTCAAATAGACCGCGCCAAGCATATCACATCTCCATGACTATGACGTTATGGGTCCAGGGAGCTCAGAGAAAAGTGGCACAAAGGTTGGACCTCCCTTCAACCCATTTGTAGATCAAATCATCTCATAAATCATCTCACTGTTTAAAACTGTGATGCTGCCAGTAGGGCTTCTGAGATAAATGATCATCTTTGAACTGTTACCTTTTCCATTTTTGGTGTTTCTTGCAGCAAAAGCAATTTATTTTTGCTCGCAGATTTAAAACAACTTTTACAATAACTTGAATAATATACTGCTGGGAGGAAACAGCAAGTCTCTAGCATGTATTAATGCACGACCAGTCCGCCACTTTGCAAAATTTGAAAACGATGATAGATGAGTTGATGTGTTTTCATGGTCCATATAAACACCTGCAGGCTTTGCTATTATGGACATTACAGGACAGCAGCAAAGGACATTGTGAGGGTGGAGTCCCAGATGAAGGTATCTTGGGTAAGGGCATGCAGTGGCTCAAAACCCACTGCCAAGTGCACGAAGCATTCCCTGTGACAGCGTAATTAGTTCAGGTCAAACAATAAAAGAGAGAATACAAGGGGCGCCTGGGTGGCGCAGTCGGTTAAGCGTCCGACTTCAGCCAGGTCACGATCTCGCGGTCCGTGAGTTCGAGCCCCGCGTCAGGCTCTGGGCTGATGGCTCGGAGCCTGGAGCCTGTTTCCGATTCTGTGTCTCCCTCTCTCTCTGCCCCTCCCCCGTTCATGCTCTGTCTCTCTCTGTCCCAAAAATAAATAAAACGTTGAAAAAAAAAAAAAAAAAAGAGAGAATACAGATTCTATTTTTTTCTCTCTTTAGAAAACTTAAGTGTTGCTGAAAGGGCCAGGGGCTCCGGGGCGCCTGCCTCCCTCCTTGGGAGGTGGTCCAGGTATCCAGGGGACCACGAAGACATAAAGGCCAGACTGGGTAAGTATGCGTGGCCATGACTGCCACGAGTGCCGTGAAAGGGGAGAGAGGATGGCAGGAAAAAACAGACAAAACAGTAGCCTTCACAGTAGCCATAACAAAAGTCTGAAAGTAAAAACAGCACAGGAATAAACCATTAGGCTGCACATTGTAATGAAGAGCATGTTAAAGGTGCCCTGCAAGGAAACAATGATCCTCTTCTGAGGGAAAGGAAGGCCCACCATGGAAGGAAACAGGGGTCAAGATGGTTGGGCTCTGGGAGTCCTGAGATAGGAGGTGAGGGGGGCAGGGCGAGCTGAGCCTTCCCCTGCCTGGGTCCTGTGGCCTTTTGAGGGCCCTGAGGGCAGGGCAGACATCTAGGGCAGGGGCAGGCGGCCACTAAGGGCACAGCCTCCAAGCCGGAGGCCAGGGTCTCCCCTTCCTAGGCAGATGACCTTTGGAGAGTGACACAACCTTTGTAAACCCCAGGTTCCTCACCTACAACAGGGATCATAAGGGTCACGGTGAGGGTTAGAGGTCACAGTGAGAGTCAGCACTTCAAACGGTGATCATATCTACCATTTCTGGAATGTGCTCGGGGACAGAGCCCTGTGCTCCTTCCTCTACATGAATCATCTCATCTCATCCTCTCACCAGCTCTGTGAGATAAGGGCCATTATTACCTCCATTCTCCAGATGAGGAAACCAGGCCTCACGGTAGTTACCCAACTTGGCCAACAGCACCCTGAAACCAAAGGGGTCCTGGGTCCGAGACAGCACCCCTATCTATCATAGCCTGCACCGTCCTATGTGTGTGGAGGAGACAAAGTCTTAATGCACCACCTTTGTCCAAAGAAAAGCACCACATAGAAAGTCTAGACATTTTTTTTTCTTTGGCATATTGTTTTGTATACTTATGTTTTAGTCCCACGTATACATTTTGGTTTTCCTCCTTGTAAAAAAATTTAACATCAAACGGATGCTAGATTTAAGAAGGGTTATTATTGCCTTTTCTGGAACACCACCAACAAAAACATCCATCAAATGTTAATGATGATTAGTTACATTCTTTAGCCCATCATAACAATGTTCAGATTGGGGAAATTATTCACATACACGATCATTGGATACACTTAGAGGGAGTGGAACTTCACAAACACCCACCTAGGGTAGCCTTTGTTTTAAGAGCAGAGTTATTCCAAGAGCCCTGAAAAACTGGCACAGGTGACTTGGGTTTTGTTAATGTTTATTTATTTATTTTGAGAGAGTGCGCGCATGTACGAGCAGGGGAGGGGCAGAGAGAGCGAGGGAGAGAGAGAATCCCAAGCAGGCTCAGTGCTGTCAGCACAGAGCCCTATGCGGGGCTCCGTCTCACAAACCATGAGATCATGTCCCGAGCTGCCATCAAGAGTTGGACGCTTAACCAACTGAGCCAGCCAGGTACCCCACAGGTGGCATTGTGACCTCTGGCTTGGTCACTCCCCTTCACCCCCAAATTGTAGTCAACTCCTGGCTGAGGAAGTATCCCCTTTTCTTCTCTGAGTTGAGAAACCCCAGAACATTTTTCCCATTTTAAGAAAATGACATACGCATTCCAGTTTACAACCAAGAACAAAAAAATGCAAATGGACAGAGATTCTTCAGGAGAATCAATTCTATGCCAGCAAGTGGGCACATCTAGCTGATAAGCGACCATAAGCATGTGCTGGCAAAATAATACCAACAGGGAGAGCATGCGGTCAGAGTGCCAGACGGAGACACAGCGACCCGTGTACATAGCCAGGAGAGCAAGCCGCCATGTATCTCTGGGCTCAGCATGTGCTAACCATAAATGTACCCTGGTCACCCATGTTATGCTACACCACCCCCGCCCCCCGAAATATTGGAATCAATGTTCATCATACCAGGGTTCTGCTGGCTAACCTCTGAAGGCACAACGGAAGTGTGTGCAGGTGAAGCTCTCCTCGGAGAATGAAACTTCACTGGATCGAACTCTCTTCGAAAGGAAATTCATCCGCAGACATACTTTCCTCCCCCAGAGGTGCACTGAACACTCTGCCCGGCCACACTACGGGGCTTCCTCAGAAACAGACACGGACTTGTTAATTTCACTGTTCTCCCTTCATCTCTAAGAGGACCCTGCTGAGTTGACACATGTGATGGCTCATTTCAACATCAGTGGGTATTCATTATCCTCTGTTACTTGTAAAACTACTCTTAAACTTAGCCTAGGCTTTTTTTTTTTTTTCGGCTTAGCAGGACATCTTGTGAACAGCACAAGTGACGATCATAAGATCAGGACTACTGTTATTATACTACGTGACACCTAGTGGGTTCTCTTTTAACTGAAAGTCAACCTTGTAAATAGTGTTCAGAAGTCACCCAGCTCGTAAAGCTTCTGCCAGATGATGCCAGACGGCAAACTCGCGTTCAGCTTCGGCTACCTATCTGACCAACACTGTGCTTCACCTGTGGCTGGCACCTCCCCTACCTCTTCCCTTATCACCTAGATGAGAGAATGCAAGCCCAGAGGGGAAATAACGTCCAACCTCTTCCCAAAACAAGGTCCAAGGAGGAAAGAAAAAAATCTCCCCAGTTGCAAAAGAAGTGTATACACTATCGGCAATTTTCCTCACTCAGGCACCCCATTTTCACGGGCTTCCTTAGCATGGTTCAGGCCCTGACTACCTATTTTCCTGGCTATTGTTTGAACATTCTGTTTTTGCAACTGGGCAACATTATGAATCTGTAGTAGCCACTGCCCAACACTCTAAAAGCCGGTCGTTTCTAGCCAAGACTTTAAGAACCAGACTGTCATGAGGGAAGATGGACGCCAATAACTACCCGGGTCTTGGATCCTTCTGGGACTTTTCCCATCCAATGCGTCCCCTCCAAACCAGGCACAGCGCTGAGATTTGCATGTAAACGAGAGTCCTGAGAAGTCAAAAGTGAAGTGAAAAACGAGCAACTAGTCTGACTCTACGTTGTCCCATTTCAGCAAATTGCTCAACTTTCCGTTCTGCCTTGGCTGGGCAGATTTCTGTTGATTGAAGGTGAAATGCCATAGCTTTTGCCCAAATAACTTTTGCAATGCATAGAGGCCAGTTACGAAGCAAGCCACCCTGAAATCAATACGCTAACTGCCTGTTTGCTGCAAGAATTTACTTCTTCAGCAAGAGATACATCATCTTTGGCTCTAAAAAAAAATCAACATCTTCCCTTCGTGATGTTCTCTAAACCTACACTACATGGATGACAGCTAAGGATCAACTATTGTTTACATATGAGACTTTTTCCTATTCTGCTTTATAATTAAGAAATGTAAATGTGTTGGGGTGGCTGGGTGGCTCAGTCGGTTAAGCATCCAATTCTTGATTTCGGCCCAGGTCACGATTTCACAGTTCATGGGATCGAGCCCCATGTCGGGCTCTATGCTGACAGTGTGGAGCCTGCTTAGGATTTTCTCTCTTCCTCTCTCTCTGCCCCTCACCTGTTCATGCTGCTCTCTCTCTCCCAAAATGAAAGAAAGAAAGAAAGAAAGAAAGAAAGAAAGAAAGAAAGAAAGAAAGAAAGAAAGAGAAACATGTGTTTGAGGGGAAAATCTACTAGAGTGCTGAAAAGTTTCCATGATGTTAGAAATAAACAAGAACACAAAAAGTTCTTTCCTTCCTAATGGAGGAAAACACATACTGTATTTTGCAATTTCTTGTGGAAAAGGTATATTGCCATTAATGAGAGACCCACTAAGTGTCACATTCCAAATTCTATTCGTTCAAACAATGAAGCACCTCAAAGTGAGAATTATGACTTCTGTAGTAATTTCTCCTTAAAGTCAATGCTTCCACATATCATCTCGGGCAGAAAACGTTCTTATAAAGGGTCTGATACAGAAAATGAGCAATCCTGGAATACACACAACTTGTTAAGTTTGTCTCTCTTCATAGGAGCTATTTACACACCCTAATGAGTTTAAGCGTGTGCTTCATTTAAATCACATAAATGACTCTACAGATCTGTGTGAGTGAATTACCACATCTTGCCATAGGCACTGCTCACTGACTCAGCTGCTACATCAAGTTGCTTTCTCTCCTTTTTTTAAAATGTGTTTTTAATGTTTATTCATTTTGAGAGAGAGACAGACACAGAGTGTGAGTGGGGGAGGGGCACAGAGAGAGAGACACAGAATCCGAAGCGGGCTCCAGGCTCCGAACTGTCCACACAGAGCCCGATGTGGGGCTCAAACTCACGAAACGTGAGATCATGACCTGAGCTGAAGTCAGATGCTCAACCAACGGAGTCACCCAGGCGCCTCTCTCTCCTCCTTTTTACTTCAAGTATTTATAGGTCTGGCAAACTTACAGAAGTTTATGACATAACTGCAAAAAGCCACAGTTCTAGTTTCTAAAGTAGATGTTTTCAAGGTGCATAAATGTATTGCCCTGTATCTTATGAAATGGGCAACTACAATACACAGATGAGACTTAACTCTAGGAAAAACTGCTTCACAACAAGAAAAAAGCAGGAAAGAACAACACTGGAGCAGAATATACCAAAATTGGAAGGGGCACTGGGTGTAATAGAAATGTAACAAAAAACTTGAGAATATTTTATGTTAGTCTTTTGACTCACAAATAAGACTCAAAGTGAGAGGAGACATCAAAAACAGAAAAGCAATGGTGTGTTAAAGGAGGAAGAGGGAGACTTTTGGAGACATTTGGTACCGGTGTCAGGAGGCAGTGTTTGTCCCCGCACCTAAATGTTGACCATCCTGGTGATCGTCGGCAAACGGCAGAATTTGAGTCCTTCACCTTCAAAGGTAGATAATTATTCCCACCCTGTGGGGTTGTTAGGAAGCTTGGAGAGATGGATGTTAAGGCATTGGGTAAACTGTAAAGTGCTGTACAAATGCAAGGTGTTATTATGATTATTATGACATCAGTGTTTTGGCATCTAAATTATAGGGACAGCATACTTATTATTTAAATGTTTAAATACATATCTTGCATGCATTTATATTTGCTTTTAATTTCATAGATGTTTCCAGCAGGAAGGCTCCATCAAACAATCTGGTTTAGTTATTTTATGGAAGATGACACCGGGAAGGTAGGTTCTAACCTGTGTTCTCTTCCTATCATAACTAACAACAGATTACAGGGAAAAACACGTGAAGCCATGTCCTCAGAAAAACTCCTTTAGCGATACAACTTTTGAAGGAATGACACATGCATATTCATATTTGTATTAAAATCATCATAAACACCGAATGGCTTTGACGTCCTAACTTTTAAAAATTACACAGTATATTTTTCCAGCCGTTTGTCAGGGTTTTTCATTTATAATCACACGTCAAAGTCTTTCTTTGTGAAGACTTATCCATAACAGCTTGCAAAAAAGAAAGAGAGGAAGGAAGCAGGAAAGGAAGGGAGGGAGGACAGATTAAGGCAATACATTATTCTCACTCATAAATATGCTCCATGCATACAATCTATTAAAGTACCAGGAAACGGAGGCAGAGTTAAAGAAATCAAGAAGTGCTGTAAGGATAAGGCTTCTGATTCTCCATTCACTTTGCAGCAAATCAAAGCCAAGAAAAAGTTCTGAAATTCATCATAGTCAAAAGACCCTTAAAATCAGTATCTTAAAAACCAAACAGGTGGAGTGATAATTCTTCAACAACCACCTTTTGTTTTTCTGGCATTCATCTGGATGCAATCAAAAGTCGATGAAATTCGGGGGGTTCTGGTTTTTTTTTTTTTCTTTTCCTGGAAAAGTTACGATAATTTAATTTCTAATGTTATATTAAAATCTATTTTTTAAAAAGGACCTTGCAAGTGAATACTAGAACACACCTAAAATAGTTTGTCTAATTTATCTTGCTCAAAACAGTGTATCCATCCGCTATGGCTTGCAATATATAAGAATGAATCAGGAGACGCTGTAAATGCAGAGAAGCCATGGTGATGAAATTCCCCTGCAGTTGTCAGGTATTGAATGTTTCCTGGTAAAGAAGCAAAACCAGGTTTTTGATGTTACAAAAAAATCCTGAAACCCTTTCTGAAATCTCATTCACGATGGTAAGAATTTTTCCAGGCGCACACGCCCGCCCTTGAGGATTAGCACAGATTCAATAAATGATTGGTTTTTATTCCAGACTCTAAAATAGCAATAAATTTATGACTATGGGCAAAGAAACTAAAACACGCACAGTTTTTCACATAAAAATGTCAGTGTGTCATATCGGAGAGACTGATGATAGGCACTGCATTGATTTTCTACGAAACCTGGGGTGAAAGGACTTTCAAACAGTTCTAATGGAATCACATGTTAAGAAAACACAACCGCTAAGGGAGTCATGACACCACCCAGCACGTGCAGGCCTCCATGTGCAGAGCGGTACACCTTCAGGTATCACCTGTCTGGGTTTCTTTTTTATTACTATCTTAAAAATTTTTTAATGTTTTATTTATTTTTGAGAGAGACAGGGTGTGAGAGGGGGAGGGGCAGAGAGAGAAGGAGACACCGACTCCTAAGCAGGCTCCGGGCTCTGAGTGCTCAGCACAGAGCCCCACGCAGGGCTCGAACCCACGAACCGCGAGGTCATGACCTGAGCCAAAGTTGGACCCTTAACCGATTAAGCCACCCAGGCACCCGCGTATTTCTGGTTTTAAAATAAAATCCTTCAAAAATGCTCTTAAAACAACTGTGCAGCAAAACGGTCTAGAACCACTTGGATATTTCCTCTTGCATAAAGAGAGGCCTGAGTACCCAAGGTAGCACCAACAGCCACATGTTACTCTTTGTTTCCACATGATCTCTGCAAATAAACAGGTCAATTTGTGCAATTATCAACAATGAATCAGGTCACAGATGTCTTCAAACTTACAAGTGGCAGGAGCTCAATTAATCTGAGAGACGTTTTCTGATTCAGTGTGATTCAATGGGTATTTACTAAACGTCTAGAATTACCCAGACTTTTGTTTCCTTTCTCCCTTTGCTCTCTGTGGTAGGAGTCAAATCAAGAATGTAAAGTAATCATTTTTCTTATTCATAACAAGTTTTAGGGGCCAAGTCATGCTACTGGGAAGAATGTTAAAACTATCAACTATAATCCAGATTCTAGTTCAATTCTTCACATCCGGCCATAAGTTTTTTAAAAACTGCCATTTTCATTTTTAAATGTAAAATGTGCTACCTCTCAGGCACTTTACTTTTGACATTGTAAGTTTCCTCATGGTCGTTTAGAAACATAAAGCAGGAAATTCTAAAACTTTAGCCGGAGCTCTAATAAGACACTCACGTTTAGAAAATGACCAGTGATACTCTGGTTTCTCTTCAGATCGTATAAATCTTTCGCCTTTTACTAAAGATTTCCGTGGAGAGAAAATGACCAGTGATGGGCTTGCTGATGGATCGCCAAGTGCACAAACTGTCCGTCTGCTTTTCCCTTTGCCTGGAGGCGGGCAAAATCTCATGGTTGAGATCCAGCTAAATGTTCTCTTTCTGAGAAACCTCCCCCCTCACAGAAATAGAATTAACCCCATTTGGGGGGCTAGCACTGAAATCCCAAATCACAGTTCTTATGAGATGTTGTTGCATTACAATAGGTTCTCCCTGTTCAGCCCTTCCAAATGTGAGTGCTTCAAAGACAAGCCGTTATCCTATTCCCTTTAAACTTCCAGAACCCAGCATGAGGTCTGCATGTAGTGTCTGTGGTTCTGGAACTGTCATGTGTCAGTGTCTCTGGGAGGGTTCGTGTTCTAGTATCCTGTTCAGAGGTCCAGGTAAAGGATCCAAGAATGTGCGTTTCTATCAGCTTTTTCAAAGTTTCTTGGGTAACACACTCTGGGAGCCACTGCAATAGACTTTTCGAGAATTCGTGAGAAAAAAAAAATCAACTTCGAGATGATTTACTAAAGAAATCTAACACAGTTCCTGGATCTTGAGGAAGCTCAGGCAGTGAGTCTGAGAACAAAGACAAAACTTCTTCTCTGCCAGAAGTGAAACACACTACTTATTGCACTCATCGGGATCACCTAGCAAATTTAAAAAAAATTTTTTTTTTCAACGTTTATTTATTTTTGGGACAGACAGAGACAGAGCATGAATGGGGGAGGGGCAGAGAGAGAGGGAGACACAGAATCTGAAGCAGGCTCCAGGCTCCGAGCCATCAGCCCAGAGCCCGACGCGGGGCTCGAACTCACGGACCGCGAGATCGTGACCTGGCCGAAGTCGGACGCTTAACCGACTGTGCCACCCAGGCGCCCCGCAAATTTTTAAAAACACGTATGCTGGCACTCCTTCCCCTGGAAATCTAGGGTGCTACGAGGCACACTCTTTTTCATCCTCCTCCTGTGATTCTAAGGTACATTCAGGGTTCAAAAGCTACTGCTTAAAAAAAAAAAAGGAAAAAAGTCACCTCTAGTCTTTTCAGTTCAGTCCCTAACGCACACACCAAGTAGTCTGATGCTGCCTTAGATAGAACTGGGGGATATCCATCTAAGGATATGCAGTATCACACAAATAGGAATCCCAATGTACTTATACGCATAATATATTACTTATCAGTTGCTGATAACTGCAACTAATTGGGCTGGTAACCACAGCAGCCTAATGAAGAAAGAAGCTGGTAATCCAGAAGAACCCAGCCTGACTCAAAACAGATGGAGACAGTGAGCCTGAGACAGGCTGGAGGCGGGTTGTGTTATGGCCAAAGACAATGCCTGCAATTGAAATATCTAATAAAACACAATTCAAGGCCACGCTGCTCTCCTGGGCTCCAGACCTGTATACTCTACTGCCCCCTGGATTTTTCCATCTGAGCCCTTCACATCCCCCTGGCTGACTCTACTCCCCGCCCCCCCACCCCAGGAGCATTCACAACCTGTGAATGGCTACAGTGTTTACCCTGCCTTCCAAGTGAGAACTGCTGTGTGTCACCTGGGATTCCATGTTCCTTGCACTGGTTATACATTAACTGCCTCCAGGTCAGCCTGAGTCATTTTTTCTGCATCCTCGCTACTCCCTCTTCTGTATCTCTCCTGGCCCACAGGAATCACCTATCTCCCCATTTTTCACTGCAATCTGCTCCCCGTGCTGCTGATAGAGTCCTCGTTCTTAAACCTCAAAGCCATCATGTGGGTTCTCAGCTGAGAACTCCCCAGTGAGCTCCCCTTCACAGGGGAGGACGGCAAAGCCCTTATGAACTGGAGCCTCCCCATCTCCCCCTTGTCTTCCCAGTGCACTAAATAACCAGTGCTCCTCAGACCTTTGCTACTACTGGCACTACTCTTGGGATGCCTTCCGACTATATTCTCCAGGGAAATACCTACAGCTCTCTGCAGGCTCAGATGAGTACACCCTTCCGTTGGGGGATATTCCCCTCTGCAGGTAGAATTAAAAGCAAAGACTAACACCAGAAGAATTTATCATCTTGTACCTACCATTGCTTCTTTGATGCTGTTCTACACTTGTCACCTATAGATTCCTCTTTCCCGAACTGACTTCCAGATACTTAAGGGCAAGTGCCAACTCCGATTCATTCCTAAATCTCAAAATGTGGGTAGAAGAGTGTGAACTGCTCACTGTAGCTCAAACACAAAGGGGGTGGGGGGAGGAAATAAAGCAAATAAGATCCTAAGTTGTAATAGGTAGCAATACTCGCCCTTATACTCAGAGGACAAACAATAGTGGTGAACTTAGGTAATTATTTCTACTAAATCAGGGCCAGGTGTGCTGGCCCACCAGCATGGGCTAGAACTTGGAGCGAAGTGGGAAATTCGATCCCCCTGTGTTAGCTTTCACATACTACTTTCCGAAGCAAGCTGCTGAAATTTGGTAGGAGTAAAATTTATTTTAAGCGTATGCAATTCACAGATGCTTGGTCAACAGGGCCAGTCAGGCATTTGATATTATACTTCAGGGCCTTCAGAGATTAAAATGTCAAATCCAGCACTTAGCTTCTAACAGGGCTAAGTAAACAAGCCACCACTGCTCACTGGCCCTAGATATCCCTCCTGCTCCCAGCTGGCTCAGGGAACTTTCTAGACAACTGAATTCAGTGTGTCTATCTACATGTGTAGGAAGGAGGCTGTACCTAACGACTCCGAAAAAGTGAAAATCTCAGTCAAACCGGTTATTTGACGTAAGACTGGATCCTTGCCCAAATTCAAACTAACCTGCTCATGGCCATGAGCTGGATGGCAGACTCAGATGTTGTGCAAAGAGCAACTGTGGGAATTGTCTTAGAAAAGACAACCTTTGGAGGAAAATGAAAAGGAAGGAATGAGCAGAAGTGCTGATGTCGAATAGGAATGGCCCACAAGAACAAGATTGATACTCTATTCCATGTGTGTTGATGGTGTGAGAATAAACCAGTAATAACTGAGGCCAAAAATGTCTTTTGTGACAATTTCAAATGTCCAAAAGTGACAGAAGGTAACAAAATGAAAGTAGTTCAGTACAGATCAGAGGAGCAGACTCTAGTTTTGAAACTGTGTACATGGAAATGATGCATGGGTGAACCATATTCTAGAATTCGGAGCTTTTCTCAAAACATACCTCTATTACTAAAAACCTAACTTTAAATAAGCCCGTTTCAACTGTACTAAGTCCAAATCAAAACACACACATAAACACACAACTTTCACAGCAAGCTACATGGCAAGGGCCAAATGATTTCCCAGGTGCGTCCTTCAACAAGCCGCACGTCCCCAACATTCTGATCCCATCCTAATCTCGGGACCTGGGGCACCAGGGTAGGGCTATCTTCTCTTAACATCCATAATCACCAACTTAATATTAGAGTTGGCTCGGACCTCCTGTCAGTAAAGTTTCAGACTAGCTGCTGGCCCTGGAACTTAGATCAAAGGGAAAAAAGAAAAAAAAAAGTACTTTCTTTTTAAACAGGGCGGAATCCTTCATCTTTTACTGACACTACCTCTAAAAACATTTCAAAACATGTTAGTGCTGTCACGCGGACCAAGTCTAATTATGTAGCACAGTGGATTCTGGCCATCGGTTTCTTCAAACTTGAGAATGAGTTTTTGAAAAATTACAGACTATGAAACTAAATAGATACAGCCAGAAATAATGGTCAAAAACCTACTGGAGCTCAACCAGTTACTGCTAGACAGAGCTACCCACAGCTGTGAATGTATGATAGACACACAGACCCCTGGTCTCCTTTTCGGATTTGAAAAGCAATTTCCAAATACAGAATTTTCTTGACTTACAATGGAGTTATGTCACCATAAATTAGAAACATTAGTTGAAATGCTTTTATCATACCTAACATCGTAGCTTAGCCTAACCCACCTTAAACGTGCTCAGGACACTTACATTAGCCTACGGGTGGGTAAAGTCCTGGAACACAAAGCCCCTGTTTTATATGAAGTGTTGAATGTCTCATGTATCACGGGACAGGACTGTACCACATATCACTAGCCCGGGAAAAAGAAAAAACCCAAGTTTAAAATTCCAAGTCCCGTTTCTACTTCACATGCATCGATTTCACACCCTCATAAAAACAAAAACAAAAACAAAAACAAAAAAAACTGTGAGTCGAGCCATCGAAAATCTGGGTCCATCTGTACTTAATTAGGGACTTAAAGAATCACACTGTGGAAGCAACAGTAGAAACTATTAAAATCACCCCTGCCTCTTTTAGCCCATAATGTCTGGTACACTCTGTACACTCAATAAACACTTCTTGAATTCAGAAATGAGGACTCAGGAGCCTGGAGCTGGTCGGTGACATGTCCACCTTGACTCAGAGCTGCAAGGAGAAGGCAGGTGTCCTGGCTTCAGGCCAGGACTGAACTGAACTTCCTCACATCTGAACTCCTTAGAGAAAGGCAGGGAGTGGATCCTCACTCGGGATACAATTCAAAATACCACCCAGCGTCTCTTCCAGAGCGACACCTCTACCGTTCCATCCCCCAAGCGATCTCCAACCTCACCACTGCTCTGGTGCCTGAGCTGCCTCCACAACAGGCAAGCAGAGCGACTACTGAGTACATGAGCAAGAGTCTAGACCACCGCACAGGCCGATGTTTGTTCCAAGTTTCACACAGAGTCCAATCCTAAAACGCGCCCGTTCCTGTGCTTTTCCTCCCTGCTCCCAGCATCTGACATGAGACGTTCACACACACCTGACCTGGCTCTCCCAGATTTCACACAAGGCAGTGCAGCTCAGTTAGGTGGTTGGGGGAGGGCAAGAGGGTGAGAAGGCCCGAGTTCGAATCCTGGTTCATTCCTACTAAATGTGGAAGTCGCTTTATTTCTCTGTACCTCAGTTTCCCCTTTTATAAACAGAATACCCGCCACATATGCTTAATGTAAGGAATAAAAGGACACTTAAAACAGTGTTTGACAGTAGCAGGTGCAGTGAGAACAGAAGATAACCGTCTTAGACCGAACAAGTCTCTCTAAAATGAGCAAATTTTCCTGCACAGCACTGACTGAATTTGATACGGGTCTTTAACACCTTTTGTAAAAATGTTTCATTTTTTATTTTTAATGATTTGCCCTTTGAAATGGGTGTTTTAATGTTACTTTAACAGAATGACATTTGTCCGCCTACTCTCGCAATTTTATTCAGGAGCATTCTGTTTTAAGTGGATACGGGACAGTCAAATGAAGTGGTATTTATATTTTTCTCAGAAACAAATCTCCAAGCGCTAATAGCAGTGTTCAAAGGGGTAACAAACAGCAAAGCGCTGTGAACATTTCAAGTAAAAAAAAAAAAAAAAAAAAAAAGAAAAAAAGTGATGCTTTGGAGGCCTTCCAAGAGTCCATTTAAAATTTAAAATTTAAAAAAGGAGGGGTCTCCTGTGACAGAGAGGGAGAGATACCACCTGCCTAAGAGGACCCAATTGCCAGCTGATTCAGGAGCAGGACCACAGCCCCCAGGGCTCATAGCAAAGTTGGAGAGGGAGCCCTTCAGACTCCTTAGAGGACAGAAAGCTTGCCACCAGCTCTCTCAGTGAAAAGACTAATCCCTGATTACTGAAGTCACCGCCCCCCACCTCCTTTTTCCTATATTCTGCAAGACTGTTAAAACTCCAGACATTCAAAAAGAGTTCCTTACATTGGCAGGTAATCTTTCCATACACTTTACCAGCTTCTCCTCTATGCCAATGATTTCCAAACCTGGCCACCCCACAGAATCACCAGAGGTGCTTTTTCTAATTCCTGAACACTCAGATTTCATCCCAGATCAATGAAATCAGAACGTCTGCGGGTGGGAGCCAGACATCAGTTTTCGTTTTGTTTTGTTTGGTTAAAATCCCAGGTGATTTTAACGTGCAACAAAGTTTGGGGAACCACTGGTCTATGCCTTACCGCTCCCCTAGCAAACTCACTCAGTTCCAGCCCCAACTCCCTATGCCAATGACATCAACAGCAAGTACAGACCTGACTCTTGGAACCCGGGTTGCTTGATTTTGAAATTGTGTAATTAAACCTTCTGAGGCATGTTTCTCATGTCAAGTGGGTTTATGGTCGGTAGTCACGAAGCCAGACTCGCTCATGTTTGGTCTGGACATTTGGCACACATGAACCACGGACATCAATTCCACCACCACCCCCCTCCCGCTTTTTTAAATTATGTTTAATATTTTGATTGGCCCAATGTCAAATTCTTCAAAAAGCTAAAGGAAACATCCCAAAGAGAAAATCTCGGGATTTTGATTAGGAAAGTTTGCTGTGAGCCTTATTTTGAAAAACCGTGGGGACCTGACCAGGATGGGTCCCGCCCCTAGGAAGTCCCGGCAGCAGGACCCAGCTGTCCCCTGGCTGCTGGCCCCACCTCTGGGTCCGGCTCCACAGCAAAGCCTGCAACCAAAGGGCTGCAGGTGGGGACAAATCTCAGGAGTTCCCGTGAAGCGACGAGTTCACAAAAGCCCATGGACCCGAGGGGCGTGGATGCCTGGGAGGGAGCCCTGTGCTGTCGCGGAGCCCGACCGATAGGAGGACCCACAGCGGGGCGAGCGTCGGGGGTCTGCGCCCACGGGGTGGGTCCGACCCCACCCCCTTTTTGCCTAAGAGGAAACGAAGCCCCCGGTTCCCTGTAGCCACGGGTTGAGGCAGACACGAGACGCTCGGGCGTCTCACTCAGGTCAGGGCTGCAGCACCACACCTAGGAAAAGGGCTTGCAGGGTCCTGCGACGTGGGCCTGGCAACGCTGGCAGGGCCAGGGCCGGCGGGGTGGCTTAAGTGCGAGACGCGGGTGTAGGCAAGATGTGAGGTGGGTCTGCTCGGGAAACCGCCCGTCCTAGGAGGTCCGAGAGGGGTGCGATGGATTCCCGGGGGCTGTTCCCTAGCTTCCCTAACACCCCACCCCGGGCGCGCGCGCCCCCCGGCCCGGCCCCCCCCCGGAGGACAGCGCGGGGCGCACGTGCGGGAACGCGAGCCGGCACCGCGGGAACCAGAGCCGCCTCGCGCCAAGTGTGTGCGCTCGGACGCGGAGCCCGCGCGGGAGGCCAAGGAAGTGAGGACAGAAAGTTGCGAGCGCTCCGGGCCGCCGGGCTCCGGCCCGCGGCTCCCACACCCCGCCCGCAGCCCCGCTGCCCCGCGCAGGGAGCCTCGGGTCCCGGGCCGCCTCTGCCTCGCCCAGCCCAGAAACGAAACGTCCAGTTCCTCCCACGGTCCCGGCCAGCAGCGCAGCTGATCCTCAAGGAAACAGGAAAGGAGGGGCGGGCGGCGCGGGACGCCGAGCCGGTGCGGCGGGTGCGGGCCGGGCCGGCTGCGGCTCGGGGCCGGCGGGACTCGCCCTTACCTTTCTTCTCCTCCAGCGCCGGACTCGCCTGGAAGTGCGCAGCCAGCAGCAGCAGGAGCGCGGCTCCCGCGGTCCCGGAGGGTCGCATCGCTGCCCCCCTGCTCCGGCTCCGGGTCTCCGCAGTGAGTCGCGAGCGAGTCGGACGGCCGTGCGTGGCGAGGCGAGACTCGGGTGGACGCGGAGGTGGCCTGTCGTCCGGTCTGCGAGGCGGTGGCCGCCGGGGCTCGCTCGGGACCAGCTCGGCACCCGCTCGGACTCGGGCCGCCTTGGCCGCGGGCGTGCACACCGTGCCGGGGGCGGAGGCTGCTGCCGCGGCGCTGCGCCGGGGGCTGCCCAGACGTCTAGCTCGCGGGGGCGGGGGCCCGGGAGGCTGGGCTGGAAGGAGGAGGGACCAGGCGGAGGAGGAGGGATCGGGAGGAGCAGAGGAGGAGCAGAAAGCGCGGAGAAGGGAGGAAGAACCGGCAGTTTGGACCTCGGGCGGGCGGCGACTAGAGGTGGCGGACAGCGGTGGCCCGCGTGGGGTCCAAGCGCTCGGGGCAGGGCTGGGGTGGCGGCAGGAGGCGATGTCCGGGAGCCGAGTGGGTGCCCTCAGGACGTTCCCTGCGCTGTCCCTCCGGACCCGGAGCTCGCGGACTCGAGCAGTTACTCAGTGACCCAGCCTCCGTGGAGCCAAATTTGTACCAGGGTTCCCATTTCCGCCTTTCGTCCCTCCAACCTGCGGAGCAAACTTGTACCAGCTCCGGGGCAAACTGGCCGAGCCTTAGGCCCAAGACCGGGTAACGGCAGGAATGGAAAACCATCCCTTTATTCTGGCCCCCAACTCCTCCACAGCACCCCGGGACCCTAGTGGGGGTCAGAGGCTGGCCTGGCCACGCTGCGCCTGCGTGGCGGGAGTGCCAGGCTGCTGACATGGGAGCTCTCAAGTCTGAGGACCTTTCACATCCCGTCGAGCAACCTAGAAATCGGCTGGAATGAGGGTACCCAACTCCTGGCTCAGAGACGGGCCTTGGAAAATATTAGTTGAATGAATGCATGAGTACCGACAGAGTCCACAGCATTTCGTATCAACCAGCCACGGGGACCTGAAAAACAAACGTGCTTGGTAAATTATTTCGCAAACAACAGGGCTTCTAATGAAGACAACACAAACGCTAGTGGAGACACACCTCTCTGCCACAACCAGGCCTCTCAAGCAGGAGGAACGACGGGGAAATTCACTAAGGGTTTGGCCAGAAGAAATCAGACGTTCTCTGGCAGCAGAAACTTGAGCGACATTTCTTTTGCAGAGTACAGTCTCCTTCCTAGACCTGACAGATACCTGCAGGCCCCATTCTACAACTGGATTCCCTCCTCTCCACACAAGATTCACTAGTGACATTCGGATCTGATTCAGCTCTGGCCTCCCCACTGTGTAAGTAGGAATTACTAACCTAAAGTAAGTGGAGTTAAAGCTCAGAACCTTCCCGTCGCTAGAGGAGGGGTCCAGGGCACAGGGCCCCTCACCATCCATAGAACCTATATATATTTTTTCACCTGAATTTAGAATCATTCTCATTTGTTCCTTTGTTTTAACAAATCAGGACAACCACTGAGCCTTCTGAACTCACTCAGCCCCTGGATGGGGAAGGCTATGAAGATTCTGCAGGCCATGTTTTAGTTCCCTCCACGTGTTCCAAACAAGGACTGAAAGCACTTTGCAAAGAAACACAACTACAGAAGCATCCCAAACTGGAGGAGAGCAAACCGGAAACACCACAGGGGAACCTGGAATGAAGCTGGAACGGCGTCTTACAGAAGATTTGCACACAGCAAAGTTCGGTGCATTTACTTAACAAGGCCATGGATTTGACTCTAAGGCGTCTGTCAAGGAAATATGATGGGTGGCACAAATCATATTGTCCATAGGTTAAAACACTAATCAATTGAAGCTACAACTAATTTTTAAGACCGCATAGCAATTTCTTCCAGGGACTCCTCAAAAGAAGACAATGTATAAAGACTTCAGAATTCTTAGTAGCCACCTTTTTGTAATAGTACTAAGCTTTCTAGAGCTATTTTGTTCCAATGACCTTTGATATGATATGATGGCATCTCAGGAAGCAAAGCTTTATGAAAACAATTACTCAAGGAGGCAGTGGGACACTTCAGGCACACAATCTGATATTGGGTTGATCCCAAGGAATGGAGAGGACTGGGGAGGAAGGGGTAACCTTCACATCCTCCTGGGGCACCTGTCTCAAGTTTCAGTTTCTCCCCTGAGTTTGTGATGGAAGGGGTGACGTTCCATATGATTTTGTGCTCTTTGGCAGGTACGTGGAGTGTCCTGATAATGTGTTATTTGTGAGGTGAAAAACCATATGGCCAAGCTGGCGGAAATGACATCCTCTCAAGAGAATACAGCTTCGCCCAGACTGGGCCTTGCGTAAAGGGTTCCCAGGCACTCAGTCTCTGCAGAGAGTGCTCCCGGGGCACGTCTTGGGCCCCACACCACCACCACCACCACCATACGAATAGCAGAGGCAACCCCAACTCCGTGCTAAGTACTGATCAGAAATGAGCTCATCTGATTACCCATTAGTTAGGTTATACGGTGTTTGCCTTTTACAGCAAGATGACACTGGCTTGGAGAAGTTAAATAAATAATTTCCCCCAAAAGTCCCAAAGTAAGATTTGCTAGTCATGAAGCCAGCCTTGAATCCAGATCCAGGCTGTGTCCTCCATCATTCAATTACGACATTTCAAATGGAGACATCAGGACTCTAAATTGTGTCAGGATATCTTGGCAAGTTCTTAGAGAAGTTACAACCAAAATTGCTGCTTGACCAAAAAATTTCTGGATAAAGCATCCGTGCATACCATCTTGGCAAGTATGTACTGAGACCCCAGTACTTCCCACATTAAATCTCATATGGTCTATCAATTTTCACGACACAGGCTGTCCGTTCTCTTGGCCAGCTACAAATTGGAAACTCTTTTCTTCCTCTTACGAGCAGTCTTCCTCTTAGAAGAGCTTCCTGAGTATTTTAAGTAAGAGCTTAATCTTTTCTAGAAGGAACGTGGTGGTGGGTCCTCTGCAACCACACACCCTGTGGAAAGGGAAGAGAAACAAATTATTTGACAGAGAAAGGAGGGCCTCAAATACTTTAAGTTCCTTCTCAGGCAAACCTGAGGCAAAAGGTCTTTGACCACCTGTTTTCTCTGGCCTTTTAAGGCAAAGCAAGGATTGGTGACGAAAAACACCTGATTGGCAGATGTCAAAATCTTTAAAGATAGTCTTTATAAACTACTAGAGCAATTGAAAAGTGGAATGAGCCGCCTCTGAATGGAATGGTTTCTTATCCTTAGAAAGCTTGGTATGTATGAGCAGTGCTAAGGGAGGCTGTGAGTTAAGGACTGAACCAGGTCCCTTCCACTCCTAAAATTCCAAAAGAGCATGTATTTCTAAAATACGTTTCCAATGTTCATCCATTCAACAGCTCTTCTGAAGATTTATTTTAAGAAGATGCAAGAATTCAGTAACAGGGTTGCCTCTGGGGAGGAATATTTGTTAGCTGGGGGTCAGGGGTTGGAAGGAGGCCTATTTTTCAACTGTCCTTTTATACCTTTGCAATTTTGTACTGTGACCAGTACCTATTTCTGTAAGGTGAGGGTCAGTGACCTCAGTAGGCCTGCTGCTGAGGGGGTGGGGGTGGGGGGGGTAGGTCCTAGTTACAGACATTCTTCCTTTCCTCAGCCATTTATTCTCTCCCTTTGAGTCAAGTTATTTGCATTTGACTCTGAGTTGAGAGCCATCTCTGGCAAAGAGTAGGGAAGAAGCTGCTGCTTTTTTGGGGATAATATGGCTAGCACAAAACTGCTGAGGCATTCATTTGTCATTAGTATTCTTATTAGCATTATATGTCATTAGTATTCTTCATTATCTCTAGGGTTGAGGGTTACGTAATGCTTGAAAAGCAGGATCACATTTCTGAATGCTAGTTTCTAGCATTGTTGAGATGTTTGTTAATTACTTTGCAAAGGCTCTTGTAGGAAGCTTCTAGACACTGCACAATGTTTTGCCCATGTTAACGGTTCCAAAGTGAGATTAAATAATTTTGTCCAAGGTATTACTGCTTCTCTCAGGGATAGTTATAAGTGAAAGCATTAGCCTCTGGGTTGTAGCTAGTGGCCTGAAGACCAAGTTCAGGATGTGGCTTCTGTGGCCCATTCAATAGTTATTTTAATCGAATTAACAGCAACATTTAAAAATCAGGACATTTCATATTTAAAATATGGATTTTGTGTTTCTTTTTTTAATGTTTTTTTATTTTTGAGAGAGAGAGAGTGAGTGGGGGAGGGTCAAAGAGAGAGAGAGAGAGAGAGAGAGAGAGAAACACAGAATCTGAAGTGGCTTCAGGCTCTGAGCCATCGGCACAGAGCCTGACGTGGGGCTGGAACTTGGGAACCTCGAGATCATGACCTGAGCCAAAGTCCGATGTTTAATAGACTGAGCCGCCCAGGTGCCCCAGATTTTATGTTCCTCCTGAAAACCGGGAAGTGCTGGCCAACTGTGTCTTCTTTCAAGCGAGATGGCAATGTACTGGGTCATAGCTGCCCCCTTCGGAAAGGACATCAAGTCTCTAGCTCACAATGACACCAGCTGGATTCATCAGTCCATGGATCTTCATGGCTACTGTAGACATTCAAGTTTACAGCTGTGTCCTTCCCAGTTAAAGGATGCTAATGCCAATGATGCATTAGGTATGGTTCTCATCTCTGGTTTTTCTTATCTTCCCTTCTCTCTCCAGCTCATCCTTGCTCACCTCATGAGTATGCCTATGCGTTTGTGGATAGATTTCGGTCCGAGTCATAATACATAGCATATCAAGATAGACCTCACTTTAAATTAGCATGTTTCAAACATTAGCATATTTCTATTTTTTTTCCAAAAAACGCAAATGTTTATTGCAGCTCATGCTTATACCATTATCATGGTTGACGTTCTATAGGCATATATATGTATGTAATATATATGTCAATTAAAAATTATTGGAGACAAATAGAGTCCTACTGTAGGATAAAGAAAGAAGGACCTTCTCAATGGATGGTTGTATGTACAATGACCATGTACTGTGAGCTGACCATGTGCTAATGTGGGAGAAATTCGGGGGTAGGAGGTAAGGGCTTAGAAGGCTGTGTGGACAAAATATTATTGCAAATCAGCAAGTTTTGCCCAGCTTATCTGTCTATAATAAGCTGTAATGCATGATAGAATATGTGCTTCATAAGGAAACAACTAAGGAGACATTTTGAGGTATTTTAGCTATTTATAAGTTAATATTATTTTAATTTATTTGTATTTATTATTTTCATTTATTTATATTTAATTTTTATTTTAATATAATTGCGTCTCTTCTCTTGTAAGAAAGAGACAAAGACCTATTGTCAAGCTTAGCTTCTTATAAACAGGAATTCAGGGCACTTCACAAAGTGAGAGAATTGTGTCACTTTATTTTCCTTCATACGGAATATAGAGGAAATGAATGAAGGATTGATCTGTACTAAAGAAGGAAAAAAAATCGCTTTTGAGGGGGTCTCCAGAAGTTAGAGTCAAAGTGGAATTTTAATTTTTCTTTAAGATTTTATTTTTTTAAGTAATCTCTACACCCAGCATGAGGCTTGAACTCATGACCCCGAGATCAAGAGTCACGTACTGTACCCACTGAGCCAGCCAGGTACCCCTCAAAGTGGCATTTCTAGATGATGGCAGGGTCTGTAGGGTCTGTAAGGAGTAGGATGTTATAGATTAAAAATGATCAACAGAGCTGGAGAAATCCAAGTTAATTGCTTTTCTATTTCTGCAATTCAATGGAAAATTAGAAATTATTGCAGTTGTTAATCTGTAGAACTGAGCCACAAGAAAGCCTGAGTCAAGGCTCAGATTGGGCAGGGACATCAGAGAGAGGGCCCTGCCATTTTGCAGATGACAGGGTGAGCACCTTGTCCAAATGAATTGTTTCAGGGAGGGGAAGGACTAATAATATTTCACTAGTAAAATAAAACACAAAGGAGTTCTCAGGGTTGTTAGCTATTTTATTAAAATTCACAGTTGGAAAAAATGGCATTTACTGTCTGCTCAGTGAGTCTGAAGTACCCTACTCAGAGGTCAGGTACCAGTTCCTGCTCTCATAGAAATTATAAGCAGCCTGTAAATGGTCACCTAGACGAACCAGATGTGTGTGTATGTAAGAAAAAGAACCTTTCTACCTTAATCATCAATTTCACTGATTTCTAAACACCACCACAAAAAAAAAAAAAAAAATAGGATGTTTTGCTACTCCACTATAAAAATGAATTCTCAATGCTTGCATTGAAATTTAGGGAAATTACTATGTCATTGGAGATTAGTGAGTTGTTCTGACAATGTGCCATTTAGTTTTGTTACCTGGTGAGCTAATTGGGCAAGTGCCCGCTGCCTTTCCTTCTTGGGCAAGTAACCTCGCCTGAGAACAACCCATGGTAGCCAATGGGGAAAAAATGTAGAGTGTGTCCCTCAGGATCTGGCTACCCCAACCCCCAAGGGAGAGTGGTACTTTCCGGTCCCCTGGAAGTCAGCTGCGTGATATGGTAATGTAGGGAAACACGTCACTTCTGGGCAGAAGCTCTCAGAAGCCGGGCACCCCTTCTGTCACAGGTGTTCCTGTGACACCTCTCCCTCTATCTTGTTGGCCGGTAATGCTCCAGAGAGTGGCTTCCTCCTCAACCTAGGCCTGGAGTGGAATTGATGGCAGAGAGTAGATCCTTCTGCGGGGGACACATAGGTCACATCTACATGATGGGCATGAAACGTGCCAGGCAATCATCCCTTTATCAGGCTATCAGAATTTTCAGGTTGTTTTTTACTCCCTCATACACTAACATAATTTATAAAAGAAGTATTCAACCCCTAATTAAATATTTGTAGATTTTATGTATACTTTATATTAAATTATTTTTGTTTGCTATACATTCATATATATGTCTCTATAATATATACATATTAATATTCTGTATATATTATATGCACACAAATATATATAAATATATATTAAATATATAAATATATAATATTTATATATATATAAAATATATATATATTTAACTTGGGAGGGATATGGAATAACCATATGATGTAAAAATTGCCATAAACTAAATGTGACTTTGAGCATGCTTTATTTTTTTCAATCTCTCCAAAGCCTTAGTTTTTTTTTTTTTTTTCTCTGTAAATTGTCATAAATATTTGCCCCACAGGTTTGTTATGACTTGAAATAATGTAGGCACCTAGCACAGGGCAGTTGACAAAACCTACCATGTACATGTGTTCTTGGAACTATGGTTTGCATATATAACATTCTTTCATTTCCCTGGAGATTTTCTAAGCTTTCTGTATTTGCAGACAGCAGTAAACAAAGCCAGTTCACTGGCTCTGCTCTGAGCCCCCTGCCGTGAAGTGCACTCCATTAGATTTATCCGTCAGTTGGTCTTTATGGTCATATGAACAATCTAAACATAGAATCAGTGTTGTTTTTCGTTTTGTTCTGTTTTTTTGATTACAAAAAAAGAAACCCCCTTCCCCATGGCATAACTTAGCAACAGTGATTTCTCCCTGAGATTTCTAATTATGAACTTTGAGGACCAGCCTTGTTCCTGGCCTTCAAAAGAACTGCTATTTGGTGCAGCAGCTGCAAGGGAAAAAGGGGCAATGAATGTCCCGAAAAGGGCCGACCCCCCCCTCCCCCGTCGGTGCTCCAGCCGCCTGCGGATGGACGCGCTAACGGGGACCACTCAGGCTCCTTCGACTGGCACTTTCGGAGCCCGGCTGGAGCCTCAGCACAAAAGCTCCCCGATTGCCTGGCTTCAAAGGTGGCTTTCAATCCCGCTTCCCTTCCTGTGGGGTGGGGGTGGGGAGCAGTCTCGGGTTCCAGACCGATATCGGGATCTCAGAGCAGCTGTGAAGGTGAAGTTAGCTGTGTTCCAGCCGGAGGGATTTTGAGGCCAAGTGCAGCGCGCTTAGGAGGAGGCTGGCGGTGCCCTGAGGGCTTCCACAAAGACTAGAGGCAGTCCCCCGGGGAAAGCCCAGGGCCTCCTGCCCCCGGGCGGGATTTTCGTGGGATTTTTGGCCCTGTAGAGCTTCACCCGAGACCTGTGGCCAGCAGGCCCCACATCCCAGCCACACCTTGGGATACTTTGTAATTCCTTCCTTTTACTACTTTTGCCCCCCCCCCCCCCCCCCCCCCCGGGGAACTTTTTGTCTCTTTGTAAATCTTTCACTTTTAAATGAGAGATTGGAAGCCGGACCAGCCTGGGAGAATGGGGGTCATAGCTTGATTTCAGCAAGATGAAGAATGGGGATATCTGTTCCTCCCCCACACCCCCATCTCCTCTTCTGAGATTTGGAAGGTTTCTCAAGTTTCTTTTTGGAATTGTTAGTTCGATTTCCTGCAGTGCCTCTTGCCCGGCACCTGCAGAAAAGGGAGGGCCCAGATGTCTCCAGGGCAACTGGCTGGGGCGGTTTGTTTTTCAGCTGGCAGCATTGAGTGGACCAGGGGACACCTGGGGCCTCGGGGAACCAGAGAAAAAAGCAGTGGCTTGAGCTCCCAGCCCCACCCTAGGGGTCCTGGCCCTCCACCACGGAGGGCATATCCCACTGTGCGTAGTGCCTCAGACAAGCCCTGAGATGCCTCTCCTCCCTTACAGGGTTGTTTTGCTCTCAGTTTACCCTAGACGGAGCCAGGGTTCTCCTGGTCAGCCTGCTCTTGGCATAGGGCCCAGCCTTTCCTCCAGTGCCCCCTCCCCCCACCTTAGTCCTGGCCCTGCTCCCCTCACCCAGCTGTGCTGAGTAAGTGCGCTAGGTGGGAGACACCAGTTTCCTCCCTGGCCACCAATTTTAACTCCTCTCCCAGAAAGTGACTGAACACACCCGACCCTTTGGAGAGTCCTCAGGAAGTCTTCAGGGGAGTGCCAGGGGGTAACCTGCGCACCCCAACTCTACAGCCCCTCTAAACTGACTTATGTGACAGGCTAGAACTTCAAAGAAGAGTAGCCACATCTTCTGGAGGAGAGAAGATGACAACTGGGGAGCGGAGAAGCTCTCATGTCTCCCTGTCACCTGATCCCTATAGTTCCTGTACCGCCAGCCCTTGGGTAGGTCGGCTGGCTGTGTTTCTACTGGAGTGTGACACCTTTACCTATTCCTGGAAGATCTAATGACCCCACGTTCTAGATAAAGAGTAAGATAAATCCTGTGGCATCAGACAGCTTCACGGACCAATCTTCAATGGTGATGTACCCTCCCCTGAACCTAAGGCTGCCCTCTAGGGTACAGAAGACAGAAAGAGACCATCTTCTGGAAAATGCAGGGCCCCCTTCCCTGGTTCCAGGATTCTGCCTCGAATGTTACCTGACTCCAAGGCCAAGGAATTAGGGTTCTACTATGACCAGACAATCTAGGACAAGCTCCAGGATGCTGTGCCCTCTCCAAGGCAGTTGATACACAGAAATCACCAGTTCTTTTTCTCCAGAAGCAGCGGGATGTTCTTCTGGTCGCCTCCTGAGACAGCTCCTTGGTTTATCACCTCTTATACCAACTGTGGGACACACAGAGCTATGGAGAACAGACCTCTGCGCATCTTGTTTGGGGTTAAGGAGAAGAGTGAGTGGAAGATGGCCTTCCGTAAGTTCCAGTTAAATGTGTAGTAAACTCCTCAGTCATCACACTTGCGCACATGCACTTGGTTGAGAGACTTCTGTGTACTGAGCAGTGCTTACTCTTGCATTGCCAAATTGTGAGAACAGTGCCCAGCACATATTCTAACCGACAAAAGACTGCCAGTACACATAATATTATAGGATAAGGGCTGCGCAGAACAACAAAGTAAGGAAGCAGCATAAAGATCAATGAATTTAAATGAGATGAGGTGGAGGGCCTCAGTGAGAAGGGGAGCATGTGAATTCATGGAGGAGAGTCAGTGAGTCCAGCAGGGGTCTGGGAGGAGGAGGCTTTGTTTATACCGGGGACAGCAAGCAGGCCGCGTGGCTGGAATGGAGTTCGGGGTAGGGAGTGGGAGAGACAGGGGCTAAGGTCAGAGGGGCAGGGGGACCACAGGGCCTTGGTAGGGCATAGTAACGTTTTCAGCTTTTCCTAAAAAATAGAAAGGGAAAAAATTGGAAGCCTTTGAACAGAGAAGTGAGATACATGATTGACTTAGGTCTTGACTGGATCTCTTTTGTGGCTGAGTCCAGAATAGAATGAAGGCAGGGAAGAAGCTTTTGTAATAATCCAGGTGAGATGTGGACCTGGCTTGGTGCTGTGGAGGTGATGAGATGTGGTTAGATTCTGGTTGTATGTAGATACAAGAGCTGATACAAATTATTGATGAGTTGAATCTGGGGCAGGAGGGGAAGACAGGAGCCAAGCATGACCTGAAGTTCCTGGTCAGCAAGTGGAGGATGGTGGTCTTCACTGAGATGGAAAACAGAGTGGGGGGAGGGGTTTGGAAGGGCGAAATCTAAGAATCTGGTTTTGAACTTGCTATGTGTGAGATCCTTTTAGATTTTCAAATGGAGATATCGGGTAAGAGTTGGAGCTACGAGTTTGGGCTTTAGGAGAGAGGTCCAGGCAAGAGACAAAAATTGGGACCATCAATATACAGATACTACTCAAAGTCTTGAGGTTGACTGAGGTCATAAAGGGATTAGAAGAGAATATTCGTGACAAGGACAGGTGACTGAGTCCTGAGCCCCGGGGCCTCTAATGTGAAAGAGACCCTGGACCTAAGGAGGAAAAACCAGGGAGAGGAGTGGCCTGATCTACTGTTTTGGAAGCAAGTGGAGAACAGGTTTCAAAGGGGAAAAGTTAATCAGCTCCATCAGAACCTGCAGATACATCAGTGGAATACAGTTCCTCGTTCTTTTTGCCATAGTAGAGTACTTCCTTTGCTGTATGTACTATAAATTATTTTTCTGTTCCTTATTGAAGAACATTTAGAGTATTTCCAAAGAATGCTGAAAGAATAACCTGGAGTACTGATTTCACACATTTGCAAGTGAAATCTCTGAGTGTTTTGTTTCTGATTTGAAAAGAAAATTTATTTTAATTCTCTTTTTAAGAGCTGCACTTTAAAAATTAAGGTATAATTTACATGCAGTAAAATGCAGGCATTAAATGGCTTTATATGGTGTAAATTTGCATTTCTCTATTGTCTCATGGTATTGAGATCTTTCATGTACTTATTGGCCATTTGTGAAGTGTTTGTTTTAAATCTTTTGCCTATTAAAAAAAATTATTATCAACTTGACCGAGGTATAGTTTACTTATAAGGAACTGTATCTGCTAAAGGTATAAAATTCAGTGAGTGCACCTGTGAAATCACCACCACAACTAAGGGGACATTTTGAGGGTGCCTGGGTGACCCAGTAGGTGGAGCATGTCACTCTTGATCTCGGAATTGTCAGTTCACATGCCCGATGTGGGTGTAGAAATTACTTCAAAATAAAATCTTTAAAACGTGCACCCCAATGTTTATAGCAGCACTATCACCAATAGCCAAATTATGGAAAGAGCCCAAGTGTCCATCAGCTGACAAATGGATAAAGAAGATGTGGTACATATATACAGTGGAATACTACTCAGCGATGATAAAGACTGAAATCTTGCCATTTGCAACAACGTGGATGAAACTAGAGGGCGTTAACGCAAAGCAAAATAAGTCAGTCAGAGAAAGACATCATAATATTTCACTCCGGTGTGGAATTTGAGAAACAAAACAGATGAACATAGGGGAAGGGAAGGAAAAATAAGATAAAAACAAAGAGGGAGGCAAATCATAAGAGACTCTTAAATATAGAGACCAAACAGGGTTTCTAGAAGGGAGGGAAGGTGGGTGGAGGGGGGAGGGTTAAATAGGTGATGGGCATTAAGGAGGGCACTTTTCGGAATAAGCACTGGGTGTCATATGTAAGAGATGAATCACTGGATTCGACTCCTGAAGCCAAGACTACACTGCAGGTTAACTAACTTGAATAATAAAAAACAGAAAAAATAAAATAAAATCTTAAAAAAAAAATTTTTTTTATGTTCATTCATTTTTGAAAGACAGAGAGAGACAGAGCACAAGCAGGGGTGGGGCGGAGAGAGGGGGACACAGACTCTGAAGTAGGCTCCAGACTCTGAGCTGTCAGCACAGAGCCTGATGAGGGGCTCGAACTCATGAACCGCGAGATCATGACCTGAGCCGAAGTCGAACGTTCAACCGACTGAGCCACCCAGGTGCCCCTAAAATAAAATCTTTAAAAAAAAAGGAGGGATATTTTCATTTCCCCAAAAGGTTTTCATACTCCTTTGCAGAACCCTCCCTTTGCCCCTTGCTTTAGGCAACTACTGATCTACCTTATATCACTATAGACTAGTTGGCATTTTCTAGAATTTCAGAAGGAATCTAGACTTCAAAAGGACTTATACAGTATGAAGTATGTTGTGTCTGACTTTTGCACTCAGTTTATTGATTGTGAGATTCATCTATGTGGTTGTGTTAATCAGTAGTTTGTTCCTTTTCTTGCTGAGTTAGTACTCCCGTGTATGGGTACACCATGTTTTGTTTATCCATTCACCAGTTGTTGGACGTTGGGTTGTTTCCAATTCTTGGCTATTATCAATATCAATAAAATTGCTATGCACGTTCATGTGCAAGTCTCTGTGTTGATGTATGTTTTGATTTCACTTGGGCAAATACCTAGGAGCAGAATTGCCGACTTGCAGGGCAAACACTATTTCACTGCTCGTTCCTCTTCTGCTGCTGTATCATGTCGGCCTTCAAGCTGCTGTATTTTGGTAGGGTTGCCAAAACGTGTTTGCCATCATCGCCAAAGAAGAGCTAAGGGTTTTAAGGTAAATCAGATGTTATTTAGACGGTTGCCTGGAGATCATTTGAAACATGCAGACACGACAGTCTCTTTTCTACATTGAGGGACAATGTACCTAGAGCCAAAAAGGGAAGAAGTTGGGTGACACATTTCTCTAAATACTGTTGTCCTTTAGCAAACTGTAAAAGCTTAGCATAACAATACTCTTTACTGATGTTTCAGACTTTCTATAATTTCTGCTTGGGTGGAATCTACAGGTAAGTTTCGTCATGATAATGGTCATTGGCTTGAGTACGACAGCTCAGGAGGGTTACATATCTTGCTGTCTCCTTGGCACGACTCAGCCTTCCCAAAGGAAAGAATAGAACATGAGTTCCTAGTGGGTGTCTCTTTGTAATCAAATAAATCTGACTCCTATATAATACCAGTTACCTGGCATTTCCATGTCAGCATTAAAAATGGGGTGTGAATTAGTAAATTAAAATCAGAGGTCAATCTCTCTTCAAGGGGGTGCACTTTTTTCAGACTTCTTGAGAAATCATGGAGATACTAAATGTTAATGAACTTGCACACTTGATTTCTCACAAAATACTGGTAAAATAACTTTAAAAAATATTTATAGCTGAAATGAAAATCGTGGAGATAACAGAATTTCCAACTAAACTAATAAAGATGAGAAAAAGTAGACACAAAATACAACACTAATTGCCCGCCTAATTAGGATCTCTCTTTGACTCATTGGATATATAAAGTAATATTTTTGGAAGAGCTTAAAGTAAATACACATGGCATTAAAATATTAAGATATGTACCATCTATCTAAGGTAAAACTGTAAAAGGAAATGGACCACAATCCATACATAAAAACCTATAATGGGAAGGACAGCAAAGAAAGATAACCAGAGAAGGAGTCAAACAGAATTATACATGACAGTGAAGGGCAATACAAAACTCATCCAAATAAGGGGACGTAAAACATAAACATATAACTCAAGTGAGAATAAAACAAATGGAAATGAAAAATGTTTTTTGGGACGCCTGGGTGGCTCAGTCGGTTGGGCATCTGACTTCGGCTCAGGTCAAGATCTCACAGTTTGTGAGTTCAAGCCCTGTGTCGGGCTCTGTGCTGACAACTCAGGGTCTGGAGCCTGCTTCGGATTCTGTGTCTTCCTCTCTCCCTGCGCCTCCCTCCCCCACCCCCGCTCTGTCTCTCTTTCTCTCAAAAATGAATAAACATTAAAAATTTTTTTAAAAAAATGAAAAATATTTTTTCTTTGAAATCAGAGAAAACTTAATCACTTTTCAGTGAATATATATATATATACATATATATATATATATATATATATATATATATAGCCGATGTGTTCATGGTGAAACTAGACATTTACTTCTTGCTGGCAGGATTCCAAAAATTTGAGAATATGAAAAAAAAAACAACAACACTTCAGGATCTTTAAAAATGTTTATACTCTTGGAGCCACTGAGTTTACTCTTAAAACAATTCAATAGTAGCACTCATGCAAATGCCACCTTTCAAGGCAGGGGACAAATAGCCAAACACACCAAAGCCTGCCATCTGCATCTGCACCTCTGCTAAGCTAGCCTTTATGTAGAGAAATGATCCAGCTCTCAGTCCAAGACGTGCCGAGAGGCTCGCTTGCCCTCCTGGCCTTCCCAGTGTGGGTGAGGCCTCAGTCTCACTTTCCTGCTGCTGAGAATTTTCTCACAGCTCCTTTCTGACTGCTTAGAGACCCGAGGACCTTGAAGAGACCTCAAGTTCTGCAGAGATGATAAAAGTGACCCAACGAAAGAAAATGTGTTTACGAGGGAAGAGGGATGCTGGCTCCAGACATCAGCTCACCGAGGCTCCTGCTGCTTCCCTGGCTGCCCTCCTGGCTGGAGGTCTGACCATTCTTCACCTCACGGTGGAGGGGCAAAGGGAAGAAGGGGAGAAGGGGAGATGCCCCCAAAGTCATGAAATCTCTCAGGCCCCCGGGAGGCTGTCTTCATGGAGGACACACTTGCTGCTCTGACTCTAATAAATGCTTTTAGTTAAAAACAGAAAATCTGGGGCGCCTGGGTGGCTCAGATGGTTGAACAATCTGATTTTGGATTTTGGCTCAGGTCATGATCTGAGTCGTCGGATCGAGCCCAGAGTAGGCTTAAGATTCTCTCCCTTCCTCTGCCCTCCTTCCCCATTCATGCATGTTCTTTCTCTAAAAAAAAAAAAAAAAAAAAAAAAAAAAAAAGTAAAAAAGGTAAGAAATCCATGTTGTCTATAGGACTTGTAATGGAATTACTACTTTTGTTTTTGGTATACCCATAAAGTAGATGTACAACCTGCATGATCTGGACAGGAGAGAATAGACAGTTACTAAATCAAGAAGGAGCTGCTTAATATCCAAGAGGGAAATGGTAAAGGAACTCTTTAATGGTCCTCAGAGACTCTAGATGGATTCAGAGACCCCAAGAAGCATTTTCTAAAACATCAGGGAAATACGATCTTTCTGCTTACTATATATATATAAAGGAAACGTAATATTTTATAATGTCATGTTGCCAATAAAATGGTCACTATGAAGACGGTGTAGAAACACGAAGCAATGCCAAATTTCAATGGCAAGTTACAATAAAAACACATGCAGAAATTTGGATGCAATGGTGACAACAATGTGAAGTGTAAAAATTATCTTCCTGGGAGATAACGTGCAAACATGTAAGTAGTGATTTTGTTACGGTGGAAGAACAAAGGGCATCGTGTCATTAGTGGATATGGTTTGAAAGTGAAGGCTCCGTTAGCGTTTCCATACAGATTTGCATTTCCTTTCATCATTAGTTTGCATGGCTGAGTAATTAGGGTCAATGTTAGGATGCACATTAGGGCAAGAAAATCAATTCCCTCTTAGCCAACTTGACAAATTATATTTAAAAAAAAATAAAAATAAAAAAATAAATAGATAAAAATATTTGGTAAAAAAGAAAAAAAACAGTAATTTTAAGCTTGTATCTCAAGCTTGTAGAGTATATTGAGTTAATTATTAGCATAGAGATCAATTTATTATAATTATTTGTTCGTTTCTGTTTGTTGCACTTTGCTTTAAATTAAACAATAGGTTTTTAAAATACCAAGAATCAACTTAATGACGAATAAACAGGTAATGGGCGGCAAGAAAAATATATGCAGATTGACAGAGACAACTTTAATTAGGAATAAATGATTGAGGGTACTGTTAAAAACACTGTCAGCAGTATACTCTGGTTTGGGTGATAAATTCCACCTGAGACAATGGCAAAACTATTAATACTAACATCTAATACAGTATTTTTGAGTCAAGGGAGATCAATCTGGAAAGGTTCAAACACAAATACGCCATTCTGAATAAGTTCTTGTCATCAAATTTCAGGCTCTTAAGTTAGTAATTTTTTTTAGGTTAGTAAATGTATAACAAACTGCATTGTTATTTTTATTAATGAATTTTTCCTGTGGATGTTGAAGCGATGCCTCAGGAAGTCCCAGCTTTCCTACAGCTTACCAGCTGAGATATTGTCAAACATTTTTGCCCACCTTAGCAGGTGTGAAAAGAATGTCTTATGTATTCATTTCTATGAGTTGTCCAGACCTCTTAGCTGTTTAGGCTAAGAAGGAAGAGAAACTAAATCCCAGGTGTGGGATAAGGTCAGGACTCTTCCATTTGCAAATAACAAAAAAACAAAAAACAAAAAACAAAAAAACAAAACACAAAGAACCCCCACACTCTGATTGATTTAAGGCAAGGAAGAGAATTTACAGGCCCTCTGCTGAAAAGGCAAGTAGTCTGTAAGCCAATCTGGCTGATGGCCCGTTATTGAGCTACGAATGGTTTTTACACTTTTTACGTGGTTGGAAAAAAATCAAAAGAAGGATAACATTTCAGGGCACATACAAATTATGTGAAATTCAAATTTCAGTATCCGTAAATAAAATTTTTGGAACATTAGCCTCGCTCATTAGTTTACATATCGCCTATCATCGTTTTTGTGCTATGAGGGCAGTAGTCACAACTGGCCCACAAAACCTAGCTTATCTACTGGTTGACCCTTTACAGAAAAAGTTTTCACCCCAGCCCCTATGATGCACTGACCACCAAATTATGCCCATTGACATTATCTTACCAACCCCCACTTATGCTTTTCTGTGTATTAGCTCCATTTTCTTTTCCTTTTTTTCTTTTTTTTTTTTTAATAAGAGGAGGGTATTTTTTTAAAGTTTACTTATCTATTTTGAGAGAGAGAGAGAGAGAGAGAGAGAGAGAGAGAGAGAAAGTGTGAGTGGGGAAGGGGCAGAGAGAGGAAAGAGCGAGAATCCCAAGCAGGCTCGTCCCTGGCAGCACAGAGCCCAATGTGGGACTCAAACCCATGAACCACGAGATCATGACCTGAGCCAAAGTCAGACACTTAACCCACTGAGCCACCCGGGTGACCCTCCCTTTTCACTTTGTTGGGGCAAGAGTGCAGAAAGGCAAAGCACACTAACTTCTGTTCTTTCAGCCAAGGAAAGAGGAAGGAAGGAGAGTTTCTCTGTTTTCCGCTCAGTTCAGAGAACCAGAATTGAATTCCATTGGCACAACTGTGTCCTTCTGTGTGCCAGTCATTTTGGCCAGGGGAAGTGGTACCCTGATCAGACATGGATCACTCGCCCTCCCCTGGGGCCAGGGATGGGTCAGTCCCACCCCAACCACATAGACTGACTCAAAGTGGTCTGCTAAGGGAGTGCACTTAGGGGCTCTTATCAGAAGAGTGCTAGATGCTGTATCAACCCAAGCAATCTGAATCCACTGAGGATGGTCTTCAGGCCTAAAGAAATCTCTTTTATCATTGAAAGAAAAGTTGGATGGGCCACCTGGGTGGCTCAGTCAGTTAAGCATCCAACTTTCGCTCAGGTCATGATCTCACAGGTGGTGACTTCAAGCTCCGCATCAGGCTCCGCACTGACAGCTTGCAGCCTGGAGCCCGCTTTGGATTCTGTGTCTCCCTCTCTCTGCCCCTCCCCTGCCCAATCTCTGTCTCTCTCTCAAAAATAAATAAACATTAAAAAAAAATAAATTTCTATAATGGAAATGTGTCTCAATTAGTGAATTAAAAGTTAATGGGGAAATATAATTTACCAAAACAGCAACAATCACAACAAAAAATTGTTAGCAACAGCTCAGCTTTGTGAAATCAAAGAAATCTAAAGATGAAGTGAGATGTTTTTTGCCTTATAAATAAATGGTACATATTCTCTACTGATAACACTACATCTCTCTCACTTTAAGCCAGATATACCTGGGCCCTGCCTACTCACTGCCTGATACATATAAGCTGTTGATACCCGAAAGGCCCTTCAGGACTACATTTCTTCTTCCTTCCTTCCTTCATTTGACAAATACAGATCCTCCTTGTGCAAAATGTTGTGTTTCTTTCTGGGACAAAATGATGAGCAATCTCCATGCCCCCCTTCTCCAAGATTATAGTTCAGTGAGAGAGACAATCAAATTATACAATGTATAGGGACCTATGAACAAGTATGTTGGGTATTAGGGGAACTTAATCCTCTGTGTGTGTGTGTGTGTGTGTGTGTGTGTGTGTGTGTGTGTGTGTGTTATGGGGCCTAAAATGTACATGGACCCTGAGAAAGTAACATTTGAGTTGAGATCTAAGGATTGACCAAATGCGGGGTGATAGAAGGGAGTGATCATGTTTCAGGCAGAGGGACAGAATATGTCCAAAGCCTTAAGGCCAAAGGGAGCATGATATGTTCTACAAACTGAAAGAAGGCCATTGGTGGCAAGAACCCAAAAGTAGAGAATTAGTACAGATTGAGATGGGCCTAGAAATAAAGGCAGAAGTCACTCAGGAATATATAGACCATGTAGAAACTGGGGTTTTATTCCATGGTTATAGTGGGATGACATAGTCAAATTTGTGTTTTAAAACCAAATCTCTGGTGACAACATAGAGAATGGATCAGAAGAGACGAAGGGTGGAGGTGGAGAGACCAATTAAGTGTGCTTCCAGAAAAAAAAAAAAAAAAAGCCCTAACCCATTATTGTTTCTCAGCACCCTTTATGTTTTCTTCCCAGCACCTATCAAAACTTGTAATCATGTTATTTATGACCTTACTTTTTTTTTTCTTTTGGTCTACCTACTGCATGAGATATGAGCTCCATGTGGCAAAGAGCCACGGTCTCCCTGATTCATCACTGACTGACCAATTCCTGGCTCGGTCCTTGTCAAATGTAAGGTGCTTGATAAATAAATATTGGGTGAATAAAGAAATGTTACCAGAGGGCGCCTGGGTGGCTCAATCCATTGGGCGTCCAACTCTTGGTTTCGGCTCATATTCATGAGAATGGATGAGTTTACCTATAGACATGAGGTGTACAGACGGGGAGACAGAAGAGAAAGAAGTCTCACCTTGACCTTGAAGCTCTGATATTTATTGCCCAGGTAGTGCAGAGTGAAGAGGCAAATCAGACTGAGATGGAGAGGCAAATAGGTAAGAGGAAGACCAGAAGGGAGGGTACAGGGAAGCCAGGGGTAAACAATGATTCACAAAGGAGGAAATGGTCAGAATGCCAAATGCTACTGAGACACCATGCAGGATAGAGAATAAATATTACCCATTGGATTTGTTGATGTCGAAGTCATTGATGACATTAATGAGAGCTGTTTGGGGAAAGTTTGGGGGTAGGAAGCCAGATTTTAATGGGCTGAAGAGTGACTCATCCTGTCTTCACAGGACCACTGACATTTGATTCTGTCCTTTCCTAATTCCGTGTCTGGCCTTTGAGCTTCATCTCTCTGCCATGACTCTCAGACCTGACTCAGCCACAATCTACACGAACTTTCCCCTTCCTCCCTTCCTCCCTTCCTCCCTTCCTCCCTCCCTTCCTCCCTTCCTCCCTTCCTCCCTTCCTCCCTTCCTCCCTCCCTTCCTCCCTTCCTCCCTTCCTTCCTTCCTAATTAGTCTCTTTGGACCCTAGTTCTTGGTTTGGACCCATCCAGCATCTCAGACAATAAAAGAGTTATCTCGTAAATGAGAATATTGAAGATTTACCCATCTAAGTAATGGACTTGAATGCAGGCTTTCCCGCTAAGTCACAAAACTGGAAAGTTGCTTAACTTGTTTCCTCATCAGTGAAATGAGGACTAATCACACCTATTCTACTGCGTCATTGTGAGGATTAACATTCCTGATACGTCACAGTTGCTCAATAAATGGTGGTTATCTTTTCCCAACCTTCCTGTCCTTCCAGGAAATAACATCCTTTAACCACCTTTCTGAGGAGCGTTCCTCAATTAAAAAAAATGTTTCTGGGGCACCTGGGTGGCTCAGTCTGTTAAGCATACGACTACAGCTCGGGTCATGATCTCACGGCTTGTGGGTTCAAGTCCGGAGTCCAGCTCTGTGCTGACGCTCAGAGCCTGGAGCCTGCTTCAGATTCTGTGTCTCCTTCTCCCTCTGCCCCTCCCCCACTTGTGTTCTGTCTCTCTCTGTCTTTCAAAAATAAATAAATGTAAAAAAATTTTTTTTAAATGTTTCTTTAAAAAAATATTTTTTTTAACGTTTATTTATTATTGAGAGACACAGAGTGTGAGCAGGGGAAGGGTAGAGAGGTAGAATCCGAAGCAGGTTCCTGTCTCTGAGCTGTCAGCACAGAGCCCAATACTGGGCTCGAACTTACAAACTGTGAGATCATGACCTGAGCTGAAGTCAGTCACCCAACCAACTGAGCCACCCAAGCACCCCTTAAAAAAATGTTTCTAAAGTGATACATTGTAATTAAGGAATGTAGGTGCTTCCCTGGTAACATTTCTTTCTTTTTTTTTTAAGTTTATTTATTTATTTTGAGAGAGATGGACAGCCCAAGTGGAGGTGGGGGGGGGGGGGCAGAGAAAGAGGGAGAGAGAGAATCCAAAGCAGGTTTCATGCTGCCCCACGTGGGGCATGAACTCATGAAACCATGAGATCATGGACCTGAGCCGAAACCAAGAGTCGGACGCCCAATGGATTGAGCCACCCAGGTGCCCTCTGGTAACATTTCTTTATTCACCCAATATTTATTTATCAAGCACCTTACATTTGACAAGGACCGAGCCAGGAATTGGTCAGTCAGTGATGAATCAGGGAGACCGTGGCTCTTTGCCACATGGAGCTCATATCTCATGCAGTAGGTAGACCAAAAGAAAAAAAAAAGTAAGGTCATAAATAACATGATTACAAGTTTTGATAGGTGCTGGGAAGAAAACATAAAGGGTGCTGAGAAACAATAATGGGTTAGGGCTGCTTCCAGTAGGATCACGGGAGAGGTTTCTCTGAGCATTTCATGTGCAAGCTGCCATCTGAAGGGCATGAAGGAACCACGAACATTCATCATTCTTGACACTCACTGATAGGCTGGCCGATCAGATGGCGGTCCCCTAGGCACTAAGGTGGTTTGGGGTGTATTAGCCTCTAACCTGAATCCACATCTAGGTGGCTATGCATTTATTAACTTTCAGTATCTCTCCTTAACCATTCGTCAGTTGAGCAAGACAGCTACCTTTTAAATAGTTGCTATTTCTAACGTAATTGTGGGCTGAGGAGTCTCGTAATCGTGCTGGTTAGAAATACGTAACGATAAAAATGAAATTGGCTTTGGATGAGGCCTCTGCCATGAGTAAAGTACCTAAACTTCAGAGCCTGAACCTTGCTTCAGTCCATCTCGTTTTTCAGGGCACCGTTTTGTTCCTGTGTTGTTGGCCGAGTTCTGACAAGCGGGGTTTGGGGTTACTGATCTCTGCACAAATGAGGTGATGCTGTGTAATCCTAAGCAATTATAACACATCTTCTTTGTAAATTAGGTGACCAGTTGAATATGTGCAGAGTCCCGATTTGCAAAGGATTAACTGTAAAGCTGGGACGGCCCTGGGCAAACAGACTAGCTCCCTCTCTGATTTTGTGGTTTTCTGTGTCTCCACTGACAGTGTCACCTTTGTCACATGCTAACATGTCCCCTCATCAGAATCTCTATGTTTGCATTCCTGGGACAGACAACTTTGTCGAAGAGAACTGTGTTTAGAGTAAGAGGAAATACTCTAAGAGGAAGGCTGGAGTGCCTTACCTCCTGAGTCAAGTTCATGGATGAGTTGTTTTAGAAGCCTAGAGATACCCTCCACATATTGAACTTGAGTTTGACTAGGCACATAGAAGAGAGAATAGAAGGAGTGTTTTTATAGCAACTGCTTTTCCAAATTCATCCAAAATTAACTTTCCCCTCCTACAAGAAAGCTTGGTGATGGGGAGGTGAGTGAAAAGGAAAGCAAATCCTAAAATGACTTTCTATCCTTAGCAAGAAATAAAAATTAATGTGTTCTCTTTGCGACCATAGCTTCCCTGCAGGATAATTTTTTCTTATTTCTAGATCATCTTCTTTCCTCCAAGAATACCAGGCCTGTTTCAGATAACTCCAAGTCAGAGCCAGCTGGAGAGACAGGAGGACAAAGGGCAGATTCAATATTGAGATTTTATTCTTGCTACTCAAATGCTTTTCTCAATTGTGTGGTTGAATTGAAGAATAGGTCTCCCTCCTCAGTAAATGAAGAGTTCAGCCCCTGAGAGGACTCAAGAATTATGAGTTTGCAGGAACTGTCTATGAATTCAAGACAGAAATGTAGTAATTTCTTAATGTTTTTTAAATTTATTTTTGAGAGAGAGACAGAGCATGAGAGGGGAAGGGGCAGAAAGAGAGAGGGAGACACAGGATCTGAAGCAGGCTCCAGGCTCTGAGCTGTCAGCACAGAGCCTGGTGAGGGGCTTGAACTGTGAGATCATGACCTGAGCCCAGCACAGAGCCTGACGCGGGGCTCGAACTCATGAACCACGAGATCATGACCTGAGCCGAAGTCAGGTGCCTGACTGACTGAGCCACCCAGGCGCCCCATAGAAATGTAATAACTACAGGGGAGCCTGGGTGGCTCAGTCCATTAAGCATTCGACTTGATTTCCACTCAGGTCATGATCTCACGGTTCATGAGTTCGAGCCCCACATCACTCTATGTTCAAGGTGTGGAAACTTCTTGGGATTTTCTCTCTTTCTGCCCCTCCCCTGCTGGTGCTTGCTCTCTCTCAAAATAAATAAACACTAAAAATTAAAAAAAAAAAAAAGAAATGTAGTATTTATATACTCTTTCTGTGGTAGCTTTCCAAAAAGCTGGCCTAGCCCAAGAGCTAAGAAAGAGGTATGAGGGGCTGGGAGAGCTCCAGAGAGCCTCCTCCAGTCGATACTAATTTTGGCAACAAATGATTGACAGGCAGTGGGTGTTGTGGAAAGCGCTAGAGAGCGATCAAGGGGCCTGGTGGCGGTGGTTGACCCTGAAACTAATTCACTGTTTAACTTGGAGCAAATTACATAATTTATTTTGGTCCTCATTTCCTCTTCTTAACAATGAGACTGTACTCTAATAATTGTTATGGGCGCTCCCAGCTTGGAAATGCTGCCTTTGTGGATAGATAAGGCACTTTTAGGAACAGTCTACATCTACTGTGAATTTAGGGAAGTCGTCAAAATCCATTTAGACGTTTTATACGGGGATGTCGAAGTCAATACAGCATTCAGTAAATTAGAGGATTAGGTGCATCAGAGGTGGTATGTGCAAAGAGGCTCCTACATGGAAATGTTTCCCAACTGGTAGTCATTGTTACTGCCATTGTCATCTTTATGATTGAAATTGCAATATTTCATTTAAAATCATAACCTAAATTGTATCTGGTGCTGACGATAACTGTGAAAACAAGACCCCTTTACCGGTAAGGAAAAAGACTAGAAAGAAATAAAATGCACTCTTTTCAAACATAGTTATATTTGGATAGTGGAACTCAGAAGGTTTTTTCCTTTTTCTACATTTTTATGTTTTTCTTTGAGTATCGACTATTTCGTGATCAATAAAGTAAACACTATTTCATTTTGAAATCTTTTGTACTTAATATTATGCCAACATTAATAGTAGCAAAATCATTTTAGCGTCCTGGCCAAATTAATGAATCTGGAAAGATACTTCACCTTTATTCCTAAAAGTTTGCATCAGATATTTAATTACTGTGCAAAAACTTAGTTAAAATTTTTTAAATGTTTATTTATTTTTGGGGGGGGAGGGGCAGAGAGAGAGGGAGACACAGAATTCGAAGCAGGCTCCAAGCTCTGAGCTATCAGCACAGAGCCCGACATGGGGCTTAAACCTACAAACCACGAGATCATGACCTGAGCCGAAGTCGGAAGCTTAACCAACTGAACCATCCGGGTGCCCCGCAAAAATTTACTTTTAATAGAAACATCAGAGGTAAAGGCAGCACTCAGTTTTGCAGTCTTCTTAAAAATATTTTAATTTAGATGAATTTCACAGGCCACGGTGGTAACAGGGAGAGAAAATATGAAGACTCTTCTAGTTAGCAGAATTGGGGAAATATCAGCCTTGTGGAAAAGAAATCCTCTATACTTAGAAAAGTCAGCAGCTCAAACGATTTGCTGGAATTTTGGCATCAGACATTCCACATATAATTTCTCTTGGAGGATGAGAAGCCGGAAAAAAAGGACTCCATTTCTTTCTAGCAATACAAGGGCCATTAAACCCCATCTTGGTTTGGAATTCCTCACTTTTCGTTATTTACGTTGGTTCTTATTCAACACTTCTCTCTTTCTAGATTTCAAATAAAGTCAGTTCTTGTTACTCTATTTTTAGGAGCTGTTAATGCCAACTCTTTTTTGCTGCCCCTGCCCTCTACCAAACTTTGAAGATCGGATTTCATTTCAGGTTTTCAATTGCTAGCTGAAAGCCCGCCTGAGATCTTCTTGTTCCCTGGATTTCTGGTGGGAAATGTGTTTTCTCTCTCTCTGAGTGGGGATATATTGGAGTCCTTCTTTACTTTTCCCACAGGGATCTCAGACATGATGCCTTTGGGATAGGAGAGGGGCCTTGCTTTCTGAGCACGGATGGCAGCCCAGCTGGCCTCTATTTGATGCTTCTCACCGAAGCTTCTGGGAGCTGCGCAGGCCACGGGAAGCCTGTCATCAGCTTCCATCCTGCAGGGCCTCGTGGCCCTTCCTCCTGAGGTTGCAGCTGTTCACCAACTACTGTCATTTATGCTTCTGTCATCAGTGGCTGCCACTGGCTCCCAGCAGCAAGAAGTCCCCCCAAAGCATCTCTTATTCCAAATGCTCTAACGAGAAAGTCCAGCAGCGATCACCATGCGGAACTGGATAGTGTTCTCTGTGCTCCTGCAGGCACTGTCACCTCTAAGTCGTTTGTTGCATCCACGTTGTCTAGTGAGCTGGGCGCTTCTCCAGAGGGCAAACTCAGCTCAGCCACGCACAGCCTGCGGTGAGAGGTGCCTCCGTACCAAGCTCTTTCAGTGAACACCATTGGCTCATTCACTCATTCATCAACAACTGTTCATCGAATGCCAGGTATGTGCCAGACGCTCTGCTGGGTGGTAGGGATTTCCAAAGGGATCTGAAAATTGGCTGAGCCTCTGAGACCAGTATGAAGGATCCAAATTAAAAACAAAGCAAAACAAACAGTGAACTCGAGTAGGCATCGTCGGGAATGTGTTTGCACGAACCGTGGAGGGGAGAGGAGGTAAAAATGAACCCTCCAAGATCCCCTCAGTCATCACGGAGGACGTGAAGGCTTAAGCCTTTCTCCTGGAACAGGGTTAGAGAAGGAGCATGCACAAAGGCACACAATGATGGAACAGCCTGCAAGGTTTTCAGTGTCGATCGAATGAAAGTTTCTAAGAGCAAGGATGTGGCAGGACATAGAGCTAGAAAGGAAGAAAAGGGTCGTGGCTTGATGGGCGTTACCGATCCTTTGCTATGGAATCTGTACATATGCTATGAGCACTGTCAGTGCAAGAAAGAAAGTGAACACCCAGGAAGCAACAGGCAGGTTGCCCGGGACATGTACAGGTTGGCATCCGGCTGACATGCGTTTGCTCGTGAGCATGATCTGGATGCCCCTTGGGGCCTCCCTGAATTAATTAGGTAGAGGTGAGGAGCAGCATGTCATAGCTGAGATCCTATGAGACATATTGAACTGTCAGACTTGGATTTTAAATTCTACCTATGGGTTGGTAAACATTTGGGGACAGTTGAATTTTTTTCTGAGGGCTAGACAAAGTGTAAGGGAAGTGTTTGTCACATAGCAGAGTATTTAACTCCCCACAGCAAGATTTTGTTTCTTCTTGACAATGAAAGTAAAACTCAAGAGAGGTTGAGTAATTTGCCCAACATCACAGAGTAGCACCCTAGCTGCTTGTCTAAGGGAGACTCTCTGAACTTGGCCTCATTCCTGATTTTCTCTCCTCGATGAGAATTGGTTGAGTTCTTCTTGGGAGCGCAGTAGTCACTCGTGATGATGCAATTCACATATCGTTCCTTAATGAACAAGCACAGTAAGCTTCTATAATAACATTTGTATAAAAATGTGGTTTTCAGCAACCAGTCAGTACAGGGTGAGGTTAGGTCCCTGTTTCTGTCTCCACCCCACCCTATTTATTTTTCAAAACAATAAAAGAAAGGAAAGCATATGCTGTAAGTTCCAAAACACCGACACTTTTACATACACACATCAGGAAATACACCATGAGGTTTTCATAGACATTACCCAGCCACGTGAGATGGATTCTGAGTTAAGTACTCCGCAAACATCATCACATCTGGTCTTCAGAAATGACATTTCTTTTATGTGGTCTGTGGACAGTTTTCCAATTATATATCGCTTGAGTGTTATTAACTTGTGAAAGTGGTTCAAGCCATGTTTTCATTGTTATAAAAAATGGCATTAAGTGCCCACATGTGTGATGTGTTGTTCCAGACCCAGGGGAAGAACTGTGGCTCTAACACAGGTGTGGCCAGTGAGCAGTTTTCAACAGTTGTGCCTACCAGCGTCCCCCTAGGCATCAGTGAAAGAAAGACAATCAATTGAATTAGCCAGATTAAAGGTTTCACAGTAGACACTCTAATTGAAATACTCTGACGTATTCTTACCACCGCTCCTCCCTCAGAACTCACGCGCTTCACTAGATATTCACTGTGCACTCAATAGCTCCCTAGAGGCTGGCGAACTCCTAGATCAGTTTTATTTGAACTAGAACAGGGAGACAGGTGTATAGTCAAGTGTCGATGGCTGTGCTGCAGCAGGGACGTCCCCACATTTCCTCACATCAAGGTCCTTGCAGCAGCAAAAATCCCAAGAACTCTTTTACGGTTGATGGTAGTGGTATTTCCTGGATCGTGTCATTTACCCCGGCATCCCTCCAAACAATGACCCCCATCACCCCTTTTCTTCTCCTTACATGTGATTGAGATGGAGTTTGTCATTGGCGACCTGAAAAGTTATCTTGAACACAAACAGCGACTGGTGTAGAATGTACGAGGTACGCCTGTAGAGTAATGAGATCGGTCCCATGGATGTCTCTCAGTTTGGATTGTGTGGAACCTTGCATCCATGAAAACTGACCAACTGGCGAGTGGTGAGTTTCCTGAAACTGGAGGTACTTAGCCAGGAGCTGAAGGACCATATGTCAGGATAGTGAAGATCGTGGGCAAGATGGTACCGATGAATGCCCAACGCCATGATTTAATTGGGGCCAATTATGTTATTACACAATTACACCGTGTAAATAGATGGTGACATGCACAGTTAACTGTGCAAATATTAGACACAGATTCAATGCAAGATGTAGATTATTCATCCCTGCTAGCACCAGAGTTTTGGGTGTGGCACCAAGCCTGGAGTAAAAATTGCAAATTGTATGTTCAGAGATTGAGAAAAGGGACAAATTAATCCTTGCTCCTTAATGATTGGGGACATTTCCAACTGATTATGAAAACTGAACATCTGAATGCTCCTGTAACTTTATATATAAATGAGAAAAGTAGGCTGACCGGCACACTGCAGTGTTTGCCTTTAGCAGCATCTCCGCCAAAGATAAAAAGACATGGGTTATGCAAATGATGAAAGCGATTTTTTGAAAAGCGTCTTATTCAAGTCAGGTTCTGCTTGTTAAAACTATTTTTCATTAAGATAAATAAACAGCATCTCGGTCTCCAAATCCATGCTGTTCCACTCAACAGTATTTCCCCCTTTGCGAAGTCATGTCAGTTAAGTTATCAAAACTAATGAAAGTGGGTTTTACAGTGGAAAATCTGACACAGTTTTTACTGCAGTGTGCTTTTCCCAGACAGAGCGTGTAAAATTACCGAGAAATGAATGTTTTAAAAAACCATATTGTAAAATGCTTCTTCACCCCTGGGCAGGCTCCTCTCATCCCTGACTTTGGGCAGTTTCAGTTTATTCCTTCTGTGCTTAACCCTTCAAGGTCAAGGACTGTCATTGTGATGTTGTGCTTGTTATTTGTGTAGGGTGACAGATGGCACATATCCACAACTTAAAAATCATACAAAAATCCAAAAAAGAAAGTGAAAAAACCCGCCTCAAACGCCATTAATAAGAAGGAGCCTTTTGTGGTACTGGGTGATATTTTCCTAAACATCTCTTAATGTGTGGTTGCAGGTATAAAGAGAGAGAAAATATAAAGACAGGAATAGTTTTAGAAAAAGAGAGTCATTTTACTTATGCTATTTTAAAACGTAACCTATTTTAAAATTATGTTTAATTTTATTTGAACTTAAAAGAAACTAAGTTAAATTGAAAAAACAACTGGAATTTATTTTCATCACAATTCTAAACGTTTATTTATTTGAGAGAGACAGAGAGAGAGAGAGCAAGCAGGGGAGGGGCAGAGAGAGAGGGAGTCACAGAATTTGAAGCAGGCTCCAGGCTCCGAGCTGTCAGCACAGAGCCTGATGCAGGGCTCGAACCCACAAGCTGTGAGATCATGACCTGAGCCGAAGTCGGAAACTTAACCGACTGAGCCACCCAGGCACCCCTCATCACAATTCCAAAAACTCTCTTTACATTAAAAAAAAAAGTCATACAAGGTCTATTAAGACCAAAGTAATTATTTGAGTTAACTAAATGTTTCAACGTTAGGCTTCAGTTATTTATTCTGCCATAACCCCCAATTTTTTCTTATTTATATTATATAAATACATTAAAAAATGTCTCTTGAGATGATTGTAGATTCACATCTACAAATGTAAAAAATAATATAAAGAGATCCTTCCTACCCTTCACCCAGGTTCCCTCAAAGATAACATCTTGCATATGTGCAACATTACAACCAAGAAATCAACATTAACATAATCCCTCATTCTTATTTAGATTTCACCAGTGTTACATGCATGTGTGTGTGTATGTAGTTCTGTGCAATTTTATCACATGTGTAGATTTGCGTGACACCCAATTTGGCAAGATGCAAAATAGTTCCATCACAAGTATCCTTCAAACCTTTGCACCAAGAATCTGTTCTTCATCTCTATAATTTTGTCATTCCAAGAATATTACTGGATTTCCATGCATTTGATTTGATTTTTTTACACTTAGTGGCATCCCCTTGACATCCATCAAGTTGCTGCAGGAGTCCGTAGTGTGTTGTTATCACTGGGTCATAGTCCACAGAATGGATTATCCCAGTTGCTTACCTGGTAACCCATGGAAGGATATTTGGGTTTTTAGTTTTAAAGTATCGCAAATAAAATTTCTATGCATATTTATGTACAGGTGTTTCAGTGAACATAAGCTTTCATTTCTCTGGAATGAGAATGCTAAATTTTATGGTAAGTATGTACCGAAGTTTTGTAAGAAACTGCCAAACTCAGAGTGGTTCTACCATTTTACATTCCCACTCGTGATGAATAAGTGGTTCAATTTTTTTGTATCCTTGTAAACATTTGATAGTATCATGTATTATTTTTACTTATTTATTTTTTATAATATTTATTTATTTTTAGGAGAGTGCAAGTGGGGAAGGGGCAGAGAGATGGGGACAGAGGATCCAAAGCAGGCTCTGCACTGACAGGCCGACAGCAGTGAGCCCGATGTGGGGCTCAAACTCACGAACTGCAAGATCATCACCTGAGCCGAAGCCAGATGCTCAACCGACTGAGCCACCCAGGTGTCCCTCATATATTATTTTTAAATGTCCATGGCAATAATGTATATTCTTTCTCGCCACAATTGTTTCTCCCCACAGTTGTATACTTAAAAAGGTTGAAAAGTCAACACAAATGAATGCTGTATTTGGATTGGTGGCTGGATTTTATTAAGCACTTTTGTTGTTGTGCCCCGTGTTTTAAGATGTTATTCAAAAAATCTTATTGGTGTGGTTGTTCCTACATTATTACATGGTTGAGAATATTTTTGGCCTTTATTACTTGAAGGAAAACTTGAGTGTAAAACAATTTTAATGGCCATTGTTCCATTGTCTTCTGGCATTTCTAGTCATTAATAAAGAATGTAAATTCCACCCCCTTCCGCCCCCTGCCCCCCAAAAATGTTACTTGTTTTTTTTTTCTACCTGGATGGTTTAATGATTTTTATCCTTTAAATACAGTAGTTCTATTGGCTATATCTTACTGAATTTTCCTCAATGTAGTTATTCTGGGCTAATCTGCAGAGTCAAGCATTTCTTTATTTCATACAAGCTTTCTTGTGTACTTTGGAATGCTTTTTTTTACCTCCTCCTATTCTGTTCTTAAAAAACAACAGTTTACTTTACCTCTGGTAGACTCTCTCTACTGGGAAGCAATGGAAATGGCCAGCTGATGCATGGTGTTGAAGTAGGTCTTTATGGGGAGAGTCCGCTGTCCCCACCGTCTGTCTGCATCTTACCGCTGTGATCTCAGTGACATGACTGATCCATCTCCTGATTGGAGCTTCTAGAAGGAATCCTAAGTCTTGCTGGACCACAGGTGAGTCCAGACTTGTGTAGCAGTTGACAGATATGCTTCACTGTTTGTCACATGAGGTTTCTTGATTTCTTTGATTCATAAAAACTGTGTTTTTTTTCCATCTACCTTTCATCTTGTTTTGATTGTTTTGAAGGATTTCAAGAAGGAGAAAAAAGCAAAATGCCCAGCCCATCTATCTTTAATAGGAAGTGTCCATGACCTCATCTTCACCTTGCTCTCCCCCTGCTCCAGGCAGTGTTGACACAGAGTTGGATAATACTCATTGAATGACTCAACAAACGAGTAAATTAACAAATGGATTATGTTCTGTACTAAGCAGAGTCATAGACAATGATAGTGGCTGTAATCAGCTAAAAGAAATAACCAAGACTGGTTCTGACAACCATGACTGAGTGGCCCATTAAAGAACTCATTTGATATTTTCATCATTTCCTGAATTGCCCATATACAAATCAAGTAAGTGAATCACTAATAATCTGTTCCCACTGTGAAAATTGCTGAAATAAAAGGATCATTACAGTCCAGTAATTTTGGTTGTAAGAATATAACCATCTTCATTAAGCTTCTAGGGTCTGCCAGATTTTAACTATTGTAATTAGTATTGAAATTTCATGGGAAAGAAGAAATAAAAGAACTTCCAGGTTCAAGAAGAGCCTGGCCACCATAGCACCATGTTCTTCGGGTTTTCTGATTGACCTTGTTCTTTGTGTTCAACACAGGTCTGGGCACACAAGGTATGGTATCAGAGCTCTGGTTTTCTGAGGTGACTGTAAAATCATGGGAATAACTGCAAAGTTTTTAGAACTCTGAATCCTTGTGTCTTAGGTGCAAATATTTCAGTAAGTCTTTATTAAACTTAATAAAGATTAACTAAAAAAATAAGTAAACAAGGGTTGCCTGGGTGGCGTCTGACTTCGGCTCAGGTCATGATCTTGTGGTTTGTTGAGTTCGAGCCCCGCATCGGGCTCTGTGCTGACAGCTCAGAGCTTGGATCCTGCTTCAGATTCTGTGTCTCCTTCTCTCTCTGCTCCTCCCCCACTCACACTCTGACTCACTCTCTCTCAAAAATAAATAAATAATAAAAAAATTTAAAAAAAAGTAAACAAATGAACCAAGGAACTTTTGTACATTGTTGGGGGGACCAAAGAGGTACAACCATTGGAAATTGGAACTATTAAGGGTGAAAAGTGCATTCTCTGCCAAACAGCATTTTAACTTCTAGATATTAGACCTGACAAAAAAATTCATGTTCATGTGCACCAAAAGAAATGTACAAAGTATTTATAGCAGGGTTGTTTGTAATAACTCCAAGTTAGAAACAACCAAAATGTTTATGAAGAGTAGAATGGACAATAAATTATGGTAATTCATATGAGGAAATACTATATATTAATTTAAATTAGTGAACTAGAGCTACATAGATTAATCTCACAAACATAATGTTGAGTGAAAGAGTCCAGGCTCTAAGGAATAAATACTGCACCATTCCTTTGATATAAACCCCAAACTAGGTAAAACCATGTTTTAGAAGTCAGCATGGTGGTTCCTTCTGGGTAGCGGGAGGGGGTAATGATTAGCAGGGGCATGGGTGAAGCTTCTGGTATGTGGGCAACATTTTATTTCCTGACATGGTGAAGGCTATGTGAGTTTTAACTTTGTGATTGGTCATCAAATTGTTCACTCTTGATTTATGTGTTTTGCTGTACGTGTATAATACCTCAATCAAAAACTAAAAATATGTACAAATCAACAGAACAGAGACTTTCTGATGGGAGATTGGAAAAAGAAGGAAAATAGTGGAAAACAAACCTGGCAACAGTATGTGTGTGTGTGTGTGTGTGTGTGTGTGTGTGTGTGCATGCACATGTGTGTAAAGGAGTAACACTAAACATCCTAGGAAAATAAGTATGACTGACAACTCTTTAAACAAAGAGACAATTTCTAAAGGAAATCCTAATAAGTACTAATTTACATTAAAAAAAACATTGGAGTTGTCTGGCATGGGGTAGAGAAAGAGGCATATGACTGTGTTTTAAAAATGTCAATGAGATGAGAGACTTAAGGGGTGGAGAAGTAAATCTATTTTAAAGGATTGCTCTGTTGTATGATGAAATAATGATGAAATAGAGTTTCATGGGGGAAATAGTTGGTCCCTTTTTTAACAAAAAATAGTAGCATCATAGGTCTCTGTCTCTGAGAGCAGAGAAAAAAAATACAATTAATGAAATAAAAAAGTATAATGGAATTCAAAACAATCATGGATAGTGGTATTAAAAACATCAAAAAACAATGACAAAAATCAAGGGAGGAAATAACAATGTAAACAATGAACTGAATGGGTATTAAGTACATCAGTGACTAAACTACGTGTGGTGGGCAGTCTTAGGAGGACCCCAATATATACTTGCATCTTGGTGTTTGCATTTTGTATAATATCCTCCCTTGAATGTTGGCTGGACTAAGTGACTTTTTCTAAGAATAGAACACAGCAAAAGTGGCAGGATGTCACTTCTGAGATTAGGTGACAAAAGATCTGTGGTTTCAGTCTCGGACTGCCCTCTCTTGTTCTCTTGGGCACTTGCTCTGAGGGAAGCCAAATTCCATTTGTGACTTTTTTTTTTAACTGTGGAAATAAATGAAGACCAATCCAATGAAAAGAGGTGAAGGCTATTTTTTCAGAGTTTGCTATAGCAAGGGGGTCTTCCATTATCAGAGACTCAAAGACAGAAGAGTGGGAAAACTTTTTAAAGAGTGGGAAAAGGGAAGGCTTCAGGTGCCATGACGGGAGGCTGTAGGCATGTGCAAGCTGTAGATAGCTGCTTGAAGTGGGGCATCTGATGAGATTTGTTAGGGGTACATATTTGGCTTTCCCTGATTGATCCTGAGTTGGAAAGGGAGGTCAAAAATTAAGGGAGCTGTCAATAATTAATCAAGTCCTGGCCATTTGAGGCCAATTGTTACGATGGTTATTGTTTGGAATCTCAGATTTTTACCAAGATTTCCTCCAAGTCTGACTTCCAGCAAGCTGGTTGTAAGGGGGAAGAAAGACAGCTGGATAGAGGATGAAAATGAAGGACAAGAAGGGGAGCATTTACTAGGGAAATGAGTTTGTTTCTTCTTGCTTAACTTGTGAATTGGCCTACTAACTTTGGCCAAAGAATCTTATAGTGAGGCACTTTTATTTTTATTTTTTTGGGGAGAGAGAGAGAAAGAGAGGGAGAAGTAGAGAGAGGGGGAGAGAGAGAGAGAGAGAGAGAGAGAGAGAGAGAGAGAGAGAATCCCATGCAGGCTCTGCACTGATAGTGCAGAGCCCAAAGTGAGCCTCGAACTCAGGAACCATGAGATCAAGAGTCAGACACTTAACCAAGTGAGCCACCCAGGCACCCCAATGAAGCACTTTTTTTTAATGTTTTTTTAATTTTTAAATTTAATAAATTTTTAATTTATTTTTGAGGCAGAGAGAAAGACAGAGTGTGAGCAGGGGAGGGTCAGAGAGAGAGGGAGACACAGAACCTGAAACGGCCTGAAACAGGCTCCAGGCTCTGAGCTGTCAGCGCAGAGCCCGACGCGGGGCTCGAACTCACAAACCGTGAGATCATGACCTGAGCCGAAGTTGGACGCTTAACCAACTGAGCCACCCAGGTGCCCCAATGAAGCACTTTTTGATTCAGAATTTCATTTGAAGTCCTCACATACCAATCAAAAAATGCTGCTCACTTGGCTTGTGGGAACCTATTTCCTTTCTTTCCAAAGGCACCTCTCAAATGACTGATTTTGTTCAAGTCAAACGTTCCCAAGAATGGCCAGCGATGGCCCAAATCATCCTTGGCAGAGTTGTGCTGCTTAGAAAAATAGACACAGAATTAGGATTATGAGAGTTCACACAAGAAGCAGGAGTTTTTCCTCGAAGAGGAGAGGATTTAGACTTACTTACACAACCCGGGAAACCTGGTGATTGTTGGTACAAATGTAATGTTCTGGCACCTGGTCTCGGGCCTTTAACCTGACAGCTGGCTACCCCCAACCAAGGGTTGATAGTCTGTGCCCCCCACAGGTGGGGCTGTCTGCTGTCTCTGGATCAAAGCCAACCTCACAGAACACGACATTAAGATGGAAGGAGAATCTCATCCAGCTTTACTGGTGACTCACAGCAAAGTTTGTCTAAGAGGATACCAGGCATTGAAAATTCACCAGTGTGTGAAACCAACTTAAGCAAGAGGCTTTTAGGACCTATACTTGTGTTTTGTACTGATTCTCTTTCTTATCACAGCCTAACATGAAAGAGTAACACAGAAGACAGCAAAAAGGGATGAAAGGAATGGCTTGATTCCACCAAGAATCCCAAACAAATGGGAACCAATAACAAAACCCAGGTACCAAACAAGCAACTCATTGAAAAGAAAGCAGATTCAGACCAGTGCTGACTTACCATGTCTTCATGGACTGAACAAGCCATGAGCAGTGGGGGCAAAGAGGCATCTGTGGGTACCATACCTTGTTGAAGGTCAGAATCACAGCAATGGGCAGTGTAGACGGTTTCAGGGGGGCCTCCACAATTAATTGTGGGAATAAATGAAGACTAACTACATGAGAACAGAGGCTATTTATTCAAAGCTATAGCAAACAAGGGAGTCAGACACTGTCACTTTAGTTTTGTCAGGGATTCAAAGGCAGGTCAAGGAGTGAGAAAGTTATATTGCACGATAGAGAGAAGGCTTTAGTTTTGCCCTGATTGGAGGCTAGTGGCACGGGGAAGCTGGCAGTGGCTACTCACAGTGAGGGGAGAATCCTGGATCATTGGCTAGGGGTGAATTGCCACGTTTAAAGCAGGAACAAAATCTGGGAATCTGTCAGATATTATTCAAATACTCACAATTTGGGGCTCAGAGTTACAGAAGTTATTGTTTGGCTTCCTGGATTGTTATTAGAGATAGCAGTCTGACTTCCCTTAAGTCTGACTTATAGCAGGCTGGCTTCCTGGGCTGGTTGCTGTAGGTTGTGGATTAAAGCTCTATTCTTTTTTTTTCTTTTTTACATTTACTTATTTTTGAGAGACAGAGAGAGACAGAGCACAAGTGGGAGAGGGGCAGAGAGAAAATGAGACACAGAATCCGAAGCAGGCTCCAGGCTCTGAGCTGTCAGCAGAGAGCCCAATGCGGGGCTTGAACTCACGGACCCGGAGATCATGATCTGAGCTGAAGTCGGAAGCCTAACTGACTGGGCCACCCAGGCGCCCCTAGAGCTCTATTTTTATATGTAGTCTGGCAATTGTTCATTTTTATATTCCATCACTCACCACCAAGAGCCACAAAAGACCCAAGGCCTGCCAAAAAACAGGGATCTTGGTTAAGGGTCTTGGTTGTGGGTCTTTCCAACTTGGGTGTAGACATGGTGAAACCCCTGGTCAACAGCATGATTGGAACCTTGTCAAAGACCCTTAATCAGAAGCATCCGGACAAACCGCTTCCAAATTCCTGCCTCAGAGAAACCGTGAGATAATAAGCCACTATGTTTTGAGAAAATTTGTTGAACAGTGACAGATATGTAATACCTAAGTATAAAAGAACTTGACACCCATAAAACTATCAGGTTGCTTTAAAAAACATGAAATCTATTTATGTTCTCTTTGAAAGAAAGGTGGAAAAAAAGATGAATGTATTATATTCAGGAAATAAATGGGGAAGGGGAGAGTCTATTAATGAAACTATAAACATTAATAGACTTGACTTTTTTGGCTACAAAATAATGTATTAGAAAGTGGAAATTGTTATTCCTCATTTGTGATATTATGGATGAATTATATTTTCTTTTCATATTTTTTTTTTGTTTTCCAATTTTCCCATATGGAACATGATATTTCTAATCAGAAAATCTAAGGAAATAAAGTCCTTCTTCCTTCCTCCCTCTCATATTCCCTCCTATCTTATAGAAAGGTTGAGATCTCTTTGAAGACTTTTCTCATCCTTTATTTTGATGCTTATTATTTCTTGCTTTCAGCCTTTTGAATTCATTGTCTCTCCTTGTATTTCTGTCCTCCCTTTGCCTTTTAGATATTCATTTTGACTATCTCTTCCTGGCTCAGGTGAAAGTCTGTTTTTAACAATCATTTCTATTTCTAATGCACCAGTGGTTTGCAAGGGACTCTAGAAGGCCCACCTGGCTGATTGGATGTCAGTTCTTCACTGTCATTACTTCCTTTTCAACACCAGTAACACTGTGGGCTCCTGGAATCTCTGAACATAAATGTGTGGATGGCTAGACTAAAAAATTGATTCTCACAAGTGGATTAATAATAGATGTAAGTCAAATGTAAGTCACAAAATAACTTTTGTCCAACACAGGTTAATGAGTATGACATTTATCCAATTATAAAACTATCAAAAACTGTTCTGAAAAAGATTAGTTTAGATAGATTTTAGCCCAGGGGCACCTGGGTGGCTCAGTTAGTTAAGTGCCTGACTCTTGATTTCCACTCGGGTCATGATCTCACAGTTTGTGAGTTCAAGCCCTGCTTCAGGCTCTGCACTGGTGACACGGAGTCTGCTTGGGATTCTCTCTCTCTCTCTCTCTCTCTCTCTGCCCCTCCCCTGCTCTCTCTCTCTCTCAAAATAAAAATAAACATTAAAAAAAGAGTTTTAAATAGATCTTAACCCAAACATATAAAAATATAATATACGGGCATAATAATTAGAATGCAGTCATACTGGCATGTTCCTAGGCAATTAATTTAGTGGAACCAATAGGGATTATAATTATAATTATAGATTAATGACTTCAAAATTTAATAACTGAATTTTAGAAGGCAATTTAGAACACTTCAAAAAAAATAGAGAAATACAGGTTTGGAGAAACTCATTAGTAAATAGGTAATTCACTAAATCACTTACCTAATTTTTAACTTAACAACTATATTTTACTTCTTTCTGCTGGTCTGCTCGAAGCACTCAGAGTAGGGATACAGCACTGAACAAAAGATACAAAACCCCTGCTTTCCCAGAGCTTATATTCTGAAGTGGAGGAAAAGGTAGGAAAATTATAATTTCTTCAAGATTTGAACAGAAAATACAATGATTGAAAACCTATAAGAAATTATGATTAAGAATTAATCGTTTTTTTATCTTTTCTTACTCTAAAAGAAAAAAATCATAAAGAAAAATTAGATTCGATTAGATACAATATTATTTGCCTGTTTAAAATTTGTTACTTTTTCCGATCGAAAAAATAATGTATGTTTATTGTAAAACAATGATGATAAATTGAGATGAAGAGATGATGTTAGAACCCACGGATCATTTATTAAAATGTTAGATGTCATATATAAAATAAATTCTGTTGAAATAATATTCAAAATGTTAAATAAAAACAAAACAAAGAAGAATAAAAATCCATAGAAGTAGCACAAATTAAATCAGAGTTTGCTCCTATGATTTGGGTGTAGAAGGGCTTCCTAAATAGGCCAGTACATCTACTGAAGAAAAGAAAAAAAATGTCTGTTTTAGCTCCATAAAAACACATAAATATTATATTGTGAGAAACACTGTAAAGAAGTTAAAACTGAAGGTGTCGGTCTCATTGAAATCACTCAAGAGGAAATTTTAGGTGGAGAAGAGGAGGGCTGGTTGTTCATGCTATTTGGTGACTAGCTAGGGGAGGAGGAGGAATTTGCAAAGATCCAAGAGAAAGCCAGTGAAGAGGTAGGAAGAACAGGATGGTGAGCTGTTATGGAAGCTAAAGTGTCAAGAAGAAGGGAGAGGCTAGAGATGACGAGGGCTGGAGAACAAGGGACTTAGGGACTCAGCAGCCCCTGGTGGCCTCTGGCAGAACATTTGCTGTGAAGTCATTGGCCCAAAGCCAGTTTGGAGTAGGTTGAGGCAGAAGGGCATGGTAAGAAAGTAGAGACAAGACAGACAACACTGGATAAGGTTTTAAGAGAAGAGGGTCTTTCACCGCAGGACAGGAAAGAGGTCCCTGATAGAGATGGATTTGTTGCTGTTTTTTAAAATGGATCCTATTTGAGCATGCTGTGTAGAAGAGGTGATGGGAAAATACCTATCTACAAGGCTAACTTTGCAGATGTGAAAGCTGTGTAGTCTGCAGGGTCCTGCACTTATGAAAACTCTGCACTTGGTTTAATAATTTGCTCTTAGCATCTTGAAATTCTTAATTTTTGAACCAGGAGTCTCACATTTTCGTTTTGCACTGGGGCCAGCAAATTATACAGCCAGGTTGCTCTGTTGATAGGGAAAAGTTTAATGTACAAAACCAACAAGGGTTTCTTTAAAAAATTTTTTTTAATGTTTATTTATTTTTGACAGAGAGGGGGGGCATGAGTGGGGGAGGGGCAGAGAGAGAAGGGGACACAGAATCCGAAGCAGGCTCCAGGCTCCGAGCTGTCAGCACAGAGCCTGACACGGGGCTCGAACCCATGAGCTGTGAGATCATGACCTGAGCTGAAGTCGGATGCTCAACCGACTGAGCCACCCAGGCGCCCCCAAGGGTTTCTAATCATTTTGATGGAGAAGCTCCAAAGCCTGGGTGAATGGATTGGACAACAGGCAATTTCTTTTACACTAGAAAGGCAATAGGATGCATGAATCTACAGGTTAGTTTCTTGTCTGTATGATAAAGGAATCACATCTGATGTCTTTAATTTTTTCTCTAAAGTAAAAGGTGAAAAGATTTGTTGAAAGCGCTGGGAGTAAGAGCAGAGTTGGAAGTTTGGTTAGAGAGACACAGTTATGAGACAGTGGAGGAAAGTGAGACACGAGTAGTCGAGGGCCCCCTGTATATGGGAGCCTCTCTGTGTCTTTGTGGGTATTTATGCTCTGTTGCCTGAACAAAAACTCAAAACAGGTTGATCCAACGTTGCTTTTTTCCAGGTGGGTGTAATAAAAAGTCAGCTTCAATTTTAAGGTACTCATGGGTCCAGCTTTCTGCAGGAGCCAGTCTATTGTGCACTATCCTCTTTGCCTTTACTTATTTATTTATTTATAGCATTTATTTATTATTGAGAGAGAGAGACAGCATGAGCAGTGGAGGGGCCGAGAGATGGAGAGACACAGAATCCGAAGCAGGCTCCAGGCTCTGAGCTGTCAGCACAGAGCCTGACGTGGGGCTTGAACCTACAAACCTGAGCTGAAGTCAGACGCTCAACAGACTGAGCCATCCAGGCGCCCCTACCTTCTTTGCCTTTTAAAGTTTGAGTCATTTTTCATTTGTATTCAACTTTCTACTTGTCTCATATTGTCTTATGGTCTATTTAAATTTATACTTACAATCTTCTAAAGTATAATCAGTATGTCTGCACTGTTTTTACTCACAAGACTTCTACACTAAGAACCGATTCTCCAACTTCCCCAAACCGCCTGGATATGCTACAATTCAATCCAATTCTGACACTATCTGGAGTTGCCATCAGACTCCAGGAGGTTTGCCGGTTCAGTCCCACAGGACTGCCCTCACTTCAGATGCCATTTGCAAGTAGTGGGTACTCAGGGTACTTCTTCTTGACTTAGCTACAGAGTAAGAGATTCCCACCCTCTCCAAATTAATCTAGCGATAATTTGCTGGAATGGGTCACAGAACTCAGGAACACTTTTACTTAACATTTGACAGTTGATTTTAAAGCATACAAATGAACAGCCAGATGAGGAAATATCTAGTGAGATCTGGGAGGGTCCCTAATGCTGGAGCTTCTGTTCTGTGGAGCGGGGGTGTGCAACGCTCCTAGTATGTGGATGTGTTCACTCACTCAGGAACTCCTCTAACCCTGTCCTTTAGGGGATTTTTATGGAGGTTTACATGGGCATAGTTGATCGAATCATTGACCAATGGTGATTAACTCTGTCTCCAGCTCCTCTCGCTTTTGGGGGATAGGGCTCAAAGTTCCAGCCCCCTAATCATGCCTTGGTCTTTCTAGAGACCAGCCCTTATCCTGAAGCTGTCTAGAGGCCCACCAAGAATTGTCTTACTAGAACAAAAGATTTTCCTATCACTTGAGAACTTCTAAAGGATTTAGGAGCTCTGTGTCAGGAACTGGGGGCAAAGACCAGATATATATATTTTTTTGATTCACACTATGATAAACAAAAACAATACGTGTAAAATTAATAGAAGGAAAGGCAGAGTAATAAAATAAATATAATTTTACCTTTCCCTATTTAGGTGCCACAACATAGCCAGTTCTTTGCCAATACCTGTGATTCTTTCATATTATAGATGGCCACTTGACTCTGCTTCCCACATCCGCCCTTAGGTAAAGACTACTGAATTTTGTGTTGTTTTATTCCTTTTAATATATACAGGGAGTGATGTTCTATTTAGGGATAGATGATAGATAGATGACTGATAGATAAATGATACATAGACACATAGATACATGGCTATAGATGACATTTTAGAGTAATCTTTACGCCCAACATGGGGCTCGAGCTCACAACCCTGAGATCAAGAGTCACATGCTTTTCCAACTAAGTCAGTAAGGTGCCCCATACTATATACTTTACCTAGTCTTTTGCAAATTGCTTTTTTCCCCTTAACTCTAAGATTAATCAATGTTATTCCTTGTGTCTATAGTTCATTCATTTTCATTGCACATAATGTTCCTTTGTACAAATACACGGACATTTATTTAACCATTTTTCTGTCTAACAACATTTGTATTGTACTATATTAACATGTTTGTACATGTTTCCTGGGAAACATGTACGAGAATTTCTCTAGGTATGTAACTAGTAATTGAGTTGCTAAATTATAGGGTTGTTGGATTATAAGGTATAGGTATAGGGGTTATTGGGTATGGATTACAGAGTATGTTCAAAACAATGCCAATTTTTTTTTTCCAAAAATGGCTACGCCTATTCTGAAGATGGAAATTCTCATTGATCAACATCTTTTCTAACACATGATATATTGAACTTTTTAATTTTTGCCAGTTTTGGGTAGTTCTAGAATGATATCAGTTTCTTATTTGGATAAAAGTGTTTTATTGTGTCCTCAATTTGACAATAAAATAAATTTTCCATCATTACTAATGAGGCCGAGCAAATTTTCTTTTATTTTTTCTTTCCTTTCTTCTTTTCTTCCTTCCTTCCTTTCATTTTTTCCCCTTTTATCCCCCCCACCCCCAGTTATATACCGCGTATTGTGAAATACCTAGTTATGTTTCTTGCTCATTTTCTTTTTTGGTCTTTTTCCTATGGATTTATAAAATTTTTTATATATTTAATATGTTAATCTTTTGTGCAATATATGTTATCATAAATCTCTTCTCCCAGATTGTGGCATATCTTTCAATTTCATAAGGAAATAAAATATAAAAATGCTTATATTCTAAAAGTGTAAAATTTGGCCTTTCACATTTTAATCCGTCATTTATCAAAACATTTTTTGAGTATGTCAGGGATAATTTTTTTTTTTTTCCAAATTGATGACCAATTTCCCAGGCCTATTAATTCTATAGTCTTTTTTCTTAATTGTCTGTAGTGCAACATCTTTTATACATAATGTTCCCTATATTCGTGGACCTGTTTCTGGGATCAGTATTCTGCTCTGCTGAGGAAGTTTTCTATTCCTGCACTGATATCTCCCTGTCTTAGTTGTCAGAGAATCACAGAAAACCTTGAAATCCAATGGAGCAAATAACTCATTTCTCACCTCTTCTTTTCCTTGTTCTCCTCGTCCTTTAGGGGTATGCGGCTAATTTTACTTTGCTTTTTTTTCTGATCTAAAATTAATTTTTTTTATGTTTTTATTTTATTTTTGAGAGAGAGAGAGTGCGAATGGGAGAGGGGCAGAGAGAGAGGGAGACACAGAATTCGAAGCAGGCCCCAGGCTGCCGAGCCGTCAGCACAGAGCCGGATGCGGGGGCTGGAACTCACGGACCCTGAGATCATGACCTAAATTGAAGTCAGTCGCTTAACTGACTCAGCCACCCAGGTGCCCCTGATATAAAATTTAAAAGCAACTTGTTAGTTTCCAGAATAAACCCTAAGGGGTAATCCTTTTGAGTCTGTATTTCAATTTGGGGAAGGATAAAATGTTTAAAATATTGAGTTTTTCTATTTGCAAATGTAATTACTTGTTTTCTTTAACATTTTAAACTATTTTGAAATGTGAGTTTGGTTATAAATTTTGAAATTTATGTATAATGTCATAGTAATGTATATTATATGTATCACAAATATATGGTAATATACATATGTTATATAGCTATATATATTATTTTTAAGCATTGTATCTTTTAAGCAATATATTTTTAAATTGCTTATTAATGGCACATATAAGGCAATTACTGGCCAGCTACTTAGTAAATTCTCTTATTACTTATAAGTATTTTCCATGTATCCTTTTGGGTTTTATATATAGAAAATCATCTGCAAATAATGGCAGCCTTGTTTCTTTCCAATATTTATGCCTTTATTTCTATATCTTGCATTGCTCTTCTAGATAAGATCTATAGTGCACTGTGGAATGGGACAGTGATAATGGATACTCTTACTTCTGATTTTAAAGACACTGTTTCAAACATATTACCAGCAAAAGCTGATGTTCTCTATATAATATTTTTGTAAATAATCCTTCAGTTTAAAGGATTAAATCAAACCTGTCTATTCTGGGGCGCCTGGGTGGCTCAGTTGGTTAAGCAACTGACTCTTGATTCTGGGTCAGGTCATGATCTCGTCATCAAGGGATCGAGCCCTGTGCTGGGCTCAGCACTGGGCATGGAGCCTGCTTGGAATTCTCTCTCTCCATCTCCCTCTGCCCCTCCCATGTGCGTGCTTTCTCTCTCCCTCTCAAAAAAAAAAAAAAAATAAATAAAATCAAACTTTCTATTCTGAATTTTCTGAGGTTTTTTTAAAAATAGTGGATGGTGATGAATTATCAAATTTTTAATTGAGATATAATTGTTTAATGAGGTGTAATTGGTAATTGGTGTAATTGACATATAATTCAGTAAAGAAGTTAAACTGTCACTCTTTGCAGATGTCATGTTTCAATATATAGAAAAGCCTAAAGACTCCACCAAAAAACCACTGAAAGTAATAGATGAATTCAGTAAATTTGCAGGATACGAAATTAACATCCAGAAATTGGTGGTGTTTTTATACACTAATAGTGAAGCAGCAGAAAGAGAAATTTTAAAAACTTCCATTTACAATTACACCCAAATGGATAAAATACCTAGGAATAAACTGAACCAAGAAGGTGAAAGATTTGTACTCTCAAAACTATAAAACGTTGATAAAAGAAATTGAAGAAGACACAAAGAAATGGAAAAAGATTCCATGTTCCTGGATAGGAAGAACCAATATTGTTAAGATGTCCATACTACCCAAAACAATCTACATACTCAATGCAATCCCTATCAAAGTACCAACAGTATTTTTCACAGAACTCAAACAAATAATCCTAAAATTTGTATGTGACTGTGAAAGACCTCAAATAGCCAAAGCAATCTTGAGGCAGAAAAACAAAGCTAGAGGCATCACAATTCCAGGTATCAAGGTACACTACAAAGCTGTAGTAACCAAAATAGTATGGTACTTTCACAAAAAGAGACACATAGATCAATGGAATAGAATAGAGAACCCAGAAATAAACCCACACTTATACGGCCAACTAATGTATGCCAAACGAGGCAGGAATTTACAATGGGGAAAAGATAGTCTCGTCAAAAATGGTGTTGGGAAAACTGGACAGCTACATGTAAAAAGAATGAAACTGGACCACTTTCTTATACCACACACAAAAATAAATTCAAAAGGATTGAAGATGTAAATGTGAGACCCGAAATCATAAAAATACTGAAAGAGAACACAGGAAGTAATTTCTCTGACATTAGCCATAGCAACATTTTTTCTATTGTATGTCTGCTAAAGCAAGGAAAATAAAAGCAAAAATAAACTATTGGGACTACACAAAAACAAACAAACAAACAAACACTTTTGCAAAGGTAAGGAAACCATCGACAAAACAAAAATGCAAGGAAACCTACTGAATGGGAGAAAACTATTTGCAAATGATATATCCGATAAAGGGTTAGTATCCAAAATATATAGAGAACTTATACAAAAAAAACCCCTGACAATCTAATTAAAAAATGGGCAGAAGAACTGAATAGACATTTCTCCAAAGAAGACATACAGATAGACAACACATACAGGAAAAGATGCTTGACGTTACTAACCATCAGGGAAATGCAGATCAAAGGCACAATGAGATAGCACCTTACACTTGTCAGAACAGCTGAAATACAGAAAAAGGAGAAAAAGGAATCCCCTTACACTGTTGGTGGGAATGTAAATTTGTATAGCCCCTGTGGAAAACAGCATGGAGTTTGCTCAAAAAATTAAAAATAGAAATACCATATAATTTAATAATTCCACTACTGGGTATTTACCCAAAGAAAAGAAAAAAAAAACCCATTAATTTTAAAAGATATATGCATCCCAATGTTTATTGCAGCATTATTTACAATAGCCATGATATGGAAGCAGCACAAGTGTCCACTGACAGACAAATGCCCAAGGAAGATGTGGTGTGCACCCACACATTTACACACACATCATGGAATATGTAGCCTTAAAGAAGGATGAGATTGTGCCACTTGCAATAACTTGGGTGGACCTAGAAGGCTTTACACTAAGTGAAATAAGTCAGACTGAGAAAGATAAATACCATATAATTTCACTCATCTGTGAAATCTAAAACAACAATAACAACAACAACACCCAACCCAACAACAATGAATAAACAAACAAAAAGCAGAATCATACTTACAAATACAGAAAACAAACTGATGGCTGCCAGAGGGAGACGGGGGGAGAGATTGACAAAATGAGAGAAGGGGAATGGGAGACACAGGCTTCCTGTTATGGAATGAATAAATCATGGTAACAAAAGGCACAACATAAAGGCACATAGTTAATGATACCGTAATAATGTTGTATGGTGGCATACGGTAGCTACATTCGTGGTGAGCATAGCATAGGGTATAGAGAGGTTGAATCACTATATTGTACACATGAAACTAACGTAATGTAATGAAAAAATTGAGGTATAATTGACATACGACATTGTATTAGTTTCAGGTGTACAACATAATGGTTTGATATTTGAATACATTGAGATAGATTCTGCATAAACGTGAAATCACATGGTTTTTCTTTTTGTCTGATTAATTTCACTTTAACCTAACTTCAAGGTTCACCCATGTATTGCACATGACAAGATTTTATCCTTTTTATGCCTGAATAATATTCCATCTCTCTCTCTCTCTCTCTCTCTCTCTCTATATATATATATATATATATATATACACACCACATTTTCTTTATCTACTCATCATCCATTGATGAACACTTAGATTTTTTTCTATATCTTAGCTACCTTAGATAATGCCACAAGAAACATGGGCATGCATATATATTTTGAGTTAGTATTTTCGTTTTCTTTGGATAAATACCCAGAAGTGGAATTGCTGAATCCTATGGCAGTTCTATTTTTAATTTTCTGAGGAACTTCCATACTGTTTCCTATAGTGGCTGTGCCCATTCACATTCCCACATGTGTAGAAGGGTTCCCTTTTCTCCCACATCCTCCCCAACACTTGTTATTTCTTATCTTTGGTAACAACATTCTGACAGGTGTGAAATGATATCTCATTTTGGTTTTGATTTGCATTTCCCTAATGATGTGGGACATCTTTTTATGTACCTTTTGGATAAATTAGCAAATACTTGTTCTGCATCTGTTGGTAATTAGGTAATTTTTACTCTTTAAGCATTTAATGTGCTGAATGATATTTATACATTTTGAAAAAAAAGTTATTCACTCTGTATTTCTAGCTATTTCTTTTTTTTTTTTTAATTTTTTTTTTAACGTTTATTTTTGAGACAGAGAGAGACAGAGCATGAACCGGGGAGGGTCAGAGAGAGGGAGACACAGAATCCGAAACAGGCTCCAGGCTCTGAGATGTCAGCACAGAGCCCGACGCGGAGCTTGAACTCACGGACCGCGAAATCATGACCTGAGCCGAAGTCGGCCGCTTAACCGACTGAGCCACCCAGGCACCCCATATTTCTAGCTATTTCAACTTGGGCATGATATATTCATTATCTTTGTTCTCCATTACTGGCTTTACTTGCTAATACTTTTGTTGTGGTTTTACCGAAGATTTATAAGTTTTAGGTAAGATTTATTTTATCTCTGTTCATAAGAGAATATAAAAAAAATTAAGAAAAATAATTGATCAGATGTAAAATACTGCTCAAAGCAAAATACTGATCAGAAGTAAAAACAAATCAGTTGGAAAATATTCTCAGCATGTGTGAGAAATGTGTCTACTATTCAAACTAATGAGCTTCAAATGAGATTTCCAATCTGAGTATAGACAATATACCTACTAGGAGATAGTTTAAATATGGAAACTTTAAACACTGGTCAACATTGCTATTTATGAATGAAATTATATTTAAAAGATATTTTCATACTTAGTGGGAAAGCAATAACTGGTATCTTAGAGATGAAGGGGGGGCAGTCATCCGTACTACATGTAATGTAAATTAATGCGATGCTTGTTGCAATTAATTTGGTGGCCTCTATCATGAGAAAGATAACTAGCAAACATATCTACTCACAAGCAAAGATACCTTCTGATCAGAATCCTACTTCTTAGAATTTAAATTAAGGATTTTATTTAAGAGTAAAAGGATGATTACTGTAGTATTTATATATGATAGCAAAATATTGGCATCAACTTCAATCTTCACAAAAAATTTAAAATTGAAGTAAATTATAGGATGCAGAACTTAAAACGGTAATTATAGAGTTTATGCAACATGAAAACGGTTGGCATAAAAACAACGTGTATACTCATTTCTATGTCAAGAATATGACTGTGTGAACGTTATATTCTTTTTTTCTGTGACAAAAAATGGAAATACTTTGGCATATTGGGTAGCAGTGTCCATTTAATTAAAACATTTTTTTTAATGTTTATTTACTTTTGAGATTCAGAGAGACAGAGTGCAAGTAGGAGAGGGACAGAGAGAGTGGGAGACACAGAGATCCAATGCAGGCTCTAGGCTCCGAGCTGTCAGCACAGAGCCCAACACGGGGCTCGAATTCACGAATGGCGAATTCATGACCTGAGCTGAAGTCAGACACTTAACAGACTGAATCACCCAGGTGCCCAATTTAATTTTAATTTAACAACTGAGCAAGCATTAAAAACATACTGCTATTCAGAGTTGCATATATAACATTAAAAATACTTTAATTCCTTGTAATTGGTATTGGTGATATTAAAGGATTTTGCAAATGCCAATCCCTGTCTCTTCCAACTCCAAATTGCCACCCGCAGCCTCAACCCTTCTGAACCTATGGTGTATACACCTGGGTATACTGGCAGCTTCTCCTCAAGCACAGAATGAGGTCTGCAAATGGTTTTCTGGCATATTCCTGGGAATTGTGTTGGGCAGTGCCCATAGACACACTGGGTTAGCCTCGTCTCCACTCACCACCGGGTGTACGACTGATCTGCCATTACTAGGTCTTTGTTTACACTGTAGGTCATGCTGGAACTATGTTTGTTTGCTTATTCAGCCCTCTTCCTGTATTAGTTCTGCTAGACTCTTCTTGTGTCTGGAATCAAGTATTATTCCTCAGAAAGTCCAGGTGAACCTCCCTTTTCTGGGCTGTGCATGCTACCCAGATATCAACAACTGCTACTGCTCCCTTCTTTTCTACTTGTAATAAAATTTCTTGGCTACCAGGACTATAGAGGTCTAGAGTTTGTTGTATCTGTTAGGTGTATTTCAGCCCTTGGAAATCATTGACCTAGTTATGAATAGACCCAATTACTGCTCTGTCCACAATCTCTTAAAAACTCTAAACTTGATACCGTGACTCTCCTGGGTCACTTATTTTTTATTTTTGTATGTTTTTTTAGGCTTCACCCTTATTTGCGATGTTTATCGCTCGACCTGAGAGCGTGAGTTTCCCGAACGTGTTCAAGCAATGGGACCAGGGGCTGTTTCGGTTCTTGTTTGCATAAAGGTATGCAGTGAACTATGGAGACATAGCTGGAATAGTTGGCATTTGTTTGTGGCTCGGCACATTCCAAGGACACGTTCAGGTGTGTAATTGCCCAGGCTGTTGCAATACATCGAATGGGATGTTCTGCTGGAGTGAAAACAATCTCAAACTGCAAAGTACAAACTTCTCACAAATTGAAGTTTCTCTGGAATCCCCGTGTACCTACTGAGCGTCAAAATCCTGTTCCCCCTCTGAAAACAAATGGATTAAATCAAGCTAATAGACTAGTAATCATGAAAGTGTCTCACACTGGGGCTATGTTAGAATCTCACTTGGAATTCAGGTGCTTGTCTGAAACTTGGCATCTTAGAACTGGAAGGGAAAGACGATGAAAAGACTATTTAATTTGCTCCATGCAGAAACTTGACATCTGAGTGCTATTTAAAGAAACAGTTTTTATCGTCTGTAAACTTAACATTTTGAACAGTTTTGTTAATTAAAACCCTTATATCTTTTCAGTTATGCTTTTATATCTCAAAAATAGCACCTAAACACTTCACTTATGGAAAATTATTTATTGATCTGTTTCATCTATACATTTCATACTATAATAACTGCCCTAAGTATGGGCCAGACAATGAGCAAATTTAGGTTTACTTAATTTAATCCTCATGACAGCCTTATGGCATAGTTATAATTTTTTGTGTATATTATACAGCTTGGAGAATTGAGACTTACAAAGGCTTGTTAGCTTACCTTAATAAATAAAAGGCTTAGGAAGTACTAAGGTCTACTAATGTCCATAGCTCGAATTCGAACCCAGAGGGCTTAACTCCAGAGTCCACTTGTGTATTTAACCACTGTGCCTTGTGATGAATGACAAACACAAACAAACAATACTTTGAAATGTCAGAACAGATGTCCTGGCATCATAGCACTGAAGGTAATATCCTTTTCTCATGAGCACAATCCTGGTTTCTGTATTCTACTCTGTCTTCTGACCTACCTCCATCACTTTGGTAGTAAAGATATCAGTAAAGGGACAGGGTGTATGTGTGTGTCAGTGACTCTGTAGCATTGCTAAAATGCCATAAGGTATTTTTCCCGGACACATCTCAATCTGTTTTGTATCTGTCCCAATGGCTGAGATCAGTCTAAGAAAACTGATCGCAAAATAGAGGATGAAGTTAATACCATGATTCTGGAAAAGATCTAACCCTTCTAAAGATAACAAAGTTAGCTCCAGAACAGTTAAGATCACTAGACCAAGTGTAGAATGAATTGTCATTTCTCCTTTCCCAAGAGAGGTATCCTATAATGAAATTGTAAGTATAAGAAAAGGCTTTAACTTAGTAACTGCTGAATCCACCTTATCTTGAATCAGCAGTCCAGGAAATGAAAACTTTCTTCATTTAAAACTACCAATTATGGGGCGCCTGGGTGGCTTGGTCGGTCAAGCGTCCGACTTCGGCTCAGGTCATGACCTCACGGTCCGTGAGTTCGAACCCCGCGTCGGGCTCTGTGCTGACAGCTCAGAGCCTGGAGCCTGTTTCAGATTCTGTGTCTCCCTCTCTCTCTGCCCCTCCCCTGTTCATGCTCTGTCTCACTCTGTCTCAAAAATAAATAAAAGTTAAAAAAATTTAAAACTACCAATTAATAGTAAATTAATGAGTCTAGAATTCCTGTTCAGGGCAATGAAAGTTTTGGAATTAGGTAGCGATGATGGTTTTCCAACACTGAATGTAATCAATGCCACGGAATGATACGCATAGAAACAGTTGAAATGGTAAATTTTATGATATATGGGTTTTTTACCACAAAACAAAAAATCAGTTATAGTGACCTCCTCAGGTTCTCAGTTAAAACCAAAAAGAGAGAGATATTAGAATGTGCTTTGGCTCTGCTCAAGGACATCTCAAAAACTGAGTGACAGAGTAGTAAGGTACAAGTGTCCTCCCAAGAGGAGGACCCAACAGTCCAAATCATTCAAGGTCAGTTTGCATTAAGTCTTTAAACCAGTGTAAAGGGAAAGGGTCTCTTCATTCAGGGGGAAGGCAGCAAGATCTTGGCTTTAGTGTCAGTTGGGGTCGAGGCAAGATTCTAGTAGGCGGAGGTATATGTGGCAGGATTATTTAACTAATCAAGGCTCTGAACATAGTGAGGCTCAGGACATAGCCAGCAGACACCAAAGGGCAAAACGGACACCAGCACAAAGTTTATTGGATGGATGAGACCCCTATGGGAGAATTGAGAGAAAAGCTTTAGTTTGGTGAACAGCATCAGTGGGTAGCACTAGGTAGCATCAGACTGCACTTAAAGGTCAACATTTATATGGAAGATACATGGGAAGACGGAAGCCTAAACACACATGCATAACATCATATTCTTCTAGACTCTATGCTTTCCTAAAGAACAGGCCTGGAGGGCCACATGGAGGGCGCATGGCCAAGAACTTCAGTGGATCTGTGGTCACAGGATAGGAATTTGGGTCCAGGAATCAGGGAGAAGTCTTATATCTCAATCGGAGACCCTGGGAAGGCACAGTATTTTAGGGTTACCCAAGAGATTCCAACGAGTGGACTGGCTGGGGAAAAGGGTTTGTGTGTGGAATTTTTTAAGAATGGTGGCCCCCTTATTCTGCTGACACCAGTGGGCTAAAAGGAACCACAGCTCTGAGCTGAATTCCTAGTTGATTAGGTGATTATCAGAGGACTGCCTCTCTTATTTGTCCCCAGAGAGCCTGAGAACAGAGAGATTCCTGCAACCCTCAACCCTCCCCTCACTTTATCTGAAGGGTCCAAGTTTTCCAGCTGCTTTCTGGTTTATCAGCATCCAAGAGATGCCAAAAGCCTGATCTATACAGGCTAAGAGAAAACCCATACAAGTAGATGAACAAGAAAATAAGTTACAACTTAATTGATGAATCTTTGAACAGAAGGGTTCCATTGAACAAAACTAATGGAAAAGAACCTTAATAATAATATCTGAGATAGATTCCTAGTAAAATTGCAAATAATCTAGAAAAGTAAGTGGGTATAAGAAACCCTGGAAAGGCTATACTTTCGGGGATCATTTCTACAGTTCTATATAGGAAGTTCCTCTGATAAATAAATATTAGGGATGTAATATACAACATGACTATAGTTCACACTGCTGTACACTGTAGACAAGTGGTGAAGAGAGTAAATCCTGAGTTCTGATATCACAGGATAATTTTTTTCTTTTTTTTCTATTTGTATGAATAAATGTAGTCCAATTTATTATCTTGCTTTTTTATATGGTTAGTGATTTTTGTGTTCTGATTAAGAAATATTTGCCTTCTGTAAGTTCTTGAAGATGCTCTCCCTTATTTTCTTCTAAAACATTAAGTGCTTTGCCTTACATTGATCTTTTTGTGTGTGTATGGTGTGAGGTAGGAGCCAAGATTAATTTTTTTCATGAGCGTATCTTCTGTTGACTCTCTCCCATGTACTGTCATAAACCTGGTGGCTATATGTATTGCTGTGTCTGTTTCTGAATTCTCTCTTCAGTCCATTGGAAAATTTGTCTAATCTTTGCACTAGGTTTTTTATCTTAATAAAATGCACTAGGCATTTTATCTTAATTACTATAGCTTTATGATAGGTCTTGACAACTGTCAGTGTAAGTCTTCCAGCATTGTTTTTATTTTTTAAAATAGCTTTATCTATTCCTAACTTCTTGTAGTTCCAAGTAAGTTTTTATTTGATTTTCTTTATTTATTTTTTAAATTTTTATTTAAATTTTAGTTAGTTAATATACAGAATAATATTGGTTTCAGGAGTAGAATTCATGATTCATCGCTTTCTGAGTAATTTTTAGCTTGTCAACAAAAAAGTACTGGGGTACTGAATGGGATTTTGCTGAATTTACAGAGAAATTGGAGGAATACTGACATATTTACAATATTGCACCTTCTAGACCATGAATATAATAAATTATTCTGTTTATGAATGTGTTCTTTACCTCAGAACAATAATATTTTCTAGGTTTTTTTCCTATATTTATTTTTCTGTACATAATTTGTTAGATTCATTCCCAGGCGTTTGATGTTTTTCAATGCTTTTGCAAAAGCTATCTTATTTTATTAAGCTATCTTATTTTAATAAGCTATCTTATTACAATTTTCATCTTTTTGTTGTTGCATAGGACAATATTTCCTTGTATTTTATTATGAAAATATATAGAGAATTTGAACAAATTTACAGTGAACACTTATATACTGTTAACTAGATTCTAGTTATCATGCTTTTTCACATATTTATCCATCTATGCAATCCTTTATTCATCCATCAATTTATCTTATTTTTTTCCTGCATTCTGAAATAAGTGCAGACATGAGTACTTTCTCCCTAATTGCTTTCAATATGCATTATCATCAGCTAGAGTTCAGTATATATTTGTGGTTTCCTCGTTTCTTTTGAGGTAAAATTTCATACAATAAAATGAATAAATCTGAAGTACATTATTCAAGGTTGATAAATGTATACACTCATGCAACCCAAGTCCCTATAATTATACAGGGCATTACCATCACCATGTTCCCTCATGCCTCATCCCAGCCAATTTCCACGCCCACACTTCTAGAGTCAACCCCTGCCCTAAATTTTTCAGCACAGTTCAGTTTTTACCGGTTAGACCTTTATATAAATGGAGTCAAACAATTGTTGTGTATATAAATAATTTGTTCCTTTTTATTCCTGACTTGTATTTATTCCTGACTTGTATAGCAAATGTATTTGGTATATAAATATGCCACAGTTTACTTTATCGATACTCCTGCAAAGTGACATATGATCTGTTTCTAGTTTGGGGCTGTTACATTGTTTTACAAGTTTTTGTGTGAACATTAATTTTCATTTGTTTTGGATAAATATTTGGAATTACTGACTCAAAGGTAGTTGTAGGCTTAGCTATATAAAAACTTCCACTAGTTTTTCCAAGGTGGTTGTACCATTTTATATTCTTACCAACCACGAATGTGTTTTGGTTGCTCTGTATAAGTGATCTTTGCATATGGACATTGTATTCAAAGAGGTGGCTAATATGACTGATTAAATATAATATTCTGGGGTTTTGTGTACATGAGTAGCCTGTCTTTAAATAATGGATTTTATTTCTTTTTTATTATGTCTTTACCTTTTCTTTCTTTACCTTGTCTGGCTAGAATCTCCAACTCAGTGTTTAATGAATGATTATAGACGTCTCTGTCTATTTCAAAGAGAAAGATTTCAAAGAGAAAGCTTTCAATAATTGCTTATTAAGATGGATGAAGGTGGTCAAGGGTACAAACTTCCGGTTGTAAGATGAATAAGTTCTGGGGATCTAATGTACAGAATGGTGCTTATAGTTAACAATATTGTATTGTATACTCGAAAGTTACCAAGAGAGATCTTAAAAAAGTTCTCAACACACACACACACAAAAGGTAACTACGTGAAGTGATGTATGGGTTAACTAACCTTATTGTCGTAATCATTTCACAACATATACATGTATTAAATCATCATGTCGTACACCTTAAACTTCTGCGATGTTATATGCCAATTGTATCTCAGTACAGCTGAGAAAAAGTATTCATCCTGAGTTAAAAAAAAGTATGTTTGTTCCCTTCTATTTCATGTCTGCTAAGATTTCTTAACTTTATTTAAAAAAAAAAATTTAAGTTTATTTATTTATTTTTGAGAGAGAGAGCACAAGCAGGAAAGAGGCAGAGAGAGAAAGAGAGGCACAGAATTCAAAGTAGGCTCCAGGCTCTGAGCTGTCACTACAGAGCCCAATACGGGGCTTGAACTTACCAACTGTGAGATCATGACCTTAAGTGAAGTCAAATGTTTAACCAACAAGCCGCCCAGGCGTCTCTAAGATTTTTAAAAAACCATTAATGGTATTGATTTTATTAAATGCTTTTTCTGAATTTATGGTGATATATATATATATACACATATATATGTATATAGACACACGTATATATACACGTGTGTCTATATACATATATATGTGTATATATATATTTTCTCCTTTGTAAATTATTATGGTATATAAGTTTTATCTATTCTGATGTCACAAGTTACCTCAAAACTTAGCAATGTAAAACAACACATATTTATTTTCTCACACAATTTCTGAAAGTTAGAAATCCAGGAGCAGCTTAGCTTAGCAGCTGAGCTTAGCAGCTGAGCTTCTGGCTCAGGATCTCCAATGAGGCTGCAGAAAAGATGGCGGCCGGTGTTACAGTCATCTTTAGTCTTGACTGGGGCTGCAAGACCCACTTCCAAGATGGTTGACTCACATGACTGTTGGCAGGAGGCCTCATTTCCACTCCGGCTACAGGCAAAGGGCTACAGTTTCTCAAGGAGTGGGAATTTTCACACGGCTGCTTCAGTATCATCACTACAAAGCTGTTGCCCAGTTCCTTTTATGATGTATTCTCCAAAGTTAGATGCCATTCCTTTGTTTTATTCTATTAGTTAAGAGGGGGTCATTAAGGCTAGCTCACACTAAGGAGGAGGGAAATTACACTCTACTATTGAGGGGAGAAGTATTAAACCATCTGTGGGCATGTTTTAAAACTACCACAGGTGGTGAACTCTGTTGAATATCTTTCAAATTTTAAGCTACCCTTAATTTCCTGGAATAAATGTATTTGGTAATAATATATTATTCTTTTATTTATTACTATATTTGATCACTAACAGTTATTTCATATTTTTGCATGTATGTATTCATAATGTGGTTGTGCAAATTTTTTATTTTTTGTGTTACTTTTGGTAAGTAATATTTTTCAAGGAATTTGTCTGTTTTACAAAAAATGTCAAATTTAGAGTTGTGAAGTTATTTATATTTACTTTTTAAATCTTTCTCCTATCTATAGGATATGTAGTGATGTTTCCTTTTTCATTACCTATATTGGTAATTTATGTTTTATCCTTTTCCTTGATAAGTCTTGCTAAAGTTTATTGACTTAATTACTCTTTTTAAGGATATAATGCTTGCTTTGTTTTTCTTTCCTTAAACAGCTTTATTGGGGTATAAATTACATATTCCAAAATTCACCCATAGTGAGTATGTAACTTTATGAATTTAATAAATTTTAACCAACCTTACAATCCAGTGTTAGAATATTAATAAAGCATTCATTATCCTCCATTATTCTGATAGTTCTCACTGACTTTTTTTTCTGCAATCTCATGAATGACCTTGATCCTTGAAAGGTTAGTTACTGATGTTCCTGTTGCCCCAAGAATACTGACCAAGTCCAAGATCTTTGGGAGAAATTTATTACCTCTTTGGACATACCAGGTCCTGCCACTTTGAAAATTTTTTTGGCTTACTCTTCACCTACTTCCTGGTAAATACTGTGGAGATAATTTCCAGATTAGTGCATGGCTTCCAAAAACAATATGAACACTGGTCAAACTGCTGCCCAAAGTCTTTTAAGGTCACTCTCTAGTTTGAGGTTTCTAAAAGACCCTGTTGCTAATTAGGGAGTGGGTAGGCTACTGGGGGGAGGAGAATAAATTATTTTCCTTTGTTTCTTTTGATCCTTTTGTAATGTGACTTTCTTCTTAGAGCTTGAGTCTCGTAAGCACTATTTTTTGCAGCTCACTTTCAAGCTGGCAAAGATATTGCCATGGCCACAGGTATTTGCCAGGAGTTGGGCAGTTTGTCTGTGTGTTATTTTTGCCCTTAACACTGAGCCCAGAAAAAGGAGGCAGCATGATGGGGCAAAGAAACTCAGTGCCAGGGCCAGGACTGTGAAATCTGCTTACCACCCAGGCATTACCTGATTGTATGACTTGAGGGCTGGGTGTTTAAATTTTTAAAACTCTAGGATTAGAGTTTTTATTTTGGAAGTGGTTCTTTGATAGTTTTAAAAAAATATATCTATTTATTCCCAATACAAACTCAGAGATGGGAGATACCATCACTATTTTACAGATCTTAAGCAAAACCCGATCAAATAAATAACAAAAAAACTAAGGGTCTTAATGTAACTTGCGGTAGTTATCCTTCTTGTCAAGAAGAATTGGGGCTGGAATCCGTCTTTGTCCAGTCGTTGCTTTATGTGGGGAAAAGATTTACTGTTGCTTTGAATTTACCGGAATCGTTAAAGGGATATTTGTTATTACCTTTGATCCTTTCTACCAGAGAACTACTTGCCAACAGATAGTTTTTGAGCTGCTGGCATAGCCCCACAATCCATCTACTACCCCTGCGGCTCATGCTGGAGCGCATGCCAAAGTGGCTGGTGTCTGGACACATACAGCTTGGCCCTCACCAGAACCCCTTCTCCATAGCCATCTTATCTCAACCTCAACTTTTTCCACCTCCCACTGGGCTACTTGCTGTTGCCTTCCTGGTTGGTATTTTCTTTGGGATTTTATCACTCAACATCCAGGTCATTTTGGGTCATTCCACTTCCTTCCCCATGGTGTTCTCTGTTTGGTGATTTTCAGGTGGTTCACCTGTGTTCACACCTGAGACTGGTTACACATAGTCCTAGTCATTGATTCATCACGGAAGAGCAAGGGTCCATTTTCCTGTGCACATTTCTACTCAGCAAGGTCAGCACTCTCAGACTGAATTCATCTGCCTTATCCACTAGCCTGGTGAGTCAACTTCCCCCCATGGTAGAGACAGTCACATGGAAATCAGGTTTTTGAGGTGCCAAGTGTCATATCAGGTGCTAAGTAATGTAAATCTCCTTCCATTCGCCCAAATACAATAATGGAAATTGTGGTAGGGAGCATAATTTAATGCTGTTGTTTCTAAATGATTTTTTCCCTATTCTTTATCTTGATATCTTTGTGATATCTGAATCCTCTCTATTTCTTGAGAAGTTTCTTCTGTATTGGTTTCTTTGATGGCATTCTCCCTCCTTTCAGGCCTTTTATTTTTTAGGTTTCTTTTTCTAATTTCTCCTGAAATGTTTGTATATATTCAGGGCTCTGTCTATGTCCTCTTCTTGGATGACCTCATCCAAACCTGGCACAACTATTTCTTGACTTATTACTATTTCTTCCAGTTAAAAGAAAACAGGGGCGCCTGGGTGGTGCAGTCAGTTAAGCATCCGACTTCAGCTAGGTCACGATCTCGCGGTCCGTGAGTTCGAGCCCCGCGTCAGGCTCTGGGCTGATGGCTCAGAGCCTGGAGCCTGTTTCCGATTCTGTGTCTCCCTCTCTCTCTGCCCCTCCCCCGTTCATGCTCTGTCTCTCTCTGTCCCAAAAATAAATAAACGTTGAAAAAAAAATTAAAAAAAAATAAAACATGAGAAAGGATTGTTAGAGCTGAATATCAACATTTTTTTACCTCTAATGAAATAATAGATCCAGAAACTGGTGGATTTATTAACGGCTGCTAATATTAAAAAAAGAGAGGCAAGTAGACATTATGTGCCTCGTGGTTAAAATATATAACATCACCTATATATTTTTTGCTAAAATTTTTAACTCGGATCTGATCAAATATCTAGAATTAATTACCAGTTTACAGGCAATATAGAGGATAGTATACAATCAGCAAAATTTAGAATACATAAAATACTATAGGACAAATCATTCACTTTCTTCAACAAATAAATTGGGAAAGAGGCAGGGAAGAAGAGAGAGAAGAAGATAAAAATGAGACAGAGGAAGGGAGGAGAGAGGAAGAGAGGGCAAGACAGTGAGACAGAATAGATAAAAAAAAAAAAAAACCACAAAAAAACCTTAAGAGTTGTTTGAATCTTGATTCAAACAAACTTACAAGCGTATATTGGTCATTGGGAGAAATGTGTATACTTACAGGATATTGGATAACATGAGGAAGTTGTTAATTTTTTAGATGTGATAGAGATATTATAGGTTTTTTTTAAACAAAAATATTTATTTTTGAAACATTTACAGGTGAAAAGATATGTCTGATATTTAGTTCAAAATAATCCAGGCTGGGGCATTGGTGGGGATATGCGTAAAACAAGATTGGCAATGAGATGAAAATGTTTTAAGCTGTCAAAGAAAGCCTCCTTGTGAAAGTGGTATGTGAGCACAAACTTGAACTAGTTGATGTGGTGCCCCACGTGCCTATCTGCAGTAAGAAAGTTCCAGGGGGGGGTTGGCAAGTTCAGAGGCCCTGAGCCGGGAGCTTGCCTGGCAAAGAGCACGGTGAAGAGCAGGCAGGAAGCAGGGTGGCTGCAGGGGAGTGAGGTGACAGCAGTGGGGAATGAACTTAGAGAGGTGACAATAACTTCAGTCCCGTAAGGCCTGTGGGCCATTGAGGAAATTTGGCTTTAACTTCTTTTCTATTTGGGAGCCATTGAAGTGTTTTGGACAAGGGCATCTCATCACTGACTCACATATAGTAAGAATCACTCAGGGCTGCTGTGTGGAGCATAGACAGAGGTACAGGAGAAGCAAGGTGGTCGATTGGGGGAATTCTCTAATAATTCATGCAGGGGACACCAATGGCTTGAGGGATGGTAGTGACAGTCACCCGAGAAGCGCTGGATTTTGAGTATATATTGACGATAGAGCTGATAGGATTTAAAACAGGCAGGATGTGGGTGTGAGAGAAAAATAAAAGTCAAGGGCAAGAAGCCGTATCATAGGCCTGGCACATGGAGAGTGCACAATATACATTCGGTCAGTGAGCGAATATCACATTCGAATATATTCTTCTTCACTCGGTTAAAATACACTGGAGGGCTGGGATCGCTTCTTACTTGACGTTACACCACCAACATCTTGCACCATCTTGACTCACATTAGGAGCTCACCAAATATTTCCTCCATAATCAAATGTTCACAGTATCCAGATTGAGTGGAGAGGAACATCACCCGAGGAGGGATGGATGGATGTGGCCCAACGGCTGCTTGGAATTCCCGCTTCGGGTCCTGCCAGTGTCTGCATTCACTGCTTGGACACGTTATCACCAGTTCCCAAGCTCACTCAGCTGATGAGGGGCATGTGTTTCAGCTATGAAGCTCATAGTATTCGTTCGAGAGCTACGGATATATTTCAAATGTATTTGGAGACCCGATGTATGCAATAAGAACAAAGTGAGTTCAGTGGGAAATTAAGACCACAGAGACAGATGCCCTGCTTTTTGTGGGTTGCCAAGAGTTCAACTGAGAGGAAAAGGAGCACAGCCATTGTCTTTTGAGGAACAAAGATGAATCTTGCCCAAAATGAAGAATAGGCAGAGCTCTGGTTCTGAAGGTCTCATTCAAATGGCCCCTTGTGTGTGGTGGTTACAGATTAAGGGCTGAGTGGGAATGGCCAGGATTCTAACCTGACCTACTAAGACTCGTCTGGGATGCCAGCTGCTGGGGTTGACTGGAGTCCAAAGTGTTGGACCCAGAGAAAAAGAAATCACAGGGGCCAGGACTGGCCTTTTTAATTTTGTATTTCTGCATCCCAGAATGGCAGAACCCACGATTGGCAAGACTTGCTATTTCCCTGCTGCTTCTTGTTTCTCTGCACGATGGCGAATACAGCTTCCTTCGAACCCCAGAATTAGCTTTTGCAAGGTGAGCCTGGTGTGACTGCTTGCAAGTCTCAGGAAATAAAATAAAATACGCATTTTCTTCTACCCACGCTGAAAGACATCAGCCAATATTACAAATATTACTCGCAAGGGGCTAAATTCAGTGGTGTAACTGGGAAGACAGGAGTAAAGCACTTTATATTATGTGCTAATGATGTAGTAGCACATGACTGTAGAAGCAGATACCAAACAAAACCCAAAATATATTCATGGAATCTCTCTCTCCTTGTCTATCTGTCTGTCTGTGTGTGTCTCTCTCTTTGCCATTTCTATGTACTCAGTATAAACCAAGATTACACACACACATACACCTTATTATTATATTACACAGAATTTGGAGTTATTTTCAGTGCCTTTAGTTTAGTTAGATGAATAAAAACTAAGGCTATGAGTAATAAGTCACAGGTGAAGAAATTAAACGAATCCAATATGTCCAGGGAGGTTTAATAACTCAGCTTAGATGTAGTAAGTACAAAATACTTACTGAGAACTTCATTCCCCTTTGCTAATATTAATTTGGTATTAAGGAAATAAATGAAAAACAATATTGGTCCATGATAACCTTTGTTACATAGTACAACTAATAAATTCCGGGGCATCTGAATAAATTGTAAGTCAATTCTATGTTCTGTTTTATACAAGTATCTTCACGGTTCATTTCGTTTGGCTGTTCTTTCATTTTGACACATTAAAGCTTTGAGATCTGTTAACCAATATGTAACGGTGGCCCCTAAAATGTGGACTAACAGTAAACTCAATCAAAGTCTCAAATAAAAGACTTCCTGGAATGAAATGAGCCAGGAAGTGTTCTCAGTGTTCTCACCTGTGTGCTTCCTTCAGGCAAACTTACCATGTCTATGAGACCAGCTCTGAGGACACACTATCCTGAGTGTCCACTCAGATGTTAACATACTTTAGTATCTTCAGTTCCAGAATTATGTGCCTTTATTCATTGGACTCATTATGATTTGTGAGAGAGAAACTATGTTAAGATCACTTGGTCAATTGGTCCTCTGCTGCTTCAGGCATGGGGGGGAGGTGCGGGGGGGAGGGCGGAGAGCGGGGCACGCTCACTTCCAAGGAAAGAGAGGAAGGAGCTTTTCATTGTTGGGGATGGGACTGGAAATCTGAGAGTTGGACTGCTTTTTAGGTGGACCATTAATCAATCCCTTATTTTCAGCCACATTCTCAACCTGGTCTTAAGAGGGAGCTCTGCTGTCAGTTGCTAAACCTTTCAGGATTCTGTGGTCCAGACCTGCTTGTTCCTTTCTGGTGCCTTCCACCAACCACCATGCATTTCCATTCTCCTAAGCCAGTGGCCATGCCATGGTCCATATGCCTCCTCTTCCTAACAGATTTTGGTTCTCTCTCACCTACTTCTTCCCGTTCTCATTTTCTTTTTCCTTTTGGAGACATTTAAATAAAGATATACATTTTCCAATGTCTTTGAAAATTCCTTGAAACTTCAGAAAGTCCTGAAGATAAATGTATGGTTTCAATCTGCCATGTTTAACCAGAGTGTATGCGTTCAAGTTTATCGGCAGGTCAGATTCTTTGTCTCCTTCTGTAGGTTCAGTTACCCAAGTTCAAGGACTAGTCCACATGACTGTGCATTTGCACAAAGAGATCCTGGACCCCTTCCTCCTCATGTAAGTTGCACCTGCTTCTGCTTGTGTATTACAAAGAAGTGACCCAAATAATAGGAGTTTCGTGGAAAGGGAGGCAAATAATTTGAACCAGTGACATGGGGGGTGGGGTGCTCTATAAACTACATCAGGTAGATCATTGTCTGCTTCATTTACTTTAGTCTTTCTCTACGGAATTCAGTCCCTATAATATTATAAAACTAAACAAATTTAGCTTTATAATTATAAAAATAACACACAAATAACAAAGCTTTTGCAAATCTGTGTTAAGTACTTTATTTTCACCTAGAGGAGAAAATGTAAACTGTAGTTGCCTTATTCACTGCTGTTTGGTTTTATGTTCAGCTGATACTTTACCAGGGTCTTTGTAAACTGTGTATTTACTTGGAATTTTTTTCTCAGTGATTTTTATCAAACAACTGTTTCCCTGATTACCAAAAATATACATGCTAATAGTTGACATTTTGAGAAACACAGATAGTGTGACGATACCCACAAAAAATCTTCATGATCTCATCACCAAGGACCAATTATCATTCATATTTTGATGTATTCCCTTCCATGTATAAAATGTCTCCGTGTTAATGTACACACTTTCCCCTTTACAATTTATATCATGCCATATCTGCAGCATCATATCCTATGATGGGTTAACATTATATATCACATTTATTTTTTTATGAAAATGAGATATTCTGTACATATTGTTTTGCAACAGGCATTTTTGCTTTATAAAGTGTGGAGATCATCTTGTCTTCCCCAAGTGCTTTATTATTAAAAATTATTTTCTAAGTTGATAAAAGCATGGTATTTGTTACTATTTCTTTTTTTTTTTAAGTTTATTTATTTTGAGAGAGAGAGAGTGCATGCATGGGCAAGGGAGGGGCAGAGAGAGAGGAGAGAATCCCAAGCATGCTCCTCTCTGTCAGAGCAAAGCCTAGAACTCATGAACTGTGAGGTCACAACCTGAGCCAAAATGGAGAGGCAGTCACTTAACTGACTGAGCCACCCAGGCGCCCCATATTCCTACTTGCATTTGTTTGTTTATTATTTAGTATAACTATGTCAAATCTTATTGTTGATTTTTTCTTTTCCTTTAATGTTATTAATCACCTGCCCCTGGTGTCTTTGGCCCGATTTTCTATTGATGTAGCTGTCTTTCTTTTACTGATTTTTAAGATGCCTTTACATATTAAAGTAAGTAATCTAAGTAATCCTCTGTTGTATGTGTTGTATGCAAATTTATTTTGCATTTTTGTTTTATATTTTCCTTTTTTTTTAACACAAAGAAGAGTTACATTATTCAACAGGTACATTCTTAAATTTTCCTTTATGTGTTTTGCTTTTGTCCTATCCTTCATCTACATTCCTCTGTGTAGACTCACTGTCTGAGTGCTCTCATCTGTTCATTTATTCATTCATTCAATCAGGTTCAGGGTTTTCACCACATTTGTAGGTCACAGCTCCCTAATAGCTCACTTGATAGACCCCTTGGATGCAAAACAAGCATTTTATACTTAGAACGCCTCATACTGCATACATAAAACTCCTGAACTACCCTCTTTTTTTTTTCTTTTTTTAAAAAATATAATTTGGGTGGGTGGCTGATGGGTACTGAGGAGGGCACTTGTTGGGATGAGCACTGGGTGTTGTATGGAAACCAATTTGACAATAATTTCATATTAAAAAAATTAAAAAAAAAATGTATACATTTTAATTACATCCTGTGAGGCTACTGCCTAGACCCAATTGGGTGGCTTATAATAAATAAAATATATTTATATTTTATTTAAATATAAATATATTTTATATAAATAAACTATCTATATCTATATAGATATAATTTATTGATAAATTGGTTTGCATACAACACCCAGTGCCTGAGCTACCCTCTTAAGCCAGTTGCACCTGCTGCTCCCTGGCCCCCCCTCAACCCCCACCTCAGTCATTCAAGCCAGAAGAATTAAGTCATCATTTCCTCATCTTTTTCTCTTAGACTCCTGATCCAGTCTCTCAGGAGATCTGTTGGGTCTCTTCAGTTACACCTGAAGTTTGACCATGCCCCACATCTCCTGTTCTGAGCACCATATACTCAGAACAGTATATGCTGTTCTGCTTACCTGCTAACTGTGCTCCCTGCTCCTGCTTTTACCCTCCTTCCTCTCAAGGTCAATCCAACACAGTAGCCAGAGTGATCCTCTGCTTAGAGCAGACCCCATTTCATCAGAGGAAAAGCCAAAGTTCTCAGAGAGCCTCTGATCTGTATCTTCCCTTACCTCTGACTCCACTTCTGTGCTTCCTCTTACTTCGGTCTCTCAGCCACTTGGCCTCTTTTTTGCTTATCAACATACCAAAGACATTCTTGCTTCAGGAACTCTGCCCTGGTGGTTTCCACTGCAGGGAATGCTCTTTCCCCTGCATTTCCTCATACCTGACCCTAACCTCCCTCAACTCTGCCTAAATATCACCTTCTTGTCCTGCTCCAGTTCTGGTTTTCTATATCTCATCTCACCTTCTAACTCATTGCATAACTTACTTATTTTGTCTGTTCTTTTAATCATGTGTTTGCCCTGCTAGAATGTAAGCTCCTTTAGGGACAATTTTTTTGTGTGTTTTTTTACAGATGTATCCCAAATAACTAGACAAGTTCTGGTATGGAGAAGATATTCAATAAATATGCACTTGCTTCATAAATTCTTAGAAAACCATCCATGCTGAGGCTACAATCTCATTTCTTTTTCATTATAATTTTGGTTTCATAAGGCATGCTTTGTTTAAGGAGTGAAGAAAAATTTCTAACTTTTAAAAAGTTTAGACAGGTGTACATTTGTACCAGGACCACTAATTTAACATTCTAGCTATTCCCCATTTGTTAAGAATACTGGTTTTAGGGGTGCCTGGGTGGCTCAGTCTGTTAAGCGTCCAACTTCAGTTCAGGTCATGATCTCACAGCTCAGGAGTTCGAGCCCTGCGTCAGGCTCTGTGCTGACAGCTCAGAGCCTGGAGCCTGCTTTGGATTCTGTGTCTCCCTCTCTGCCCCTCTCCTGCTCATGCTCTGTGTCTCTCTGTCTCTCAAAAATAAATAAGCATTAAAAAATTATAAGAATACTGGTTTTAGGACATGGTTAATTCTTATATGCAACTCGTTTATTTCTAGAATCATATATTTCATTGACTGTCTATACTATACCCTAGGTGTCATGATGTATTTCACGGCTTTGTTAACTCCAGGTAGATGTTTGCTTACATCTTATTCCTCCTTTCCCCCCCGCCCCCAATTCAGAACCCATATTACACTAGAGGAACCCATTCTGTGTACTTGGATAGGACTGACCTTTCTTCAACTTCCCCAACCCCAGAATTCACATAGCTATGAGCACAAACACGATATCCATCCCCTCGGCAATGGTGATTCAGGGTTAGTCACTTAACTAAGGGTGTATCTCTTTGGGATCATCAGTTGTCAGGATGGTATAGCTTTGGAGCTGCCAGAAGCCCTCTTGTTGGCATGTGGAGAGAGTCTGAGAATGAAGACAAACAGAGAGGAGAAAGGAAAGACAGAAAGTAGAAGGCATTGTGGGAACCCTCAGACCCAACTATGCTTTGATTTCTCATTCACATCAGTAAAACATCTTCTGCCCCCACCTCTGCCTTTTTCTCTAAAACTGGTTTATGTTTGTCACTTTCAACTGAAGAAAACCACATGAGAAGCTGGAAACACATTACTTGAACATAGAAGCTATGACACGTGTGGCTGCCTTACCTGCATCTCAAATTCCCATGAGTGAAATAAAAATTTAAATTAAATGAAGTATTCTGGAAAATATGAAAGATGACATCAACTCACCAGAAATATTGATGTGTCTTAGAAAAAGTAAAGAAATGGTGTAGAAATGGTAAAGAAATCAGAGTAGAGTCACTGCTTAAGATACTAGAAGCTTTCCAGATCATTCCACGAGAGCCCTGTATAGACCCAGAGACAACAAGTGCAGACAGCAGGGTGATCCAGAGATCATCACAAAACTGCATTGGAAATAGATGGGCCAGTTCTTGTGTGCAGGCAAATCAATCATAGCAGTCTTGGCCTTTAATAGTCATTAACCTAAAGCATGTTAATTATACCATAATGAGGTGGGGCTCTGCTTTGGGAGAGGGTCCGAGAGATGGAGTTAAGCCTGACCAGTGAAGAAAGCAGAGCTTAATGTTATCTCTGGATTTCCATAAAAGTCAGAGGCATTTTCCCAAAATGGAGAGAACAGCATTGTGAAAAGGTAGCTACACCTAAAGCAAAAGTATTAATCCAGTTTCTGAATGGATATTTTTAACACCTTCATATGAAAGAAAATGATCAATGTGTCTTCATCAAATTTAAAATTTTCTGTTCTTCAAAAAACACTGTTAAGAGAATAAAAAGACAAGTATATAATGAGAGAAATTATTTTCAAGTTAGATATCTGATAAAGGACTTGTATCAAAAATATTGACGAAATCTCAAAACAACCCACTTAATACCTCTCAACTAAAAAAGATGGGCAAAATACTTGAATGCACACTTCACCAAAGAAAGCATATGGTTGGCAAATAATCACATAATGCTTAACATCATTAATCATTAGGGCAATGCAAATTTAAAGCACAAAAAGGTGGCACAACATACTCATTTGTTTGAGTGACTGAAGTTTAAATACTGGTCATATGACGTCGTGGTGAAGGTGTGAAGAAACTGGAAATTCTCATACACTGCTGGAGGGGAGCTAAAATGGCGCAGTCACATTGGTAACGCTTTGGTAGTCGCTTAAAATTTTCAACATGAGCCTGCTGTGTGATCGAGCTCTTCTATGTCTAGGAATAGCTCAAGAGAAAAGGAAATGTAGGTCCACACAAAGATTTGTAATGGCAGCTTTGTTTGTAGTGCTGCCAAATTAAAAAGCTACCCAAAGGTCCATCAATAGGTGAATAATTATGTCTGTATAATGGAATGTTACTCAGTAATAGAAAGAAATGAGAGATGGATGAATTGTTAAACCGTTTTGCTGAGTAAAAGAAGCCAGAAAAGTAGTTCATATATATAAAATTCTAGGAAACATAAACTAATAAATAGGAAGCATATCAAGCATATTACTTAAGGATGGGGTAGTGGGTAGAGAGAGAGAGAGAGAATTACAAAAGGCATGAGGAAACTTTTGAAAGTTAAAGAATTGGAAGAGATGAGCCAGAAAGACAGGAGGTAGGAAGAAGAGAGAGTAATGCTTGAGATTTTGCTGAAGTTGTGAATATTGGTAGTGATAGGTTCTGGGGGATTCTCAAGAGAATGAGAGGCTAACATAAGACAGAGAAGAACCTCACTGGAGAAGTAAAATTCAATGAACTGAGAAGCCAAGGTGTTAAATAGATCATTTTGGCAGATATTAATTAATACACAGATAATTAAGACTAAGGTAGTGTAATATAAATGTGTAAAATAAATATGATAAACCTAAGTTGTATGAAAATAATAATTCAACAAAAATTAAGAAGCAGATAGAGAAATGTAAGTGAAAGGAAGTGTAAGTAGGCTAATTTCCTAATATTTCAAAGGGAGAAATGATTAGATACTCTTAAAAGTTGATAACCAAAAATAGGAGTTATAATCACGTCATCAAAAGGAGAAAAATATGTAAATAATAATTATAGGGAGACCAAAAGCGAAGGAACATGGGAGGTTGTGTTAAATGTTTTAATCTTATTTTTTCTTTGAGAAGGATCATTTGATCTTGTTAAAAATTAATAAATCTTGGATGAGATCTCGATGCAGAAAATATTAGTGAAAAATCAAGTAAATCTGAATAATTTCTGTAGTTTAGTTAGTAATATTGCACTTATGTTAATTTCTTGGTTTTGAAAATTGTTCTAGTTTGATAATGTTCTATGTAAGACAGTAACATAAAATGAAAGCTGAGTAAAAGAAATATAAGGGCTCTCCTTTTTCGATATTTTGTTTTGCAATTCTTCTGAAAAGTATAGATGATCTCAATATTAAAAGTTTTTAAAAATTGATGAATCAAGAAACAATGCTATAAGGTTATTATTAAAACTCATAGTGTCACTTACCACAAGAAATTAAAGCAAAATCTTAAGAGGGGTAATGCTAGGAAACAGAATTTTTTTTTTAACATATCCAGCTGGTAAGTTTGTATTTTAGTACTAAAATAGAGTCAGAGACCCCAAGAGTGGTGAAAGGAAGTTACCTGTTGAGGAATAAAGATTTTGTCTAGGAATTGGTTTTGGCACAAGGTGATTATAATTTAAAGAGCAAAAGAGCACTGTTTTGGAAATATTTTTCACATAATTTGATACACTTTTCAGAATCTGAACTCCTTTTTAAATTGAGAGATAAGTCACATACAATAAAATTCAACCCTTTGCAATGCATAATTCAGGGCTTCTTAGTATGTTAACAAAGGTGAGCACCATCACCACCATCTAATTCCAGAATATTTTCATCATTCCCCAAAGAAACCCATTATCTGTTAGCAGGCGCATTCCAGGGTGGCTGGGTAGCTCAGTTGGTTAAGCTTAACTCATGATTTCAGCTCAGGTCATGATCTCACCATTCCTGAGATCTTTCCTTGTGTTGGGCTCTGTGCTGACAGCATGGAGCCTGCTTGGGAATCTCTTTCCCTTCTCTCTTTGCTTCTCCACTGCCAGCAATATCTCTCAACAACAAACAAACAAACAAACAAACAAATATTTATTAGCAGCCACATTCCACAAAGTCACATTCTTAGCCTATAGCAACCATTAATCTTATTCTTTCTGCATGGATTCTATCTTGTGGTTATTTCATACAAATGAAAGTACACAAAATGTATTATTTTGTGTTTACTTATTTCATTTAACAAAGTGTTTTTTAAGTTTATCATACAAATGAAATTACACAAAATGTATTATGTATGTATTAAAGTGTTTTCTAAGTTATTTCATACAAATGAAATTACACAGAATGTATTATTTTGTGTTTGCTTCTTTCATGTAACAAAGTGCTTTTTGAGTTTAGCCATATTGTTGCATGCATTGGGGCTTTATTCCTTTTAATGGCTTAATCATAATCCATTGTATGGGTATACCATTCATCCACTGGTGGAGAAGTAAGTTGTTTCCAATTTGAGACTATTACAAACAATGCTGCTATGCACGTTTATGGACACATTTTTGTGCAGACATGTGTTTTCAATTCTTTTGGGTATATACTTACAAGTGGAGTTGCTGAGTCATATGATTTGTGTAACCTTTTGAGTGCTTGCCAAACTGTTTTTCAGAGAGATTGCACCACTTTACACTCCAATCAGCAATGTGCGAGGGTCTGATTTCTCCGTATCCTTGCCAGCACTTATTATTTTCCATTATTCTTTTTATTATAGTCATCCTAGTGGGTGAGAAGTGGTATGTCACTGTGGTTTTGGTTTGCATTTCCTTACTGACTAATGATGGTGATCATTTTTTTTTTTTTTATGTGTGCTCGTTGGCCATTTGTGTATTGTCTTTGGAGAATTGTCTATTTAAGTCTTTGGTCTAGTTTTTAATGAGTTCTTTATGTTTTGTTGCTGAATTCTAGGAATTCTTTCTATGTTCTGGATACTGGATTCTTATCTGATTAATTTGCAAATATTTTTTGCCTAGTCTGTGGGTTTCTTTTCACTTTCTTTTTTTAAAACATTTTTTTTTAACGTTTATTTATTTTTGAGACAGGGAGAGACAGAGCATGAACGGGGGAGGGTCAGAGAGAGGGAGACACAGAATCTGAAGCTGGCTCCAGGCTCTGAGCTGTCAGCACAGAGCCCGAGGCGGGGCTCGAACTCACGGACCGCGAGATCGTGACCTGAGCTGAAGTTGGCCGCTCAACCGATTGAGCCACCCAGGCACCCCTCTTTTCACTTTCTTGATCATAAATTTGAGGCACAGAAGTTCTACATTTTAATCCTAGAATTTATTTTTCTTTTGTTTCTTGTGCTTTTTGTATCGCGTCTGAGAAAACATTGCCAAATATGAGGCAGTGGCAATTTACCACTATGTTCTCTTCCAAGAGGTTTTATGGCTTAGGTCTTACATTTAGACCTTTTACAAATTTTGCATTAATTTTTGTGGATAGTATGAGATATGAGTCCAATATCTCCTTCTCCTCCTTCTTCTTCATTTGCATGTGCATATCTATTTGTTGAAGAGACATATAATTTATATGTGGATTCTCAGTTCTATCATATTGATCTATATGTCAATTCTTGTGCCAGCATCACTCTATCTTGATTACTATTGCTTTGCAGTAAGTTCGGAAATCATACGAGTCCTCTTTGTTTTGCTTTTTCAAGATCGTTCTGACTATTCTGGATCACTTGAAATTTCATATGAATTTTAGAATCTGTTTGCCAATTAATGCAAAGAAGACAACTGGGATTTGAAAAGAGATTGCACTGAGTCTGTAGATTAATTTGTGGAGTGTTTCTCTCTTAACGATATTAAGTCTTCAGATCCCTGAATGTGTGATGTTTTTCCATATATTCTTTAATTTTTTTAAAATAATGCTTTATAGTTTTCAGTTTTATATTTGGGACTTCTTTTGTTAAATGTATTCCTAAATATTTTACTCTTTTTGATGTTATTATAAATAGAATTGCTTCCTTAATTTAATTTTGATTTTTCATTGCAAGTATAAAGAAATTCAATTGATTTTTGTATATTTTGTATCCTGAAACTTTGTTGAACTCATTTATTAGTTCTAATTGTTTTTAGTGGATCCCTTAGGATTTTCTATATACAAGAGTTTGCCATCTGTGAATAGAGATAGTTTTACTTCCTCCTTTCCAGTATGGATGTCTTTTATTTCTTTTTCTTTCCTACTTGTAGTAGCTATAATTCCTCTGGGATAAAACTGAGTAGGAATGGCCAGAATGAGCATCTTTGTCTTGTTCCTGATATTAAGAAAAAAAAAAATCCAATCCTTTACCATGAAGTATGATATTAACTGTAGGTTTTTGCAGATGCCCTTTATGAGAACGAGAATGTTCTCTTCTTAATTTGTTGAGTGTTTTTATTTGCTGATTCACAAACTGGTCCCATACACAGATGGCAGGGGAAAACCTAACAAAGAGGGCGACCACTCCAGATTGGCCCATGGAAGTTTTAGTTAGCAAGGGAACTTAGTTATGAAGCTTGTCTTAGGCAGCTGCAAGACTAGTACCTCTCTGCACCAGCCTGCCAGAATCTCAAAGTTTCTAGAGAGGCTTTGAGGGGGTTTAGTCACATATACCATCCAGATGGTCTTAACAACACCTTACTTTCTCAAGACTATGTCCTTAAAACAGCTCCCACCATGGAAATGGTTGGCATAGCATACATTTCTTCACGGACAGTGAAAATGGTGAGGAGCATCTGATTGCCGGGTCCAACTCAGGAGTCACCCAGCAGCCACACATTCTGGATTACCTTCTACAACATTATTATGAAAGGATGTTGGATTTTTGTCAACTATTACTTCTGCATCTGTTCAGATCATCTTGTCATTAAAAAAAATATTGATATGGTGCATTGCATTAGGTGATTTCCAGATATTAAACCAGCTTTGCATACCTGAGATAAATCACACTTGGGTATGGAGTATAATGTTTATTGCTGCATTTGGTTTGCTACTATTTTGTTGAAAACTGTTGTGTCCATATTCATAAGTGATCTTGTTCTGGAGTTTTTATCTGTGAAGCCTTTCCCTGGTTTTGGTATAAGGATAATCCTGGTTGCTTCTGTTTGTTGGAAGAGATTTTGGAGAATTGGTATTAACTCTTACTTATTTAAATGTTTGGCAGAATTAAGCAGTGAAGTGATCTGGGCCTCGGCTTCTCTGTGGGTATTTCTTTTTTCTCATTCAATCTCTTTATTTGCTATAGGTCTATTTAGATTGTCTATTTCCTTTAGAGGCAGTTTTTTTAAAAGTATATTTATTTATTTTGAGAGAGAAAGGGAGCATGCGTTGGGGAGGAGAAGAGAGAGAGGGAGAGAGAGAATCCCAAGCAGTTTTTGCACTATCGGTGCTGAGCCTGATGCAGGGCTCAATCTCATGAGCTGTGAGATCATGACCTCAGCGAAATTGAAGAGTTGGACACTTAATAGACTGAGCCACCCAAGTGCCCCTCCTTTTGAGTCAGTTTGATAGTTTGTGTTTTTCTGTGAATCTGTCCATTTCCTCTAAGTTATTTCATTTATTGGCATATAATTATTTATAATATTCGTTTATAATCTATTTCCCCCTATAGATTAGATAGTAATGTTCTCTCTCATTTCTCTTTCTAGTTATTTGAGTCTTTTCTCTCCTTCTCTTCCTCTCTGTTTCTCTTCCCCTCACCCCCCCTTTTTGGTTAATCTATCTAAACACTTGTTAATTTTTATCTTTTTTAATGAAACATTTTGGTTTTGTTGATTTTCTCCATTGGCTTTCTATTCTATGTCTCATTAATCTCCATTCTAACATTTGTTATTTCTTTACTTATTTTTGCTTTTGGTTTAGTTTGCTTCTGTTGTTTTTTTTTTCCAGGGTCTTAGGTAGAAGGTTTGGCTATTAATTTGAGATCCTTCTCCCTTCAATATAGATGTTTAAGGCTATAAACTTCTGTCTGAACACTTCTTTAGATGCATCCAATAAGTTTTTGTGTTATATGTTTTTGAGATGTGTTCATCTCAAAGTATTTTCTAATTTACCTTTTTATTTTTATTTTTAGCTTTTGACAGTTTAAATATGATGTGTGTGGGTGTCGATTTCTTTGAATTTATTCTAGATGAATCTCAGATTTTTAGATGTATAAAGTTTTTAAAAATCAAATTTGGGAAATTTTTGGCCATTTTTTCAAACATTCTTTCTATCCTTTTCTCTTTTTCTAGAATTTCCTCTATGTGTATGTTGCTATGCTTGATGATGTCCCATTGTTCTTTGAAAGTTTGTTAATTATTATTATTATTTTTTGCTTTGGTAAAACTTTCTCTTTCTGTTTTTTATTATTTTTTCATCATGATAACTGTGCTCTTTAATCCTCATCACCTATTTCACCGACCCCCTTCACTTATTTCCCCTCTGGTAACCATCAGTTTGTTCTCTATACTTAAGAATCTGTCTCTTGGTGGGGCACCTGGGTGGTTCAGTCGGTTAAGCGTCCAATTCTTGATCTCAGCTCGGGTCATGATCTCAAGGTTTGTGGGTTCAAGCCCCACATCGGGCTCTGTGCTGATGGCCCAGAGCCTGCTTGGGATTCTGTCTCTCCTTCTCTCTGCCCCTCCCTTACTGTGCTCCCTCTCTCTCTCTCTCTCTCAGAATAAATGAATAAACTAAAAAAAAAAAGGAATCTGTTTCTTGGTTTGTGTCTCTTTCTCTGTCTTTTTCCTTAGATCATTTGTTTTGTTTCTTAAATTCCACATATGACTGAGATGTATGATATTTTTTCTTTTTCTGATGGACTTTTTACTTAGCATTATACTCTCTAGTTCTAGCTATGTAGTTGCAAATGGCAAGAATTCATTCTCTTATATGGTTGAAGGTATATATATATATATATATACCTTCATCTATCGATGGACACTTGAGCTGCTTCCATAGTTTGGTTTTTGTAAATAATACTGTAATAAACATGGGGGTGCATATATCCCTTAAAATTAATGATTTTTGTATTTTTTGGGTAAATATTCAGTAGTATGATCGCTGGATCATAGGGTAGTTCTATTTTTAAGGTTTTTTGAGGTATCTCTACACTCTTTTCCATAGTGGCTGCACCAGTTTGCATTCCTACCAACAATGCACAAATATTCCTTTCTCTCCACATCCTCACCAACCTTTGTTTCTTGTGTTTTTGATTTTACCCATTCTAACAGGTGTGAGATGATATTTCACTGTGGTTTTGATTTGCATTTCATGGTGATGAGTGATGTTGAGCATCTTTTCATATATTTGTTGGCCCACTGAATGTTTTCATTGGAGCAATGTCTGTTCATTTCTCCTGCCCATTTTTATTTACTTATTTAAAATTTTTTTTAAATGTTTATTTATTTTTGAGAGACAGAGAGAGACAGAGCACGAGTGGGGGAAGGTCAGAAAGAGGGGGACACAGAGTCTGAAGCAGGCTTCAGGCGCTGAGCTGTCAGCCCAGAGCCCGATGTGGGGCTCGAACTCACAGACTGTGAGATCATGACCTGAGCCGAAGTCGGATGCCCAAGTTACTGAGCCACCCAGGCGCCCCTCTCCTGCCCATTTTTAAATTAGATTATTTGTTTCTTTGAGTGTTAAGTTTTATCAGTTTTTTTAAATATATTTTGGATACTAATCCTTATTGGATATGTCATTTGCAAATATCTTCACCCATTCTGTAGGTTGCCCTTTAGTTTTGTTGATTGTTTCCTTTGCTCTCCAAAACCTTTTTATTTTGATGGAGTCTCAATGGTTTATTTTTGCTTTTATTTCCCTTGATCAGAAGACATATCTAGAAAAGTGTTGCTATGGCTGTAGTCATAGAAATTACTGCCTGTGTTCTCTTTTGGGACTTTTATGATTTCGGGTCTCACATTTAGGTCTTTAATCCATTTTGAGTTTATTTTTGTGTAAGGTGGAAGAAAGTGGTATATAGCTGTCCAGTTTACTCAATACCATTTGTTGAAGAGAATGTCTTTTTCCCCGTGTATATTCATTCCTCCTTGGTCAAAAATTAATTGAACATATAATTGTGGGTTTATTTTGGGGGTTTCTATTCTGTTCTGTTGATCAATGTGTCTATTTTTATGCCAGTACCATACTGTTTCGATTACTACCGTTTTGTAGCATAACTTGAAATCTGGAATTGTGGTAACTCCAGTTTTGTTTTCTTTTTCAAGGTTGCTTTGGCTGGTGGAGGTCTTTTGTGGTTCCGGGCACATTTTAGGATTTTTGGCTCCAGTTCTGTGAAAAATGCTGTTGGTATTTTGATGAGGATTACATTAAATGTGTGGGTTGCTTTGGGGAGTATAGACATTTTACCAGAATTTCTCTCGCTCTTCATGATAATGGCCTTATGAAGAAGAGATCCTGTAGTGCCCTTCGGTGCATTGTCCCCTCTCAGGGCCTGGCGCTTCAGGTAATACCTCTAATGTGTTTTGTACATACTCTGCTGTTAAGTCTTTGCCTCTGTTTCCTTCATTCCAGTTGTCTACAGAGGTTATATTTGCCTATTGTGGGCAGCGATGGATCCCTAGCAGGAGCCGGCATGTTTTAACCAAGTGTGCAGCGGTCTGTTGCAAAATGAGACATGCCCCAACTTCCACGTAAACTAAGGTCCTGCAAAACACATGGGATGGGAGATGTGTTGGCAGGGTTTGCAGGGGTCTTCGGAAGGAGGGGGCCTGCAGCCCCAGGACTAAGTGCTGCATGACTGGGAAGGATGGATGTGCTGAAGGGCAGGGGTGGGAGAGTGGGACTTGGTGTAAGCAAGTTAGGCATGGAGTGGGGACACAGGGCTGGGGGTGGGGGTGGGGGAGGGAAAATGATGCCTGACAGCTCCTTTGTTCCTGGAGGGGTCTCCCTGTGATCTCTGTCTCTCTGAGCCACACTCTGAAGTGAGCAAATAACTCTTTTCCTGTCTGCTCTGACCCGGTGTTTTTCAAACTGCTCCTTCTATGCTGTATCCGCTGGACTGTTTGTTGTGCTGTCTCTTTAAGGGTGGGGACCCTGCTTCCTAAAGCTCTCTAGGCTCTCCCAGAGCCAAGCCCACCAATTTTTTAAATCTCAGGCTTTATGTCCTGCTGGCTGTAAGAACTCACAAAATTTGGCCCCTCTCGCTTTCAAAGGCAAATATTATGGGGATTTGTCCTCCATGTTTGTGAGCTTCTAGGTGTGAAAATCTGTTTTTCACCCTTCTCTCTAACTTCTAACCCCACTCCCCTCCCAGCACAGGTGGCTGACGTCCATTTCTTTTCCAGACCACATCTTTGCCCTTCCTACCTTCTTTGATGTGGCCCTTTCTCTACCTTTAGTTGTGAAATCTGTCCTACCAGTATTTGGATTATTTTCTGTGGTATGCTGATGTGAATATTCTGTAGTTGTATCCACAGAACAAGGCAGGCTTAGAGTCCTCCCACTCCACCGTCTTCCCTGCTGACCTGGCTCTGTTAATTTTTATTCATCATTTTTTTTCTTTCTATTCTTCAGACTGAGCAATTTCATTAGATAACTCTTCAAGTTTGCTGGTTATATCCTCTGCCTGATTAAATCTGCTCCTGAGCCCATCTAATGAATTTCTCATTTCAGTTATTGTAGTTTTCTGCTCTAGAATTTCTGTTTGGTTTGCTTTTTTTAATGAAGATTTTATTTTTAAGTAATCTCTACGCCCACTATGGGGCTTGAACTCACAACCCTGAGATCAAGAGTTGTATACTCTACCAAGCCAGCCAGGCACCCCACTATTTGGTTGTTTTTAAAATTCTACAATGATATTCTCTGTTTTGGGAGACATTTTCATGCTTTCCTTTAGTTCTTTAGAAGTAGTTGTTTTTAGTTTTTTTGAACATATTTAAAAAGCTGATTTAATGCTTTTCTAGTAAGTAAAATGTATGGAACTCTTCGGGGAAGTTTTTACTAATTACTTTTTTCTTTGTGTGTGGGCCATACTTTCTCATTTCTTTGCATGTCTTACATTTTTATTGAAAGTTGGACATTTTAAATATTATAATGTGAGAATTTTAGGGATCAGTTTCTCTCGTAGGGACTATTATTATTGTTATTTGTTGCTATAGTTTGGTTAGTACTTTTATGATCTGATTGTATAAAGTACGTATTCTGCTCAGAAGGATTAGTGCTCAGCTAATTATCAGACAGAGATTTCCCTAAACATCTCCCAGTCTTTTCCAAAAGGCTATGTGTGCGTGTTGGACCACACCTTCCATGCTCAGCCAGATACCTTATAACTCTGCTTTAGTTTTTACTTCCTGCTTGGCAAAGCCTCAACATAGCCCAAGGTGAGAGCTTAGGGGATTCTTAAATCTTCCCTGGGCACAGTCTTGGGTGGGTACATGGCTATCTAGCTTCTCTGGAATTTGTTGGAACTTTTCAAAACCACTACAGACACCTCCTTCCGTAGGTTTACCTTTTAAGCTTTTTGATTATCCTATTGTTCACTTCAACTGTAACCTACTGCTTCAGTATCCACAGTATCAAAGGATTAACTGTTTTTGACAACCCGATTGTTTTTGACAAATACTCTGGAGAAAAACTTCTTTGCTTTGGGCAGTCAGGTGAAATAAAGACAGCCTTGTGGGTAGGGTCTTCCATGGAACCACTATGCAGATCAAATAATAGGGATAATCTGGAAACGGGGCTTTGAAAGAGATCCAGCTGTGTTCCTCATCCTCCATTGGTTGCCAGAGTGTTTCCACCATGATTGCAAACCATTAGTTTTCCAGGTTACTGCAGAATTGGGAATGTGGGCTGGTGATAGGGCACGTTAAAACATCATATGTCCTATTGTTATTATTGAGATTTAACTATTTGTCTTGAATAAATATTTCCTAGGTTTTGAAAGATGTTGGTTAATTTCCAGCGTTCTGAAAATGTTACTTCTGGCCATTTTTTCCCAGTGTTCTCCTTGTTTTCATAGAGAAGATGATTTTTTTATTTTCTTATTCTGCCATTTGCACTAACTTGACTCACTAAATTAATTTTTGATCATAAAAAATATATATTTAATTACAAATATTTAATGATACAGGTAACTATATCATTAGGCTATTATTTGTATTAATCCACATAGTTTTAGAGACTGTTTTCAAGAAGTTTTGGTGCTTGAAGCATTACAATAGCATACGGGCGCCTGGGTGGCTCAGTCAGTTAAACTTCCGACTTCCGCTCAGGTCATGATCTCACAGTTCATCCATTCAAGCCCCAGTGGGGCTCTGTGCTGACAGCTCGGAGCCTGGAGCTTGCTTCGGTTCTGTGTCTCCCTCTCTCTTTGCCCCTCCCCTGCTCACGCTTTCTCTCTGTCTCTTTCTCTCTCAAAAACAAATAAACATTAAAAAATTTTACAATAGCGTAATACATTTTGAACACAACTAATGTGAATAATTGAAGTGTCTTGTTAAAGTCAGTGAGCTAGAAGCTGCACATCACATACTTCCAACACCTAGTCTCATCTTTGTGTGCTCCTCCTCTAACCTCTCCAGAGTTCATTGCAAAGACACAGGTTTAGGATGCAATGAGGAGGCTATTATTCTGGCCCTACAAGTTCAGAGTGAGCTTCAGAATCCGGAGCAAGCACTGAAGGTCAAGATTCTTATGTGACCTGGTTACTGACTCCCGTTGTTATGTGATGAGACGGAGAGTCTAAACAATTTTGCTTCATTTGTAAATGAAAACACACATACACACACACAGAAATTAAAATAAAAGATAAATAGTAGATACCTATATATTCAAGCAGGAAAATGTACTTTTTTTCTCATTTTCTGTTCTAAGACGTAACCTATTTTTTTGTATTACAACTGTCAAATCATTTTGATTTGTTCAAAGAAAGAGATTAACTCCCTGGATACCAACAACCAAATAATCTGTGTCCTTCCTCTTCGACTTCCTACTCTGCCTCCAGTGTCCTTCCCAGGCACACCCAGAAATTATATACAGTATATATATTATTTCATTCAGCCTCCTTGTGAATGGCTAAGAAAGTGGGGAAACTGAGTTTACCACATGGTGAGTCAAACTTTTCTTTTAGGGAATTTGGCTTAAACCCAAGTGTTTTGAGCTGTAAATTTGACAGGCGTTCAGAAAGAGTCTTTGCCTGGACTCATCCTGGAACACTCGGTGCCACACCTACTTCAGAGTTGTACAGCCCAGGTTCGTACAAGGTGTGGCATGCAGGATTGAGCTCAGTTGAAATCATAAATGACATGTTCCCAGCCTTCTCTTTGCTGCATTACTGAGCAGTTTTCCTATTACTTAACATTTCACTCCTCTCGTTGTACTAAAACTGCTTCCAGGAAAAAGATTTGAGAAATTGATCAGCTCCACAAAAGATGAAGGATCAGACTGAATAAACACTCCTTTCAAGAGCATTTGTCCTTTCTTTCTTTCTTTCCTTATTTCTTTCTTTCTTTCTTTCTCCCTCCTTTCTTTCTTTCTTTCTTTCTTTCTTTCTTTCTTTCTTTCTTTCTTTCTTTCTTCTTTCATCTTCCTTCCTTCCTTCCTTCCTTCCTTCCTTCCTTCCTTCCAAAATTCATTCCCTATGCTATACTTTTCATCCCCCATGCTATACTTTTCATCCCCATGACTTGTTTATTCTATAACTGGAAGTTTGTACATCTTCGTTCCCTTCACCTGTTTTACTGATCCGCTACTCTCTCCTTTCTGGCAATCACCAGTTTGTTCTCTGTGTTTATGACTCTTTTGTTTTGTTTTTACTTTGTTTTGTTTGTCAGATTCGACATGTAAGTAAAATCACATGGTATTTGTCTTTCTCTGTCTCACTTATTTTACTTAGCTTGATAACCTCTAGGTCCATCCGTGTTGTCATGAATGGCAAGATCTCATTTTTCATAGGCTAAGTAATGTTCCATTGTGTATGCAAATGACATTTTCCTTATCCATTCATCTATTGATAGACATTTAGATTGCTCCCATATCTTTGCTATTATAAATAATGCTTCAATAAACATAGGGATGCATATATCTTTTTGAATTAGTGTTTTTGTTTTCTTCAGGTAAGTATACAAAAGTGGTATTACTGGATTTTAAGGTATTTCTACTTGTAATTTTTGGAGAAAACTTTACACTGTTTTCTAGAGTGGCTGTACCAATTTACATTCCCTCCAACAGTGCATGAGAGTTCCCTTTTCTCCACATCCTCACCAACATTTATGATTTCTTATCTTTTTGTTACAAGTCATTTACATTTCCCTGAGGATTAGTGATGTTGAGCATCTTTGTATATGTCTGTTGGCCATCTCTATGTCTTCTTTCAGACTCTCTGCTCATTTTTTAATTGGATTATTTGTTTGTTGTTGATGGTGTTGGTGTTGAGTTGTAGGAGTTCTTTATAGTTTTTTGGATATTAACCCTTTATAGTCAGATATGTCATTTGTGACTATCTTCTCCCACTCACTAGATCGCCTTTTTGTTTTGTTGATAGTTTCTTTCATTGTGCAAAAAAGCTTTTAGTTTGATGTAGTTTTATTGTTATTATTATTATTACTTTTTTGCCTTTGTTTCCCTTCCCCAGGGAAACATATCCAGCAAGATATTTCTAAGGCCGATGTCCAAGAATTTACTATGTTTTATTTTAGAAGTTTCAGGGTTGCAGTTCTTACATTTAAGTCTTTAATCCATTTTGACTTTATTTTTGTGTATGGTGTTAGAAAGTGGTCCAGTTTCATTCTTTTGAATACAGCTGTCTGTTTTCTCATGCCATTTATTGGAGAGACTGTCTTTTTCCCATTGTATATTCTTGCTTTCTTTGTCATAGATTCATTGACCATATAAGCATGCCTTTATTTTGGGGCAGTTTATTCTATTCTATTCATCTGTGCATTTTTTTTTTTACCATTATTATACTGTTTTGATGTCTATAGTTTTGTAGTATTAACTTCTCAAGATTGCTTTGGCTATTTGGGATATTTTGTTGTTCTATACAAACTTCAGAACTATTTGTTCTGTTCTGTAGAAAATACTATTGGTATTTTTTTTCCAGAGAACAAACACAACTGGTATTTTGATAGGGATTGCATTGATTCTGAAGATTGCTTAGGGTAGTATGAATATTTCAACCATATTAATTCTCATAATCCAGGAGCATGGTATAAATTTCCTTTTACTTGTGTAGTTTTCTGTTTTTTATCGTCTTACAGTTTTCAGAGTGCAAGGTTTTCTCCTTTTTATTTAAGTTTATTCCTAGGTATTTCATTATTTTTGATGCAGTGGTAAATGAGATTGTTTCCTTAATTTCTCTTTTTGTTAGTTTGTCATTAGTATATAAAAGTGCAACAGACTTCTATTAAGTTTGTATCCTGCAACTCTACTGAATTCATTTATTAGTACTAATAGTTTTTTGATAAGGTCCTTAGGGTTTTCTATATATAATATCATGTCACCTGCAAATAGTGACTCTTTTACTTCTTTCTTATTTTGATGCATTTTATGTCTTTTTCTTGTCTAGTTGCTGTGGCTAGGACTTCTAACACTATGTTGAATAAAAAAGGCTAGAGTATATATACTTGGTGGTTTTTTTTCTTTGATCCTAGAGGAAAAGTTTTCAATATTTTACCATCAAGTATTATAATCACTGGATTTGTCATATATAACCTTTATTATGTTGAGGTATGTTGTATGTTTGTGTATTTCCAGCTACATTTATTTCTTGGTCTTTTTTTGTGATTATCATATATTGTTTATTTATTTTTTAATATTTTTAAACTTACATAAAATTTCAAAATTACAGAAAAGTTGTAAGAATAGTGAAAATAACTCCTATACAATCCAGATTTGATAATGTTAAACATTTTGCCACATTTAAAAATTATCTTTATATATAGATATATAGTATAGCTCAAAACTTCTCTGAGCCATTTGACAGTAAATTGCATACATTATGTACCTTTATTTCGTAAAAACTTAATGTGTATTTCCTAAGAACAATAATATTGTTTGTTTGTTTGTTTGTTTGTTTATTGAGAGACAGAGAGCATGAGTAGGAGAGGGGCAAAGGGAAAGGAAAAGAAAGAATTTTAAGCAGCCTCCATGACCAGCATGAACCTTGACCTCATAACTGTGAGATCATGACCTGAGCCAAAATTAAGAGTTTTAACCAAATGAGCCACCCAAGCACCTCAGAACAATAATATTCTTTTAAATATTTATAGTTATAAAATTCAGGAAACTTAAATTTATACGATACTTCTACTCAAACTATATTCTGTACTCCAGTTTTGTCTCTTGTATTACTAATTTGTTTTTTAAGGCAATGATTTTTCCAGTATAAAATCTACTATACAATCATGCATTGTACCTAGCCATATCTCATTGGTTTATACTAATTTTAACTGGGAACAGTTTGGTGTTGATGTCACTGATATTTTTGAATAATTCAGGGTATTTTATAAACTATAACTTAATTTGTGTTTGTCTCACTTTATGATTGGATTTAGATTATGGAAATAATACTGTTTATGATGCATCCTTCTCAAAGATACACATGATGACCTTTTCCCCCTTAAAGGTGATGTTAACTTTGATTACTTGTGTTAAATCTTGTCTGGTTTCTCACTACTTAGTTATTTTTCTTCTGGTAATTAATAAGTAATTGATTATTATTAATTTAAAAATTAATACATTGAATTATTTCTTATTTCCAATCTTTCCATTTTATGTTTATATCTCGTGTTCCTTTCCTTATTTTACGCCAATGGACAGATAAGTAGGAATATTGATAATAAGCTTTGTCCTGTTCTAGTTTTTAAAGACTCCCTTCTTCCTTCCTTATTCCCCTTGAATTTCTTTTTTATTTTAATACCTTTATTTTTTGGTGAGCATATTTTATTAAATATATATATATGTATATGGAAATTGTGCATTCACCTAAGTTTTGAAAAATTTTGGCATAATGTTGAACATAGTATTTCCTTCCATTTTAATTCTGTGTACATGTCTAGTTTTGTCCCCAACCTACTATTATTTCTTTGCTTTTTGTCTTTTTTTTCTTTTTATTGATCATGCAACAGGTTTGAAAATGTTATTAGCAGTCTACAAGAATCACCTTTTAGTTTCATTGATCTCTATTGTATTCATTTCCCCCTTCTCTTTCTATATCATCTTATGTTTTTTTCTCCTCCCTCCACTTTCTTTAAGAATGTGTTGCTCCTCTTTGTCTCCTCTTTGTCTCTTTGTGTTGCTCCTCTTATTAAGTTGGCTCTTGAGCTTTTGTTAATAAGTATTTATGAACATAAGTTCCCCTCACAGAACTGCTTTGACAATACCCCATAAATTTTGGTATGCAGTGTTTATGTTTTGGTTGTATCTACATATGTAAAAATTATTATTATTTGTGTTCTTTGATCCATGAGTTACTGAGAAGTGTTTTTTTTTTTTTAATTTTATTTTTTATTTTTTTTTCAATGTTTATTTATTTTTGGGACAGAGAGAGACAGAGCATGAACGGGGGAGGGGCAGAGAGAGAGGGAGACACAGAATCGGAAACAGGCTCCAGGCTCTGAGCCATCAGCCCAGAGCCTGACGCCGGGCTCCAACTCACGGAGCGCGAGATCGTGACCTGGCTGAAGTAGGACGCTTAACCGACTGCGCCACCCAGGCGCCCCGTGAGAAGTGTTTTTAAATGCCCAAATATATGGGTTTTAAAGGTTATCCTTCTATCATTGATTTCTAAGTTAATGTCTTTGCCCTAAAGTATGATCAGTGTGTGACGCTTCTTAATCGTTGACTTTCATTTTACCCCCTTTGCATGTCCTTGCCATTAACAATTCTTGTCAGCTTCCTCTTCTGAATATACCCAAGATATGAACACTGTTTGCCACCTTCCTTACTACCATGCTACTCCATGTCACTATCATCTGTCACCAAGACTACTAACACAGACTCCCACATAGTCATTCTGTTTCTCTTTTCCTCCTACAGGTTATTATTCTTCTGAATAAAAGTCAAAGTCTGTTCAGTAGTCTGTAAGACACTACATGATCTTTGCTCACTCATCTTTACCCTTTGGTAAAGGGTCATTTGATCACCTTCTTAATCAATACATTCTAAAAATACCAGCTCATTAATCATGTCCTGATCATGCCAGCAATGTGTCCCTTTCAAGGCCTTAGAAATTTTTATTTTCTTCTTGTAAAATGCACTTTCCTTTAAAATCCTAATGTTTCTATTTGCTTTCTCACCTCCTTTAACTTATTGCTCAAATATTACATTCTCAGTGAGGTCTCTAAACACTCTTTTATAAAGGTCAAGCCCTTTTACCAGGCACTCCCTATGAGCCTTCCTAATATTTTTGTTTTTCTATAGCATTCATCACCACTGACATACCAAATATGTCACTAGAATATAAGTGCCATGAGGGCAATAATTTTTGTAATATTTTATAAGTCTCATTATAACATTTCTTGCAACTAGAAGTCTACCTGACAGTGAGCAATTTATAAATATTAAGTGCCATAATGTACAAAAAACAATAGCCCCAAATAATGGATGATTCAAACATAAATGATTAAATCAGAAATAGACACTTGATTAAAAACAATATATTTAATAATTACAAAAGTTGGCTTCTAAAACATGTATAATAGATCATTATCTAGAAAACACATTTAGAAGGACAAGTATGTAAATTAGAAAGTATAATTCAGAATAAGAATACATAAAAATGACAAAACAGGAAGTGAATAGTCTATATTATGTGGAAAACAGTTATGAGATATGATGTATAAATATATGTTAAAAAATTTGAAAAATTTTTTTTCAAATTTTTATTTAAATTCAAGTATACTATTGTTGATAATGCTTCTATAAACATTATAAACATTGGGGTGCATATACCCTTTTGAATATGTATTTTTGTGTCATTTGGGAAAATACCTAATAGTGTAATCGCTGGATCATAGGGTAGTTCTATTTTTAGTTTTTTGAGGAACCTCCGTACTGTTCTTTAGAGTGGCTGCACCAGTTTACATTCCCAACAAAAGCACAAGAGCGTTCTCCTTTTTCTGCATCCTCACCACCACCTGTTTCCTGAGTTGTTCATTTTAGACATTCTGACAGGTGTGAGTTGGTATCTCATTATGGTTTTGATTTGTATTTCCCTGATGATGAGTGATGTTGAGCATCTTTCCATGTGTCTCTTAGCCATCTGGATGTCTTCTTTGAAAAGTGTCTATTCATGTGTTCTGCCCATTACTTAACTGGATTATTTGTTTTTGGGTGTTGAGTTTGACAAGTTCTTTATAGATTTTGGATACTAACCCTTTATCAGAATTGTCATTTGCAAATGTCTCCTCCCATTCCATAGGCTACCTTTTAGTTTTGTTGATAGTTTCCTTTGCTATGCAGAAGCTTTTTATCTTGATCAGGCCCCAATAGTTTATGTTTGCTTTTGTTTCCCTTACTTTTGATGATGTGTCTAGTAAGAAGTTTGCTGCAGTCAAAGGCATAGAGATTACGGCTTGTGTTCTCCTTTAGGATGTTGATGGTTTCCTGTCTCACATTAAGCCTTTCACCCATTTTGAATTTATTTTTGTGCATAGTGTAAGAAAGTCATCCAGTTTCATTTGTCCACATGTCAACGTCCAGTTTTCCCAACACTATTTGTTGAAGAGACTCTATTTTCCATTGGATATTCTTTCTTCCTTTTCAAAGATTATTTGAGCATATAGTAGTGGGTCAGTTTCTGGGTGTTCTATTCTGTTCCATTGATCTGGGTTTGTGCCAGTAGCATACTGTCTTGATGACCACAGCTTTGTCATATAGCTTGAAATCTACAGTCATGATGCCTCCAGTTTTGCTTTTTTTTTTTTTTTTCTTCAGTGTTGCTTTGGCTATTTGGGATCTTTTGTGGTTCCATATAAATTTTAGGATTATTGAAAGCTGGTGTTTTTTTTAAGTTTATTTATTTATTTTGAGAGAGAGAGAAAGAGAGAGAGTGTGGGAGGGGCAAAGAGAGGGAGAGAGAGAGAGAGAGAATCCAAAGCAGCTCTGCCCTATCAGCACAGAGCCCAAGATTGGGGCTCAAACCCGCAAATGGTGAGTTCAGGACTTGTGGCAAAATCAAGAGTTGGATGCTTAACCGACTGAGTCACCTGGGCACCCCGCTGTTAGGTTTTTGATAGAGATTGCATTAAATGTGTAGATTCCTTTGGGTAGTATAGACATTTTAACAATGTTTGTTCTTCCAATCCATGAGCATGGAATGTTTTTTCCATTTCTTGTATCCTTTTAATTTCTTTCATAAGTGTTTTATAGTTTTTAGAGTACAGACCCTTTACCTCTTTAGTTAGACTTATTCCTATGTATCTTATTACTTTGGGTGTAATTGTAAATTTGATTAATTTCTCAATTTCTTTTTCTGCTGCTTTATCAGTGTGCAGAAATTTCTGTACATTGGTTTTATATCATGCAACTTTGCTGAATTCATCTATTAGTCTAGCAATTTTTTGGTGGAATCTTTCAAGTTTTCTACATAGAATATCATATCCTCTGCAAATAGTGAAAATCTTACTTCTTCCTTTCCAATTTCTATTACTTTTATTTATCTTTGTTGTCTGCTGAGGCTATGAAAATAGTACTATGTAAAATAGTAATGGTGAGAGTGGACATCCTTGTTTTGTTCCTGACCATAGAGAAAAATCTCTGAGTTTTTCCCATTGAGGATGATATTAGCTGTGGGTCTTTTGTATACGGCCTTTATGATGTTGAGGTATGTTCCATCTATCCCTACTTTGTTGAGGATTTTTTTTTTAATCAAGAATGGATGCAGTATTTTGTCAAATGCCTTTTCTGCATCTATTGAGAGGATCATATGGCTCTTATCCTTTTTTTTTTATTAATGTGGTGTATCATGTTGTTTGATTTGTGAATGTTGAACAAGCCCTTCAGCCCAAGAATAAATCCCACTTGATTGTGGTAATTCTTTTAATGTACTCCTGGATTCAATTTGCTAGTATCTTTTCGAGAAATTTTACATCCATATTCTTCAGGAATTTTGGCTTGTGATTCTCCTCTTCAGTGGGGTCTTTGGTTTTGGAATCAAGGTAATGCTGGCCTCATAGAATGAGTTTGGAGGTTTTCTTTCCATTTCTCTTAATTGGAACAGTCTGAGAAGAATAGGCATTAACTCTTCTTTAAATGTCTGGTAGAATTCCACTGGGAAGCCACCTGGTCTTAGACTTTTTTTGTTGGAAGATTTTTAATGACTGATTCGATTTCTTTGCTGGTTATGTATCTGTTCAATTTTTCCATTTCTTCCTGCTTCAGTTTTAGTACTTGTATGTTTCTAGGAATTTATCCATTTCTTCTAGATTGCCCAGTATGTTGGCATATCATTTTTTGTAATATTCTCTTATAATATTTTTGTATTTCTGTGGTGTTGGCTGTGATCTATCCTCTTTCATTCATGATTTTATCTATTTGGGTCCTTTCTCTTTTCTTTCTGAATAGTCTGGTAATAGGGGCTATTACTTCTTTCAAAGAACCAGCTCTTAGTTTCATTGGGCTATTCTACTGTTTTTTGTTTGTTTGTTCCTATATCACTTATTTCTTGTCTAATCTTTATTATTTCTCTTCTTCTGCTGGCTTTACACTTTATTTGGTGTTCCTTTTGTAGCTCCTTTAGGTGTAAAGTTAGGTTGTGTTTTGAGACTTTTCTTGCTTTCTTGAGGTGGGCCTGTATTGTTATATACTTCCCTCTTAGGACAGGCTTTTCTGCATCCCAAAGGTTTTGGATTGTCATATTTTATTTTTTATTTGCTTTCATGTAATTTTTTATTTCTTCTTTAATTTCCTGGTTAATCAATGTATTCTTTAGTAGGCTGTTCTTTACCTTCATGTATTGGAGTTCTTTCTGAATTGTTTCTTGTGGTTGACTTCAAGTTTCATAGCGTTGTGATCTGAAAATATGCATGGTATGATCTCGATCTGCTTGTTGAGGGCTGATTTGTGACCCAGTATGTGATCTATTCCAGGATGAAATGTTCTGAATATGTCCGTTAAGTTCATCCAATACAGTGTTTCAGCCAAAGCCATTGTGCCCTTGCTGACTTTCTGCTTAGATGATCTAATGTTGTAAGTGGGGTGTTAAAGTCTCCTACTATTATTTTATTATTATCAAGAAGTTTCTTCATGTTTGTGATTACCTGATTTACATATTTGGGTTATCCACGTTGGGGGTATAAATATTTACATTGTTAGTTCTTCTTGATGGATAGACTCCTTTATTATGATATATTATATTATTATGATACAGTGCCCTTCTTAATCTCTTGTTACAGTCCTTGATTTTAAATCTAGTTTGTCTGATACAAGTATGGCTACTCCAGCTTTCTTTTGATGTCCATTAGTATCATAGATAGCTCTGTATCTTCTCTCTTTCAATGTGCAGGTATATTTAGGTCAAAAATGAGTTTCTTGTAGGCATCATATAGATATGTCCTGTTTTTTCCCCATTGTGATATCCTACATCTTTTTTTTTTTGATTGGAGCCTTTAGTCCATTTATATTCAGAGTGATTATTGATAGATATGAATTTAGTACCATTGTGTTACCTGTAAGTTGGTGTTTCTCCTGATATTCTCTGGTCCTTTCTAGTCTTTGTTGCTTTTGGTATTTCTTTCCCACTCAATGAGTCCCCTTTCATATGACCTGCAGGGTAGGTTTATTGGTTACAAATTCCTTTAGTTTTTGTTTGGGAAACTCTTTATCTCTCCTTCTATTCTGAATGACAGCCTTGCTGGATAAAGTGTTTTTGGCTGCATATTTTCCCCATTCAGCATGTTGAATATTTCATGCCACTCCCTTCTGACCTTCCAAGTTTCTCTTGACTAATCTGCTGCAAACCTGATTTGTCTTTCCTTGTAGGTTAAGGACTTTTTTCCCTTGCTACTTTCTGGATTCTTTCCTTTTCTGTTTATTTTGTGAATTTGACTATCATATGTCTTGGTGCAAGCTGGCTTTTGTTGAATTTGATGGGGGTTCTCTGTGCTACTGGATTTTGATTTCTGTTTCCTTTCCCAGATTAGGGAAGTTTTCAGCTACAATTTGCTCAAATAAATCTTCTGCCACCTCCCCTTATTTTTTCTCTTTTCTTTTTTTCTGGGATTCCTATGATACGAATTTTAATATGCTTTATAAAGTCCCTGAGTTCTCTAAGTGTACATTGTGATCCAATACTTTTCTTTCCCTCTTCTTTTCAGCATATTTTATCTTCTATATCACTGACTTGTCCCTCTGCTTCACCCATCCTCATTGTCATTGAATCCAGTTTGTTTTGCATCTTGGTTATAACCTTTTTTATTTTGGCCTAACTAATTTTTTGTTCTTTTATCTCTGCAGTAAGGGACTCTCTAGTTCTATGCTTTCCTCAAGTCCAACTAGTATCTTTATGACTGTTATTTTAATTTTTTTAATGTTTATTTATTTTTGAAGGAGAGAAACACAGAGCATGAGTGGGGGAAGGGCAGAGAGAGAGGAAGACACAGATTCTGAAGCAGGCTCCAGGCTCTGAGCTGTCAGCACAAATCCTGATTCAGGACTGAACTCACAAACTGTGAGATCATGATCTGAGCCAAAGTCAGAAACTTAACTGAATGAACCACCCAGGCATCCCATGATTATAGTTTTAAATTGTGAATTAGACATCTTATATATCTGCATTGCTTAAATCCCTGGCTGTAACTTCCTCCAGTCCTTTCTTTTGGGATAAATTCTTCCATCTTGTCGTTTTGTCTAGGTCACTGTTTTTTTTGTGTGATTCTTGGGAAAGCCCGTTATATTCTTGTTCCTGAGAGTAATGGCTATATTAAGAAGAAGTCCTATATTATCTTGGGTCTGGTGCTTCAGAAAGTGTTTCAGAGCACTCTGCTGTTGTGCTTTGGCTGCTCCTTCCCTCAGATCAATCCTCTGCAGAGTTTCTCCTTGCCTGCACAGGGTAGGTCCACTGTGTGGATCTTGTCGACTGTGTGGCAAGTTTTAACTAGGTGTGTTTTGGTCTGCTTGTTAAAAGAATCTAGATCCTATTTCCCTTAGAGCTGAAGCTTTGCAGCACTCTATAATCAGTAGGCTTGGTGCATGTGAGGGGTTTATGTTGGTCTTCTGGGGGAAGCCTTGCTGTGCTGATTCTCAGGTGGACTTACCATAGTGGAGATGCACCTGTAAGGCACAGGGGGGTGGGGCTTGGTGTAAGCACCTCTAGCCTCCACTCAGTGGCTCCTAGTTGCTCACTGAAATAGGTCAGTGCTGATGGGTGGAGGGAAAATGGAGTTGCCCTGCTCTCATACCCAGAGTGGGGAGTTCATGCCTGCCACTCTTCAGGAAGTCCTCACAGAAGAGTGAACAATCTCCCTTCTTGTGCCCCAGCTTGCATTGGATCTTTGCCTTCACCCTGTCTGTGTCCTAGCTGCCTGCCTGCGAGTTCTCCTGTGTTTATCTCATGCCCATGGCTGGGCTTCAAAACTCGAAATTTTAGAGACCTGGCACGGCGCAAGTCATCACTGATCCTTTGGGGGAGGGCCTGTTCACACTGTGGCCAGTGCTGGTTTGTTCCAGAAATGCAGATGCATGAGTGCACAGTGGCTGGAGGTGATGGTAAAGTGCAGCAAAAAGCCATCACCAAGGTTTGCTGCTCTCAGCTGGTGTCTCTGTTCCTATGTTAGTGAACAGAGCAGCACGTTGGCACCCACCAGCTATTTTGTCCCTGGAGAGGCTGTGTCACCACTCCCAAATACGCTACAGGAAGGGGAATTGTTTCTCCCTGTCTCCCTCAGGTCTCCCTCAGACCATGTTGCCTGCTTCTGGGCCTCTGCCTTCCTCCACTACAGGAACACTGCTACACCTGCCAGGCATGCCCCCCATACCTCCACCCTCCCCGCAATGGTGCAGACCTCCAAAACTTCAGGCTTTGCATTCTGTTGCTCATAGAAACTGTGGTAATTATCCCCTCTTCTTTTTCTCATCAGTGGTTTTGGAGAGGAGTTTTTCTTGTGCGGTTTTCTGTGTGCTGTTTTCACTTTTTCTCTCCCTCTCTCTTTCCCTCTTGCTCCCCTCCATGATCAGGGCTCCCTCCCCTCCACAGCACCTGCAATTCTTTTCTCCCCCAAATCGACTCTCTGGAGCTCCTAGCTTCCACCGTGTGGCTGTTTTTCTATCTCTGGATGTGCAGCTTGTTCTCTCAGTCCTCAGATTAATTTCTTGGGTGTTCAGAATGATTTGATATTTATCTGGCTGTGTTGGAGGGATGAAGCATACTCAAGGTTCCCTTTCTCCTTTGTCATCTTAACTCTTCTCCCCTAAATTTAAAAATTAAAAAAAATTTTCTGATAAATTAAAATTATTGAAATTAACACTTCAAAAACTAGAAAAGCGTACTTGCCTACAAACAGGACATTTCCAACTTTATCTGGCAAGCATAGGACCTTTCCTGCCATCACAGCATATCTGCTTCAAATGTCTTTGCAACTTGTTTGTCTCTTGACTCAGAGAATCACTCTTATTTCATCATCCTTTGTTAAACTTTAACCCTTTCCATTTCAATTAACCTAGAATTAACCCAATGGAATTTTTTTCTCCGTACATTTTGATTTGACAACCTGTATCAAACGACTCATTTTTGCTAATTTTGCACCAATAGCTACAAGGGCTTCACTTAGCATTATTGCAGGTTTTTGGTCTCAGTCCCAAAGGGCATGCAGGATGCTGGGCAGTCCACTATTCAAAGGCTTCTTAGGCCTTCTGGCTGTAGTTGGCAACAATGATCGGTCCCTTCCAGCTGATATCATTGAAAGGTTTGCAGGAGAGTACAAATTGCTAGGTCAAGAAGTTCCAGGTTCATGACTAATACTCGTGTTTTCAGGTTTAGTGTTAGGAAGGCCATGATGTCATCACATATTAAAATGACATGAACTCTCTTCATTTGTCTGATTGTAAAGAAACTTCCCTGAAATGGAAACACATCAGAGGTTTCTCCCCCAAATTCCTGCAACTATTACAAACTTCTCCTGCCAAGACCAGATGGAGAAGCCTGTGCTACTGGCAATCCATACTCACCATGGGCTCATGCCCACAGAGCAGGTGCACTGTCACGCTCAGGAGCTACAATCCTTCTGCATCAGATGAAGCTATTGTATCCACATGTCTGACATCCAGAGGGGCTGTCGTACAATTGCAGGTATGCTCAGGTCTCTGTCAAGAGGATGTGATGAAACTGATCTGAGGAAGGGGTGTTTTGCAAATCTCAGAACAAGTGTTCTTGCTCTAGAATGATATACTTTTAGAGTAAGAAGTGATGGACTATCCGATGAACCAAGCCCTTTTCTGGCAGTTATCACATCTATCACACACCCAGAGCCTCCTGCTTTGAAGTAAACTAATGCTCACTGGAGTAGCCAGTGGCTGGGAAAACTATCCCATAGGTAGACACATGACAAAATGGCCATGGGGGGGGGGGTGGTGCTAGGAGTGAGGCCATTTACAATGCCTTCTGAACATTTTTCTGAAGGGCTGGCTTTGTGTTTTACCCATCCCTGAGAAAAGCCCACCTTCACCAAATATCTATTAAGTTGAACAAAGTCCATAATAATATGAAAAAACATTACTAAACTGGAAACATTTCAGGAAATATATGGAACCTTTTTGATATAGGACACCTCAAACCAATGGAGTCAAGGACCTAATAACTATAAAGAAAAATGCTGCTTGATAAGTAAATGGAAAATATCCCCAGTAGAACCTCCTTAGCAATTTCAGCACCAAACTTCAGAAGAACACACGGCAGCCACAGATCAATTTTTGTATGATCTTGATTACGTCAAAATTTATGAGAACTCCTTCAGGTGCTGGAGACCATACAAAACAGATTAAAAAACAACAACAACAAAAAACAAACAATGTTAAGCCATGATTTGAGGGTTGAGACTACATTCTGTGTTCCAAGATTTCCACTTTTGGGCATGACATGGATTTGTATGTCAATTAACTAGAGACATGTGCAGGAGCATTAAAAACTAAAAATGATAATGCCCACGGTATTAGTTTCCTACAGGTGCCGTAAATGGGGTATAAGTACCACATAATGGGGTGGCTCAAAACAATAGAAGTTTATCAACTCACAATTCTGGAGGCTACACGTTCAATCTCAAAGTATCATGAGGTCCATGCTTCCTCTGACACTCACAGTAAAACTGTTCTTTGCTCCTTTCCAGCTTCTTAGGGTTTGTTGGTAATTCTTGGTGTACCTTGGCTTGTAGCCCTAACACTTCAATCTCTGCCCCTGTTATGACATGGCATCTGTCCCTCACATGTCTGTGTGCTTGTGTCTCTCACTTTTTATATGAGTATTAGTCATAAGGGAATGCATTCCCATTCTACTCCAGTATGAATTCATCTTAACTGGTTATATCTTTAGCCCCTATTTCAAATTAAGATCACATACTGAGGTTTTGAAGTTTAGGACTTTCAACATATCTTTTGGTGGGAAAGGTGGAGAGATGCAATTCAATCCATAACACCCATATGTCCTTGGGGGAAAAAAATCCTGAAAATGTTGTCTTACAAAGAGAGAAATTAGTTACGGTAATTAATTACAAGGAAAGAAAGGATTTTTAAAAAATTTTTTTAATGTTGATTTTATTTTTAAAATTTTTTTTACTGTTTTTAAATTTATTTTTGAGACAGAGAGAGACAGAGCATGAGCAGGGGAGGGGCAGAGGTGGGGGGAGACACAGAATCCGAAGCAGGCTCCAGGGTCCGAGCTGTCAGCATAGAGCCCCACGTGGGGCTCGCACTCACAGACGGCAAGACCATGACCTGAGCTGAAGTCGGACGCTTAACCAACTGAGCCACCCAGGGGCCCTAGGAAAGAAAGGATTTAAAGGAGATGGTTTAAACAATTAAACCTGGCACAGCTAAATGATGTCAATGTTATAAAGCAACGTACATAGTAAAGTGAAAGTAAAGATGCTTAATATAAAAAATTAAAAGTCTATACACGAAATTAGAGAAAATGCCTGTAAAATATTAGAAGATGTGTTAGAAAACAGAAAGCATAAAAGGATCTTAAACTTTTCGTCTTTCACAGCTAAGGATATGGAATGTTACATTGTTTACATTACCATTATTTTTCAAATTTATTTTTTTATACTTAAAGTTAACTACAACCAGAATCAAGATAAAATTTTTTCACTTCAAATCACAAAAATAGCATATAAGAGTATGAAGAACACATGATCAGTATAAACACAGATAAAGAAAATGTCAGAAAAAGCATAAACAAGAGTAAGTGTAAATCAGAAGACTAAACATACCCATCTACATATAAATACATATTAATGTTCATATTAATACGCACAATTAAAATCATATTAAAAGCCACATATTGAAATATAAGATAAAATGTGGCTTATACATAAGGAAGCACCTGAGCAAAATAATAGAGAAACAGTTTTAGAAAAAGAAATACACAAGAATGTACTGCAATGTAGCAGAGAGCATGGTGGGAAGTTTTGGTGATGATGGAGATAATTCTGAAATGAGACATAGTAGACCATAATGGACAAAGTACAGAGAATTCACTAAGACCAGCGCAGCGGTTTAGGTTATATTAATAAAATTGTCTTATGTATGTATGTAATGGGTAGTAGGACAGGCATATATTTTATTTAGAAGTGTTTCACTTTTGAGGCTCCTGAGTGGCTCAGTCGGTTAGGTATCTGACTCTTGGTTTCAGCTCAGGTTTCATAGGTTTGAGCCTGCATCGGGCTCTGTCCTGAGAGTGCAGAGCCTGCTTGAAATTCTGTCTCCCTCTCTCTCTACCCCTGCCCATTCTCACTGTCTCTGTCTCTCTCTAAATAAATAAATTAAAAAAAGAGAAGTGTTTCACTTTTCCAAGTCTTCTTTAAAAAATTTTTTTTTTAAGTTTATTTGTTTTTGAGAGAGAGAAAGAGAGAGAGACACAGTGCAAGCTGGGAAGCGGCAGAGAGAGAGGGAGACACAGAATCCAAAGCAGGCTCCAAGCTCTGAGCTGTCAGCACAGAGCCTGATGAGGGGCTCAAACTCACAAACTGTGAGCTCATGACCTGAGCCAAAGTCAGATGCTTAACTGACTGAGCCACCCAGGCACCCCCCAAGTTTTCTAGTTTGCTAGTTTTCTTTATAGTGTTATGTTTATTTTCAGTCCCCCCCCCATTCTGTCTGGTTAGAATGGTAATGTCTTCCTTGTTAATTAAAGAGAACTATTTAAATCTAAATAAATTTAAAAAAAAGTGGTGGATTTTACAAGGAATTATGTATGACATTTGCAAACTTTCATGTGAAATGCCACATCAAAATAAAACTAAAACTGGGGTGCCTGGGTGGCTCAGTTGGTTAAGCATCTGACTTTGGCTCAGGTCATGATCTCACGGTTCCCGAGTTCAAGCCTCCGGTCGACCTCTATGCTGACAGCTCAGAGCCTGGAGCCTGCTTTGGATTCTGTGTCTCATTCTCTCTCTGCCCCTCTCCCATTTGTGTTCTGTCTCTCTCTGCCTCTCAAAAATAAATGTTAAAAAAAATTTAAAAAATAAAACTAAAACTGTTTAAAAATATAAGAAGAAATTGAAAACCTCTCTTTAAAAATTTTTTTTAATGTTTATTTTTGAGACAGAGAGAGAGAGAGAGAACGAGCAGGGGAGGGGCAGAGAGAGAGAGAGGGAGACACAGAATCCTAAGAAGGCTCCAGGATCTGAGCTGTCAGCACAGAGCACAATGCGGGGCTCAAACCCACAGACCGTGAGATCATGACCTGAGCAGAAGTTGGTCGCTCAACTGACTCAGCCACCCAGGCGCCCTGGAATTGAAAAACTCTTAATTGCTACTTGCTACTCTACCTTTCCCTCTTATTTCTTTAATAGATAAATAGGCAATGGTAAGTAAGGGTAGAAGGGTTTGAAAAATCTAATCAATAAGTTTGCCTTAATAGGTTTATTTAGAATTTTGTATCTGGTGAGCAGAAAGTATATGTATTTTGCAAATATATAAGAAATAATTATAAAAACAAATCAAAGTTTTTAATCAATTACAAAATATAAAAGTATGACCGGTAACATTCAATGACAATGAGACTATCTAGATGTTAGTAACAAAAGTGTAGACAATCCAAAACAAAATCCAAGCCATTGGAAATTTTAAAATGAAAACAACACCAACAATAGCAACCATCACATGTACATACATTAGGGTGAAGACAAATTAAAACTTTGATTCCAGACTATTTAAGAAATACCCACTGTAAAAATATTAAACATTGAAAAGGCATGCTATAATCTTCTTACTGTGTTTTTTTAAAGAAATGAATATGAAATCAATTATTTATGCCAAGAAGTGAGAAAAGAATAAAATAAATGTAAGGAAAATAGGTAAAGGGAATTAAAATGATAAGACAGAAATTAATTAATTTAAAATAATTATTTTAATTAATTTAGAATGAATAAAAATAAACTGAACAAAGCTTTGTCCCAGTGTGAGGGGGGAAGTATCATTGTATATTTAGATCACAGACTCACTCGCAATGCTTTAAAAGACACGTGCCCAGGTTCCTACAAGAGATCCTGGTTTATGTGATCAGTGCTACAATTTTTATTATTTTTAACAAAGCTCCAGAGTTGATGTTGATGTGTTTCTCAAAGGACAATAAATGTGGGCTTCCTTTAAAAGGAACAACAAAAAACCCTCAATGTATCCTATGATGATTTTTTCGTTATTTTTTCGTAATAATCCTATGATTATTTTTGTTATGTGTTTTGTATATGTATAAATTCTTTTTGCTAATAGTTCTTACACATCTGTAAAACCACATGCATGCTAAGTACTTACCATAACCAAAGCCACATTAATTCATAGTGACTGGTGATGTTGGGCACATCTAAAATGTTGTTGGAATTCATAGATGGAAGATGACATTTTGCGTTTTATATTTTCCTCTCCTACCTCTTAATCTTGAGCGTCAAGACATCATACAAAGGAGTCATCGCCGTTACCATGTAAACCACTGTCACATTATTTAGATGTGATCGTCACCTTAGTTGAGCACTTCAGAAAAAATTCCATTTACGAAAATCACTACGTATTGACCAGTATCCCTACTGCTGAAAGCATGTTCCAAATTGGCACAACGATAACTGAATTCTGCATCAGCACATTGAGGTCCAACTGCTCAGTTTCTTTGTCCTGATTACGCTGACCTGTTCTGCATGCTAACTCAGTTCTCCCGCTGCATCTTTCTATTGTAGCAACTTCGAGACCTTCATTAGTCCCATGCGCTGTCATACCGCTTAGCCTGTGCTTGGCTCGGGGCATTGTTCTGCATTAAGTCCGCCTCTGTTCTCCTATCATTAGCACACAATAATTAAAATAACACATTCACCACTGCTGTGAGGGGTCTCATAATGTCAAGGCAGGATCTCAACGGAGGCAGCTCAAGCCTTACATTATTAGAAGGCTTTTCAAGGGCAGAAGTTTGTCTTTACAACTGGTAACCCAAGTATATCAGGGATGGGCTTAATGGTTGGCATTTTCACATCTGGCCTTTGCCCATTTAACGGGATCCACACAAATTTATTTATCACAATATCAATCTTATGTCATGCATCGTTACATTATCCATTGGTAACACAGCGGTTGTAAATACAAATGTACACTCAGATACTGGATTATAACGCAGTTCTTGGTTATAAGATGATCCAAGATGTACCAACATTATTAGTTTTTGGCATTAACAACATAATCAATATATAAAGTTCAAAAGTCCACGAAAAACTCACACACCCTTGAGAGTATGTCTACTAACATCGCATAGTCCGGGGAACAATCTGAGAAATGCTGCTTATCTGGATGTCTAGATTTGCATAGACAATAACAGTACAAATTTCTAGGCCTACAACCCTTGCTGGGCTCAACCACAGCCCAATATTCAAGGGTCAGATATTTCCTTTTGGGTCTTGGTTTTGACAGCACATCTGCCCCTTCAGACTCAGATGTCTACCTCAGCTCGCCAAAATGAAAGCCCTACTTGCTGCTTTGCCTGGTTCCCTTGTTGTGGTTTCTTGTTCTGACTTTTGTTTTCCTGATCCTGTCATATTGAGCTGGCCAGATAGTCAACAAAAAATTGAGTTTCTGTTATACTCTAGGCCTAGTTCTAGACGCCAAGGTGGATAAGAGGAGGACTCTGACCAAATAAGAATCAGAGAAGTCAGGTAAGAGGGGATAGCACTTAAATAAATACTAGAGAAAGACAAACAGCACGCCTATGGAAAAGCATGGAATGGGAAACGTATTTTAAAACATCTTTAAAATGCTATCTATTTCATAATCTTTATAATTTCCCATTCTCAGTGAGAATAATCTATAATTTTCATAATTATAGAGAAATAATGAAGAGAAATGAGAAATAATCTATAATTTTGCACTTTTGGCATTCTCTATCTGATCAATTATTCACTTTAGTGAATCCCAAATGGTTTCTAAAAGAATATTCTGGCTCTACCATTCACCCACTCTTAATCATACACAAACTGGCTTTATCCAGGTAGGATTTCTTCTCAAGTGTCATGGTAAAATCATGCTATGTTTTTAGGGTATGCATGCTGAATTTCAGGTTGGGTTGTTGCTTTCTTAGACTGACTCTTAGATTTGGATGTGCGTATAAATTTTATAATGTCATTTGAATTTGAGCATAAAATATTGCTACTATTTGATTTTAATTTTTTTCAAGAGAGATTGTAGAAAACTAGCACCTCTAGAAGGAACATACTTCTTTTTTTAAAAAATTTAAATCCCTCTATTGTATCAGTTATTATATATTTAATGAAAATAGATCTCACTACGAAATGCTCTGTCAGCCAAGTCAGTCGGATTGCAAGTAAGTTTGCACCACCAACCCAACTCAAACTCATTACGCACACTTCAAAAACATTTCATTTACATCATAAAATATCACAGAGTGAATAGAGGAAGAGACCTTGTTTAGCAACACATGTGTGAGGATTGGTTCTTTTCAAGAACAATCCACATTCTCACACTACTCTGTAGATTTCTTTGTGTCTAGTCATAACAAAATGAGAAGGAGAACATACTTTAATTTTTCTAGTTCTTGTCAAAACACTGTCAGAAGTGACATTTGGGCATCATCTCAAAAGTTTATGAAAAGAACAGTAAGTTAAATCTCCTCTCAAAAAAGAAGGAAATATGAAGATAAAAACAAATTAATTAAAAAGGAGATTAATGTATGATAAAGAAAATTAACAAAAAAATGTTTTTTAAGGTAATAAAATTCCTTTTGTTAAGAATTTATCATTTTTTAAAAGTGAAGATTGACAATCTTTGTAGTTTAATTGAAATAATCTCGTGTGTTAATATTTAATGAAATTATAGATCTACTTAGTTTGAAATCCATTTTCTTATGGATTGAAAGAGTTGAAAACCATTGGTCTTCTGTTTGTCCTCCTGTTCTGTTTCCTTTTCTTTCCTTTCTTGTTTCTTTGGAGTGACAAGGAACTTTTTATTATTTATCTCTATTAATTGTTGTAATACCTTTTTGGGGGGTTCTTTTAGTGGCTTCCCTAGAGTTTATAACATATGCCTTTGTCTTATAAGAGTCTATCAGAAGGTAATACTTTTATCATCCTAGATGATGCAAACACTTCAGAATACATTTACTGTATATTTACCTTTCCATCTTTTGTGTTCTTTTCATATATTTTAATTTATAATTATTTTACACCACACAACATATTATTGTTGTTTGATAAACTAACATTCATTTAGGTTTATGTATTTATTCTTCCCTTTGCTTTCATTTCTTTATACATTTCTGTTCTGATTAGAATCATATTTCTTCTGGGGGGCCTCTGGGCAGCTCAGTAGATTAAGTGTCCAACTCTTGACTTTGACTCTTTGATTTTGACTCTTGATTTTGATCTCATGGTTTGTGAGTTCGAGTCCTGCATCAGGCTCTGTGCTGACAGCATGGAGTCTGCTTCGGATTCTCTTCTTTCTCTCTCTCTGCCCCTCCCCTTCTCGCTCTCTCTCTGTCTCTGTCTCTCTCAAGATAAATAAATAAACATTAAAAAAAAGAATCATACTTCTTCTGTATCAAGAACTCCTTTTAGTGGATAGTTCTTTTGGTGAAGTCTGCTGATATATTGGTACCTTAATATTAATCAAATTCCAAACTTCTGATTTTATCAGTTTTTTAGATTAATGTCATTTTTCTTTTCTAGAACTCACTTGAGGATTCCACATTGCATTTAGTGTCATGTTTCCTTACTCTCTAGTCTGTGACAGTTCCTCAGTTATTTTATGTTTCATGACCTTGTCACTTTTGAAAAATATTTGGTATTGTCAGTTTTGTTTTTGTTTCTAAGCAATTCTCTTAGTTGTATAATGGTATTTATTGTGGTTTTAGTTTCCCTATTTTTTTTTCAGTTGATTTATTCATTTTTGAGAGAGAGACTGTACGTGCATGTGAGCTGGGGAGGGGCAGAGAGAGAGGAAGAGAGAGAGAATCCCAAGCAGGCTCTGTGCTATCAGCTCGAACTCATGAACCATGAGATCATGACCTGAGCTGAAATCAAGAGTCAGAAGCTTAACCAAAAGAGCCACCCAGGTGCCCCTAGTTTCCATTTCTTATGTTGAGCCTTCCTTCATGTATTTATTTGCCACCTATATATCTTTTTTATTAAGTCTATTTATAAATCTTTTGCTCATTTAAAAAAATTAAGTTGTTTATTTTTAAATGTTAAGTTAAAAAATTTTTAAGTTCATATATTTATTTATTTATGTGAAGAGAGAGAGAAACTGCAAGCAGGTGAGGGGGAGAGAGAAGGAGAGGAAGTTTCTGGAAGACAGGTTCCACCAGAACAAGCGAAACATCCAATAACATGAAGACACAGGAAATAGGAACGAGAAGAGGCAACAGATGAGAGAAGCTCTGAGGATTCCAAAATAATTTTGAGGGCAATATTGAACTCTAAACAGACTCAGCGAACAAAGAATCCCACGTTGTTCCTGCTCTACCTTCTGCACCCCGCGGCCTGAATTGGATGAGATCACTAGGTTGGTCACCCCGTAAAAGTGTTTTCCTCAGAATTAAGCCCAAGAGTTGGAGTTTGGCTATGTTAATTAAGCTTAGAAGAAAACATACCCTGTTGGTACTCCATCCCCAACCATATCACTGGGACCGCATTACTACCTTTCTACAGACTCCAGCTTTTTCACAGGATTTACTTCTGACTTGACCACTGCTTTCCCCAAATGGGGCTTTGTGATGTCTCAGGGAAACTGAAGCCACATGGTAATCCGGGGAGAGATGCTGATGATCCTGTCTTATCCCGAAGCCTTGATTAATAGTGGCAGAATTGGCTTTTCCTGAGATAGCACCTCTGAAACTTCTAAATGGCATACTTATGTATAGACATGTACATAGGAAAATCAAAAATAAAGGAAGGGATTAATGAAGGATCCAACACGGTGATCACCTCTGGAAGGGGCAGAGAAGTGGTATAAAAAATCAGGAAGGGGGCACCTGGGTGGCTCAGTCGGTTAAGCGTCCGACTTCGCTCAGGTCATGATCTCATGCTCCGTGGGTTCGAGCCCCGCGTCGGGCTCTGGGCTGACAGCTCAGAGCCTGGAGCCTGTTTCAGATTCTGTGTCTCCCTCTTTCTCTGACCCTCCCCTATTCATGCTGTCTCTCTCTCTCTGTCTCAAAAATAAATAAATGTTAAAAAATTTTTTTTTAAAAAATCAGGAAGGCATCTCCAAGGCACTGGTAATGTTCTATTTCTTAAACCGGGTAATGTGTATATGGCATTTGTTTTATTGCAGTTCAAACTGCCACAGGCAAACACACACATACAAACATATACAAACACACATCATTATACTCTTTTCTGTATATACTATACAATTAAGAAGACAATTTAAAAATTTAAGTCTTATGGTGTCTGGGTGGCTCAGCTGGTAAAGCATCCGACTTCAGCTCAAGTCATGGTTTGTGAATTTGAGCCCTGCATCGGGCTCCGAACTGACCTGACCAGAGCCTGCTTGGAATTCTCTCTCTGTCCCTTTCTCTCTGCCCCTCACTTGCACACTCTCTGTCCCTCTCAAAATGAATAAATAAACTTAAAAACAACTAAAAAAATTAAAGTCTTTTAAAAATCCTTACATAGAAAATTTAAAAAATAGAAGCTCTGGCAGATGTCTCTGGACTCCCCAAAGGCCTGCTATAGTTCACATTTTTTTTGCTCCACTAATGAAATTTGTATTCAAATGTTATGTAGTACTTTCATTGACTTTGATCTCCTATTTTTAAACACAAAATCTTTCTATGCAAAAATAAACATGTTGATATAAAGTGGAGAGGAAACCAGGTCAGAATTTGAAGAAGGGCATTTAATTTCATAATACCTCAGATCATTGGTCTCATGCCAAGAACACTTACAAATATCTCTTTCCACCAGGAATCTGTTCTTTATTTTCTTTCATTTTCTTTGCTGGTTTTATGACTGGTCACTATAACAGCTTCCTCCACATAAAGGTTTATTTAAATTTGATCAAAATCTATTTTTTTCTTTGCAGATGGAGGCAAAGACGACATTTCTTTCAACGAAAAAAATAGTACAGATCACAAAACCAATGTGTTAACTAGCTGCAGAGTATAGGAAACTTGACCTAATTTGTGGACACGTCTGTATGGAGAAACGCACCAAAAGTGATGATGGAACACATTGAATTAATTATTTAGAAAGTTCCAATTTATACATGGTAGGACAAAATGGCCATTAACTAAAGTTGTGAAATGCTCTACATGCTCATCATTCTGTTCTCTGACAGTTTTCCCTGATCTCGATTCTTGTGAGATGTTTTTGTTTTCTTTTTTGCATGTGGAATTCATTTTAATTTTGTACAAAGAGGGAGCCAAGACTGTGTCATGTAAATCTTTTATTCCCCAACTTACCACACATGTGTAACTTCTGTTCTAGTGTGCTATTCTATGTGAATAAGGAAATGATACTCCATTATTCGGAAATAACATAAATTCAGGAGTATCTTCCTACTACTGAAATTCAGTCCCTTGGGGGCTAGATCAGTAGGATGTGTTTACTGATAAATCAGGTGAATTAAATTTTGGAGTCGTCTCATTTGCTAAGGAGACCGTTGAGTGGATTTGCACTAGACTCACTGCTGTTTTACGATCTTCCCAATCAAGAGAATACCTTATTTAACAGCTTCATTATTGTCATGTTTTTATATTGAGAAGGCTTAGCTTAGATGGTGAATTGAGGGATCATGAAATCTCAAAAGTTCTGAGAGAAAGATAAATATTTGAATACTACTTCTGAAAAAAAAGATTCATTAGAACTTTCCCTTGGCTTTTTCTGTGAACACCTCCCTCTATTATGGGTTAGATGAGTGCACGATGATGTAGAAGTTGTCTGAGGAAATTTTCACTGGCATCAAAAGGATAAACAAAATCTTCCAAATTCTAGAAGCCAAATTGGTCTTTTTTCTTGCTTCATTACCTTGGGACCTTAAGTAGAATAGTTTTCAACAAATAGGGTGTTTGTATGATATAAGTGCATATGTTTTTTAAACTCTATAGAATATATGTTATTTTCAATAAATGTCTTGATAATTTCCTAGTTATCTTGGCATTAGCACTGACTTCCATTCATTGGACATCTTCTCATAGGATGCCATACACCCTCATTATAACACTTCTGTTTGCTGTTAACTGCTGTAACTTCTATGAGGTCATAACCTGGTTCTTATATCCCCAATTGAGCCATTATTGAATGCCTCAAATATATCTATTGAGTATATAAATGAACTATTGAGTAAGACTTACTAAATTCATTATGGTAATGTTAGGTATGCTTTATAAATCAAAAAAATAAATAAAAATATTTTCCATTCAGAACCAAGCCTGACTCATTGGAGTCTGGCATTTCTGAAAATATGTTCTACATAAAACTAGTTCTGTGAGATTCTAACAGCAAAACAAAACAAAACAAACTGTCCTTTTATTTCATAATTAAAGCAATTTGGAGAATTGGAAGTTGCTAGATTAAGCGAAACTAAACAGATGACTTTAGTATGGGACACAGAAATACATTCAGTAGGTGCAAATCTGTTAAGTACAGTGTAAAGCTCTGAGTGGATAAAGGAGGGAGCCCAAAACTGACTGAGAATCCATCATGAATTACCGTCTAGTGGCACATTAGCATTTTCCGCCAGCCTACCCAACGAGGGAGGCTTACCTATGATGAAGGCAGGCCTACCTCACAGATGAAGCAACTGAGACCTTGGAGGGATGAAAAGTCAGCATGGCTAATCCATGCGGTAAGACAGGCATCTGGTGTAGATTCACCTGATTCCAGTGCCTAAGTTTGTTCCACTGATTTCCTAAAATTTACAACTTGGGCCTTTCTGTGACATCTGTCTTCAAGACTGTGACGAATGTACCTTCCTAGCACCAGCAGCATCCTTCAAAGAAGTACTGGGAAGTGTCCTGCCTCCATGGCCCCTTGTTAGAGAACCTGTCCCTTTGGTGCTCCTTAGAGAGAGTACTCAGCTCCAATCACCTGTGAGACTGCTTATATTTTCTGCCCTTAAACTCTTTGCAGACTTTCTTGTGATGATTCCTCATTCATCTAGCTTTTGTGGATTTCTCCTTTCTGAAACACTTTTCTCTAAGGCAAAGCTTTCAAAGAAGGAATACATTTGTGTTGAGCTTTTGGGGCACCTGATTGGCACAGTCGGTTAAGCAGCTGACTCGTGATCTCAGCTCAGGCAATAATCTCACAGTTTGTGAGTTTGAGTCCCGTGTCAGGCTCTGCATTGGTGGCGTGGAGCCTGCTGGGGATTCTGTCTCTCCTCCTCTCTGCCCCTCACCCACTCTCTCCAAATAAATATGTAAACGTAAAAAGTAAGAACATGTATTTTGAGCTTTTAATGTATGCCGCATACCGTGCTGATAGATTTATAGTGTGCACACACATACACGTGTACACATGTGCCCGTGTATTTGTGTGCGCACGTGTGTGCATGTGTGTGAGCCACCTTGTAAGATGACATGATGATGGCCGGTGAATGACTCACAGTCTGGAAGAGATGGCCTGGGACGTGAATGGAGGTTCCTCACTCTATAAATACATAACCGCAAATCAGTCATCAGTATTAGATGATTATATAAGACTAGCCTGGCAGGCAAGCAGAAATGAAGGCAGAAAATTATGCTAAAGCTGACACCAGGGTTTGAGGCTACCCCAAAGGCTATTTTTTGGTGGTTCCTTTCATACCTTTTCTTCAGTTTTCTCTTATGTTCTTCATCACTGTTTGCATGGGAGTGCAAACTTACTATTTATCAGTCTTTTATCTTACTATTTATCTTACTCTTTCTATTACTATTTATCAGTCTTTTATCTACAAGGAATGTTAACCGTTTGTATTTTATACGGATTGCATATGGTTTCCCCTGTTTATGTCTTTTAATTTTGTGGATGGATTCTTATCATATACATAAGATATAAATGACATACAGCTATATATAACTATTAATCAATAAGTAAGTAAATAAGCAGATAAATTCCCTACAGTTTCTCCTAACATGCTTATTTTTTCTCTCAAAGTTTTCAGTCTACTTAGATGTTAGTTTAGAGTTGTATATTCCTCACTTACTTTGGAATGTGTTTCATCATGTATATCAAATGCTTCATGTACATTTTGAAACCAGTCTGAAAACCATGTATGTATAATTAAATAAATGAATAATAATCAAGCAGAAAAAAAAATAAACAGTATGTTATCCTAGATGTTATATTCGTTTTTGTGCACTTGGCACCTGCAGGGAGAGCCAAGCTTTCCCCGGAAGCTTGTTGGATGCTGGTTGAGTCAATGCCTGGTGAATCATAATGTGCTACAAGGCTTATAGAGGATATCCTTCCTGCTCATATAGCTTTGGGAAGAAACATCTATTGAGCTGGTACCTAATGCCAGAGAGGAAGTAAAAATTACCTTCATTCTTCCCATTTAGCCAAGGAACACTTACTTTTTCATATAGGAAGAGAGACAGTTTCTTTTTCTATCATTGTGTGCAAATGCCTAACTAGAATAGGATTTTGTTGGCTCTTCCTGGGACTTCTGTTTCTTTTTTTTTTTTTTTTAATTTTTTTTTTAACGTTTATTTATTTTTGAGACAGAGAGAGACAGAGCATGAACGGGGGAGGGTCAGAGAGAGGGAGACACAGAATCTGAAACAGGCTCCAGGCTCTGAGCTGTCAGCACAGAGCCCGACGCGGGGCTCGAACCCACGGACCGTGAGATCATGACCTGAGCTGAAGTCGGCCGCTCAACCCACTGAGCCACCCAGGCGCCCCCTGGGACTTCTGTTTCTACCTGGATGAGTCATACAGAAATAAATATTTCAGTCCTTTTGATATATCCAAAAGACAAAGTGGCCATATTTAGCAAATAAAAATACAAGATGCCCAATTAAGTTTGAAAAGTAGCTCCAACTGCTTACTTTTCTGTAATTTACTGACAAAACCTGTATACGGGACATTAGAGCATCCCGACAAAGTCAATACAGGACCTCCACCCCCTTCCCCACCTCCCAAAAAAGCCCCATGCACAGAATACCACCAGATGGTTTCTCACAAGCTATGCTTCTTTTGTGCACTAGGGTATGACCTACTAATCCACTCTAGATGCTCTAAAATAGATCTTTTTGAGACACTAAATTCAGTCATATTTATTGAAGACTCACTGTATGGGAAGCACCTGCTGAGCTCTGAGAGATATGAAAATAATTGACGAACAGTATCGCTATGGACTGATTGTATCCCCTCCCCCACCAAATTTGTACTTTGAAGACATACCCCCTCCGCATACCTGCAGTGAGATAGTGTTTGGAGGTGAGGTCTTTGGGAAGTAATTAGATTTAAATGAGGTCATTAGAATTGGGCCCCATGATGGGATTAGTGTCCTTATAGGAAAAGGGAGACCAGAAATTTCTTTCTTCTGGACAACAAAAAGAAGAGATCACATGAGCATACAGAGAGATGGCAGCTGCCTACAAGGCAGGAGAAGAAGCCTCAGAAGGAAACTTATCTTGCCAGCATTCCGAACTTGGACTTCAGCCTCCAGGACTGTGAGAAATAAACTTCTATTGTTTAAGCCCCCCAGCTTATGGTATTTTGTTATAGGCACCCAAGCAGATTAATGCAGCATTATCCTCAATAAGAGGAGACAAATATTTAAACTCCGTAAGCTATCATAAAAACACCATGGAAGAGATACAATGTTGTATTACAGGTGCATTTAATTTTTAAAATGTTCTCTTTCTTCACCTCTACAACACAAGAATGTAAGCTCCGTGGGGCAGTGAGTTTTGTTTTGTTTTGCTCAGTTATATTCCCAGCACCTAGCATCTGGCACATAGTAGGCACTTTCCAAATGTTTGTCAAATAAAAGAAAGGATTACTAAAAGATAAAAAAAGGAACATAAATGAATTCTAACAGAAAGGATTAGAAAAAAATTCCAGAAAGAAGTGTTGTGAAGTTCTGCATAACAGAGGTGTCAGCATGGTTACTCCAGTCTAAGAGAATAGTGTAAACAAATATGTGAAATAGTGAATTTTACGGGAAGTCTGAAAACAGAGTAAGGTGATAACTGGAGTATATATATTAAAAATAGGTTGGATTCAGGGGCATCTGGATGGCTTGGTTGCTTAAACGTCCAACTCTCGATTTCATCCCAGGTCATGATCTTATGTTGGTGAGAGCGAGTCCCACACTGGGCTCTGAGCTGAGTGTGGAGCCTTGGGATTCTCTCTCTCCCTCTCTCATTGCCTCTCTCTCGAAATAAAAAAGGAAACTTAAAAAAATTTAAATAGCTTGGATTCATATCGCAAAGAAAGTTAAAAGTTATGATGAAGCATTTTGAACTTTATTTTGTAAATTAATATTTCTTATGCTTGCCTCCGTGGAACTAAGATGATAATGGGTTTTACATGAAAATGATCCTCTGTGGCACATATATTTAGGATAGGTTGTTTTTTAATGCCCTTCTTAAAGATCAATGAAGATAGACACTAAGGAAGGACTTCAGTAAAACCAACTAACCCACTTAACAACCAATCACACACACAAATCTCTGTTTACCTCCAGCTAATTCATCAATTTTCAAATTTATTTGGCTGTGATATCCTCAAGCACCATCTTTTAACTTGTGGACTGAATACTCTATTGAGCTCAGTTTACCTCAGGTCAGTGGAATCTGAGGAGAATTGAGTCGTGGAGTGGCATCGTCGCATTGCCTATTCTGTCCGATGACAAATTCATAAAGCAGAGATGCATGCAGAGACATGCATCTTAGTCTAGATTTGCCACTGATTCGAGCTATTCGTTCAACCTCCGTATTTTTTTTTCTTTTGCAGCTGTAAGATGAAGACACTGAATGAGACCATCTTAATATCCGTGCTCTGCTATTCCCTTGAGAAGCTTAGACTTCAGCTGGGAGAGAATAATGTCCTTGAGATCTGAGGACAAGATGACCTCAGATATGGGATGATGTTGCAACTTCCTCAGAGACCTGTTTCCAAGCTTTTACACTTCTTCTTCCTCTCTGGACGCATCATTTATATCCTGACATGAAAGAGTTGAATTGGCCTTCCATCCTGGCCTTATAGCCCTGGGGGAGCAGGTGGGGCTCTCTGGTCTTGACTTTGCTCTAAAATTTTGCCAATTTGTTTAGAATAGAGGTGTTAAGGTCAAAATTCATCTCCAGATTTTGAGATTTTTTTTCCATACCACCATCCAGTTTTCAGAATCTGAGTTTGTTCAAGCTTGATTATTATGATTAACATATAAGTAGGAGTATGACAAATAAATATTATAAGAAATAGCTGTAGACAGTTGGTCAATTGTTTAAAAAGTGACTGATTTAAATTGCTTCATTATATATAGTCAGAGAAAATAAAACAGTACAAAAGCCCTTGTTTTTAATATCATTAAATCATTATTCTCTGCTCCTTTTAATCCACCAACCTGGCAAAGTGTGAATTTTGTACCTATATATGTGAGTAAGTAATATTTCCTACCAGTCTCACTTCAAAATGGATTAGAAGTGTCATTTCTACATCCTCCTTCCAGCTATTTTTCCTCTTTCCAAATAAAACCAATGTTTAGGTATGCCTTGAATAAAAAATGCCTTAGCTATTTGTACCTATTTATTTCTACAACTCCTTGAGCTCTTGGCAATGTGCATACTGGTACTTTTGAAACAGTAGATGTTATGACACTCAAGATTATTATGCATCTCAGAGTCGTCTTGAGCTCTGACCCATGTATCTATCAACTTGCAAGCAGCTTCATGTCCTAGGGTGCCATTATTAATATCTCCAGTCGTTTTATAAATGCCATGACATAGAGGAAGTTGGGAAGGTCTAAAAAGTACAACTAAGCATTTTCTAAATCTACTTGATTTTCAGTTGCCTTTATTTTGCTCTATGCACGTGGCTCTCTGTGTCACATGTGTCTTATGTGACTCTTACTTATCCATTAAAACATAACTCCTGCTTTGTCTCCTCTAGGAAGCCTTTGTCTCCTCTAGATCTGAGCTCCCCCAATCTGGTCTAGTTTAAATGTTCTCCCTCTGCACTCCACTGTAGCTACCTTGTCACACTGCCTTGTCCTTGTTTTCTCCCTATCTCTGATCTCCACTAGCCTGATAAACTTGAGGGCATGAATTAAGTTTTTCAAAATTGAATTTTTATCTAATGCAAAGCCTGATAAATACAAGGTTAGTCAGTAAATAGTTGATGGTTAAATAAATGGAAATAGAAAATACTAAATTATCAGTAGAGGAAACGAATTCCACGATTTATTTGTACCTAAACCCAAGGCTTGCAAGAAAAACACATATACATACACGCAACTGAACAGTACAGCCTAGTGGTTATCAGGGCAGTCTACAGGGTCAAATTCTTCACATCCTTGCACCAATTCTTAGCGGTGGGTCTTTGGACAGTTTACTTAACCAGTTTGTGCTTCTGCTTTTTAAATATAAAGGAGGAGTAATAACAGTCCCTAATTCATAACGTTGTTGTGAGGAAAAACTGAGTGTGTATATACATACACTAGTATGTATATACATGAATATGTGTATATATATAAGAGTATGAGGGTATGATAAATGCTAATTATTATTTCTTAAGTAATGATAGAGATTTGGAATCCAGAGTAATTTGGCTCAGATAATTTGATGTAATTAACAGGCTCCTATATAAATAAGAAAACCTATAACTTCCATAATTCAGTGAAAAAGTCATAACTTACTCATTTGCTCAAGGCAAGAATCTGAGGATTGTCCTTGACTCATCCCAGAGTCTCACTTGCTCCACCCCCCCTCCATCCAATCGGTTACTAGGTGTGGTGATTCCATTTTGTCAATGTCTCTCAAACCTGTTCACGTTTCTCCAACCCCTTTACCTGCTGCTCTGTTCAAGGTTATGTGATGTCCTCCCCGGTCTACTTCAAGATGCCCTAATTTAATCTTGCTGCCTCCAGGCTTGTTCCTTTTTTTTTTCCATTTCCAGATGACAGTCAGAATAGACTTCCCAAAGGCTACTTTTTATCATATCACTTTGTGGATGGAAACCCTTCCATGGTTCTTCCTGAGATCTTGGTTCCTTCACTTGCATTGCAATATCTAGCAATATGTGGTCCATGCCAATCTCTCCAATTTTCTGACATTCCCTATCTTATACTGTACTTTCAGCTCTTACACTAGGCTGGGATTCCTCTTGAGTCTAGTCTTTTGCTGAAACAATTTATCTTTTCTCCTTCACTCCTTATTCTTTTAAAAATATCTGATAATTATTTTTTAAAGGTAAGGAGATTCTCGTACCAAAACATTGGAGAACTGCTGTCCATAGGCAGTGACCTGGCCAAGACAGGCTAAAGTGAACCCACAGACAGTGCACAAGCCACAGGGATTCTAGTCAGAAGGAAGGAAACCTCAAAGGCAATTATCATTAGTATTATTTTGAGACATAAGAAGATTGCTGGATGCATGAAACACACAAACAGATACTATTTAAATATAAAGATGAAAAAGATAGAGGAAATTCAAAGTACAAAAAGACCTCTTAGAAGTTAAACATGGGACAACAATAATGAAAAGATACAAAGACTGAAAGATAGAAAGGGGAACTCCCCAAAAGAGTGGACAGGAAAGAGGAAATGTAAGAGACCAGAAATTTGGAAGTCTTTTCTGAGATACTTAACAGACGAATAAGAGAAATTTCAAAAAGGAAAAAATACAGTGAACCAAAAAGAGGAAATAATGAAGGTAATGATTCAAGAAATTTCTTGAAACCGAGGGACATGAGTTTCCAGGCTAATGGCACACCTGGGCACCAGTCCAGCACCAACCTGGATGTTGCAAAACTTGAGAATGCTAAGAACAATGGGAAAGATGATAATTGGTGTCAAGGAAGGGAAGAAACAGGTTCCAAACAAAGAATGAAGAATCAAAATAGCATTGAACTTGTCAATAACAACACCGGAGGACAGAAGATAATGGAGAAATATCTAGAGCAAATCCGAGGGCAGTGTTTTCCAAGATTAATTTTGTAAAGCCAGAATCTCAATTAGTTCACACTAACATGTGTGGACACAGACTAAAGACATATTTAGACAGACAAGGGCTTTAAAAAAAATTGGTTCCATGCACCCTTTTGAGGAAGTGAGTAGAGGATGTGCTCTGCCAAAACAAGGAGATAACCAAGGAAGATGAAGTCCTAGGACCCAGGAAATAGACAAACGAACATTAAAGTAAAAGAAGTTCCCATGATGATGATGGAGAGGCTTAGATGATTGCTGAACAACCAGATGAGGGCCAACTCAACTACGGCCAAATGGACTGAGGCGGAGGCTCAAAAAAAGACTGCAAGGAGGTGGAATTGATAAAGTACGTAACGAGGAGTCATGTAAGATGGGAGGTAGGAGCACAGACTCTGTGGTCAGATCATACAGGTTTGAATAGGCTCTTTCACTTACCAGCTATGAACTTGCTTTCTTTACGCTTCCCATTGAATATGGGGGTAATGAAAAACCTGTCAGTGCTCTTGTGAACTTTAAGTGAATCTATAAATGCGTAGAGTAGTGTCTGGCACATAGTAAGTACAATACTTATGTCTGCTTAAGAATAGGTAGATATAGGGACACCTGGGTGGCTCAGTCAGTTAAGCGTCCAACTTTGGCTCAGGTCATGATATCACTGCTCATGGGTTCAAGCCCCGCGTGGGGCTCTGTGCTGACAACTCATAGCCTGGAGCCTGCTTTGGATTCTGTGTCTTCCTCTCTCTCTGCCCCTCCTCCACTCATGCTCTGTCTTTCTCTGGCTCTCTCTCAAAAATAATAAACATTAAAAATTAAAAATAAAAGAATAGGTAGATATAGATAATAGATGATGAATAGGCAAATGATAGATGATAAATAGATAGATAAATAGAGATAGAACACTGTATATCAGGGGCTAGATTGAAAAATAAATTGATGAGAATAATATAGAAAACGAAGAAAATTTAAGAAAGACATTAACTCCCAGGAAAATAAAAGTTTCATACCAAAGGAAAAGCAACCAAATTATAAGACAGCCGTTGATATCATTTACATAATAATAGCAATATAAACACTATTGACCTAACCCAAACTATCTTATATAACTATATTGGGGAGAACAGAGGACAGGAAGTGAGTAAACTGGTTGCACAGGTGTATGCATGAAAGAGCTATATCTTACTCTTCCACAATGGGATGTCAATAAAAATGCCTAAAACTAAAAACATTTAAAAAAAATAAAAACCACAATATGTATTTGGCCATATGAAAGTAAAAACCGAAATGAACCATTAGAGAATTTAAAGTAATTGTATCCAGGGAATAAGGTATTGGAGTGCACTGTTTTTCCTAACAAGCATTATATAACTATTTGATTCCTTAAAATACATGCATATATATTTTGTTTAACAATTAAGGGAGCAAGAGAAAAACTAAGCAAGATGAGTCAGAAAAGGAAGAAGATTAGTGTAGAGGAAACAGACATAATGGGAAAAAGGGACAAGAACTTAAAAACAAGTTCCAGTAAGGTCCGTAGAAATAATCTCAGGCTTAATAAAGTAATTTGTAACACAAAAACAAGTTTCACTGAAAATGGAGCAAAGAGAATTCTTGGTAATAAAAAAAATAAGCATGATTGCCAAAATAAAATATTCTGTGGTACAGGAAGGTAATTGACAGTCACATTAGTAAACTGAAGTTAAAATAGATGAAGTCTCCTTAAATGTGGATTAAAGAGCCAACCTCAAAAGATTAGAGAAATAGTAAGGGAGCAGGACAGCTTTAGGAGACCTAATATCTGCTAATAGTTTGAAATAAAACAGGGAGAAAGAACTAATCCAGGAAGTAATAAAATAAAAATTCCTGGACCAAAACCAGATATGTCATCAGCTGGCACTGGTTCTGAAATACTGAGGAACAATCCAGGCAAATCCTGATCGTATTTCTGATCTTCAGTGATAAAGAGAAAATGTAATAGTTTTCAGAGAGAAAAAAGTCTGTTGAAGAATAGGATGAGATTGCTGTCAGAGACCTCAGAGGATGACAGCACAGCAGTGTTTTCAAAGTTCTTAAGGACGGAGATTTTTACTCATCTGAAACCCTATGCAATGCTTGTGATCACAGTTATGTCAAACACGAAGCACTCACCTACTCCTCTCAGAGAAAGAAACGAAAAATCACTCAGGGTTATATCTTAGCAAAATAATAAAATAATCCCGACGGAGAAGTCAGATACATGAGAAAGACCTGAGAGAAGAAACCAGTAAAATGTAAAGTACAAGTGACTGTTGATAATTAGGTTGGAACGTTTTATACAATCATGGAGAACAGATTGTTACAAATGGAAAAAGATGCAATGTAAAAAATGAAACTAAAATTTCACACGATTTTGACAAGTTGTGATTAGTTTTAGAGGAGAGCCAGAAAGTAAAACTGCAAAAATTCTCACCTTAGATATTGGTTAATTTCCAACGTTGACAGAAAGAGACATATTTACTTAGAGGTTGAGGTTACCTATTAGGAGAGGAGAAAAAGCATTAAAACTACAAAAGTCATTGGAGGAAACAAAGTCACAGAGAAAAGACTCAATTCAGCAAAAAGAAAAAAGTAAAAGAAAAAAAAGGAACCTTCTTTTTTTGCTCTTAAGAGGATTAAAGCTCTGGGGCTCTTGGGTGGCTCAGTCGGTTGAGCGTCTGCCTTCAGTTCAGGTCATGATCTCACGGTTCATGAGTTCGAGGCCCACATTAGGCTCTTTGCTGACAGCTCAGAACTAGAAGCCTGCTTTGGATTCTGTGTCTCTCTCTCTTTCTGCCCCTCCCCCACTCATTCTCTCTCTCCCTCAAAAATAAATAAGAATTGAAAAAAAACATTAAAAAAAAGAGGATTAATGTTCAGTCACAAAAACATAAGAAGTTATTTTGGTTTCAACAGCAGTACTTGAGTCTATAATTCCCATTTGTCTTTATGTAATGCTTGATATTCCTTATTGTTCCCCAATTGCAACCATTCTACCTCATTACTGTGTCTTTATACAATTTCTAAGACTGTCCTGCATTCGCTGTAAGGCTGAGTTCCATAAACGCCACCCAGGAAGGGACAGTGGCTATCGCCCTTCCCTATTCCCTCCTCTATCTTCATCAACTGGTCTTCTGTCTTCTGTCCTCATGAGCATCAGTATTTTGACCACTGTATCCAGTTACCTTCAGATGATAATTGCTCTTCCTCTTTGTTCAGCAGTGAATCTCAGTCTAACTCTTTATTCTAGAAGGGGTGGGTCACGCATTATTAATTCTTTCTCGTACAATAGTTGATAAGAACAAAAATGCATGCAGAATAAAGTATGTAATGCATCACAACAAGATGAAAAGCTAGGAGCCCAGCCACTCACTTAGAAACTACTTACACTTTTTCATTCTCTTCCGCCATTCCATTCCCCTAAACGCCATGTGGAGGTGACCACTACCTTGCATTTTGTTTTTATTATCCCCAGCCTTAAAAAAATTTAATTAAAGACTATTTAGATACCCATATAATCTAAATTATTTTTGTTCTATCCCATTTGTAAAATCAAAGGAAATTACAAAGAATGAAAGTACAGGGGAAAAACCCTAATTTTTTTAAAACAAATAAGTAGCTACCTCAAACACAAATTATGATGCTAAATAATATGAAATCAGAGAACACAAAGAGCTGTAAGCTGGCACCAACTGATTCAGCCATGAGGCAGGGAGCAGTTTCTTTTAAGAGTATCATCTAGAAAGGCTTAGCCCATGGTCTTTTGCTTAGACAGAGATTGGAGGACATGAGCAGGCCATGGAAGGTGAAGAACCATCCTACAGAAATAGCACTGGTCCTGATGCTGAGAGTAAAACCAAACTGACATCTTATTTTTATTGTTTGTCACCAGTTGTCATAGCCCAAGGCTGGCGCGGGCAGGGAGGGGATTGGGGATTCGAGAGAGAAAGGAAACAATTGTTCTGTTATGACCAGCCAGCGATGTAAACACCGACTTGAAGGAGATGTATTCAAAGGGAAAGGAGATAACAGACTTGATGAGAATCAGTTCCAGACTCAAGCTGGACTCAAAGCTCCAGATTCATCCCAGCTCCCCCCTCCACCCCCCTCCACTTCCAACCATAGCTAAGGATACACGGCCCCATCAGGGAGGGGGCCACATAAACAGGAAGTGACAGTGACTGTGTCACTTGCTGATCTGGTTCCCTGCGTCTCACTGTTGGAAGTGGGGGATTATTTTAGGAGGGCTCTTGGTCTTGTGTATTTCTGAGAAAGACTTTTCACACTCAAAATGTCTGTGTTAATACCAAGGCTATTGGCTTTGAACATTTGAAAATCACCCCAAAATTAATTTACTAAGCCACAAAGCAATTACTGCTATCACCCATTTTTAATAGGGAAACCAAGAAATAATATCCTAAAGTTGGTTGCCGGTGTCGTGGCCCAAACCCAGATCTGGAAGGAGTGGTCCATCCTCGTGGCTTTCGTGTTGGTAAAGGCCTCCATGCTGACCTTTTGGTTGGGATGTTTCAACAAGAAAAGTGACAAAGTTTGGCTTGCGCTAGGATATTCAGCATCTTTCTACTATAAGCTCTGAGGGAATAATTCCGAATCGGTGAAAGACGTGCCAAAAGAGTCAAGATGAGTAAGTCATCGATTCCCAGCACGTAAGACTGAGGGACCAGTGAGCTCTGCTCTTAGAATCCTGCCCTGTGGGTGGGGGGGGGGGGGGTGCGTATGGGCCCTGCACCTTAAAGTAACCCAAGGGAAAGTGAGCCAAGAAGGATGGGCTGTCAGGGCATGGATGCTAGGCGAGAATCTGCTCCCTGCTGTCCGTGAGACCATGACCACCTTCAGGGCCACTTCTTCAGGGCCCTTGGAACTGATTTGCAGGGTTTGATGTGCTGCCGAATGTGTTTGCTGTGTTTCTGTAAAGGGAGAGACCGACAAGCGAGGACCTGTGCAGAGACGCTGCAAAGAAGAGGAGGCAAGGGGCACAGACAGAAGGCATGCGAAGATCATACATCACATGAAAAATTATCTTATGGAAGAGGAAACATTCTCCTGAGTGAAAAAACTCATATGTGATCCTGAAAAACTAAAGGAAGAGAGAAGGAAGAAAGGAGATCTACATATTCAAAGTAGAGCCTATGCAACAGCTAAGAGGGGATACAAGTGAGCTGGCTGGGAAAATGTGAAAACACAGAGGAGGCACATGTCACAATCAGATTTGGCAAGAATTAAACCTCTGGCAGTGTTGAATATTCTCCCCGGGAGCAGAGAAACCTTATGTTGCACTCTTAATAGGAGAGGAAACTGGCACAGTCACTTCAGGGAGGAGCACCCAGTCAAGGTGAAAAGGCAAAATTTAAGATCCCGAAATTCCATTCCCAGGCATATACTCTGCAGAAACTCTCACTGAGGTGTGCAGAGATATATGCTCATATATAAGTGTGTGTGTGGAAGTTAATGACAACACTGTGAAAGTGGAAAACTATAAATAACCCAGTGCTCATGATTAGGAGAAAGGAAAAATAAATTGTGGTGTATCTTAAAACGAAATTATGTAGAGCAGTGAAAGTGAAATAAACTGGAAGTGTTTGTATCAATGTAAATATCACAGACACGACATTGCATTAAAAAGGTGCACATAGGGGCACCTGGGTGGCTCAGTCAGTTAAAATTTCTCACTCTTCATCTTGGCTCAGATCATGATCTCATGGTGTGTGAGTTTGAGCCCTGAGTCAGGTTTTGTACTGGCAGCCTGGAGCCTGCTTTGGATTCTCTGTCTCTGTCTCTGTCTCTCTCTCTCTCTCTCTGACCCTCCCCCACCCCCACATGTGTGCTCTCTCTTTCTCTCTCTCTCTCTCTCTCAAAATTAACATTTTTTAAGTGCACATAGATTTGTACACTTGCAAAAAAAATGGTATATTCATTTAGCAAGTAAGCAGAGTGTTTGTTTGAGGCACTGGGGATATAACAATAAACATGACACACAACAATATCATCCCTCACAGACCTTCCATTTTAGGAGAGGACAACAGACAATAACCAAAATATGTAAGTGAATGATACAGCATGCGTGAAGAAAGAGTAATTTTGAGAAAAAAAAAAAAAAAAGCAGAACAGGAGGATACAGAGAGCTGGGAGTGTGGCCATTTTCAATAGGTGGCTAGGGTAGGCCTCCCTGAGAAGTGGCATTTGAGCAAAGACCTCAAGTAAGTGAGCAAGCTGGATAGGCAGATACCTGTGGGGAGCCTGTTGCCCACAAAAGGTTTAAAAAGTACAGATCTTTAGCAGAAGGAAGCCACCAGGCTGGTCAGGAAATAGAGGCACTCAATGCAGCAGGAGGGGCACAAATGGTGTGAAGTGTCCTGGGATCAAGTGGGACAGGTGCTGGGGAGGGTGGACCCAGTGGGCAGGCTTTGCAGACCATGGGAGGCCTTGTAGGGGTCTTAGTTTGGCCTTGTAGGGACCTGAGAGTCAAGCATTAGAAGATTGTGTGCAAAGGGATAACACAATCTGATTTATACAAGTTTTGTTTGCAAAGAATTTCAAACATATAGAATCTATAGAATATCTTCAAGCATCTATAGAATAGATGCAAGAATAAGACCAGTATAAAAAAACATCAGTTATCTGAAGACCAGCCATCTTTATCTACTGTTGGTATTTTACCTCATTAGCTTTATCATTTGCACAATCTTTCTGCACACACACACTTCCTAAAAAATAAAGGAAAAGGAGATGTGTATTTAAAATGCTGCTTTTATTTTTACTTTAAAGTTTATCCATTTATTTTGAGAGACAGAGAGAGAGAGAGAGAGAGAGAGAGCATGAGAAGGGAAGGGGCAGGGAGAGAGAATCTCAAGCAGGCTCTGCACTGTTAGGAAAGAGCCCAACTCGGGGCTTGACTCACAAACGGCGAGATCATGACCGAGTCAGAGGCTGGTCTTAAAAAACAAGAGAGCGTAAACATGGGCTGGAATGCCCAGCTTCTCTCATAATAAAGACAATACAAATTAAATAAAGATATGGTTCAATTTAACTACTGTCAGTATGGAAAAAAATAGATCTGATGATAGCAAGTGTTGATGTCGAGTAAAGAAAATTCATATATGGATTTTTTTTCCTGGATACTGAGAATATGTTATATACATCAGGACTCTATATCCCTAAATCACTAGTGTCTATTTCCTAAGAAGATTACATTTGTTAATTTCAGTAACTATAACATTGATACAACATCTTAAACTTTTCGATTGACCCAATAATGTTCTCTATAGCATTTATTTTCTGTCAGTACAGGATTCACTGTAAGGTCAGCTACTGCATTTAATTGTTCTGTATCTTTAGTCTCATTTAATGTAGAACATTTCCACAGCTTCTCTTTGTCTTTTATAACATAAACATATTCAAATGGCTTGTGGTTTAACAGGATCCCTCTGGACTGATGAGCTAAGAGCAGAATGTAAGTGCCAAAAATGGAAAAGTGAAGGAGCTATTGAACGAATCAAGTGGAGAAATTTTGAATATAATTTCAAAAGTTTGGATATACGATGTTTTAAAAAGAGAGGAGTCAAGAGTAACTTGAGATAGAGGCACCTGGGTGGCTCAGTCGGTTAAGCGTCCAACTTCGGCTCAGGTCATGATCTCCCAGTTCGTGGGTTTGAGCCCCGCGTCAGGCTCTGTGCTGACAGCTCAGAGCACGGAGACTGTTTCAGATTCTGTGTCTCCCCCTCTCTCTGCCCCTCCCCCGCTCATGCTCTGTCTCTCTCTCTCTGTCAAAAATAAATAAACATAAAAAAAATAAAAAAAAAAGAGTAACTTGCTAGAGGGACTGGAGAACTAGAGTTGCTGTTACCTATGTTGGACAAGACAGTGCATGAATCAGGTTTGAGGTCAAAGACAAGTTGACAATGAGGTCATCAGTGGTATTAGAAGCAAGAGATGAAATAGAATGCAGGTACAGAACAAACAGGTTTAAAGGTTGAGCCAATATTGAAAGTTTGGTGGCATAAAAAGGGACAAATAAAAGAGGCAGTGACTATGGACTGAACTGTGTCCCCCCTCAAATTTATATATTGAAGTCTAACCCCCAACATGACTCTATTCACGTAAGTAACCACGGTTCAATGAGATCGTAAGGGCGAGAAACTATTCCAATAGGATTGCTGGTACTATAAGAACAGGAAGATCTCTCTCTGCTTCCCTCTCTTTCTCTCTCCCTTTCTCTCCCTTCACATGCACACTAAAGAAAGGCCATGTGAAGAGGACACAGCAAGAAGGTGCCACCTGCAAGCCAGGAAGGGAACTCTTACCAGCACCCGACCATACTGGCACCTTGATCTTGAACTTTCAGCCTCCAAAACTATGGAAAAATAAATTTCTGCTCTTTTAAGCCACCCAGCCTATGCTATTTTTGGTATGCCCAAGGCAGCTGCCAGAGCAGACTGAGACAGGAGGACCCTAAGAAAGTGTAGTGTCTTGGGAGCAAAGGATCAAAGCTTTTCAAAAAGGGGTAAACACCAAATTTAAGGTAATGGTTCCTTGTAGAACAAAGTCTTGAGATTGAGCAGGGAGCAGGGGTGTTAGTTCTTATTCTTCAGATTCCTCATTTCTCAAGTTAGGTGGTAGGTATATAGTTCTGATTCATAGTATTTATTTTTTTATTTTTTATTTTTTAACATTTATTTCTGAGAGACAGAGAGACAGAGTGCTAGCGGGGGAGGACCAGAGAGAGAGAGGGAGACACAGAATCCCAAGCAGGCTTCAGGCTCTGAGCTGTCAGCACAGAGCCTGATGCAGGGCTCGAACCCACGAACTGTGAGATCATGACCTGACCCGAAGTCGGACACTCAACCGACTGAGCCACCCAGGCGCCCCTATAGTATTTTCAACATATTTTTGTTATCTGAGATCTTTCATAAAATTTGAAAAATGAACTTACAGAGCTCAGAAGAGAATGCAAGAGGAAACTTTTAAAAAAGGACACTAGGTTGAAAGCTGAGATAGAATCAATACATCAGTTCAAAAGAATGACTGAAAACCGGGACACAAGAGAGAGGTTAGAAGAGAAGAGAAACAACGGAATACAAATTGGTCAGGAACAATTTCAAATACGCAAATGAACACAACGTATGTTAATGGGTTTCGTATGTAAAATGCAGAGACTGTCAGACTGAGTTTAAAAAAATTAAGAAAGCTAATGTCAGAGAAACACTCTTTACAGAAAGTTAATCTTGAAAAAAATAAAAAGAACCAGAAAGGATGGTGGTATATGAGGTAAAGTGTAACAAAAATAAAACGAGTGCCAATATTAGTAGGATGATTCAAGACAAAAGCATAAAATATAAAAAATAAAAAAGTGAGATACCATTTAATAAGAGGCAATTTATCAAAAAGATGATAGTAATCAACCTTTATTCCCTCAAAATAAGATTAATATTTACAGAGAAAAACTATTAGCAACACAAGGAATTTTTAAAAATCCACGGAGTGGAGAGAAAGACTCAGAAACTGACAATTGGAGTATAAAAAAAGAAATCCAAAGGGATCGGAGCAACATCATTAACAAATTTAATTTTTATAGATTTATAACAAACTTTATGTAAAAAACTATTTTGTAAAAAATGCCAATGGATCACTTCATAATATTGATCCTGTATTAGGCTACGTATAATTTCCATATACATAAAAAAGATATATAAATAATAGAGACCATATTACCTAAACTGAACTGTATATATAATATGAACAGTAACAAAAATCTGCCCAACTGGAGATTAAAATATGGTATATTGACTCAGTTTAAAGAGGAAATCAAACAGAAGTTGGAAACTAAGAATAAACAAACATGGAAACTTCATAGCCAAAACCTATAAAATATATTTTAAGCTATACTCAGAGAAAAATTTATTGCCATATATGTATTTTTAAGAAAACAATAATTTAGAAAATAAGTATCAAAAGAAAAACAAAAATAAACCGAGAGGAAGTAAAATGACAAAATTGATTCAACTAAAACGTGAATCAAAATTAATCAAATGAAATCAAACTCTCCCCAGCTGTCTTTCGTGACACCATGTTGGTAGCATGAAAACAGCTGTGGTGAGTATAGTTGCATTACAGAAATTAAACAAATGCTACAAATTAGGAATTCCCCTTCAGTATTTCCCCCATGGCACCTCAGCCCCTGTGAAATAGTTAATTTATGAGCACACTGCCCTTTAAAAAACACAACTCTATTTGAGGCACCTGGGTGGCTCAGTTGGTTAAGCGTCCAACTTTGGTTCAGGCCATGATCTCATGGTTTGAGAGTTCAAGCCCCGTGTCAGGCACAGAACTGGCTTCAAATTCTCTGTCCCCTCCTCCACTCATGTTTTTTTCTCTCTCAAAAATATATAAACATTTTAAATAAATAAATAAATAACTCTACTCATATTAATGCATCCTATAGAACTTCTCAGCCATCCGTTGAAAGTAACAGAATTCCCAAATCAAATCGACTTACATTGTAAGGACATTTATTATTTCACATAATAGGAGTTCGGAAGCAGGCATGAATTGATTGATTCCGTGGCTCACAATGGTGTCATTAATGACCCAAGTTCCTTCCATTGTTCTATTGTTTATAGAATTTACTTCATCTTAAGGCTGGTTTCCCTTTTGATTATGCGACGGACCGCCCACTGTGAGGAAGGCATAAACCTCCCCCCCTTGACCACGGCTTCTAAGTTTTTCCTTTCAGTATGCCTGGGCCAACTCAGGTCATGTGTGCACGTCAGAACCAGGACAGGGCATGCTCAGTCTCAACAGGGCGCACTCGGATCTGGGGACTGGGTAACTGCTTGGATAGCCAGCGTTCTTCTGGGCTCAGATAAATCTCTTAAGTAAAAAAATAAAAGAGAATGAAAGAAAAAAAAGAAAATCTGCAAAACAATAAAAATGGTAAGTATTGCAGAAGCACATTTATATAGAAAAAACGTGTGTGTGTGTGTGTGTGTGTGTGTGTGTGTGTGTGTGTATGTAGAAGGATGAAAGAGGATGAAGAGAAGGGAGCCAGAGTCCTGTCAAGGACATGAATCCACCCCGCAGAGGCTGTGTGACTTTGGGCAAGTTATTTCACCTCTCTGGTCTTGATGTGTTGAACTGTAAAATAAGGATAATAGTATCTACCTCATGAGGATTGCTGTGAGGATTAGATGAGAGAATATGTATTCAAGTTTGTTGAATGGTAGTCAATAGTTGTGAAAGGCTATTTCCCTTTTCTTTCTATGTAATGATATATATAAATTTTAGTTGGAAGATTTATAAGATATGATTTAAAAAATATCTTCTGTAAGATAAATGCAAAGAAGTGTTCCTATGACAAGAGAAAACAATGGTACGGACCTTTGTTATGGACCTGGTTTGTGCAGTGACCAGCTTGGGCTCCAGTATACATCATCTGTGGACTGAGGCTACCTGGGGGTGAGGGGGAGGATGAGGTGCCTAGTGAGGAACGTTCACTCTTAAAGGAAATGAAACATGCTTTTCTTGTACAAACAATAATGCAAAGGTATTTTGTTTTGAAATACTATCTTATGCTTCATAATGCAACAGAGTGAACATTTTTACCATCTCCTTTATTTATTGCCTTAAAAGAAATATTTCTTTTCTTTCTGAAGACAGCCTACTGCAATTTTATAAAAATTGTAATATATGTTTTTTAAAAATATCGTACGCAGCTTAAGTGCAATACTAAATAATCTGCCCCTCTCTACCACCTAACATACAGCCCCCATTAATCCTGTTGGTGAACATTTTTAACTCTTATTTGCATTTAGGGGTATTCGGTGTGTGCGTATAATTTTATACCTTAGTTTCCGAATTTGCACATCATAAGCACCTATTTACATGTTCCTGTATGATTTTAAAAACCATAATATTGCAGTGCTGCGTTCCATGCTATACTAATCTGATGGAGTTATGAGACCACCCCCCCAACTCCCTCACCCCCCCCCCCCCCCCCCACCCCGCGGGGTTTTAATCCCAGTCTGTGCTCCGGGCCTGGCCCTGGAAAGGAAAGACCGTAAATCCTGCTGAAATGTTTCCAAGATATCAGGAGACACCGCTACACCAGTGTGTGCTGATGGGTGTTTTGTTTTGTTTTGTTTCTCTTCCACAGTGAAATAAGAAATCAAGTCCAGGGCTCGGAAGAGAGCTGGTCCGTTAGGCGGCTCCACCGTGGGTCCCTCCTGGCTGCGCTCAGTGCCAAGTCCGTTTGTGCGCTCTCATTGAGCCCGAACAAGGACTGCGGTGCAGCTGCTAATGATGTCGTGTCAAAACTGAAGCGAGGACACCATAGTGATGGGAGCTGGCTGCCAGAGAACCCTGCGGGGCGAAATCCCGCCTGAAAGCACAGGAAAGTGACACTAACAAGTTCGTGCCCAAATACCCATTGGGGAGAAGACAGACTGCGTTATGGATCAATATAAAAAAGAGAAAATGCAAATCAGTCGTCCTCCAGGGACTAAACAAATTATATTAAACCAACAAATAATTACCGGTCCTCTGTATTTGCAGCGCCCAGTGCTGGAAGCTGGAGGGGCAGCTGGGGAGTGGGCAAGGGGGGAACCCGATTGCAGACTGGGGTTCAAGGCTCAGTTCTAAGGGTTGACGCAAAATTTGGCAAAGCGGCATGCTTTTCTGTGAGGCTGCGACACATTTGTAAAGCACAGAAAATAACGTTAGCCTTAAGTGCAGTGTGGAGAACACTGATGAGAAAAATCCGATGTAAACTCTTGGGGGCGGAAGGAACAGGCAGAAACTCCCTTAGGAAAACAAGAGAAAGTTAATTAAGAGATTAAAACATTTTGATAGAAGATCATTGGTGTTGGTAATTGTGATCCTCAAAAGGTATGACAGTTGAAATGACTTGTAACTTGTAAGAGAAAAGCTGATTTCTGTTTGTGTAGTTTTTGTTAGGTTCACTTCATTATGTATTCCTGACAGGCTCTCTATGTGGAGTATGTACCATATCATAAATATTTAATTATCTGAAAATTAAACTAACCAGCATTCTCTATCTTATTCTAGATAAATAATTTACTACTACTAATTCTAATATAAAAGCTGCATCCTTTCATTTTACTGGTTATTTCTGATTATAAAAGAATTGCATACTCAGTAGAAAATTTGGGAAGCAGCTGAAACTGTAACAATACAGAGAAAAAGTATCTATAACTCCACACCTAGGAAACCAATTGCAAAAGTTTTCCCTATGCATTTTTTAGAGCGATCGAATTCATACGAGAATACTTCAAATTTTGATTTTGAGATTTAGTGTTATTTAAAAGCGTTTTCCCCTGGCAGAGAGAGATGGTTGATAAGTGTAAGTTTAAAGTTGTATAATATCTGGGGCACCTGGGTGGCTCTGTTGGTTGAGCATCCGACTCTGTTTCAGCTCACGTCATGATTGCATGTTTCGTGAGTTTGAGCCCCACATCAGGCTCTAAGCTGACAGCAAGGAGCCTGCTTGGGTTTCTCTTTCCCTCTCTCTCTCTCTCTCTCTCTGCCCCTCCCCTGCTTGTACTGTCTCTGTCTCTCTCAAAATAAGTTAATAAACTTAAAAATTTTTATAAAGTTGTATAGTATCTATTTTATTGATATGATTGAATTTTCTATGATCATATTATAGGAAAGTTTTAATGTTTACTTCATTAAAAAATAATTACTGTGTCCCTATGTATTGAAAAATGAAGCCACTCTTGTTAATACCACAGAAATTCTTTTCAGAAAGTTTCAAGTTCACTTTCACTAGCTGTATCTGAGTGGCTCAATAACCTCTATCTATATTCCTCATTTCTTCAATCTTCGTGCTTTAACATTTGAAATAATCTCATTTTTAATTGGAATTTTTTTATAATTAGGAAGCTGATATCTTTCAAATGCTAGCCATTAACTGTTTATAATTTATTTTATGTTGTGTATGAGTAGCTCATGACTTTTTCTGAAAGGTGACTTTGTTTAGGCAAAATGGACAAGTGAGTAATGTGGACCAACTTATGCACTAACAGCAGCCAGGAAACCTTGCAAAATATCTGGTAGGTAGTAGTATCAGAGAGCTAACATTTCAGTGAACCACTGAGCCAGGAGCCAAGGGGGAAGTGAGGTAAGCGGGGATTTAAGGGTCTTTATCTCAGGAATCTTTGGCTGGTTTCATGGGGGAACTGAGAGGTTGAACTGTCATTTGGGAAAGTCATGAGGACAGGGGATTTGACATCTATTGAGGGGAAGGGTGAATCTGGTAAATCTCCATCACTTTAACTGGGACCCTGAAAAGCTGCTCCCAAGCAGTGAACGAAAAGTCTGTAGTACTTACTAGGGACTGAAGTTCAGCTGAGAATCACCTTAATTATTGACACTGAATCAAGGTCATCAGATGCTTGTGCCCACTGCCCCCCCCCCCAGCCATCTTGTAAAACAATGTAAATTATCCTGACTCTGACCTTATTTCTACAAACAATTGCCCAAACACAATGTATTGGACACTTTTTTTTTTTTTTGAAATTTGAGACAGAGAGAAAGAGAGAGGGAGAGGGAGAGAAAGAGAGAGATAGCAAGCTGGGAAGACGGACAGAGGAAGAGAGAGAATCTTAAGCAGGCTCCATGCTGAGAGCTTGATGCAGGGCTTAATCCCATGACCTTGGATCATAACCTGAGCTGAAATCAAGAGTCAGACGCTCAACCGACTGAGCCACCCAGGTACCCTGATTGGATATTTCTTTTATGTCGCTCAAATTTTTCCCAGGCTCACCTCTTACTTGAGCCACAGACAGAGCAGTCAGTCCCACGTGGGCTACCACACCAGCTTTGCACCACGAAATTCCTCTCACCTCCCACCTGGGCTTCTCCACTGCTTCTCCACTGGCATGGGATGCCCAACCCAAGCCACTACTCACCAAGCGCAATTCAGAATCGTAAGGAGTTAATGCCTGTGAGAATCCCCTTTGGATGTGGGTGATGGAAATGGATACCGACCCCACTTTCTTCCCTCAGGAATGCATTTCATAAAGCTCCTTTGGAGATCTGATGGGCCTGCGTGCCAAAAGTCCATATGTGGTGCCAACTTGACATAGCTTCTTCCTTGCACTGGCTTGCCCTCTTTCCTTGGTTCACTCCTCCTATCCCTCACTCCTATTTCCTGGGATCACTTTCCAAATAAAGCGCTAGCCTATGAAAGCTTTTGTCTCATGTTCTGCTTTGGAAAGAACCCAAACTAATACAAAGAGAACCTCAGAAAACACATCCTCAGGGTGGGATTGTACAGCGGGATCAGTTACTGGTCAGACAGAAATAAGGACACCATTTCTGGTAGTGAATGGAGCAGTGATTGCCCTGGCATGGAGTCGCATTACAATTAGTGCTGTCACGGAAGCAGAAAAGGTGGGGTTGAGGTATCACTGAAAAGGAAAGTAGTGGGTTATATGCTTGCTGTGGCCTTTAAATGGTATGGGGATAAAAGGTAATTAAAATCTGGCTTTTGTGAACTGCTTTGAAAGCCTTGAAAACAGTAACATGACATGTTTGTACAGCTTATCAATTCTAAGCACTCTATGAAATTCAGAGGGTCACTTAAGGCAGTGTTTGTGCAGCCCCTCATTTCCTACAGGCACAAGGGCCCAGCATCTAACTGCTACATTTGCAGAGCTGCAAAGGAGAATAAATGAACACACAGACTTACCAGATCTCCTACAGCGAGGGCCCTGATAGGAAAATAATGGAATCTGACACCTGGAATGGAGATATGTACATGGATGCACTCAGAACATTGACCCCTGAACCCTCTGGGCCAACAGAAGCAGCATTCTCCCTCTTTCTAGAAGCACTGACTCCCTTTGCTTGCGGACAGACCCTGCAAAGACCTCACCTGAGAGGTGCCTCACTAGATGACATTTGTCCTATTTTGGATCCACTCCCAACACCCTCATTGCCGCTGATAATTACAACCAAATTTCAGCACGGTCTAAGCAAGAAAATCCAACCTCTGCTTGAGGAGGAAATAATTTGTAAACAACAACAACAAAAAAAACCCTGTCCCTGAGTTACATAAACTGGCTAGAACAGGGACATTATCAATTCTAAGCACATGTTAGAGAATATCATCTAGCACATGTTAGAGTGGATTTTGAGAGAGTCAAATGGGAACACAGACTCACTGGGGGAAAATTCACTTGCATGGCAGCAACTCAACCATGACTTGGGTGTAACAACCTTCTAAGGACAACCAGAGTCATTCCGAATACACCCCCGGAATGGTTCCCGAAGCTTGGATATGGCAAGTGAGATGGAGCTTCCACACGGCTTCAGCATAGTATTGAAGAAGGGATCAAACATCTCAGGGAGGTGGAAATGATAAAATGTATCTATTATGTGAGACCAGAAGACATAGGATCTCACTAGGCTTCCCAGGGTTGCCTGGGATGTTCAGATCACTGAGGCAGTAAGGAATATACTGCCAGGGGAAGGCAAGAGCATCTTTAGGAACTCCTGTGATGATTGTTCTTTGGAATTTATGGTAAGTATATACTGCCATAGACATAGGCTTATAGTATCGATGGGGATGATGGGACTGTGGAATGGTAGTGTCAGGAGGTGGCACTTGGCCATCAGGGACACAGTGGCTATCACCACACTAATGACAATCAATGTGTCATTACTGCAGCATTACTGCATTGTAATGTAGTGTAATTTAGGTGCCTTGAGGACAAGGATATGTTCTGAGGAGTGAGGTAGGTGGATAGCTTTCTAGCATGTTACTTTATTTTATCCAAACAAGAAAACACACCAAATACCCAACAAATGTCAAATGGATGAATAACTGGTGGTATAATCATATAATGGAATTCTCTTCAGCACTGAAAGTGAACAACCCTGGGGCGCCTGGGTGGCACAGTCTGTTGAGCATCTGACTTCAGCTCTGGTCATGATCTCGCGGTTCATGGGTTCGAGCCCCACACTGGGCTCTGTGCTGACAGCTCGGAGCCTGGAGCTTGCTTTGGATTTTGTGTCTCCCTCTCTCTCTGCCTCTTCCCTGTTCACACCCTGTCTCTCTCTCTCTCTCTCTCTCAAAAATAAATAAATGTTAAAAAATTTTTAAAAAAGGAAAGAAAATGAACAACCCCAACTACATGCAATAACATGAAAGGGCAAACTTAATATTGATCAAAAGAAATCAAACACAAAGAATACATTTAAATTGTTCTATGTATATGAAGTTCAAAAAACAAGCAAATTTAAATTACGACAAAATAAAATCACACGATCATCTCAATAAATGAAGAAGAAATATCATGTGATAAAATTCAATATTCCTTAGCAAACTAGGAATAAAATAGAACCTATAGCAATGAACATATTTATTGGTAAAATTATGGAAGTTTCTCCCTTTAAATTGGGTGTCCATTACTAGAGGTCCTTAGCTAGGAAAATAAGGCACAATAAAGACATAAAATATACAGAGATTGGAAGAGAAGAAGTAAAATTGTCATTATTTGCAGACAACAGGTGTATGGATGTAGAAAACCTAAAAACTATATAAACTATTAGAACTAATGAGTGAATGTAGCAAAATTGCTGGATAGAATTAAATATACAAAGCACAATTTTACTCCTATATACCATCAACAACCAAAAAATAAAGTTAAAAGTGAAGCTAACTCACAATGACATCAAGTGCCTAGGAATAAATCTAACATAAAAGAAACAAGCCTTCTACGCTGGCAACTTTGAAACATCACTGAGAGAAATTAAAGAAGACACAAATAAGCAAAGCTATATATCTTCTTCTTGCATTAGAATACTGAATGTCATTATATTAAGATGCCAATTTCTTTTTGTAAATTGATAAAATCAGTATTTTTTAAAAACCAGCAGCTTTGGGTAAGGGGCAATAAGGAACCCACCCCTGAAATCACTGTTGCACTATATGCTAACTAATTTGGATGTAAATTTTAAAAAATAAAAAATAAAATTAAAAAAACCCTAGCAGCTTTGTGTATGCATATGTGTAAACTGAATGGCTAATTTAAAAATTGATGCAGAATTTTAGTCCCAAGATAAACTAGAAGAAGAATTTCAAAAGTTAAAGGACTTATACTCTAGAAAGAAAGGCTTATAATTAAGCTAGAGTAATTAAGATTATGCCATTGGTACAAAGATAGATCGGGGTGCCTGGGTGGCTCAGGTGGTTGAGTGTCTGACTCTTGGTTTCAGCTCAGGTCATGATCTCGCAGTTGTGAGATCGAGCCCTGTAAGTTCCAGCTCTGCGCTGAGCGTGGAGCCTGATTAAGATTCTCTTGCCCTCTCCCTCTGCCCCTACACCCCTCAAAGAAAAAAAAAAAAAAGATCAACCAGGTGAACAGAATGTAAAGCACAGAAGCAAACACAATATATACACTCACCTGATTCATGACAAAGATACTATTGAAGAGCAGTTGGGAAAGGACAATTAATAAATGGTGCCAAATTAACTGAATATCTATGAGAAAAAATTTAATCTTAATCTTTAACTCACACTGTGAAATAATAGAGTGTGTGTGTGTGTTTGTGTGTGTGTGTGTGTGTGTGTGTGCATGTGCGCATGTGTACACATGTGTGTGTCTGCCTCTGGTTCCCAGCCCAGAGCTTCTAAAACCCTTATAATGCTCCACCAGGAGCATTTTTGTTCTAATACTTGGCATTTGACACTGGTTCCTAACACAGCACTCCTAAATCCCTTAGATTTTCCTGGGTTGAAAGGAACATCTTATGTTCTAATGAGATAACTCTTCGTGGGCTCCAAGCTGGAGGAGAGACCAAACAATGGATCTCATCCTCCAGGGAGAAGAGAGGGGCTGGAATTGGAGTAAATAATTGATCATGTTTATGTGATTAAGCTTCTGTGAAGTATCAACGGTATGCAGTTCCTGGTACTTCTGGGTTGGTAAACATATCTACATGCCAAGAGGGTGGTATACCCCAACTCCACAGGGGCAGAAGTTCTTCTGCTCAAGACCCTTCCAGACCTTGCCTATGTATCGCTTCCTCTGGGTGTTTATGTGTATAATGAACTGGTAAACATAAGTAAGCATTTCCCTGAGTTCTGTGAACCATTCTGAAAAATAATGCAACTTGTGGAGGAAGTGGTGGGATCCTCTAATTTGTAACCAGATTAGATAGAAGTTGTGAGGTAATCTAGGCAGCTACTACTTGCATCTGGCGTCTGAGGAAGAGGGCAGTCTTGTGGGACTGAGCCCTTAACTTGTGGGGTCTGCACAAACTCCAGTTAGTGTCAGAGTTGAACTGAATTGTGAGATAGCCCTCTGGTGTTGGAGAATTGCTTGGTGTCATGCATCTGGTGTCCGAAGTATTGCAAGTGTTAGACTAAAAGAAAATACAGTGAGTTTTTTTTCCTATAGACATACACTCTACACAAAAATGAAATCCAAGAAGACTATAGATCTAATTGTGAAAAGTAAATCAATAAAATGTCTAAGGAGATAACAGAAGGATGTATGTGTCTTTAGGAGTAGGGGAAGTTTTCTTAAATATCAGAACTATTAACCAATAAGAAAAACAAGGTTATGGAAGGAATACATTAAAGCTTGTATTAAGAGAGTGATATTAAGCGAGTAAGATGCAAGCCATTGTATCTAAGAGAATATTTGTGAAACGTATAACTGAAAAGTGTATCAAACAACCACAACCACCACAACAAAAAACCTTAAAAATCAAGAAAATGACAAATGACCAGGTAGAAGAATGGGCAAGAGACTTTATTTTTTTATTTTTATTTTTTTTTTAAATTTTTTTCAACGTTTTTATTTATTTTTGGGACAGAGAGAGACAGAGCATGAACGGGGGAGGGTCAGAGAGAGAGGGAGACACAGAATCGGAAACAGGCTCCAGGCTCTGAGCCATCAGCCCAGAGCCCAACGCGGGGCTCGAACTCCCGGACCGCGAGATCGTGACCTGGCTGAAGTCGGACGCTTAACCGACTGCGCCACCCAGGCGCCCCAGGCAAGAGACTTTAATACCAACTTCACTTAAAGGGTATACAACTGACCAGTAAACGTATGAAAAAGTACTCACACTCATCAGTCATCAGGGAAATCCAAATGAAAATCGTGTTGAGATTCAGCTATACACCCACCAGAATGGCTAGGATTAAATAGGTTGACAATACTAAGTGCTTCTGAGAATGTGGAACTCTCCTACACTGAGGTTGGAACACAAACAGGTACAGTCACTTTGGAAAACTGTTTTCCATCATCTATTAGAGTTGAATGTATGCATATCCTGAATCTCTGCAATTCCACTTCTAGATTTAAACCCAACAGAAATGTATACATATGTCAAAATTGTGTGCAAGAATGTTTATAGCAATATTAACTTAATGGCCAAAAACTGAAAAGAAAAATTTCATGAACATAATAATGAATAAATAAGTTGTGATACATTCATACAGTAGAATACTATCCAGTAATTAGGATGAACTAATTGTGGCTATACACATTATAATACTATAGATCTTGTAAACATGATGTTGAGAGAAAGAAGGTAGATGCAAGAAATGTATACTATATGATGCCATTACATAAAATTCAAATACATATAAACCTAATCTAATATCAGAAATCAGGATAGTAGACACCTTTGGAAACGAGTATAGAAGTACTGATTGCAAGGGGTCAAGGGACACCTGAGATTCTGGCATGTCCTAACTCTTGACCTGGGTTCTGATTTCATGATGTGTTCTTTTATGCTAATTTTATCAACCTGTGCACATATATAATTTTCTTTTCTGAATGTATGCTGTACTTCAGAAAAGTGTTGCTAAAACAGGAAAGAAAAGGAGTAATTTACTGGTGTATAAAACTTAAACACTGGGGTGTAGAACTAGTTTCAAGCTCAGTCAGATCTTGTCACTAAGAAATCTTTATTAAATGTAAAAGTGTAATATTGGCCACAATGTCAGGATGATGAGCCAGGATATGGATAAGTGCCTGAAATTTATGCAGTTAGTTTCCCATCTTGGCCTTCCTCTCTTCAGTCTTTACTTACACCCCATGGGTAATCTCACCCAAGCGTATGGTTTCAACCACTGGCTACATGTCAAAGTCTGTGCAATAGGTATAAAATGAGCATATAGAATGATTCTTTAGTCCCATCTAGTCAAAGGTGACGGTTTCACTTTTATAAGAAATAATTTCTTGTGGTTCACATAAACTTGCATGAGAGATATCATTCGGTTGATGAATGACCCCACAGATTGTAATTTGGTTACAATAGCTAGTTAGTACAAATCAGATGTATTCCTGTTGGCACTTGGGGATCATTCTAGCCCTTAACTATTTTCTCAAGAATATTTGTATAGCAAACAGCCAGACTCGGTAGAGATGTTATCTCTCTCTGGAACAAAGGGCATATTTGTTTACCATCCAATATAGTAATGTCCCCCTGGGGGGGGGGGAAAGGCAGACAGGTTTGCCTGCAGCCCCTTATAAAAGATTGGGATATCCTAAGCTTGGGGTTCTTTGGCAACGATACAAACTCACAGCAAATACAACATCCTCCTGACTCCCTCTTCCTTACCCCGTGGGACTTGGGGAACAAGGGGAACTGATGCAAACATGAAGCTCATGGTGCCTGCTGTGCCCTGAGTAATAAAGTTGTCTCTGACCCAGGAGTCTCATGTCCTCTGCCAGCATCCATGCAACTGTGGCTAGATAGTTTATTAGTTTGCAAGCAGGGCAAATTCTCAGACCTTTTTGTAATTCTTGAAAGAGATATACTTGGCTTCATCTAGTGTCACTGTTGTGTTTGCAAAAACAATCCAAGACTGAGACCCTGAATCTAACAGTATCTCAGATAAATTCCCAAAAATAGTAGGCATAAATTATGTAAGTTAGACAGTGATGAAATTATTCCATTGATTCCTCCTTTGGCCCAAGGGTGCAGGCTCAACACTACCACCTTCCAAGTAGTCCAGGAGTCTTGAGTTTGGGTCTAAGAGTCAATACTTGGCTTGTGTTTATCTACAGGAGAGGAGGTTGTGCTGTCTCCCAAACACTGACCAGTATAACTCCAAACGAGATGCTCAGTGGATCAGTGATTGAGTTGCTGATAGTCCTCCAAGATGGTGAGAAGAATGGTAACTAAGCACTGAGTTTTCCCCTGTACCCTTCTAATAAATGTTCTTGACCAAATTCCAACACTGAAGGTGTCTCCATTTCTTTATTCCCATAACCTTCATAGTCTCTGATCCCCTCTTTTATCTCTCTGCTCTGGCTTTGATCTCATCTCTGACACTGAGAAGAAACTTTACTCTCCAGTTATGCATCTCAGTCAGACTCTTGTTTCTGTTTTCACTCAATAGACTCACTTTTTGGGCATGTGGCAGTGAGTGACAAAGAGAGGAGACCCTTGGGTACATTTGAAAGAATTTAATGTATTTGTATAGAGAGGGAGGATGCAACCTTAATTTTTAGGCATATTTTCCAGTTGCATTTGTATTTCCAGCCCAGAATTTTCTTCTGACCTTTTAGAACCATTTATTCAACTGTGTGATGCTCATCTTCACTTGAATGCCCTACAGGAATCTGCGCTCAACTGGTTGGAATTGCAACTCATTGTTTTCCCTCCAAACCTGTTTGTCCCTTTGCATTGCTGTCGCAGTGATTGACATTTAGGTCTATTCAAAATAGATTGTGTGTGTCAGCCTTTACTGAAAGAGGGTGATTAGAATGCTAATGTCAAGTTCTTTTTGAATCTTTTGAGTGCATAAAGGAACTAAACAACAAATGTGGTACTTGGCCCCAGAACTTTGTTTTTAATGACTGAAAATGAAAGACACCCACAGCGAATATTTTTCCACTTCAGAGGATTTATTTGAAGTTTACTTATCTCAAGTTGCAACTAATACTATTAATGTTCTTATTGTAACTTTGCTCAGTGACTATGATCAGATTATAGTATGAGACTATTTTCATTTTTAGAGGTAAAAGCAAAAGATTCACAAAAAGAAGTATTTTGTTCATCACCATTTATCTCTATTTGCAATTCATGCCATTGACAGCGCTAACAGTAACATGTATTTGAAGGTTTCAGACAAGGAATAGACCCTATTAAAAATTCCATCCCAAAAGATATATTAAGGAAATACCTGTGCTGATTTGAATCCTGGCTGTTAGTTCCAAATTTTCATGTGATCAGGGTAGCATAAGCAAGGTGGCTTGTATGAGCTTTGTCTTTCCTAACACTGGCTGATGGACATTGTCTTTGGTTCTGATAACAAACATTCTGTAAACAAGATACTGTGAATATAGAAAATATCATACTAAAGATGTGTTGGCCTCAATGTAAAGGCTATAAAACAGAAGTTTGGAGACACCACTGGGTCACAGAAACACAGAGACACATTTGCTCCACAGAGACAAATCCTATTACAGCAAAAGCGTAAAAGGAATCGAATAAAAGCCATGTAAATCCTAAATGGCATTTCCTTCTTTCCTTAATGCTAGAAAAGTTACTCCTAAAATTTTGCTAAAATGTCATTTGATAAAAGTTGACACCTCTACTTAGATATTTTCTGTTGCATGAGACTTTCTGTATCAGTCTTTCAGATGACAAATTTACAAGAACGAGATTGAAATAACAACACCAAAGGATCCCTCCAATGTCATTCTTGAAAGGGCGGGCCTACGCCAGCCGACTCCATCTTGTTCTGTGTCCTTCACCTTGACCACACCTCCTTCCCTTGAGTAACCCCCCCCCCCCACCTGCCTAACAGGACTCGACCCTTCCCCAGGACCCTTCCCCAGCCAATCGGCTGAGGCCATAGCCATTACTTCACCAACTGCCCCCAGGCCCCAATAAAACCTTTGTCCTTTTGAAACTCGCTCTCTTTCCCTGGTATCTCACCGCTGCGTCGGTGCAGGTAGGGGATTGAGCTCGAGCTAGCTCGAATAAAGGCTCTTTGCTTTTGCATCGGACTCGGCTCCCTAGTGGTCTTTGGGGATCACGAATTCTGGGCATAACAATTCTCAGCATCAGAGCACGATTATATTATTCTTCTATCTGGTGTCTTATTCCCCAGTCATGAATCTCTTCAGTTAATTCTCTATATAATCAATGAAGTGGGGTTTCTAAATGCAGAATTTACTATGTCATTCCTCTACTTACAAACTACTGCGACTCTTCATCAGTGGTAACAACTCCTTTGTACTTCGTTCAAAATCATGCACAACCTAGGCTTAAGCTCGTCTCCTGATACTACATTCACCTCTTCTACACCTGTTGCATTGTACCCCACAGTTATACATTAATGCCCAACCTTCCCTGAACCTCCCCATCCAGTCCACCAGTTCCATGCCCCTCAGCTTTGTTCTCTGGGCCTGAGTTGCTCTCATCTCCCTTCTTTAGTTACAAACTATCACTGAAGATCTAATAAGGCTCAATTCAAATGTTACCTCTCAGGGAGGTCTCTAAGGAGACCTCTAAGGTGAAGCTTCAGTCTACATAGATGTAGCCAAGAACATAAAGCCCCCTTTCCTATCTGCTCCCAGCCAAGGGTTCTGTTATCTCTGTGGGTAAATTGCCCCATCTTTTAGCTTCCCTTGAAACTTTGCATCTCCTGCTGGTGAAGTGTACACATCACGGAGCATTACTGTGATTTCTAATTTGTACTGTGATTTGTGTTTCCTGCTGGCTCACGGTCTGTCTCTGGAAAGGAAGGTTTGTTTCTTGTTCATAAAGTATACATTTGTTTTTATATCAAAATGTTAATCCATTATCACAATGATTTTTTTTTGATATTATCAGAGTTATTTTTCAATCACTGTTCTGCCACTGCTGTGCTTGGTAAATCAAGTTCATAGTCACAGAATACTAAAAGTTTGAGAAATTAATGGATGAAGTATAAGGTATTATCACAGCATGGATGGGAGCCAAGGAGATGTTAGAGTGGGGAAGTTTTCCAGAATAATGGCAGAACATAGAGTGACGGAAAACTGAAACAAACAGATGAAAATTAAAGAACAGCGCTATAGAAAACAGTAAGGTGCTTCTTAAAAAAACAAACAAAAAAACAAACAAAAAAATTTAAAAAAAAACACAAAAATTAAGCATAGAATTAAAATGGGATCCTGCATTTCCACTTCTGGGTATGTACTCAGGAGAATTGAAAGTAGATACTCAAAGAGATATTTCTACACCAATGTTTATGGTGGCATTATTCAAAATATAGTAAAACAGAATGTTAACATACGCTAATTAGTATAATTCTCTTCCAAAAGTTTGTGTTTTATACTCATTTGGAAGTCATCACAAGATAATTTTATCCCAATACAAATATTGGTGTAATCCTGAGAAAATCAGTCAACCTGATTTTTAATTTCTATACCAGAATTTTAATTTTTTTTACATTTTATTTATTTAGAGAGACAGAGAGAGACAGAGTACAAGTGGGAGAGGGGCAGAGAGCGAATGAGACACAGAATCCGAAGCAAGCTGCAGGCTCCAAGCTGTCAGCACAGATCCCAAAGTGGGGCCTGAATCCACAAACTGTGAGCTCATGACCTGAGCCGAAGTCAGACGCTCAACCGACTGAGCCACACAGGAGCCCCTCTATACCCGAATTTTATAATTTTTTTTTATTATACAAGTCATTATTAGAACCAATTTAAACACAATCCCAATACATCACTGTTTATTTATAAACTACGCGCATATTCTGCTGAATTATACAATTATAAAACATACATAGAATTGAAAAAAACAAACTGAATTGTATTTTAAATTATTTAAACTTTTTGTATTTCCTAACAATAAGTAGCAACATTTTAGCGTTTACTTTTGCTGTAGTTAGTTTTTTTCCAGCAGTAGCCACACCAATACATTCCATCCCATGCATTCTTCTTCAGTGGTATTTCTGACACTCCTACCAGGAGAAGAGAAATCTAGGTTTTTTCCTTATTGAATGTGGTGAGTCTCTGCCCATAGCGTAAATAACATGCATGACTTTCAAGGCTTGATCATAGAAGGCCATAGAGCTTTCACCTTGCTTTCTCTTTTAAGACATATGTCTTGGAAATTCTTAGATGACATTTAAAAGGTCTACTACTCTGTAGCAGACTGAAGCATATATGAATAGGCCACAAAAAGTTATAGAAACCCAAGGAACCCCAACCCAACACCGTCCATCAGAAATATGAATGAGTTACCCTTAGATTATTCCAGTTCCCAACTTTCAAGTAACCCTGGTTGACATGGAATAACACAAAGATGAGTCCTTATGGGGCCCTCCCAAGTTGCAGATTCAAGCAGAATGAACATTGTTATAAGGCATTAAGTTCTGTTGTGATTTTAATGCACCAATAGGTAACGAATACTACTTCCCAGAGCTATTATTGCAAAGCTATGTTTTTTATTGAGAGAAATATATATGTCTCATTGATTTTGAAGTTTTTTATTTAAAATTGTATGACATTGGGAGGCAATTTCCAGAACAGTGTCATAAGGACCTCTGTGGACCCTCTCTCCACTGAAGTAAACTACCTGGTAAAAGTTAGAAAAGAAACTCAAAAATTTTAAATCTTTGAAAATAATTCTAAGAACATATAGGAAAGAAGAGTTATTTAAGGAAATCAACTAAATCTTGGTAAGAATGGTAAGAGTCTGTGGCATTTGAACTATGACTTATTCTTTCCCTACTCTAGCTCAGCAAAAATGGAAGCTTCAGTCTACATAGATGTAGCCAAGAACATAAAGCCCCCTTTCCTATCTGCTCCCAGCCAAGGGTTATGTTATCTCTGTCGGAAAAGAAGGCCCTAGTGTTGCAGAGGCTGTATTCAAAGCAAGAGCAATAGATCTCTGGGGACCTCTTCCTCCACCTAAACCCTACTCATAGAGCAGAAATTCTACCCCAAGCATAGAAGGCCAAGAATACTGGGGCCCCAATCACCTGCAGCTCATAAACCAGAAGCTCTACACCAGGGGAGGCAAGCCAAGAAGATCAGAGGCTGCTGCCCAAATCCAGTGCCCTGTTTGTGGAGCAGAAGTGTCATTCTAAGAAAATGGGCCACTGCCCCAGTCCTCACCTACAGAGCAATAGCACAGAGGTTTTGCCTAGCAGGATATGTAGGTCATAAGAGCATAGAGCTTCAAAACTCTACCCAAGGGAACTATTTGGAACAGAGTGTGGGAAAATTCAAGTCCAAGTGTGCTCTGGAAAACAGTAGAAATAAATAATGAAGATAAGCAGTTAAGAGGAGGTTGGTAGCTCCAAGAGGCCAATAAGCTACAGTGTAAACAAGCTAAAAGCTTATCAGAGAAAACTAAGGAAAGAGGCTGCTAAAAAGAGCCCTCCTGTGGCTGGAACAAATCTGAACAAATGACCTCAAGGATTTGGATCAGACTAGGTAACAATGTATGCCCCAGGGCATTTTTGAAAATAATAAAGCCATCAATCAGCAAGTAATAGAGGCCAACAACTGGATGTGATACAAGGTTGGCAGACATATTTTAACGTAAACACAGGGAAAGAGAAAGTTAAAGAGAATGCTGGTAAACTCACTGTCATGCCCAAGACTCTACCTTATGAAGAGTTTCAACAGAAGTTGCACATGGCAGACTTTATTAAACATTTCAAAAAAGTGAAATAAAAAAATAAAAATAAAACAAAGCAACAAGCAACAACAAGGCCTATAAAGTGTGTGTGTGTGTGTGTGTGTGTGTGAACATGCACGCATGTGTGTGCTGGGGACAGGTATCAGTATCCACTATTTTACAATGATATGTCTAAAATGACTAGTTTTGAACAAAATATTCACAAGGTTTGCAAAGAAAAAGGAAATTGTGACCCATATATAATTTTAAAAAGCAGGCAACAGAAACTGCCTTTGAGAGAGCCCTGATTTCAAAGTTAGCAGACAAAGATTTCAAATAATATATTACAAATATGTTCAACTAAAGAAAGTAAACAATACTTAGAGAATAAAGGAAGGTATAATGACAATGTATAATAAAATAGAGCATATCAAGTAAGAGGTACAGACTATTTTTAAAAGAATCAAAGGGAAATTCTGAACTTGAAAAACACAATAATCAAAATGAAGAAATCATTAAATGGACTCAACAATAGATGTGAGCTGGCAGAACAAAGAAATGCTGAATTTAAGATAGAGTGATAGATTTTATAATCTGAAGAAAGAAAGAAAGAAAGAAAGAAAGAAAGAAAGAAAGAAAGGAAGAAAGAAAGAAAGAAAGAAAGAAAGAAAGAAAGAAAGAAAGAAGAAAAAGAATGAAACAAAAAGCACTTCACAAAAAAGTGGGATACCATTAACCACACCACCATATGTGTAATGGGAATACCAGAGAGGAAAGAGAGAATGGAGCAGAAAAAACTTTCAAAGAAGTAATGGCTGAAAGCTCCCAAAATTTGATGACAAACATTAATTTACAAATCCAGGAAGCCCAATCAACTGAAAGTAGGAAAACACAGAGTTCTACACCCAAACACATCATAGCAAAAATCTTAAATGCAAGGACAAAGAAAAACTCTTAAAAGTAGCAAGTTCCATATTTTCGGGAACCTCAATAAGATTAATAGCTGAATTCTCATTAGAAACAATGGAGGCCAGAAGAAAGTGACATGACATATTCGAAGTTCTAAATTGCCAACCAAGCATCTGTTGCTCACCAAAACTATGTTTCATAAATGAAGATGAAATAAAGATATTCCAAGATATACAAGGGAAAAATTTATTGCTAGCAGAACTGACTCATAAGAAATATTAAGAGAAGCTCTTCAGAACTAAAGCAAGTGACTTCAGATGGTAACTAAAATTTATACCAAAAAACAAGGACACCAGTAAAGATAACAATGTAACTGTGATAGTTTAAATACATATTTCTTTTCTTTTCCTCTCTTAACTCATATAAAATCAGCTATATAAAACAATATGCATGTATTGTATTGTGGACATCAAACATAAAAATGTAATATATTTGACAATATTAGCAGAAAAGAGATGGATGGAAGCAAAGCTATACTGGAGTAAGGAAATGACAGCAGATGGTAATTCAAATTAATTTAATTATAACAATGTAATGCAAAGTCTATAGCATCTATAGAAGTAATAATGGCACAAAAAAGGAAGAGGAAAAGGTAAACAGAAATATCCTTTCCATATCCCACTAGAATTAAGTTAGTATACATCTGAAGTACGTTCTGACAACTTAAGAAATACATGGTAAGCCCAACGTACATAAAATAACTAAATAAAAATATTATAAAAAGGAATTAAAGATTACACAGGTTCGTTAAGGGGATTAAAAGATACATTATGGGGTGCCTGGGTGGCTCAGTTGGTTAAGTGTCTGACTAAATTTCAGCTCAGGTCATGATCTCATGTTTCATGAGATTGAGCCCCACCTTAGGCTCTGCACTGACAGCACAGAGCCTGCTTGGGATTCTCTCTCTCCCTCTCTTTATGACACTCTCAAAATAAATAAACATTAGAAAAAGGAATTAAAAGATACATTAATGCAAAAAAATTTACATTAATTCAAAAAAACAAAAAGCAATAAATAAGAAACAGCAGAGCAAAAATGGCAAGATATGTATAGAAAAGAAAAAGTGAAATGCCAGATATAAATGTAACTATATCAATAATAACATTAAATATAAATAGATTAAACAATGCACTCAAAAGGCAGAGACTGGAAATCTGGATAAAAAAACAATATTAGGGTCACCTGGGTGGCTCAGTTGGTTGGGCATCCAACTTCGGCTCAGGTCATGATCTCATAGCTTGTGAGTTCAAGCCCCACATTGGGCTCTGTGCTGACAGCTCAGAGCCTGGTGCCTGCTTTGGATCCTGTGTTTCCCTCTCTCTCTGCCCCTCCCCCACTCACTCTCTGTCTCTCAAAAGTGAATAAACATTAAACAAAAATTAAAAAAAAGAAAAAATATTAAATTTTATTCTGTATCCAGGAAACATATTTTAGGTTCAAAGATGAAATTATATGACAGTAAAAAAGTAGGAAAACATTTATAACAGTAACCTTAAGAAAGTTGGAGTGGTTAAGAAAAATAGACTTTAAAGCAACAAAAAATATTACTAGACATAGAGGCTAATCCAACAAGAAGATATAACAATTATAAACACATGTGCATCTAACGATAGAGTGCAAAAATATATAAAACAAAATTAATAACCAAACTGATGGGAGAAATCAACAATTCAATAATAATTTGAGACTTTAATAGTCCACTCTTTTTTTTAAGTTTATTTTTTTTTATTTTGAGAAAGACAGAGACAGCATGAGTGGGGGAGGGGCAGAGAGAGAGAGAAAGAGAGAATCCTAAGCATGCTCTGAGCTGTCAGCACAGAGCCCAATGCACGACTTGAATTCATGAACTGCGAGATCATGACCTGAGCCAAAAAAAAGGAGTCTGATGCTTAATAGACTGAAACTCCTAATTGCCCCAATACTCCACTCTTAATAATGATAGAACAACTAAGTAAAAGAACGGTAAGAAAATATAACATTTCAAGTCAAATCAGCTAGACCAAAGAGGCATCTGTAGAATACCTGAAAATAACAGAATACAGATATTTCTTAAGTGTACCTGGAATGTTCTCCATGACAGACAGACATTCTAGCCCATAAAACAAGACTCAATAAAATAAAAAGACTGAAATAAAACAAGTATGTTTTCTTACTAAAAAAAAAATCAAGAATGGGAAGAAATTTGGAAAATTCATAAATATGTGGATATTAATCAACACACTCCAAATAAACAATGAATCAAAAAAAAACAAAGGAAATTTAAAAATATTTGGAGATGATTGAAAATGAAGACTCAAAATACCATAACAATGAAATATAACTACAACAGTACTTACAGCAAAATTTATACCTATAAGTTACTACGTCAAAAAGAAAGGTTTCAAGTCAATAACCTATCTTCCACCTTGAAAACAGGAAAAAGAAGAGCAATCTAAACCCAATGGAAGAAGAAGGAAAGGGAATTTTTAAAAATTAGGATTGAAATTTATTATTTAGAAAATAGAAAGCCATAGAGAATATTTTAAAAAGCAAAATAGGCTCATTGAAAAGATCAACACTAATGACAAATCAGTATTAGACTGGCCAAAGAAAAAAGAAGTTACTAAAATCAAGGATGTAAGAGAAGAAATTACTACCAGCTTTATGGAAATAAAAAAGATAAGAGGGAATATTATGAACAACTCTATGCCAAAAAATTAGATAATTTAGATGAAATAGAATAACTCCAAAAAGACACAAACTATCAAAACTGTCTTAAGAAAAAGAACATGTAAATAGAGCTATAACAGGTAAAGAGATTGAAAGAGTAATCTAAAAATTTCCCCAAAATCGAGTCCAAGATCAGATGATTTCAAGGGTAAATTCTACCAAACACCGAAAGAAGAATCAGTATCAATTCTTCATAAGCTGTTTTGAAAAACAGAAGAAGAGGGAACGCTTGGAAACTCCTTCCATGATGTCAATAGTACTGTGGTAGTGAAACCAGACTAAGACCTGACAGAAAAGAAAATTACAAATACATATTTCTGATGAACATCTGTGCAACACTTTTTAAGTTTATTTATTTATTTTGAGAAAGAAAGAGAGAGTGGGGGGGGGGGGGGGAGTGCCAGAGACAGGGAGAGAGACAATCCCAAGCAGGCTCCATTGTATCAGAACGGAGCCTGACTTGGGGCTTGAAATCACAAACTGCGAGATCATGACTTAAGCCAAAACCAAGAGTCAGGCACTTAATGAACTGAGCCACCCAGGGGCCCCTGGGCAAAAAGTTTTTAACAAAATACCAGCAAACTGAATTCAAGCAACATATAAAAAGGATTATTTACTATGATCAGGTATATATTTGTCACCAGAATACAAAGTTTTTTAATAGCCCCAAATCAATTAATAAAATATACCATATCAATAAAATAAAGGACAAAAAAACCCACAGGCTCATCTCAACAGATAAAACAAAATCATTTGAGAAAATACAACACACTTTCATGACAAAAAGCACTCAACAAACTAAAAATCTGAGAGGACTTTGTAAACCTGACAAAGAGTTTAAACAGGAAGGTTAAGTGTACATGATCTACATGCAGAAATCACTTGTATTTCTACACAGCAGAATGATTGGAAAATGAAATTAAGAAAACAATTCCATTGGCAGGAGCATCAAATCAAATACTTAAGAATAAAATTACCATAATACTATAAGGTTTTTATACTTAACAACACAAAACATCTTCAAAAGAAATTAAGGAGGACATAAGTTAATGGTGAGCCATACCATAATTATAGGTTAGAATATTAATATTGTTAAGACCACAATGTTCCCCAAATTGATGCACAGATGGACTACAATCTTTATTAAAGTCATAGCTGCCTGTTTATGCATCAATTGATAAGATGATATTCAAATCAATATGGAAATTTGATGGGCCCAGATTATCCAAATTATCTTGAAAAGGAACAAAACTGGAGGTCCCCAAATTTCTCAGTTTTAACACTCAGTACAAATTAAATGAAACAGTGTGGTATTAGCATAAGGATAAAAATATAGATCAATGGACTAGAATTGAGAATAACCTTTACATTAATTGATTTTCAACAAGTATGCCAAAACAGTTCAATAGGGAAAAAGGTTTTCAACAAATTGTGTTGCAAACCCAAGTATCTAAATATAAAACATTAAGGGGCGCAGTTGGTTAAGCTTCCAACTTCAGCTCAGGTCATGATCTCAAGGTTCATTTATATTTAAGATGTCATCTGCAAATAGAGGCAATTTTACTTCTTTCTTTCCAATTTGTATGTATGTGTGTATGTATGTATGTGCGTATGTATGTATGTATTTATGACTAATTTCTCTGGTTGGTACGTTCAGCACTATACTAAATAAAAGTGATAAGAATAGGCATTCCTCTAATACCAAGAATGTCTTTTCCTTAGTTTTAGAGGAACAGCTTTCAGTTTTTCAAGGTTGAGTATAATATTAGCTGTGGGCGTGTTATATACCGCCTTTATTATGTTGAAGTACTTCCTTTTATACTTAATTTTTTGACAGCTTTCATCATGAAAAGATGTTACATTTTGTAAATGAGAGGATCTATTGAGAGGATCATGTGATTTTTACCTTTCACTTTGTTAATGTGGTGTATCACATTGTTTGATTTGCATATATTGAACCATTATGTCCCAGAGAAAAGTCCAATTTGATCACGGTATATGATCCTTTTAATGTGCTGTTGAATTTGGTTTGCTAGTATTTTTTGATAATTTTTTACATCTAAGTTTATCAGGGATATTGACCTGTAATTTTCTTTTTTTTTTTTAATTTTCTTTTTTTTTCTTTAATATTTATTTTTCAGACAAAGAGACAGAATGTGAGCAGGGGAGGGGCAGAGAGAGGGAGACACAGAATCTGAAACAAGCTTCAGGCTCTGAGTTGTCAGCACAGAGCCCAATGTGGGGCTCAGAAAGATCATGACCTGATCTGGAGTCGGACACTTAACTTACTGAGCCACCCAGGCGCCCCGACCTGTAATTTTCTTTTCTTCTAGTGTCACTATCTGGTCTTGGTATCAGGGTAATACTAACCTTGTAATGTGAGTTTAGAAGTGTTCCCTCCTTTCCTATTTTTTTTTTTTTTTTTTTTGGACAGTTTGAGAGGATTCATTCTTTAAATGTCTGATAGAACTCATGAGTGACGCCATCATGTTCTTGATTTTTCTTTTCGGGAGATTTTTCAGTCTTGTAATTCAATTGCCTCTCTTGTTATTGCTTGTCCAGGTTTTCTGTTTCTTCGTGATTCACTCTTGGTAGGTTGTATGTTCTTAGAAATTTATCTGTTTCTTCTAGGTTATTCATTGTGTTGCTGTATAATTGCTCACAGTAGTCTTTTCTGATTATTTTTATTTCTGTGGTATCAGTTGTACTCTCCTCTTTCAATTTTGATTTTGAGTCCTCTCTTATTTTTTTCAGTCTTACTATAGCTTTGCCGATTTGTTTATCTTCTTAATAAATCAACTCTTAATTTCTTTGAACTTTTATCTTTCTAGTTTCCATATCACCTACTTCTTCTCTGATTGTTATTTTCTTTTTTATACTACCTTTAGCCTTAGTTTGTTCCTTTTCTGGAATTATAAACTTAGGTTGCTTATTTTAGATCTTTTTTTTTCTTTTTTTAAATTTTTTTTTTCAACGTTTATTTATTTTTGGGACAGAGAGAGACAGAGCATGAACGGGGGAGGGGCAGAGAGAGAGGGAGACACAGAATCGGAAACAGGCTCCAGGCTCTGAGCCATCAGCCCAGAGCCTGACGCGGGGCTCGAACTCACGGACCGCGAGATCGTGACCTGGCTGAAGTCGGACCCTTAACCGACTGCGCCACCCAGGCGCCCCTAGATCTTTTTTTTTCTAATGATGCATTTATCACTCTAAACTTTTCTTTAAAAATATTTATTTATTTTTGAGAGAGGGAGAGAGAGTACAAGCAGAGAGATAGAGGGAGACAGAGGATCTGGAATGGGTTCTGCCCTGACAGCAGACAGCCTGATGTGGTCCTCGAATTCATGAACTGTGAGATCATGACCTGAGCTGAAGTCTGACACTCAATGAGCCACCTAAATGCTACCACTCTAAACTTTTTTCCTACAACTTTTTTTTTCTTTTACTGCCTTCCATAAGTGTTGGTATGTTCTTATTCTGTTTATTTCAAGATTTTTAAAATTTCCTTTCTTATTTCTTTGATCATATTGACCATTAGTTGTTCAAGAGCGTATTATTTGGTCACCATATATTTGTGAATTTTCAGTTTTTCTTCTGCTATTGACTTCTAATTTCATACCATTGTGGCTGGAAAAAATGTTTTATATGATCTCAACCTTCTTATATTTGTTAAAATTTGTATTGTAGCTTGACATATAATCTATCCTGGAGAATTTTCTGAGCACACTTTAGAAAGATTTGTATATGGCTGCTATTAGATGGGATGTTCTGTATATGTCTATTATTTTATTTGGTCTAATGTGTATAGTTCAAGTCCACAATTTTCTTATTGATTTTCTGTCTGGATTGTATACTGATTGTTGAACATGAGGTATTGGAGTCCCATACTATTTTTATAGTACTTTGAATTTCTCTCTTCAGATCTATAGTTTTTGTTGTTTATATTTAGATAGTCCAATTTTAGTGCATAAATACCTACAATTGCTAAGTTTTCTTGAAAGCAATGGACTCCTTTATCATTAAATAATGATCTTCTTTGTCTTTTTATGACAAATTGTGACTTAAAGTCTATTTTGTCTCCTATAAGTAGAGCTACTCCTCCTCTCTTTGGTTTTCATTTGCATGGTGATCTTTTTCCATCCCTTCACTTTCAGTTTATGTGAATTCTCAAAGCTGAGGTGAGCCTCATGTGGGCTGTGGATAGGTGAATCTTTTTTTTTTTTTTTTTTTTTAATATTTATTTTTGAGAGAGAGAGAGACAGACAGACAGAGCATGAGCAGGGCTGGGGCAGAAAGAGAGACACACACAGAATCCAAAGCAGGCTCCAGGCTCTGAGCTGTCAGCCCAGAGCCCGATGGTGGACTAGAACTCAGGAACCATGAGATCATGACCTGAGCTGAAGTCAGATGCTTACCCGACTGAGCCACCCAGATGCCCTGAGTCTTGGGTTTTCAAACCCAGTTCACCACTCTATGTCTGTGTGTTGGGGGACATGTAGCTAGTATGTTGAATTAAGAATATACAATTTATGAAGCGCTGAATGGAGAGGCAGAAACCACAACATGGGGGTGGCAGGTAGCTCCCTCTACATCCACGCTCCCAATTTGGGGATGTGAAAACCCTGACATTATTTTGTTTGAAAGCAGAGTTTTAATACATTTTAATACATTTAATACAAAGCAAGTAAAGTAAACCCACTAGATTTATTATTGCTTAATAATCCCAGAATGGGAGGTGGGGGAAAGTGTGTAATGAATGGGAGGAAGGACAGTCCTCTGTCCCAGATTACGAGTGTGCAGGACATAGAGAACAGGGTAGCAAGCACCTATTACTTATAAGGTGGTTAGGTGGAGGTCACTAAATTTTCACGGGCTCAACTCTAAGTGGTTATTGTAAAAAGTGCCTAAAGAAAGCAAAGTGGGAACTTGGGGCAGGAATCCTAAGCTCAGGTCCTTATTTATTTATTTATTTATTTATTTATTTATTTATTTATTAAAAAAAATTTTTTTTTCAACGTTTATTTATTTTTGGGACAGAGAGAGACAGAGCATGAACGGGGGAGGGGCAGAGAGAGAGGGAGACACAGAATCGGAAACAGGCTCCAGGCTCTGAGCCATCAGCCCAGAGCCTGACGCGGGGCTCGAACTCACGGACCGCGAGATCGTGACCTGGCTGAAGTCAGATGCTTAACCAACTGCGCCACCCAGGCGCCCCATCAGGTCCTTATTTAAATGTCTAGCCTCTGGGTGGGAGTAGGGATGTCATACTATAAAACACCTAAGCACCAACTCAAATTAGCTGTTATCACACTTTGGTAGGATAATTTAATCATTTACATTTAAACTAATTACTGATAAGTATGAACTACTCTAACCATTTTGTTCATTTTTTAATGACTGTTTTGTAATTTTTTCTTCTTCCACTCTTTTGTCTTCCTTTTTTATGTGATGAACTCATGAAACCATGAGATCATGACCTGAGCTGAAACCAAGAGTCAGATGCTTAGCTGACTGAGCCACCCAGGAGCCCCTCCTTGATTTCTTTTTCTTCTGCTCCATTTCTGGTGTATAGAAATGCAACCTATTTCTCTACATTAATCTTATATCCTGCAGCTTTGCTGAATTCATGTATCAGTTCTAGCAGTTTTTGGGTGGAGTCTTTTAGGTTTTCCACATAGAGTATCATGTCATCTGCAAAGAGTGAAAGTTTGACTTCTTCCTTGATAATTTGTATGCCTTTGATTTCTTTTTGTTGTCTGATTGCTGAGGCTAGGACTTCCAGCACTGTGTTGAACAACAGCGGTGAGAGTGGACATCCCTGTAGTGTTCCTGACCTTAGGGCAAAGTTCTCAGTTTTTCTCCATTGAGAATGATTAGCTGTGGGTCTTTCATATATAGCTTTTATGATGTTGAGTTATGTTCCTTCTATCCCTACTTTCTTGAGAGTTTTTATCAAGAAAGGATGCTATATTCTGTCAAATGATTTTTCTGCATCTATTGAGAGCATCGTATGGTTCTTATCCTTTCTTTTATTAATGTGGTGTGTCAGATTGATTGAGTTATGAATACTGAACCAGCCCTGTAGTTCAGGAATAAATCCCACTTGATCATGGTGAATAAGTTTTTTAAAGAACTGTTGGATCTGATTTACTAGTATCTTGTTGAGAATTTGTTCTGATTTTTTGCTCTCTTGTGGGTCACTGAGCTTCCTTAAAAGAATTCACTGGCATTCTTTGTCAAACCATTCATAGATATTCATTTCTTTGGGTTGGTTATTGGAATATTATTGTCTTGTTTGATTTTTTCATCTTCCTTGAAATCTTGTCTTGCTGTCTTCACATTTGAAGAGAAAGTTCCTTCTTCCAGTTTTTACTGACTAGCTTCAGGAGAAAAACATATTCACCAGTAAGCCTGGCTAAGAATTTTGAGAGTTTCTCAGACCTTTTCTATGGATGCACACAGTCCACATGTCTTGTTCCAATTGGAGAATTCTTAAGATTGTATGTTTTCTCTTGATTCCCCAAAGTCAGGCCAAGTACTGAGAGCTCCCACAAATATAGTACAAAGAACAGAGAAAATAAAACTATAATTTTTAAATTATAAATTTAAATTATATTTTTAAAATTATATTTAAAAAAACATATTTTTGCCTAAACCCGTTGAATGTACAAAACCAAGAGAACCCTTTAGATAAACTATGGACTTCAGATGCTTCTGATGCATCAGGGTAGGTCCATTCTTGTTTTGTTTTTTTTTTTTTAAATACCATTCTGGTGAATGATGGTGATGATAGGGGAGGCTATGCATGTGTAGGAGTAGTGGGTATATGGGAAATCTCTAAATCTCCCTCCCAGTTTTATACCAAATCTAAAGCTCCTTTAAAAATAAACTATAGGGGTGCCTGGGTGGCTCAGTCAGTTAAGCGGCCGACTTCAGCTCAGGTCATGATCTCACAGTCCGTGAGTTCAAGCCCTGCGTCGGGCTCTGTGCTGACAGCTCAGAGCCTGGAGCCTGTTTCAGATTCTGTGTCTCCCTCTCTCTGATCCTCCCCCATTCATGCTCTGTCTCTCTCTGTCTCAAAAATAAATAAACGTTAAAAAAAATTTTAAAAAAACCTATAAAAGGTAATAGGTCTTTTGTAGGAAATTGTGCATGCTTTTTAAAATAAAGAAAGCACTTTTCAGAAAAAGTTGTTGGTCCATTGTCTTCTGGGTTGCATTTTTTTGGAATGTTGGCTGTCATCCTTGTATTTGATTTTCTCAATGTATTGTGACTTTTTTCTCTCATATCTTCAAGATTCATTCTTTATCTCTCGTTTTCAGCAATTTGACTATGATGTACATGTGTGTATGTGCGTGTGTGTGTATCCAAACTAGTATTCTCTGGATGTCTTGAATTTACATGTTTTATGCTTTAATTTTAGAAAATCTTTGGCCATTATTTATTAAAATATCTCCTTTGCAATATTTTCTCTTCTCTTTTGAAGATGTAAATTCATTGTGTATTAGGCAGTTTGATATTGTCTCACAACCTTTGGATACTCTTTCTATTTTTACACTCATTTTTTTTGTATGTGTGTGTTTAAGTTTGGATAATTTTCACTCTTCATTTTCTGTTCCAGTTTGGATAGTTGCCATTGACTTAGTTTGTTCACAGATTCTTACTTCAGTTGTGTCTTATCTGCTGATAAGCCCATTAAAGGGATCCTTCATTTAAAAAAAATTATGAATGTATTTTTTATTTCTACCATTTATATTTGAATTCTTTATAATTTCTATTTATTCTCTAAAATTTTTCCTATTTTTTCTTTGTTATTTATCTTTTCAGTTAGATCCTTTAGCACATATGTTAGAGTTTTTTTGAAAGTTCTACCTGGAACTTACAACATGTAGGTCATTTGTGGTTCTGATTCTGTTAGTTCTTTTTCCTCTTAAGAACAAATTGTTTTATTTGCATTTGATGTACTTCAGAATTTTTGAGTGGATGACTAACGTTGTGTGTAGAATGGTAAACACAAAAGTAAATAGTATTGAGAGATATGAAGATGGTAGAGTAGTATGAGGGCCCTACACTCATCTTGTCTCATGAACACAACTAGATAACAGTCAAATTACCCTAATTACCCCAGAAATCAACCTGAAGACTGACAGAACAAGTCCATAAGTAGTGGGAGAGAAGAGGCCACATGGAAGAAGGTAGGAAGTACAGAAATGTGGTTTAGAGGAAAAATCGATCACGGGTGCTACAGATGGGAGGGAGCCAGGGTCACAGAGAAGGTCAAGAGAGAAGAGCACACAGGAGAATGCCCAAGGAGAATGAGTCTCTAAAGTCATTGGCTTGGAAAATGAGAAGGGCTGAATTTCCTGAATTCTTGCAACCAGCAAGGCTTAATACCTGGAATTTAAAGGGCAGCAGGCTTGACTGGGATAGAACCCTAAGGGCACAGTCCTGCTCCTGGAGAGAAGGCAGGCACACAGCCCAAGGGTGGAGAGCAAGGGGACTTAGATCTGAAAAACACCTAGGGAACACAGTGGTGAAATTATTCACTCTTCTCAGAGCGCTTTCCTGAGAGGCAGAATTCAGGGAGATGCATCTCTGGGAAGAAAGGAGTTGGCTGGTACCATTTCCCTCTCCAGCCCCTCAGCATAAACACAGAACTACCTGAAGCACATTGCTCACTCAGTCGGAGCATGGAACTTGATCTTGATCTTGGGGTTGTGAGTTTGAGCTCTGCACTGGGTGTAGTGAATACTTAAAAATAAAATCTTTTTTTTTTTTTTTAAATAGAGCCATCTGGGGGTGCCTGGGTGGCTCAGTCGGTTGAGCATCCGACTTTAGCTCAGGTCACGATCTCGCGGTCCGTGAGTTCAAGCCCCGCGTCGGGCTCTGGGCTGATGGCTCAGAGCCTGGAGCCTGCTTCCGATTCTGTGTCTCCCTCTCTCTCTGCCCCTCCCCCGTTCATGCTCTGTCTCTCTCTCTGTCTCAAAATAAATAAATGTTAAAAAAAATTTAAAAATAAATAAATAAATAAATAAATAGAGCCATCTGTGGGAAGCAGCACAGCAGTGACACTGGCTGCCTAACTTGCTTACACAAAACCCCAAGCCCCTGCAATCTGGCAGGACTGTGTCTCTCAGTCAAGCTTGCCTCAGTCCCAGTGCGGTGGGATTCAAGAGAATCTGATTCAAAAGAATCAGAGATGAGGAGTGCAATAAAGATTGGAAAGAGGCTTGATGCGATGAACAGCAGGCTGAAAGAAGCAGAAGAGTTTGTTTTTTTGTATGCTATAGAAAGTGGTCCAGTTTTGCTCTGCATGTTGCTGTTCAGTTTTCCCAACACCATATGTATCTTTCCTTGGATATTCTTCCCTGCTTTGACGAAGATTAGTTGACCATAGAGTTGGTCCATTTCTGGGTTTTCTCTTCTGTTCCATTGGTCTTTGTGTCTGTTTTTGTGCCAGTACCATACTGTCTTGATGACTACAGCTTTGCAAGTAGCTTGAACTCTGGAATCGTTATGCCTCCAGCTTTGCTTTTCTTTTTCAGGATTACTTTGGTTATTCAGGATCTTTTGTTGTTCCATACAAATTTTAGGATTGTTTGTTCTAGCTCTGCAAAAAATGCAGGTGGTATTTTGATATGGACTGCATTGAATGTTTGGATTGCTTTGGGTAGTATAGACATTTTAACAGTGTTTTCTCTTCCAATCCATGTGAATGGAATGTTTTCCCATTTCTTTGTGTCCTCTTCAACTCCTTTCATTAGTGTTCTATAGTTTTCAGAGTATAGATCTTTTACTTCTTTGGTTACATTTATTCCTAGGTATCTTGTTGTTTTTGATGCCATTGCAATTGGGATCAATTCCTTGATTTATTTTTCTGCTGCTTCATTGTTGGTGTGTAGAAATACAACAGATTTCTGTGTGTGGATTTCATGTCCTTTGACTTTGCTGAAATCATGTATTAGTCCTAGCAGTTTTTTTGGAGGAGTCTTTCGGGTTTTCTACCTAGAGTGTCATGTCATCTGCAAATAATGGTTTGACTTCTTTCTTGCTGAATTGGATGCCTTTTGTTTCTTTTTGTTGTCTGCTGAGGCTAAGACTTCCAGTACTATGCTGTATAGTAACGGTGAGAGAAGACATCCTTGTCTTCTACCTGACCATAGAGGAAAGGCTCTCAGTTTTTCCCCATTGAGGACGATATTAGCTGTTGGTCTTTCATATACAGTCTTGATAATGTTGAGGCATGTTCCATCTATCCCTACTTTGTTGAGGGCTTGGTAAAGTAGCTCTGGCTTCCACTTGGTGGTATTGTTTTGCTCACTGAACTTCATCAGAGTTGATAGGTGGTGGGGGAGTATGGCTTTGCCCTACACTCTCTGGTCTCTGGAGTGGACAGCCTGAGCCCGCCACTCCTCAAGAAGCCCTCTCAGACCAGCAAACAATCACCCTTTCTGTGTCCCTGACTTCTGTCAGATCCCTGTTGTACCCTGTCTGTGTCCAAGCTGTCTGCCTGTCAGATGGCACAGACTTCCTGTGTTTTATCTCAGATGTGGCTGAGTTTTAAAACTCCAGACTTCAGAGACCCCCACAGCACAGACTCACTCTAATCCTCTAGGGAGATTCTCACTGCACTGTTGCTGGCGCAGCTGTTTTCTTGTCTCAGAAAATGGTTGGGCGACCACCCAGTGTTTCAGAGTTTATGGTAGAGTGCAACAAAAAACCAGCACCAAGGTTAGCTGCCCTCAGCTGGTGTGTTTGTTCCTATGCTGGTGAACAGGGCAGCTCAATGGTGCCCACAAGGTCTTTTGCCTCCATAAAGGCTGTATCACTTCTACCAAGTGAACTCCAAGCAGGGGAACTATTTCTCCCCATGCAACCCAGGGAATCCTCAAACAATATTGCCCGCTCCTGGGTCTTCGCCTTCCTTCCCCACCGGAGAACCACTAATGTTGCCAGGTGTGACCTTGGTGAATGCACTGACCTCCAAATCTTCAGACTCTGTGCTCTGCTGTTTATATTAAAAACTTGCAGTATTTAAACCACCTTCTTTCCCCACTCAATGGTTTTGGGGAAGTTTTCTTGTGAAATCCCCTGCATGTATTTTTACTCTTTTTTTCACTCTTTCTCTCTCACTCCTCTCTCCATGATCAGGGCTCCCTCTTTTCCACAGTGCCTGTGGTTCTTTTCTCCCCCAAATCAACTCTATGCAGCTCCTACCTTCTACAAGGTGGTCATTTTATCTGCTTGTAGATGTGTAGCTTTGTTCTCTCAGTCCTCAGATTAATTTCTTGGATGTTCAGAGTGATTTGATATTTATCTTGCTGTGTTCTAAGAAGCAGACAAGCTTAAGGTTGCCCTACTCCTCCACCATCTTGACCCCCTTCTCATTGGAATATTTTAAAGCCACAAGTAACAATGGAAAACAATGAATTGAAAAATCTTAAAGGCCTCTTTTCAAATAGAAACAAAATTGTTTAAATACTTAGGTTATAAATGTAACAAAATGTGCAGAATCTTTATGCACCGATGGAAAAAAATTTAAAAAATGTAAATAAGTGGATAGATGTGCCATTGTTATGTATTGGAAGAATCAATATTTTTTGTGATGTCAATTTTACTCAAACGGACCTTTAGACTCCACATTATTTCAGTCAAAATCATAGCAAGAATTTTTTGTAGCTATTGAAAAGCTTATTCTAAAATTTACTTGACAAGTTAAAGGAACTAAAATAACCAAAATTGTTTTGAAAAAGAACAGAGTTTGAGGATTCACTGTACCTGATTTCAGGGAGCACTATAAACCTACAAATAATCAGTACAGAGGGGTACTGACAAAAAGGTAGACACATAGATCAGTGGAACAGAATCAATTGACTGCTAACCCAAGTACGGAAACAATTCAAGGGAAAAAAAGTACTTCAACCTTATTTAGAAATTAACTTAAAATAAATCATAGAATTAAATGAAATCGTTGATTGAATAAAGAAATTGTTGCATCTTTACAATAGAATACTATTTACCAACAACAAGAAAATAAAACAAAACAAAACAGAAAAAAAGAATGAATCACTGCGATACAAAACAAAGGGGTGAATCTCAAATGATTTGTACAAAGTAAAAGAAGCCAGACTTAAAAAGCTACAAATTACAACTCCATTTATATGGCATTTTGGAAAAATAAAAAGTATAGAAACAGAAAACAGATTGGTAAGGGATTGCTAGGAGTTTGGCTGGAGGTCAATTATGAAGGGGCAGCACGTGGGGAGTTTTGGGGGTAATGGAGCTATCTTGAGAGTGATAGCGATCGTATGACTACACATTTGTGTCAACCTATACAAATGTATACCCAAAATAGTAGTTTTATTGCATGTAAATTTTTTACAGTGACTAACTGATACAACAGAAGAAACACATTCTTCAAAATACGAAGAGGTGCATGGGAAGAAATTCCTTCTGCTGATCCTGGTGCAATCATGTCTGCGTAAGCTGCCTGCAGCTGCTATAGCTGGTTTATAACCTTGAGGGAATATAGAGCCAAAACAGTGCAGGAAAGACAGAAGGTGTCTGGGTCCATGATCACAGATTCATTAAATCCTGGTACTGGACTCTATTTAATATTTTGCTTTGGGAAATAATAAATACATTTGCTAAAGTCATGAAAATAAAAGTTTGTTTGAATTTTATCACTTTTGGAGAATGTGCTAGGGAGAGTGGAGAAAGGAGATGAGGCAAAAGGCAGGGTAGGTATCATGAATGAAGGCAAGCAACAAAACCTTATAGCGCATGAGGAGGTCTGTGAGCATTATGATGCTTGTTAGAGAATAATGTTTGAGATATTATCCAGTCATTAAATTGGATAGTTAAAGATGGATGGAGTTTCTGTGATGGCTGACGTGAGCATTTCTCTTCCAGCATTTCTCTATATTGGGATCAGAGATAGATAGGGCTAAGAAGGCATGCTTACCTTCCAGACTATTCTTGAGAAGCTAAGGCCCTAGGTACCCAGGATACCAATTCCAGGGCGTGGGCAGGTCCATCACGGGCCCACCCCCCAATAGTTGTGCACCCTTAGGGCCAGGGTTTGCCAAGAGTGACCACGTGGACAGGCACAGAGCTTGGAACTTCAGGCTTGCTGTCCCCATAGTGTAGCAAGGCTTGTTTATGAGTTTGGAGGAAGGGGTGAGTGGAGGATAGGTCACAGACCAAGGCCCGTTTCTTCCTATGCTGCCAATTCCCATGCAAGCTCAGGATCCTGAGGAATTCTCAAATTCTCAATTCTATCCTGGCCTTCAGATAACTAGGGAGATATGGCTGTGAATATATAGGAGAATAGAACATATGGCATTTAATTGTTAGCTTGATTCATCACTTTAAAGCATTTAGACGCATGCCATGTGCTGTTCCATGTGTACTTTTGCCCCGGGCCTTGTTATAGGTGATCCCATAATCCGACAAAAAAAAAAATCTCAAAGTAAAATAAACGTTGCCGCTTGAGTTTGTCAGCTGCAGTCATTGTACTGAGCAGGAACCAGGTTGGTGGAGCTCGTCTTTACTGTGAGCCTTTCTAGTGAAACTGGACCCTGCTTATAAAGAAACACGTTTACTGGACTAACTTATCCTACTCACCATTAGCAGAAAAGGCCTGAAAAGGCATCTTAAACATGTCTCTCTTTTTTATTTTAGTTGGAAAGTAACACATACCAATCGTAATCAGCCTTGAATTTCACAAACATATAGAGAGAAACAAGTTAAAATAGTTCACAAATTCACAATCCAGACGACGTGAAACTTCAGGTATTTTCTTCTAAGGATTATTTTCATGTACCTATACATACAAAGCATAAACACATTGGCCACCTCTTCCACAATAAAAATGTGTTGTATATTGAATCTGCCATGCAATATAATCTTTTCTTAGTTATGGAGCTTTATATCCAAATGTCTTCACTTTTTCCATAGAAATATTTCCTTCCATATGTCATTGTATTTAAGAACAGCCTTTTATGTAGCTGCTTAAAATATCATATTGATGTAATAATATGTTCTGATGGCTGGATATTTAAGTTGTCTTCAATGATTCTTTCCTATAAATGATGCTGTCACGAAGATTTTGGTACATAGGTCTTGCTACATCTTTGAGATCAGAATTTAAATTTGAAGACTTTTCTCATGGAGCAGCTTTAGACTAACAAAAAATCTTCATGCTGCTCTCTATGGGACCGCCATACACACTGCCTTACAGAGTCTCAACGTAGCCTCTCTGTGTAATTTCACGTCATCTGAACCAACAACGTGAAATGCACCGATTTTGTGTCCGCTAACTTGAAAGCTGTCTGCCTGAAAGGGAAGGTTGCCTGAGGCCAAGACTTCCTTGTCCAGCCAAAGTCAACTCTGCAGTCCCATCTGTGATACTGGTTATGTCTAATGTGGTTGTAAAAGAATTATCTCAGGACACTTGAAGTGGCATTCGAACACACACACAAATCTAAAATTAAATCATAAAACAATATATTTGCTAACAATATTGTTTGATACCATCTAAAATATGTATTCCTACAGTAAGGAAAGATTGAAAGATATAGATGGCTATTTTCTTAGGGTAGAGGAATCATAAAACTTTAAAATGGTCTAATATTACTTCTCATAATAGACATTATCTGATGTGCTGTTAATGCTTAGTAAACTACTTTTGTTTCCTAATAGAAACCTATGTGATAGTCTCTGTTTTCTGTTGCAACTGCCAATTGGTAAATATCTCTGTCATCCAAGAGTAGCATCTTAGTTTAAAGGAAATCACACATTAACTTTTAATGATACGTGGTTTATATTAGCAATATGGGCCAGCCGTGTCCCCATGTCTCAGTTCTAGCAGCTGTGTATACAGAATCAATTAGTCATTTGTCAATGGTAGGGCAGCTAGGTCACTGTAGTTTCTAATTCAGTCCCTTTCCTGCTGTCAGAGATTTGCTGTCCTCAAAATATTTGCAGTAGGCCTTGAAATCTACCTTTAAAAAAAAAACCTGAACTGCTGAAACCCAAGATGCCTGAATTTGTCAGTAAACAAGAAAAGAAATTCCAGCTTGTGACCGGTCCTGATTGATTTTTGAAGACTCACTCAAAGAATGTGTTGCATTCCCATCCACCCATCAGACATATATAAGATGAACAGTACACTTATTTTTAGATCTTTGTCAGAACTTACCACATTGAAACTCTATCTGCCCTGTTGGCTGAAGGAAGCCATGTGGTGTAGCAAATGAAACAATGAACTAAGCATCAAGGAGAAGGTCTGGTTCTTGGTCTGTGAAGAGGGTGCTGCTAGGTTATGGTGAACAACCTCCCCTCATTGGCCCTCAGTATCTTCACCTAGAAAACAAGCTGGCTACACTAGATGGCTTCTCTGAGTAGTCTTTTTAGGCTGGCTGGCTTTTTGTAAAGACTGGTGCCTATGAATCCAAGATGTGGTCCCCAAAAGAAGGTCCTTTTTAGTATCAGCCACGTCAGTTAGCTCTGTCAAGAGTGCACACCCCTGGCTATGAGGGGAGCCAGAGGAGAGGGAGTGACAGTCTGATAATGCAGGAAAGGTCCTAACAACATCAAGATTAATAGCTTAAGTACAAAGGAAAGGGTCTGTTTGTTTGTTTGTTGGAAACACTACTTTAGAGGTGTCTTTGTGTTCTTTCTGTATGAAAGATGGGAGAAACAAGGCACAAAGATAAACCCAGAAGAAATTCACTTCAAGGGTACATTTTTGAATAACGTATTCAACTTAAAAAAAAGAAGAAGAAAGAAAAGGGATTTGTTCTACTAGATATTGACATAGTATTAAAGCACTGCCGTACTGGCACAAGAACAGACAAGCAGACCAATGGAACTGAATAAACACGTAGGAGAAAGGAGGTTGTATAAATGGGAACTTAACATAACATAAATCAAATGGAAAAGAATGAGTTGTTTCATAGATTCTATTGGGAAAACTGTCTCGTTATATGAAGAAAAATAAAACTTAATCATTCCTTAACACCATATGAAAAGGTAAATCCAGATGAATTAAAGATCCAAGTGGTAAAGGTGAAATTAAAAAGTCAATAGAAAAATAGAAAAATAGAAAAAAGTATAGAAGAATATCTTTTTAACTAGGGACAGAAAAAGTCTTTTTGAACAAAAATTTAAAAGGACAAAGCCAAAAGAAAAACCAGTGATGCTTTAATAGACAAATTAAGAATTTCTGTTCCATGAAGGGTAACTATGGGTAATTGAAACATGAGAAAAGATATGTATGATATCTAAGTGACATGTAACTTCTGATTTCTAGCCCAACATATAAAGAAGATATAACTTGTGTCCTCAGAATAAGAAAAAGAGCAGAACAAACAAAAAAGCAACAACTTTTCTTAGATATTTCAGCGAATTGAGGTCGCAGGGTAAACTAGTTTCCGCAAACTGGGGAGGTATCTAGACAGATGCACACTTAACAGCCTACTGGGAGCAAAGGCTGCAGTGCAGACCAGGGCATGAGTACAAGACAGCTTGAGAGCGAGAACACCTGGAAACCCAGACTTAAGTTTGCTTCCAGAAACCCCTAGCAGTTCTCAGTAAAGATAGGAGAAAAATCCCCCTATGCTTCTGGCAGTGGCGGTACGGGGGTGGGGAGGAGTTAGTATTTTGAAACACAATGTTCTCCTTGGCAAAAACATGTCCTCAAGGAAAACTATTTTGACCAAGCCGAAACAACATGGGTTTTACTAGAGCCTAACCAGTGTTTGGGGGGAGGAAAATACCCGATTCCATCTTCTAGCCTTCCTGTCTTACGTAAGGTCTTAAGGGCAGCAGGGGGAGAGAAACTGAGAAACATTGGTGAAAGACACAGCTCAGGAGCACAGGTTTATTAAAAGATGAAAATATGATACAGTTATAGAATGCTTCTCTTCTCTCCACACCATGCTACCATAAAGGACTCCTGCATAATAAAAATGGGATTCCTGAAACAACCGCAAGACTCCAATTTCATTTAAGAAGGAATCTCTAGGAAAACCCAAAGACAAAAGGGGGAGACAAAAGCAAACACGTTGGAGCCTCTAGCTTCTACAGCTATATCAAACAATAAACACACCACAACTCCTAGACAAATATAAAACTTCACCCTGCAGGCCTATATACCTTAGTTCCTTTTACCCAGCTTTCTTTATGTCCAGCTTTCAACAACAACAAAAAAATCACACAGCATGCTTAAAGGCAAAAAACACAGTCCAAAGAGGCAAAGTAAGCATCTGAACCAGACTTAGGTATGGCAGGGAGTTTAGAATTATCAGACTGAGAATTTATTTGTTCATTCTTTTGTTTATCTTATTTGAGTATAGTTGAGACACAATGTTATATTAGTTTCAGGTGTACAACTTAGCAATTCGACAAGTTTATACATGATGCTATGTTCACCACAAATAGAGGTACCATCTGTATCATTACATTGCTATCTCAGTAGCTTTGACTGGTATTTCTTACGCTCTGCTTTTTATTCTCATGGCTCACTTATTCCATATCTGGAGACTTGTATCTCCCTTTCATCCGTTTTACTCAACCACCTCTCCTTACCCAGCAACAATCAATTTGTTCTCTGTATCTTTAGTTCTGATTCTGCTTTTTGTTCATTTATTCAATCTTTTTAGGTTCCATTTATGAGTGGACTCATATTGTATTTGTCTTTCTCAGTCCGACTTATTTCATTTAGCAAAATGTCCTCTAGATCCATCCATGTTGTCTCAAATGGCACGATCTCATCCTTTTTATGGCTGTGTGATATCCCATTAAATATATATACACCATATTTTTCTTATCCATTTGTCTACTGATGGACATGTAGGTTGCTTACATGTCTTGATTACCGTAAATAAAGCTGCAGGGGAGCTTGGGTTGTTCAGTTAGTTAAGCGTCCAACTTTAGCTCAGGTCATAATCTTATGGTTCATGAGTTCAAGCCCTGCATTGGGCTCTGTGCTGACAGCTCAGAGCAAAGAGCCTGGAGGCTCTTTCAGATTCTGTGTCTCCCTTTCTCTCTGCTCCTCCCCATTGCATTTTGTCTTTCTTTGTTTCTCAAAAATAAATAAATGTTAAAAAATTAATAAGTAATGTTGCAATAAACATAGGGATGCATATATCTTTTTGAATTAATGTTTGCATTTTCCTTGGGTAAATACCCAATAATGGAATTATTGGATCATGTGGTATTTCTAGCTTTTAAAAATTTTTTGAGGAACCATTATGCTGTTTTCCACAGTGGCTGTATCAATTTAGTTTCCCACCAAGAGTACATGAGGGTTCCTTTTTCTCTATATCCTCATCAACACTTATTGTTTCTTGTGTTTTTTATTTTTTAGCCATTCTGATTGTAGTTTTGATTCGTATTTCCTGAGGATTTTTTATGTTGATCATCTTTTCATGTATCTTCTGGCAATCTGCAGATCTTCTTTGGAAAATTGTCTATTCAGGTCCTCTGCTCATTTTTTAATCAGATAGTGTGTGTTTTTTCGTGTTGAGTTGTGTAAGTTCTTTATATATTTTGGATATTAATCCCTTAACAGATACATAATTTGCCAGTATCTTCTTCCATTCAGTAGGTTGTCTTTTTGTTTCCTTGATGATTTCCTTTGCTGTGCAAAAGCTTTTTATTTTGAGGTAGTCCCAATGGTTTGTTTTTTTTGCTTTTGTTTCTCTTGACTTAGTTAGACATAGTTAGAAAATGTTGCTATAGCCAATGTCAGAGAAATTACTGCTTGTATTCTCTCCTAGGATTTTTATGGTTTCAAGTGTCGTATTTAGGTCTTTAATCCATTTTGAGTTTATTTTTGTGTATAGTGTTAGAAAGTGGTCCAGTTTCATTCTTTTACGCGTAACTGTCCAGTTTTTCTAATACCATATATTTAAAGACTGTCTTTTTCCCATTGTTTATTTTTGCTTTCTTTGATTGACCATATAATTGTGGGTTTAGACTTTCTATTCTGTTCTTTTGATATATGTGTCTATTTTTATGTCACTATACTGTTTGATTATTACAGTTTTGTACTATGTCTTGAAATCTGGATTTGTGATACCTCCAGCTTTGATTTTGTTTCTCAGAACTTCTTTGGCTATTCAGGGTCTTCTACAAATTTTGTTATTATTTTTTTCTAGTTTTGTGAAAAATGCTGTTGGTGTTTTGATAGGGGTTGCATTGAATCCCTAGATTGCTTTGGGCAATATGGACATTTTGATAATATTAATTCTTTCAATCGCTGAGCATGGGATAATATTTACATTTTTTGCATCATCTTCAATTTCTTTCATGAGAATTTAAAATACTTATAATCAATATGCTAAGAGCTCTAAAGGAAAAAAAATTGTCTACATGCACAAATGGGTGAATTTTATAAGTAGAGAGATGGAAATGTTTAGAAAGGATTAAAACTATATTGGAATCAAAAACAGTGTACCAGAAATTAAAAAGTGTCTTTTGTGGGCTCATCAATAGACTCCACATATCTGAGGAAAGTATCAGTGCAATGGAAATTTCCCCAACTGAAAAATAGAGAGACTCACACACACACACACACACACACACACACACACAGAACAGAATACCCAAGATAACCATGGGCAAATTACAGAATGTGTAAATGTGACACACAACTGTTATCTAGAATTCAAAAGAAAATCCTGTCAATTAGTAAAAACAACAATAATAACAAAATACGAATCTCTATGTTCAAGAAACCAGTAAATTCTAGGAACTGGAAATGGAGGAAGAAGAAAACAAAACCAATTAAGTACACAAAGTGATGTTCAAACCTCAGTAGTAATCACTAAAATAGAAATTTAAAAAATGGAGACATTGGGAATGAGTGAGAAAGATGGAGCAGGAAGACCCTAAACTCACCTTGCATCATGGATACAACTATATAGGTTCACATCAATGTAAGTAACCTGGAAAATTACCCAAAGACTACAACTATATGTGGAGAAAAGGCCACATCAACAAGGTAGGAAGGGTGAAGACACAGTGGGAAGCTAAACCCCATATGTGCATATGGCCACCAGAGGGAGGGAGCCACAGACACAGAGGCGTGAGAAAAACTATCAAGCCAGGGAGACTGCACAGGGAAGATGAATACCCGCAGCACTTGGCTTTGAAAATCAGAGGAACAAAATTTCAAGAGTTCTTACAGCCTGCAGGACTTAAAGCCTTGAACTTTAAAAGTCAGTGGACTGCTCTGGGAGAGCTGAGAGGGTGATAGGAAGCTGAGTCCCTGCCCTTAAAGAGAACACATAACAAACCCTATGGGAGGCACAGCTTAGAAGTGGTGGTTTGAGGGGCGCCTGGGTGGCTCAGTCGGTTAAGCCTCCGACTTCAGCTCAGGTCATGATCTCGTGGTCCGTGAGTTTGAGCCCCGCGTCGGGCTCTGTACTGACAGCTCAGAGCCTGGAGCCTGTTTCAGATTCTGTGTCTCCCTCTCTCTGACCCTCCCCTGTTCATGCTCTGTCTCTCTCTGTCTCAAAAATAAATAAACGTTAAAAAAAAAAAAAAAAAAAAAAGAAGTGGCGGTTTGAAAACTGCCTGGGGCTGACAGGAGAGAGAGGTAGTTACTAATCTCAGAGTTTCTTGAGGGACTTTTCCAAGAACAATGGAGCTGGGAGTTGCCATTTCTCTCCCCTGCCCATCAGCATAAACACACGGCCACCTGCAGGAACCAGCACAGTGCAGGCACTCACTACCTAATGTACTAACACCACACCCTGCCCCCTCCCACTGGCCTTGCCTCAGTCCTGGCACTGCAGGGCCTTTCTCCCAGAACACTGGTGCAAACCTTGCCAACACTCCATCTCACAAGTGCTCATTTTGCAGGGCTTCAGTCCAGGGGTGGATGCTGTCAACTATTGCAAAAGACACATGCACCTTGTTAAAACTGCATCCCCTGCCCAAGCTTGCCTTGTGGAGTGGCCCTGGTTACCCTGGTCTCCACAGTGGCCATGCGTCCCCAGTAGAAGCAGCCTGGTGCTCACAGTTTGCAGGCACCACACACTCACCTGCATGCACTTTGTGGAGTGGCTCTGTATGCTCTCTTCTCTGCAGTGACTGCACATTACCTGTGGCAGAGGACAAAAGCCACCTTGTTATAAGTGCATGCCCTGCACACTACTTTCAAGAGCAAGAGGCATAGCTGACTTTCCTAGCACACAGGAACATACACGAAGAGTTAAGCAACGTGAAGAGACAGAAGAGTATGTCCCAAATGAAAGAATAGGACAAAATCACCGCAAGAGACCTAAGCAAAGGACACTTGGCTGCCTCAGTCAGAAGGGCATGCAGCTCTTGATCTCAGGGTTGTGAGTTCAAGCTCTATGTTGGGTGGAGAGATTACTTAAAAATAAACAAAATGTATATATTAAAAGAAAAGAGAGAGAGAGGGACCTAAGCAAAATGGAGGTGAGCAATATGCTTGGTAGAGAATTTAAAGTAATTATCATAAAGATATTCACTTGATGTGAAAAAAGAATGGAGGACATCAGTGAAGCCCTTAACATAGAGATAAAAAAATAATCCGAGATGAAGAAGACAATAATTGAGATAAAAAACACACTTGATGGGGAGGCGCCTGGATGGCTCAGTCAGTTGAGCGTCCGACTTTGGTTCAGTGAGTTTGAGCCCTGCGTCAGGCTCTGTGCTGATGGCTCAGAGCCTGGAGACTGCTTTGGATTTTGTATCTCGCTCTATCTGTGCTCTCCTCCACTCACTCTGCCTCTCTCTCTCAAAAAGAAATAAACATTAAAAAAATACACTAGATGGAAGAAATAGCAGGCTAGAAGAAAAAGAACAAATCAGTGACCTGGAGGACAAAGTAATGGAAGGTTATCAAGCTAAATAGTTGAGAGAAAAAATTATGCAAATTGAGAATAGACTGAGAGACTCAATGATTCCATCAGATATAATAACAATTACATTATAGGGATCCCAGAAGAAGAAGGGAGAAAAGGGGGAGGGGTCAGAAAATGTATTTGAAGAAATAATAGCTGAAAACTTCTTGAATTTGGGGAAAGAAACAGAAATTCAAATCCATGAGGCACAGAGATCCCTCAACAAAATCAACTAAGGAGGTCCACATCAAGACACATAGTAATTAAAATGGCAAAAAAGCATGATAAAGAAAGAATTCTACTAATATTTTTAATTTTTTTGAAATGTATTTATTTTGAGAGGGACAGTGTGAGTGAGGGAGGGGCAGAGAGACAGAGAAAGAGAGAGAGAATCCCAAGCTGTGATAGAGCTGAATGTGGGGCTCAAACTCACAAACCATGAAATCATGACAAAGCTGAAATCAAGAGTCAGACGTTTAACCAATTGAGCCCCCCAGGCATCCCAAAGAAAGAATTTTAAAAGCAACAAGAGAAAAGGAAACAATTATGTACAAGAAAACCTCCATAAGGCTATCAACAGATTTTTCAGCAGAAATTTCTAAGCCAGAAAAGAGTGGCATGATATATTCAAAGTGCTGAAAGGAAAAAAGAAAATCTACCCTTAAGAATGCTCTATCCAGCAAGGCTATCATTCAGAGCAGAAGGAGAAATGAAGAGATTCCCAAACAAAAGTTAAAGGAGTTCATGACCACTAAACCAGCCACACAAAAAATGATAAAGGGGGCTTTTTTAGTGGGAAGGAAAGACCATAAATAAGAGTAAGAAAGATAAGAAGCACAAAAGCAGTAAAAATAAGTATATCTGTAGAAATCTGTCAAGGGACTCACATAATAAAAGGAAGTAAAATGCAATACTATATACTTAAAACATGGGGAGGGGGAGAAGTAAAGACTGGGTTCAAACTTCAATGACCATTAACTCCAGATAGACTGACATATACAGAAGATGTTATAAACAAACCTAATGGTAACTGCAAGTCAAACACCAGTAATAGAAATGCAAAAAATAAACAGAAACAAATCCAATTATATCACTAAAGAAAGCCAATTTAGGGTGAGAGAGAAGAGCAAGAAAAGAAAGTAACAGAAAATCCACAAAACCAAACATAAATAACCAAATGGCAATAAATACATATCTACTAATGATTATTTTGAATGTAAATGGACTAAATCTCTAATCAAAAGACATAGGGTGACAGAATGGATAAAAAAGCAAGACCTATCTCTGTGCTGCCTACAAGAGATGCATTTCAGACCTGAAGACACATGATTGAAAGTGAGGGAATAGAGAAACATTTATCATGCAAATAGATGTGAAAAGAAAGCTCAGGTAGCAATACTTATTAGACAAAATTGACTCTAAAATAAAGACAGTAACAAGAGACAAGGAAGGAGACTATATAATCATTAAGAGGACAGTCCAACAAGAAGATATATGAATTGTAAATATGTATTCATCCAATATGGGAGCACTCAAATATATAAAACATAATAACAAATATATAAGAACTAAATAATAGTGATACAATAATAGTAGGGGATGTTAACACCTCACTTACATCAATAGACAGATCATCCAAACAGAAAATCAACAATGCAACCATGGCTTTTAATGATACACTGGGCCAGATGGATTTAATAGATATATTCAGAACATTCCATCTTAAAACAGCAGAATACACATTATTTTTAAGTGTAAGTGGAACATTCTCCAGAATAGATCACATATTAGGCCACAAAAGAAGTCTCAACAATTTCAAAAAGATGAAAGTCATACTATGCATCTTTTCTGACCACAATGCAATAAAACTGGGTCTCAACCACAAGAAAAGATCTGGAAGGAGACAAATACATAGAGGCTAAATAAAATACCACCGAATAACAACTACAACAAAAAAAGGACTAGCCAAGAAATCAAAGAGAAAATATTAAAAAAAATACGTGGAGACAAATAAAAATAAAAATAAAATGGTCCAAAATCTTTGGGATGCAGCAAATGTGGTTCTAGGAGGGAAGCAATACAGGTTTACCTCAAGAAGAAAAATCTCAAATAAACAATGTAACCTTATACCTAAAGAAGCGAGAAAAAGAACAAACAAAATCGCAAACTAGCAGAAGAAAGGATATAATAAAGATTGGAGCAGAAATAAATGATACAGAAACAACAACAACAACAGCAGCAGCAGCAGCAGCAGCAACAACAAGAACAATAGAAGAGATCAGTGAAATCAAGAGCTGGTTCTTTGAAAAGATCAACAAAATTGATAAATCTCTAACCTGACTCATCAAAGAGAGAAAGAATGAAAGAGCGGGCTCAGACAAACGAGCAGAAATGAAAGAGGAGAAACAACAACCAACACCACATAAATACAAAGGATTGTAAAAGAATATTATCAAAAATTATATGCCATCAAACTGGACAACCCAGAAGAAATGGATAAATTCTTAGGAACATATAACCTATCAAAACTGAAACAGGAAGAAATAGAAAATTTGAACAGACCAATTACCAGCAAAGAAATTGAGTCAGGAATCAAAAACTCCCAACAAACAAAAGTCCAGGACCAGACAGCTTCACAGGTGACTTCTACTAAACATTTAAAGATTAGTCAATAGAATTTAGGAAGATGGCGGCGTAGGAGGACGCTGGGGTCACCGCGCGTCCTGCTGATCACTTAGATTCCACCTACACCTGCCTAAATAACCCAGAAAACCGCCAGAGGATTAGCAGAACGGAGTCTCCGGAGCCCAGCGCAGACGAAAGGCCCACGGAAGAGGGTAGGAAGGGCGGCGAGGCGGTGCGCACTCCACGGACTGGCGGGAGGGAGCTGGGACGGAGGGGCGGCTCGCCGGCCAAGCAGAGCCCCCGAGTCTGGCTTGCAAAAGTGGTGGGGCTGGACTGACGGAGTGTGTTCTGACAGCAAGCGCGACTTAGTGTCTGGGAGGTCATAAGTTAACAACTCTGCTCGGAAAGCGGGAAGGCTGGAGGACAAAGGGAGGGAGAGTTGCTGAGCCCTGGAGGACAGAGCTCAGCTTGGCGGGGAACAAAGGCGCTCGCCAGCGCCATCTCCCTCGCCCATCCCCCAGCCAAAATCCCAAAGGGAACCAGTTCCTGCCAGGGAACTTGCTCGCTCCGGGCAAATACCCAATGCGGTGCTTCTGCAGAGCCACCCCTCCGGCAGCTGGTCTGACTCCCTCCGGCTGCCACAGGGCCCCTCCTGAAGTGGATCACCTAAGGAGAAGCGAGCTAAGCCTGCCCCTCCTGCCCCCGTGCACCTTGCCTACCCACCCCAGCTAATATGCCAGATCCCCAGCACCACAAGCCTGGCAGTGTGCAAGTAGCCCAGACGGGCCACGCCACCCCACAGTGAATCCCGCCCCTAGGAGAGGGGAAGAGAAGGCACTCACCAGTCTGACTGTGGCTCCAGCGGTGGGCTGGGGGCAGACATCAGGTCTGACTGTGGATCCGCCCACCAGCTCCAGTTATACACCACAGCACAGGGGAAGTGCCCTGCAGGTCCTCACCACTCCAGGGACTATCCAAAATGACCAAGCGGAAGAATTCCCCTCAGAAGAATCTCCAGGAAATAACAACAGCTAATGAACTGATCAAAAAGTATTTAAATAATATAACAGAAAGTGAATTTAGAATAATAGTCATAAAATTAATCGCTGGGCTTGAAAACAGTATAGAGGACAGCAGAGAATCTCTTGCTACAGAGATCAAGGGAATAAGGAACAGTCAGGAGGAGCTGAAAAACGCTTTAAATGAAATCCAAAACAAAACGGAAACGACGACGGCTGGGATTGAAGAGGCAGAGGAGAGAATAGGTGAACTAGAAGATAAAGTTATGGAAAAAGAGGAAGCTGAGAAAAAGAGAGATAAAAAAATCCAGGAGTATGAGGGCAAAATTAGAGAACTAAGTGATACACTAAAGAGAAATAATATACGCATAATTGGTATCCCAGAGGAGGAAGAGAGAGGGAAAGGTGCTGAAGGGGTACTTGAAGAAATAATAGCTGAGAACTTCCCTGAACTGGGGAAGGAAAAAGGCATTGAAATCCAAGAGGCACAGAGAACTCCCTTCAGACGTAACTTGAATCGATCTTCTGCACGACATATCATAGTGAAACTGGTAAAATACAAGGATAAAGAGAAAATTCTGAAAGCAGCAAGTGGCAAACGTGCCCTATAATATAAAGGGAGACCTGTAAGACTCGTGACTGATCTCTCTTTTGAAACTTGGCAGGCCAAAAAGGATTGGCACGAGATCTTTAATGTGCTGAACAGGAAAAATATGCAGCCGAGAATCCTTTATCCAGCAAGTCTGTCATTTAGAATAGAAGGAGAGATAAAGGTCTTCCCAAACAAACAAAAACTGAAGGAATTTGTCACCACTAAACCAGCCCTACAAGAGATCCTAAGGGGGATCCTGTGAGACAAAGTACCAGAGACATCACTACAAGCATAAATCATACAGACATCACAATGACTCTAAACCCGTATCTTTCTATAATAACACTGAATGTAAATGGATTAAATGCGCCAACCAAAAGACATAGGGTATCAGAATGGATAAAAAAACAAGACCCATCTATTTGCTGTCTACAAGAGACTCATTTTAGATCTGAGGACACCTTTAGACTGAGAGTGAGGGGATGGAGAACTATTTATCATGCTACTGGAAGCCAAAAGAAAGCTGGAGTAGCCATACTTATATCAGACAAACTAGACTTTAAATTAAAGGCTGTAACAAGAGATGAAGAAGGACATTATATAATAATTACAGGGTCTATCCACCAGGAAGAGCTAACAATTATAAATGTCTATGCGCCAAATACCGGAGCCCCCAAATATATAAAACAATTACTCATAAACATAAGCAACCTTATTGATAAGAATGTGGTAATTGCAAGGGACTTTAACACTCCACTTACAGAAATGGATAGATCATCTAGACACACGGTCAATAAAGAAACAAGGGCCCTGAATGACACATTGGATCAGATGGACTTGACAGATATATTTAGAACTCTGCATCCCAAAGCAACAGAATATACTTTCTTCTCAAGTGCACATGGAACATTCTCCAAGATAGATCATATACTGGGTCACAAAACAGCCCTTCATAAGTATACAAGAATTGAAATTATACCATGCATACTTTCAGACCACAATGCTATGAAGCTTGACCTCAACCACAGGAAAAAGTCTGGAAAACCTCCAAAAGCATGGAGGTTAAAGAACACCCTACTAAAGAATGAGTGGGTCAACCAGGCAATTAGAGAAGAGATTAAAAAATATATGGAAGCAAACGAAAATGAAAATACAACAATCCAAACGCTTTTGGATGCAGCGAAGGCAGTCCTGAGAGGAAAATACATTGCAATCCAGGCCTATCTCAAGAAACAAGAAAAATCCCAAATACAAAATCTAACAGCACACCTAAAGGAACTAGAAGCAGAACAGCAAAGGCAGCCTAAACCCAGCAGAAGAAGAGAAATAATAAAGATCAGAGCAGAAATAAACAATATAGAATCTAAAAAAACTGTAGAGCAGATCAACGAAACCAAGAGTTGGTTTTTTGAAAAAATAAACAAAATGGACAAACCTCTAGCCAGGCTTCTCAAAAAGAAAAGGGACATGACCCAAATAGATAAAATCATGAATGAAAATGGAATTATTACAACCAATCCCTCAGAGATACAAACAATTATCAGGGAATACTATGAAAAATGATATGCCAACAAATTGGACAACCTGGAAGAAATGGACAAATTCCTAAACACCCACACTCTTCCAAAACTCAATCAGGAGGAAATAGAAAGCTTGAACAGACCTATAACCAGTGAAGAAATTGAATCGGTTATCAAAAATCTCCCAACAAATAAGAGTCCAGGACCAGATGGCTTCCCAGGAGAGTTCTACCAGACGTTTAAAGCAGAGATAATACCTATCCTTCTCAAGCTATTCCAAGAAATAGAAGGGGAAGGAAAACTTCCAGACTCATTCTATGAAGCCAGTATTACTTTGATTCCTAAACCAGACAGAGACCCAGTCAAAAAAGAGAACTACAGGCCAATATCCCTGATGAATATGGATGCAAAAATTCTCAATAAGATACTAGCAAATCGAATTCAACAGCATATAAAAAGAATTATTCACCATGATCAAGTGGGATTCATTCCTGGGATGCAGGGCTGGTTCAACATTCGCAAATCAATCAACGTGATACATCACATTAATAAAAGAAATGATAAGAACCATATGATCCTGTCAATTGATGCAGAAAGGGCCTTTGCCAAAATCCAGCACCCTTTCTTAATAAAAATCCTTGCGAAAGTCGGGATAGAAGGAACATACTTAAAGATCATAAAAGCCATTTATGAAAAGCCCACAGCTAACATCATCCTCAATGGGGAAAAACTGAGAGCTTTTTCCCTGAGATCAGGAACACGACAGGGATGCCCACCCTCACCACTGTTGTTTAACATAGTGTTGGAAGTTCTAGCATCAGCAATCAGACAACAAAAGGAAATCAAAGGCATCAAAATTCGCAAAGATGAAGTCAAGCTTTCGCTTTTTGCAGATGACATGATATTATACATGGAAAATCGGATAGACTCCACCAAAAGTCTGCTAGAACTGATACATGAATTCAGCAAAGTTGCAGGATACAAAATCAATGTACAGAAATCAGTTGCATTCTTATACACTAACAATGAAGCAACAGAAAGACAAATAAAGAAACTGATCCCATTCACAATTGCACCAAGAAGCATAAAATACCTAGGAATAAATCTAACCAAAGATGTAAAAGATCTGTATGCTGAAAACTATAGAAAGCTTATGAAGGAAATTAAAGAAGATATAAAGAAATGGAAAGACATTCCGTGCTCATGGATTGGAAGAATAAATATTGTCAAAATGTCAATACTACCCAAAGCTATCTACACATTCAATGCAATCCCAATCAAAATTGCACCAGCATTCTTCTCGAAACTAGAACAAGCAATCCTAAAATCCATATGGAACCACAAAAGGCCCCGAATAGCCAAAGTAATTTTGAAGAAGAAGACCAAAGCAGGAGGCATCACAATCCCAGACTTTAGCCTCTACTACAAAGCTGTAATCAAGACAGCATGGTATTGGCACAAAAACAGACACATAGACCAATGGAATAGAATAGAAACCCCAGAACTAGACCCACAAACGTATGGCCAACTCATCTTTGACAAAGCAGGAAAGAACATCCAATGGAAAAAAGACAGTCTCTTTAACAAATGGTGCTGGGAGAACTGGACAGCAACATGCAGAAGGTTGAAACTAGACCACTTTCTCACACCATTCACAAAAATAAACTCAAAATGGATAAAGGACCTGAATGTGAGACAGGAAACCATCAAAACCCTAGAAGAGAAAGCAGGAAAAGACCTTTCTGACCTCAGCCGTAGCAATCTCTTACTCGACACATCCCCAAAGGCAAGGGAATTAAAAGCAAAAATGAACGACTGGGACCTTATGAAGATAAAAAGCTTCTGCACAGCAAAGGAAACAACCAACAAAACTAAAAGGCAACCAACGGAATGGGAAAAGATATTTGCAAATGACATATCAGACAAAGGGCTAGTATCCAAAATCTATAAAGAGCTCACCAAACTCCACACCCAAAAAACAAATAACCCAGTGAAGAAATGGGCAGAAAACATGAATAGACACTTCTCTAAAGAAGACACCGGATGGCCAACAGGCACATGAAAAGATGCTCAATGTCGCTGCTTATCAGGGAAATACAAATCAAAACCACACTCAGATATCACCTCACGCCAGTCAGAGTGGCCAAAATGAACAAATCAGGAGACTATAGATGCTGGAGAGGATGTGGAGAAACGGGAACCCTCTTGCACTGTTGGTGGGAATGCAAACTGCTGCAGCTACTCTGGAAAGCAGTGTGGAGGTTCCTCAGAAAATTAAAAATAGACCTACCCTATGACCCAGCAATAGCACTGCTAGGAATTTACCCAAGGGATACAGGAGTACTGATGCATAGGGGCACTTGTACCCCAATGTTTATAGCAGTACTCTCAACAATAGCCAAATCATGGAAAGAGCCTAAATGTCCATCAACTGATGAATGGATAAAGAAATTGTGGTTTATATACACAATGGAGTACTACATGGCAATGAGAAAGAATGAAATATGGCCCTTTGTAGCAACGTGGATGGAACTGGAGAGTGTGATGCTAAGTGAAATAAGCCATACAGAGAAAGACAGATACCATATGGTTTCACTCTTATGTGGATCCTGAGAAACTTAACAGAAACCCATGGAGGAGGGGAAGGAAAAAAAAAATAAAGAGGTTAGAGTGGGAGAGAGCCAAAGCATAAGAGACTCTTAAAAACTGAGAACAAACTGAGGGTTGATGGGGGTGGGAGGGAAGGGAGGGTGGGTGATGGGTATTGAGGAGGGCACCTTTTGGGATGAGCACTGGGTGTTGTATGGAAACCAATTTGACAATAAATTTCATATATTGAAAAAAAAAAAGATGAGTCAATACCTATTCTCAAACTTTTCCCCAAAAAAATATAAAAGGAAGGAAAACTTCCACATTCATTCTACGAGGGCAGCATTACCTTGATTCCAAAAGGATATAAAGACACACAAAAAAGAGAACGACAGGTCAGTATCTCTGATGAACATATATTCAAAAATCCTCAACAAGATATTGACAAACTGAATCCACAATATATTAAAAAAGTCATTCTCTGTGATCAAGTGGGATTTATTCCCAGTATATAAGGACGGTTCAATATTCACAAATCAATCATCATGATGCATCACACCAATAAGAGAAAAGATAAAAACCATACAATCATTTCAATAGATGTAGAAAAAGCATTTGACAAAGTACAACGTCTATTTATGATAAAACCTCTCAAAAAATAGGTTTAGGGGGAACATTCCTTAACATAAAAAGGCTTTATGTGAAAAACCCCCAGCAAACATCATACACAGTGGAAAAAACTGAGAACTTTTCCCCTAAGGTCAGGAACAAGGCAAGGATGTCCACTCTCATCACTCTTACTCAATATAGTACTAGAAGTTCTAGTCACAGAAATTAGATACAAAAAAGGAATAAAGGCATCTAAACTGGCAAGGAAGAAGTAAAACTTTTACTATTTGCAAATGACACGATACTATATAAGACTCTACCACAAAGCTACTAGAACGAATTCAGTAAAGTTGTAGCATACAAAATCAACCTACAGAAATCTTGCATTTTTATATGCTAATATGAACAGTAGCAGAGAAATTAAGAAAACAATGCCATTTACAATTGCACCAAAAATAATAAAATATTTAGGACTAAACTTAAGCAAGGAAGTGAAAGACCTGTACCCTGAAAACCATAAAATACTGATGAAAGAAATTGAAGACAACAAAAAACAAGTGGAAAGACATTCTGTGCTCATGGGATTGGAAGAACTTTGTCAGAATGTCAGTACTATCCAAAGTCATCTACAGATTCAGTGCAATCCCTATGGAAATATAGAACAAACAGATGTTTACCAGAGGGGAGGTGGGTGTTGGGGGGTTGAAATAGATGATGGGGATTGAGAATAGACTTATCTTGATGAGCACTGAGTAATGTGTGGAATTGTTGAATCACTATATTGTACACCTGAAACAAATATAACACTGTGTGTTAACTACACTGGAATTAAAATTTTTTAAAAAATTGAGACATTAGTATAATCTTTCTAGATCATCAGAAATTAGAACCTTCATAATACCAATATTCAGAGATGTGGGGATTACAAACGGTCCTGCATCAGTGATTGGCAGCTGGACTGGTGCAGCCATTCTGAAGCCAACTGTTAAGATGAAGAATATGCATATTACCTACTATATGCTTCTACGTATACATTCCAAAAAATTGCTGCAGAAGAGAATAAGGTAAATTGTGGCGATGTTCACCGCAGCATCACTGTGATGGCAAGAAATAGCAGTCAACCTGGATAACACCACCAAATGTAGACAAGAGAACTGCGGCCAGGGAGAGTCAAGTGTGAACCACAGTGAAATATAACACAATACTGCTTCCCAAAACAAAAAATCATGGGCCCCTGGCCCTCCATGCACATTCTGTGAGAATACATACAAATAAAAATGTATACATTAAACAAGTTGGAATGATTGTGGGCAACTAGCAGCTAGCAGGGGAGAATGTACACAAAAGAAATTTTCAGAAACACAGAAGAGGACTTTCAAGGATTGATCCTCATGGTGAGGTTAAATCATCTCTTCACATCTGTATTAATTCAAGAAAACGCTAGTAAAAAGTTCATAAATGAGGCCAGATTTGGGGAAGTGGGAGGAGGAGATTAAAAGTGTTTAAGATTCAATTCAGTGCTGTCTGATTCCAAACGTGTATTCCCAAGAACCTACTGGATGTCGTCACATGGATGTCCTGAAGGAATTTCAAATTCAATGTTCCCAAAGTCAAACACATCATTTCCTGTCTTGAGAGCTGCTCTCCCTTTCATGCATTGGGATGCCCCTTCCCTCACTTGCAGCTCCTCCTTTCCTGCCTGCACTTCACCTGAGAGAGGTCACAGGAGGCCATCCCCCTCCTCTATCCACTGTGCCTCATGGAACTAGCCCGCAGACACTCTTTTCTGGATGACTGGAAAGTATTTATATAGGCTTCTTAACCACCCTTTATAAACCAGATTTACTCATGTCTCTTCCATAGTTAAAAACCCTCAATGGGACTCCATTGTCTGTGGACTATTTACCGTATGTTTAACATGTAAAAAAAACCCCTCTGTTACTATATGATTCTACTCTGTCTCCATCAGTTCCCATCCAAGAGCCTACCCTCCAGCCGTAGGGGTGGGGTAGGGAATTCCCTGAAAACCTGACACTCTGTCATGTCTATGCCTTCTGTCGGCCTGGCGTGTTAGTCAGAGTAGGCTGGAGTGCTAGGTTCTGCTGTGGTCACAAATCTCAATGGGTTATAAAAACAAAGGCTTATTTCTCTCTCACTCATGCTACGTGTTCCTCATGGGTCAGCTGCTGCTCTGATTTATGTCAGCCTCACTCTGGAAGGCAGGCTAATGGAATTGCCTTTCTGGTCCGAGAAAATAGAAAGCATCGCAAACCACAGGCTGGCTGCAAAAGCTTCCCCCAGAAGTGCTGCGTGCCATTTCTGTTCACATTCCATGAGGTCAAGTCTAATGTTGATGAGCTAGGGAGGGGCAGAAAGTATTTGAGATAAGTCATAATAGCCTGTCACTCATTGGTGATTTCATTCTGACTGGAATCTCTGCCTGGTGCATCCCGAGGCACTCCTTACGGGATATCTTCACCTTCACTTCACTTCTACGGACTCTGCCAGTAGATTCATTCCTCCGTGTTCCTGGAGCATGTGAGACATGCCGCACTAACCCATGTATGTTGCGTGCATATTTCCATGTTTTCCTTCCCCATTAGATTTTGAGCTTGGCAAATGTATGAGGGCAGCCCTTACCATTTTTGCATTCTAAGCATGAGGACTTTCTTGCACACTGACCCTGTACGTGGTATCTCTTTGCTCAGTAATTGATCATTGAATTCGTATTTACTGGACCCCGTGATGGCCATGAGAATGTGTCTGACAGACCCACTGCAGAACGCATAATTGACCCAAGGACTTTAGCGGTTGTGATCTGAAATTCATTGCTGAGTTTACACGGAAGCATACCTGCCATACGCTGCCCCCAGCCAATGACTTAGTACAGAAAGGATACTAAGGCAGGTGGCTCCTGGGAGGTGTAGGCCAACCGCTGTTGGTTCTAGGACTCCCCAAAGACCTTACACAAACTTGCAAAGACTGCACAGCATTTTAGGGTGATTCCAACCCCTTCTACCCTCCGCGTAAGACTTGCATCGTGATCTGCCCACACTCCCCACCTGCCCGGCCCCCTCCTTCATTTCTGTCACAGGTGTTGCCCCGCAATAAAACTCTTGCACATTTAGTTCCTTCTTAGCATCTGCTTCTTAGAGGACCCAAAGTAACATATGGGGCTTTCATTATTATAGTTTATACAAGCCAAGAGAATAAAACTTCTTTGGGAATTTAAGAGAGAGATGTAACAGTTAAGCAAATCAGGAAATCGCTTCTCGGCAGAGGTTGGAGTTGAATCGGGCTTTGTGACATGGTTTTGCCAGGGGTGGTGGTGGGAGGAGGAAGAGGCATCGGATAGGGAATCCCAGATTGATGTCTTCTTCCATTCAGGCATAACAAGAAAATTCTACTTCTTAAATCTCCAGAGTCAGATCGTTTTTTAATATTGGGGAAAGATTCCTCTTGTACACAGCTACTTTCCTTTATATTCCTTTGGATTATTTATTTGGTTACTTTTGCTCAGGAAGTTTAGGAAGACTGATTATCACAATGCGGGTTTGTATGAACTCACTCCCTCCCTAATATCGTTCTCTGTCATTTCTATTCCTTTGTTCCATATTCTGGATTACTTCTCAAATGTCTTCCCTGTATCAACAGTCTGACAATCTGCAGTATCTAGTTTATCAGTCTTTCTCTCCAACAAACATTTCAACGTGGCTCTTGTGATTTTGGTTTCCATGCAGTCTCTCCCTGCCTCAGCTCAAATTTGTCTTTTTTTAAGAGGAGGGAACAAATATATTTCAAAATATTCTTCCATTTCCTACAGCAAATGTATTTTAGGAAAAAATTTCCCTTCAAGTCCTTAAGCACTTTCCCTCTTCTCTTGTGTCGCAGACTTTTCTTCGTTGACTTGCTCTGTATTGTCCTGCCCCTGCCTTCCCAGAAATTGAGCCCCACTTTGGACGGAGGCTGAAGGCAGGCAGTCTGGGGGCGTCTCTAAGATGAAGCCCCTCTTGTTCCAGACTGTAGTTCATGAAGCCAAAGGAAGCCATCTGGGAGGAAATATGTGAGAAGTCAAATAATGAAACAGTCCCTTATACCACGGGTGAGGAGGGAAGAGTATCTGATTATGAGCCTATGGGGCAGAAACCAGAGAAACCAGAGGAAAGAGCAACACAGTGGGAGGCAGTCTGGAGAGTTCTCCTGAGCCAAGGAGTTTGTCAACAGTGACTTTTCATACAGGGCTGGCAGCCTTGGCATGGGCAGGAAGGGAGCAATTAGGAATACCAGTCTGGTCTAGACATGCATGTGGATTGTTGAGGTTTATTTATCCTAGAACGAAGAGAAACCCTTCCTGAACAATTTTGTTTGTTTTGTTTTAAGAGTCAACCGTACACTGAGTTTCCTTCGCTCCCTCACAGACCACTTGGGTGTGGCAAGCCCTGGCAAGTGTTAATCAAATGTCAAAAGATTCCTTAAGGCTTGCAGACAAGTCCACTCAGGTCTAAGCAGAGAAATGAGGGAGTTCACTGCAGTCGGGCTATGGTTCAGAGATACAAAAGGCCGGGAAACATGTTATCCAGGCTACATCCTGGTTAGATAACAAGAGCCTAACCTCCGTCACCCCCACACCAGCACCCAGATTCACAAAGGCAACGGTGAGCTTTACAGGATTTCCCTGGATCTTCCCCCCTCCTCACCCCCACCTACCTCCCACGCCCTCTGTCCACTTTCTGAGTTAGTTCAGCTCCAATAATCGCATCTTGTGTCTTTCCTTAGACCCACCGCCTAGTCCTCAGATTTCCTCAGCTCTTGTGTTTAAGGGAGCTCCATAAATTTAAAAACTTCTACATCTATACTGACAGCAAGCTTTTCATATCACTAGCTTGCAGAGACAAAAAGAAGCCCCAAGGGCCATGGAATAGGCCCTTTGTAAGCCCAGGTTGCCTGCTTCCCGACAGGAACTGGGGATGGGGAGCAGTGGGGTCAGTCAGGGCTTCTCTTATTTCTGTTGGCCCAAGAAGGAAAGCACATGTTGTCCATTAATTGTGTTTGTAAATTTGGCCCAACTGGTGATTTATTTGATAAAATGGCCTTCAGTTTTCAGTGTATGTTGACTACTATTTTCCTCAGTTTCCAATATTGCTGCAAACTTTTTCCTATTTGTTGTCATGGGTATTTGAAAGGACATCGAGTGACAAGTTTTAGTTTTGTTTTCTAGGATTTATTTATTTATTTTTGCAACAACTATGAAACAAATCTACTGCTTTGAATTTGTTTTTTCCTCCAAATGTGCACTCTCAGTGTTTCATAAAAATTATACTACAAATTATTCGAAAGCAAGGATTGAATCCTGGGCAGCTGAGGTGTGCGTGGACAGACTTCCCACTATATCAGAAGATCCAGATTTCACTTCTGTTGTCAGACTCAGTTTCCTCAAGTAAAGAGCAGAAGGAATGGGATGAAGGGAATGAATTCAAGTTTTTAAGTGTTTTTATCAGACTGTCAGCCAAAGCAGCAAAAAATTAGAAAAGATACTTGAAAAATGTTTCATAATATTATTTTTTTATTAATCCTCAAGAAGAAGAAGGCCCGACTGCAGTCTAGTTGCAGGGAAATTGGGGGGTGGTGGGGAATAGCCTCTGAAAACCCCTTCAGAGAGTCCACAAAGCAAAAGTATTTTTCATAATGACGTGAAGATGTTGTTTGTCTTTTTCATTCTCATTTTTCTCATGAGTATATGATGGAGCTCTTCAAAGCCTGCATGATGTGTGATATCACAACAGATTAATACAAAAGCAGATAAAAGAATCCAGCTGCCCTCTGTTAAGCAAGACATTAAAGAGACTTGCAAAATTGTGAAACAGTACTACTCTTCCCAAATTTTTTGTGTCAAGAAATAGTTTTTTTTTACAAACAAAAAGAAACAGAAACAGACTCATATATTCCTCTTTTTAAAGGTTTGTTTATTTATTATTTATTTATTTATTTATTTATTTATTTATTTATTTTTGAGACAGCACCAGTCGGGGAGGGGCAGAGAACAAGGAGACAGAGAATCCTAAGTAGGCTCTGCACGCAGAGCCTGACATAGGGCTCCAACGTTGAGATCATGACCTGAGCCGAAGTCAAGAGTTAGATGCTTAACTGAGTGAGCCACCCAGGCACAAAAACAGACTCATAAATACAGAGAAGAAACTGGTGGTTGCCAGATGGGAGGATGGTGGGGTAGTGGGCTAAGTAGGGGAAGGGGATTAAGAGGTACAAAGTTTCAGTTATAAAATAAAGAAGTCTTAAGAATTAAAAGTACAGTAGAGAGGATATAGTCAATAATATTTGAATAAATTTGTATGGCAACAGATGATAACTACACATCGTGGTGAGCATTTCATAACATGCATAATTGTACACCTGAAACTAATATAATATTTTATGCTAACTATACTTCAGTTAAAAAGAAAAAAAGGAAAAATTTACAATTTTTAAAATAAAGTGTTTTTTATTTTAATGTGTAATGGGTTTATTATTGGTATTTGTAATGAATTAATTTTATAAAGTTCTATTTTTATTTTGAATATAGAAAATACCAATAGATATAACCCACGTAAATATAAGCTCTGTGGAGTCCTCAATAATTTTTAAGATTGTAAAGGAGTCCTAAAACCAGAAGGTTTGAGAACCACTGACCAAAAGCTCTTAGGTTTAGTATTAACTAAATAATAAGTAATTAACTAAATAATAATAATAATAGTATTAACTAAATAATAGTAACTAATTACCTAAATAAATAATAATAGTAATGCAACTTCCATCCATGATATTCTAAAAGAACAAAGGTCAATCATTGCCCATGTTTGGAAAATTTAACATTCCATCAGGCATCATTGATTCAAACTGTTTAATAACTAAGAGGGGCATGTTTTCCCTTCAGAGCCTCGAAGCTCTCTCATAATAAAAAATTATTGTGTTGAAACCACTGGCTGCCAAAGAGGAAGCTGGGGTCAGAGGCAAAATGGGTGAAGAGGAGTGGAAGGTACAGGCTTCCAGTTATGGAGTAAAGAAGTCACAGGGATGAAGGGTAAAATACAGGGAGTAGAATCAGTGATACAATAGTGTTGTACAGTGTCAGACGATAGCTATACCTGTGAGCAGAGCATACGGACCTATCGAATCACTGTGTTGTATACCTGAAACTAATGTAACATTGTGTGGCAACTATACTGCAAATAAAATACATCCTATAAGATACAGGATATATATCTATATCTATCTGTCTATCTATCTATCTATCTATCTATCGATATATATGTATCTTCCTATATCCTATAAATATATATATATATATTCCTATATCCTATATGTGTATATATATATATATATATATTCCTATATCCTATATGTGTGTATATATATATATATATATATATATATATATATATTCCTATATCCTATATGTGTGTATATATATATATATATATTCCTATATCCTATATGTGTGTGTGTGTGTGTGTGTGTGTGTATATATATATATATATATATATATATATTCCTATATCCTATATGTGTGTGTGTGTGTGTGTGTGTGTATATATATATATATATATATATATATATATATATATATATTCCTATATCCTATATATATATATACTCCTATATCCTACAAGATTCAATTTGTTCTCACTGCCACTAATATTCATTGAGCATTTATGCTTTATATTAAGCATTTTACATATATGAACTCATTATAACTCCATGATCACCCTATGAAGTGGGCGTCACAGCTTTTACTACTTCCCATGTGTTTGGAAACCTCTAGTGCCTTGACCAAAGTCACCTGGCTGGTAAGTGGTGGGACAGGGATTGTAGCTAAGGTTTGGTTAAACTCATAGCCAGGGCCCATTTCTACTTTGGTATCTTCCCTTCTTTAAAGCAAAAATGCTGATTCTTTTTTTTTTTTAAATTTTTTTTCAACGTTTATTTATTTTTTGGGACAGAGAGAGACAGAGCATGAATGGGGGAGGGGCAGAGAGAGAGGGAGACACAGAATCGGAAACAGGCTCCAGGCTCTGAGCCATCAGCCCAGAGCCTGACGCGGGGCTCGAACTCACGGACCGCGAGATCGTGACCTGGCTGAAGTCGGACGCTTAACCGACTGCGCCACCCAGGCGCCCCCAAAAATGCTGATTCTTAAGGCCAGCTTATTATTCATGGTCATCACTTGCCTTTAGACTGATGCCTTGCACAAATATTGATTGAATTGAATGCTCATCTTCAACCATAGATGTATGGTCCGGTGATTAGCATTACATAATTTATTCAGCCTTTTGTTCATTCAGTAAGCATTTATTGAGTGCCTACACTTTGTCCAGCGCAATTCTGTTTTGTTCAAAAAAAGCAGACAGTAATCTCAGACAATAATTAGGTGCAACAGATAATATACAATAAACAAGAAACAATAAAACAGATGTATTACAGGATGTTGAAGGCTAAAAATTCTATGGAAATAACACAGCAAGCTAAAGGAAATTTTTATGTGTGGGGGCAGTAGATCGGTGAGGTAGCCATGCCATATTTTAGGAACAATGAGAAGGCCGTAGGTTTGGAATGGCGTAAGGTGGAACATGGCAGGAGATCAAGTCAGAGATGTCACTGGGAACCAGAAATCCCACTGCCCTACAGCCCATAGTAAGTCCTTTGAGCGAAGTAAGAATAGAATTTTGAGAAAGGGAATGACATTAATTACATTTTCTAAAGATTACATTTTCTAAGGATCATTCTGCTGCCATGCTGAAACTAACAGACAAGGTAGCAGTCCAAGAGACGTTGTGGGAGGCCATTGCTGAAATCCAGATGAGGCGCGATAGTGGTTTGGATCAGGATTCAAATTCAAAGCCAGGGTTTGACTTCAAGAAGTGGTGATGGGGCGCCTGGGTGGCGCAGTCGGTTAAGCGTCCGACTTCAGCCAGGTCACGATCTCATGGTCCGTGAGTTCGAGCCCCGCGTCAGGCTCTGGGCTGATGGCTCAGAGCCTGGAGCCTGTTTCCGATTCTGTGTCTCCCTCTCTCTCTGCCCCTCCCCCATTCATGCTCTGTCTCTCTCTGTCCCAAAAAAAAAAAAATAAATAAACGTTGAAAAAAAAAAATTAAAAAAAAAAAAAAAAAAAGAAGTGGTGAGAAATGCCTGAAAATGGGATACCTATTAAAGAAAGGTAGGAGCCACGGCACCAAGTTTCACCAAATGGCAACTCAGGTATCATAGAGTAATTAATTGCTTGTGACAAATGATAGGAAACGGTAAATAGTGGCCAACAAGTAACCCCTACAGTATTCATGGATTAAGATGAATATGTGGCTTAGGGCAACTGAGCTAGATGGTAAATGACTCAGTGATTGGAGACTGATTTGGGAAACACTTTAATCTCAAAGGACTTTTCCTAGGACTTTAAATTGATTTATTAGCAATTCTTGCATCTACTCAAATCTAAGTACAAATTTTAGTGCCATCTGGAGAAAGGTCCATAGCTCAAAGTCAAAGGCAAGTAAATACATGATTTAATTGTTTGTCTTTTCTCTGAATGTTTTCAAAGGAAAGCCCCATATATCTTTGGATTAATTTAATGAGCATTTTCACTTGAAGAGAGGACCCATAGTGTTAAAGATCATGTTTAGAATCCCAGGAGTTCAACCACCAGGATTTGAATCCTTACACCATTCGTACTAGCTGTGACTTCTTTAACCTCTGTCCTGATTTCTTCCTCTGAGAAAGGGAGATGCTACTTCTACTACTAATACTAACTCTGCCTTCCCTGAGGTTAAGCGAACTTATTTTTGTACCATGTTTGGCACAGAGCATGGCACATAGTAACCCCCCAGAAAGTGCTGTTGGTATAACAAGGCCACACTGAGTATTTCCAGAAAAGCATCTTCCTTAATGCACAATGTATTATTAGTGCAGATTACTTCTTCTCTCAATTATTATTAGTTCCAAAGCCAACAGACTTCTGGCGAGGCAGCCCAGCAGCACCTTATGCAAGGCAAGGAAAAGAATATTTTGACTCATACAATGAATCTATTGATTTCTGAAAAAATTGCCTGTCACTGAGACTATTTCATACCTATATTGGAGAAAAAGTACTATTCCAGTACTAACTATAGTGAATGTCAAGTCAAGTATTCCTTCCATTGAAGAAGACAAAAGCCTTTATAGAGACTGGTTAATAGAAAAACATACAGGAAAACTTGCAGATGCCACATAATTTCCTATCATTCTTTTCTACCTAGTTACACATTTGCCTTCTCTTTGGAAATATTTTTCCCGCCAACTTTGTTGGCTCAGAGCAATGTTTCCAGAGAAAATGTATCTTCATAAAGCAAAAACAGATTCTTCTTCATATTAGAATCGCAATTTTTAAAAGTTTTTTCCCCCTGGTTGCGTAAATATTGTTCATGCAAAACGATAGAGAAAACTCTTAATGAGGCCACACATGTGTTTGAAAATTTAAAATTCCCTAGAACTTCCTAATATATTTATGACTATGTATGTGATATATTTATGATGTATTCATGACTTTGTATATGTTTCCACTATAAATACCCAGATATGACATAATGTATACATTATGTTGACATGTTTTTATATGTCATTAAGTATGTGGCAATATTTTTGAAATTACCTTTGAAAACTAAAAAAGTAAAATAGCTAAACAAAACCAAAAATGATGATTATGAATGATTAACATGCTCCCACATGGGGCCAAGAAAAATTGCAGCATAGGGAAATCATGATGGGGAAAGAAAACACATCCATCTTGGGGAGACCTGCTAATACAGAACATCACGGGTGGATATCTTCTTTCAATTACTGTTGGTGCCATGAGCCAAAAGATTCCAAGTTTGTTTGAACAAAGCCACAGAGGAACTGCTGTTGGGAATCAATTTCAGGCTCTGGAGAAAGCCCTTCAAAAGCCAAAGAATTTGGTCTCATGCAGGGTATGGGATTTTGAAGGCATATTTTGTAGTGTGGGAATGATTTTATACTGACTTGCAGGAAATGGGGAGCAGAGGGAAAGTATTTTTCCTGAGTGCCGGCTGACTTCAGTAACCCGATGCTTTCGCGAATCAGTCAGATACAACACGCCGTGTCTTCACATCATTTTGTTTCTCAGATGATTAGGCCCCCTTACCGAATGGATTTGCATTTTAAAATGCAGTAAAATCTAAGTCAACTTGGTTGCTGCAGCCAGACTTTTGTGTCTGAGCCTCGCGGTCAGCTTAGTTCATTTGTCCCAGCCAAGCTCTTCTCCTTGGGAATGACTAGCAGTCTGATGCAGGGAAACTCAAGTAATATTTACTTTTGCCTAGGTGCTCATTCTTTGAAAAAGTAAGTCTCCTTTCCAAGAATAACCATTTTCTCTGGATGCAGGGAAGCCTATAGTTTTGGAGACCCTTCTGGCTTCCTTAAGTTTTGGCAGACATCCCGATTTGCTCCCCGGTACACTTAAGAAGTGGACTGAAGAGAGATTAAAGCGTTTCAGTTAAGTCCATGGCAAACAAAGACCAATGACTCACTAGACTTGGTCCTGCAGCCCTTCGGCACGTATGATGTACACATTTCAGTGTTATGACTGATTTGCGACGACTATAATTTAAAATCCCCAAAATGCATAGCATGCATATACTGGATATAAAAACTATCTTTAAATGGAGTGACAACTAATTGAGATATTCAAAATGGTCATAAATTATTATACTAGTGACTCCATTTTATCCTCTGTAGACATTCTTAGATATTGCAAATATCCAGAGGAGAATTTTTGGTGTTTCTCCAAAACCACAGAGTCCTTCTTTTGTGGAGCCTCATGAAAGATTAATTCCAAGAAATATTCTTTGGAAAACACCGTTATCAGAAGATGTGACCTTAACGCAAATGAATACCGATGCAAACGTGTGTCTCTAAATTAATCTTTCAAGAAATTAGACAAAATCTCCAAGTGAAATAGCCAAAGCAAGATGTATAACAAAGCATTGAGTAAAGAACTCGGTTAAAATATCTCTTTCCTCCATGACCTCTAGAAAATGTAATCCATATGTCTACCAGTTTTATATTAAATCCTTCCTCTAATATCACAAACTCTTTGTATCTTTTTGCTCTGAAGTAAGATGAAAAGTACAATATTATTGGCTGATGGGAGATTGAGCTACCCGAGGTGTTTCCATCACACTAAATCCAATAAAATACCAAGTAAAATATCTGATGTTACCTCCACATGATAACCAAAGCCAATATATATATATATATATATATATACACATATATATACACATACATGTATATATATATACATGTATGTGTATATACATGTGTGAATATATGTATACATATATGCATGTGTATATATGTGTGTGTGTGTGTGTGTGTGTGTGTGTGTAAAAAAGTATAATAAAGAATTCAGAGATTGTCAATATGGATACATATTCTTCCTTTTATGTTGCATCGATACAGATATTCCTAAATGCAATTCCCATAATCTCTTGGAGTATGAAGTGATAATCTCGAAGCCCTGAATAATTTTTATTTTTTCTTTCTAGTTTTCTTTCAGTTTTTTTTTCAATGAGCATGCATCTTGTATAATCACATATAGATTGCATTTCTAGGCATCAGTGTATAAAACATGTATTATAAAAATTTTATGTATCTCAGTTGGGTACCACACCATATTCCAAAAGATAAATAGCAGCTCTCTCTGTGGTAGGGATATGGTTGAACTTTTAGGAACTGTTTTTTTCATATTGTTTATATTATTTTTGTAACAGAAAGACATATCTGAGTGTTTAAATATATCATAATCCTTGTGTGGATGGGCTGTGAAGCCCAGATTTCTAAGGTTTGAACCCTGTCTTCCCTACTTCCTCCCTGTGTGATCTTGGGCAAGTTACTTAACCCTTCAGTATCTCAGTTTTAACATCTGTAAAATGAGTGAAAATAATAGATCCACTCTCATCATAGGTTGGTGTGTGGGATAAATGAATCAATATGTTGAAAGTAACTGGAACATGGTTAGTAGCCTGAAAATGTCAGCCAGGACATTCTTTTTAAATTCCTAAAGCATTTTTGTGGAGGACTGGGAAGAGTATATTGTCCCAACGAAACACAATTTAATCCTGGAGGGAACCAATCTCTCAGAAATAGTGTCCTGGGCCTTGGAGTTCTGATTCTGCTTACACTTGTTCTTTTGTCTTTTATTTTTGGAAGACAAGTTCTTTTTTTAAGTGCTTTTGTAGGCAACATTATTTCTTTAGTTAACAACTCTATATTGTGTTGCATTGCATACTGTCTGGAACACTATGTATTCTAAAATCGAAATTTAGAGTCACCACAATCCCAACCTTGTGGGGGCACTTGGACAATTCCTTGCTTCAGATCTTAACTTAGAAATACTTCCTGCAGAAAAGCATCACTGACTCCTGAAGTTGGATCCTGTGGCCTCGCTGTGGCCTTATAGCTTCCTAACAGAAGCATAATTCAGTTCACTGTAATTGTCTACTTAATGACTTAATGTAACCGATGCGGTTGGCTGTAAGGCTGGTCATGATTCTTGGTCCCCACTGGGTTGCACCTAACATCGCATACATAATAAATGCCTGTTAAATAAACAGATGCCTTTAACTTCACATGTAGAGAATCCTAGGCTACTTAATCAATTTATCAGGCTTTGGTCTCTGCCTTAGTAGATTTTGAATAGTCACACAGTGCAGCCCCATTCTGTCAACTGGTGAGTCTGGAGGAGAGATTTTCACAGGATGGCCCCCACCCAGAAGTATGATCATCACCTTGGAACTTGTTAGAGTTGCCTATGCTCACACCGTACCCCAGAGTGAATCAAAACCTGGGGTGAAGCCTGGTAATCTGCGTTTTAACAAGCCCCGCGGGTGATTCTGACCCACCTCAGGCCCTAAAGAGTATGATCCAGCAGGTCGGCTTGGGGCCCTGGACAAGCCCAGACCACTGTGCCACCAGAGGGAAGCAAAGGGCCACAGAGCAGGAAAGGAAACACCCAGCAGTCTCTGGCCAAGGATGTTCCAGGCCAAGTGCAGATGTAGCTTAGAGAGGGAGGTGATCCCCAGGGTAGAGCCTGAATTGCACATGGACACTGGGTCAGATTGGGGACACAGGGTGTGGGTGGACCAGGAGAAGCAGAGGTCTGAATGAAGGATGAGGAGTTAAGAGGAAATCAAATGTGATGTAGATGTCAACTAATCAAGCAAAGCACAGCAATGATGGAAGGATCCATTGGACCCAAGTCAGACCTGCCAGAGTTTCCCCCTGAGGGATCACTTTATAAGGCTCATAAATCCAAGCTGCAGAATTTGTATTTCTAATTCTTAAATTTGCAGATAATATCAGAGCAGGGTTTTGTCATAATGTTCTGTCCCTGTTCTCTGTTACTGAGTCCTTTACTTGGCCCTTAGTTTTTTAGCACTAAGCATGGTAAAGGTTGTGGACAATAAAGAATACTGATAATCTGACTTGTGCATTCTCTATTTTAATAAGTCACTTCTCTAAGCTAAGGTACTGTTTTTCTTACTGGGATGTTTATCAAATGATATAATGGATGTAAACATTCTTGTAAATTATATACACTATTATTTTTACTGGGCTTCCGTGGCTAGATTTTGGGTACCTATGACCCCATGACTGGACCACAGGCTCTTTTGAAAGGTTCGTTTATTTTGTGAAAGGCAGGGTGGTTATTAGGCTGGTCCTGGCCTTTGGAATATAATAGGTTGGTTCAACTCTAGGCCAGTTAATTACTATCTACATGACTCTGGGCTGGTTGCTTATTCTTGTTAGCCTCTAGAGTAAAATTGCGATCATAAAATCCATCACCAAGATTAAGTGTGACAATGGACATAATCGCCCTGGCAAAGGAAAGGCACACAACCATATTAACTAACGTTGTTTTGTTTAATTTATTTTTATTTTTGAGAAAGATACAGAGAGCAAGCAGCAGAGGGGCAGAGAGAAGGGGAGAGAATCCTAAGCAGGCTCCACACTGCCAGTGCAGAGCCAGAGGCCTGACCAAACTCACAAACTATGAGATCATGACCTGAGCGGAAATCAAAAGTCCCACGCTTAACCTACTGAGCCACCCCGGCGCCCTGCTAACATTCTCTTTTTTAAGGAAGAGCTCAGAACAGCAAGGAAGCTGTTTTTAAGGAAGAGCTCAGGCCAAGGAAGGGCTCAGAACAGCAGACCAAAAGCAACAAAGTTGCACTGTGTGCTATTCCTCCATTTAGAATCCTCTAGGAGCTTCCCATCTTGGTTGGAGTAAAAACCAAAGTCCTGAAAATATCCTCTGAAGCCATACGTTTACCTAATTTGGCAGACATACTCTATGTTAGCACTAATACAGTTTCCCTTGTCAAATCAGCCTTCCCAGGCAGGTTTGATGAGTCAGTTACCCCCAGGGAAGAGGCGTGTCTGTGCCCATCACTCCATGGGAGCCACTGCTGTAGGCACGTGGGTTTTGTCAGTGAAAAAAAGAAGAGAAGATCCCTTGCCCTCATGGAGGAATGGGTTACAGTTAACTAGAAACTCTGTGACCCCTTTTATTTTTTTTTAAATTTTTTTTTTTTTAACGTTTATTTATTTTTGGGACAGAGAGAGACAGAGCATGAACGGGGGAGGGGCAGAGAGAGAGCGAGACACAGAATCGGAAACAGGCTCCAGGCTCTGAGCCATCAGCCCAGAGCCTGACGCGGGGCTCGAACTCAGGGACCGCGAGATCGTGACCTGGTTGAAGTCGGACGCTTAACCGACTGCGCCACCCAGGCGCCCCTGTGACCCCTTTTAAAAAATACCTATTTTTAGGGGCGCCTGGGTGGCGCAGTCGTTAAGTTTTGGACTCTGGACTTCGGCATCTCCCTTTGGCAGCAGTGAGCTTGAGGACGGAACGCAAGCCGGTGTGTCTTGCACGGAGGGCCAGCAGGGAACACGAGGATGGGGCTCCCTGGAAGTTTCAAATTTAATCCAAACGTTTGGGAAGGGAGCAGGGATGGGTGCAGTGCATAGATCTCGGTTCTGAGCCGACTATAGATAAATCAAGTTCTGTCTGGTAAACCATTGTCTTTGGGCCCCAAACCCACCCGTCTACACTGCTTTTGTCATCTTTGTGGGCTATGTGCAAACTCACTTTCCACTTTGCGGGTTGGTTCTTCTAGGTTGTGCCACTAGGGGGCACTAGAGACAGAAACCTGGGAGGCAGGAGGTGGACAGAAGGGACTGGGTGCAGTGGTTCCACCCTTGCAATGACGCTGTGCCCAAGAAGCAGCGGTTGGGGTCAGTCTTCCCGGAAGGGACCGCACTGCGGTCTCTCAGAAATCTCAGCGCACTAACCTGGGAGGCCTGATCCCAGCTCCCCGAGGGCGGACTCAGGAGGCTCAACTGTGCTACCCAGGAGAATTCAACCCCAAGGGCCCAGATCCGTGAGGCTGACAGGCCATTCATCAGACCACGCTTCTCGGCCTTAGCTGCACATTAGAATCCCGGGGAGCTTTGGAAAACCCCAGTGCCCGACCACCTCCAGCCTAGAACCAGACTCCCAGGCTGGAACTCGGTCTGTCGCCCAGGCTGAGAACCACCCAGGAGGTGGTCATTCAGGAACCAGGTCAGCAGGCTGCTTTAGCCACAATAAATGGTACTCTAGGGAGAGATTCCCTGGGCGTGTTTTGAACCAACTGCTTAGAAATAACTGCCTGATGCTCCCTCGTCCAGGCCTGGATGCCCAGAAGTCGACACGGGCTCAAACCCAGAGGAGAGATGAAGAATCCACCTGGCGGAGCAAAGGGGTTTTCGGCCTGCACCACCCAGCCAGGAGCTGCCAGAAAACAAGCATTACGTCTGCTCTGGGTGGCTGGTAGCCTCAGTCTCCTCGCAGAGCTGCAAATGGCTGAAACCAGCGGCTTATACTGATGGACATTTAGCTGTGACCAGAGCCAGGTCTCTGGCCACCGACCCACGCTGTCTCGGCTGCGTGGTGCCCACTTCAGGTGAGATTTATGTCGTTTTTCTGGAAGAGAATCGCTCCCCTCACTCACCCAGGCTGAGGAAGCAGCCTCCAGCAGTCACCCCGCGCCGTCTGGCTGCCTCCCCTGCCCCAGGACCCCCCTGCCGCTGCCGCAGAGTCCTCCCTCCTCCCACTGGCCCAAGATCCTCCTCCTCCGCTGCACTGTCCTCCCTCCTCCACCCCCAGCCGTCGGGTCACGGCAACTGATCCGCATGAGAGCGCTATGACCCGGGTCGGCAGCCGCTGACTCACTCTTGTACTAGGGACGAGTCAGAGTCTCCGCGCGCCTGGACGCCCCCGTTTCTAAACCTGCAGCCGCCACCGAGCTGTCAAGGTCCAAGCGCCGCCGCAGGAAAGGCCCCGGATGTTCTCGGAATTCCCTCCCGGCGCTGCAATGATTCCCCTGCCCCGCCAGGCAGAGTTGCAACCCCGCCAAGCGGGCGGGTGTAAGGATCACCTCGCTCCACCGCATTCCTAGGAAAGACACGGCGCTCGAAGTGGGGAGCTTTTTCTGTTTCGTTCGGAATAGCACTACCGCTTTCCCGATTATAGAAGTTAATATTTTGCTTGCTTAGAAACTCAAATGCATATATAAAGACAATAATTTCTGTAACTCTCAACTTCTGAAGATAATTTCTGACCACACGCGTGTTGCCTTTCAGGCGGACACACACAGATGTGCTTTAAAAGCAATGATGGGGGCGCCTGGGTGGCTCAGTCGGTTGGGCGTGGGACTTTGGCTCAGGTCATGATCTTGCAATTCGTGAGCTCGAGTCCCGCGTCGTGCTCTGTGCTGACAGCTCCGAGCCTGGCGCCTGCCTCGGATTCTGTCTCTCTCTCTCTCTCAAAAGTAAATAAGCATTAAAAAAATAAATAAGCATTAAAAAAATAAATAAAAGCAATAATGGTTTAAACTTTTATTCAGAGTGTTTAATTGCTGTACGTGATTCCATCTGCTGTAATCTTTTAAATACAGTTTTGCAAAAATACTCACCGGTGACTTCTAACATCTTTTCTCCTTTATACCTTTTGTTATTTTTTGACTCTTTGAGAGTTGTGTTATGTATTTTGATGGATGTAGAGTGGATTTTTTTTTTTCGGATATGTATTTAATCAAATAGCTTCCACAGTTTGCTTGTTTTCCCTCTTGGATTGTTTGCTGGTTAAGTGGTTTCCTTTTTTCTTTAGTATATTCCACCTTCCCATAAATCAATTGAGTTGTGGCCATTGATGTAGGCTTTTCTCCAAATTTGTATTCTGAGTGGTCTCCTCTGTTTCTGCTTCCTCTTCCCCTTCTTCCTGACAGCTCATTCTTGCCACCTTTTTTAGTTTTCTGAGTTATCTGTGACTTTTATTGCCTTCAATCAAAAGAACAAAGAGCACAGGGAGTTCATATGGGCATAAGATGCTTCAGCCTTTTAAACAGACTTATCATTCAGGCTCCCCTCTTCCATGATTTTTTTCTTTCTCCTTTTTTTTTTTTTTTTTAATTTTTTTTAAACATTTTTTTTTCAACATTTATTTATTTTTAAGACAGAGAGAGACAGCATGAATGGGGGAGGGGTAGAGAGAGAGGGAGACACAGAATCGGAAGCAGGCTCCAGGCTCTGAGCCATCAGCCCAGAGCCTGACGCGGGGCTCGAACTCACAGACCGCGAGATCGTGACCTGGCTGAAGTCGGACGCTTAACCGACTGCGCCACCCAGGCGCCCCTCTCCTTTTTTTTAAAATTGTGGTAAAATATACATAACATAAAATTTGCCGTCCTAACCATTAAGTGTACAATTTAGTGGCATTAACTGCATTCACTTTGTTTGCCACCAACATCGCTATCCACCTCCAGGACTTTTTTTTGTCTTGCAAAGGTGAAACTCTGTCTCCATGGAACAGTAACTGCCCATTCTCCTTTCCCCCAGCCCCTGCACCCACCACTCTGCTTTCTGTCTTTGTGAATGAGTACTTTAAATGCTTTATATAAGTGGAATCAGACAGTATCTGTCCTTTTGTGACTGACTTATTTCATTTATCATGATGTCTCCAAGGATTATCCGTGTTCTAGTATATGTCAGACTTCTCTTTCTTTAAAAAAATTTTTTTAATGTTTATTTATTTTTGAGAAAGACAGGGTGCGAGAGGGGGAGGGGCAGAGAGAGCAGGACACACAGAATCCGAAGCAGGCTCCAGGCTCTGAGCTGTCAGCACAGAGCCCGACGCGGGGCTCTAACTCACAAGCCGTGAGATCATGACCTGAGCTGAAGCTGGACGCTTAACCGACTGAACCACCCAGATGCCCCACTTCCCTTCCTTTTTAAGATTGAATAATATTCCATTGTTTTTAATAAGGCACATTTATTTATCCATTCATCCAGCAATGGACACTGGGTTGCTTGCATTTCTTGGCCATTGTGAATAAGGCTGTTATGAACATTGGTGTATAAATATCTGTCTGAACACCTGCTTTCACTTCTATTGGGTATATCCCCAGAAGTGAAATTATTGGACCACGTGACAATCCTATATTTAAGTTTTGGAGGAAATGCCATACTATTTTCCATAGTATCAGTGCCATTTTACTTTCCCACCAAGCACAAGGGCTTTCATTTCTCCACATCCTTGCCAACAATTATTATTTTCTGTTCGTTTATGTCTTTTTTTAGTAATTGCCATCTTAATGGGTGTGAGGTGATTAGAAGATGTTTTTTGGGCAAGACGAGCCTTATGTGTTGATGAAGTAAGCAGAATGTAGATAGCTATCTGGGGGCTGGTGTCTAAATCCCCAAACCTACGGTGTTTTCCTCTTGACACCTGCAAGTATCAACTGGGCTCCAGAATAAGTGTCTTTGTAGCCTCCCCTTCTCTGTTTTGCTCCAGGTTAGAATTGGTCAAAAGAGAAATTTGGATGAGATCTGGAGGGCGAAAGGAATGTGGTTAGTTAGCTACCTGAGAGAGAGAGAGAGAGGGAGAGAGAGAGACAATGGCGTGGTTGTTCCAGCTTGGCAGCCCTCTCCCTGCACCCCATCTTGCCCGCTGGGGACCCTCCTGAGCAACAGCGACCAGACCCGCCCCAGGTACAGATTTCTCTGCCTTCTCACCTCCACAGCCTCGGTCTGCAGCCAAGAGGGCCTCGATCCCCGGATTTCCCTGCAAACTCCAGCTTGGCCGCCCATGACAGGTCTTCAGGAGGGCTTGTAGTTACTTCTCTCTGACGCTACAGTTTCCATTTCTGAACTTGACTTAGCCAGCTCCTCTCACAATATGTGAAGTCTAATATCTTATAATAAATCTCTTGTCCTTAATACACATAGTGGATCAACCTCCCTTTGTAGAACCTTGGCTGATGGAATAGCTTCTTCTTAGTTTGGTTAGAAATTACCTTGACAGGAGACAGAATTCTGTCCTTGCAAGATGAGAGATTAGGCTGTAGGTCAATGACTCTCAATCCTGTATATAAAAATCACCTAGAATATTTTTAAAAATATTGATGCCGAGCCCCATCTTAGACAAACTAAGTCAGAATATTTAAGGGTGGAAGGCTCAGATATAGGTACATTTTAAATGATTCTAGCATGATTCCAATGAGCAGCCAGAGTTGAAACCTACTTCTTTGAGTTAAATACTTTTAAAACCTTGACACCACGGATTTAATTCACACAGAAGTAGAAATGATTAATGCCTGAATCTTGCCTTGAATATGGGCTGTGCTGAGTAAGCTGGAAGAGAAAAGCATGATTCTAGGGGCATGGGGAATGTAGGTGGGGGACCAGAGCATGTAAAGCAAAGGTTTGACTTTCTTTTAGGAGAAGTTGAATATAGTGAGCCTGGGAATGAGTGAGAAAGAAACCTCATTTATTTCATTATTTGATAATTTTACCATGGGCTAGATCTATTCCATGAACAAGAGGTTATGGGAGAGAAAATAGTAAATCAGAAGACAAGAATACCTAAAATAAAATAAAAGAGGAGACAGAAATTCAATGGTTGCAATATTCAAAGTGTTTCAGGTCGCTATTTAGCTGTTCATCCTATGGCTAAAGGTTGGCATCAGATACAGATCTAAGTTAATTCTGAAAGTTAGCCTTTTTTTATGACAAAATAAGAAAGACTTTGCCAAGGACCTCAGGCAAATCACTACATGAGCAACGGGACTCTGCTGAAAAACGATAACTTGGAAAGAAATTTGGCATTTTGGGGGACAAAATTTACAATAAGAGAGTATAATTGTCCTTAGAAGCAGGGTCCAAATATGTCCTACTGGATTTGTGTGCTCAAAGAGTCAATCTGCTTTCCCAGAAGTCTCAGATCAAAAATAAATTCTGATCTTTCCCACACTCGGTAGGTTGCAACCAGATTGGAAATGTGCTGCCCATAAATACAGGAAGTTCAAGCATATCAATAATATAATATTCTCTCAAATGACATATTGAACGTTACTTTTCTACCTAAAATATTACTTCCTAAAATTAATAACTTAATGACTTCCCTAGAAGAATGTCCTTTCTTTCTTAATCTTTTTATTTTATAATTTTCCATATATTTCCCATTTCTGTACTTTATTCTTTGCCCACTTACTGGCTTATATCTGTCAGCTTCATGTCTATTATGGCTAATACCTCCTGAACTTTCTTCTCATTATTCTCCTGGCCCTGTTATTCTGAGCTTTGATCATTATTCTAATCACTCATTCACTCGACTTTCATGAAACTTACTGAGTGTCCGTTCAGTCTGGAGACAGAGGAGAGAAGTCCTCAATCCTAAGGTGTGGGAAGATCATGAATAAATAACCAAAAAAATGGGCAAGGTGACTTCAAACACTGGTCAGTATCAGGAGGTAAAGGAACAAGATGATGGGACAGAGAACCTGGCAAGGGATGAGTGAAGGTTGTTTAGATAGGATGGTCTGGAAAGATCTCTGTAGAGGTGGCATTTGAACAAAGAACTGAAGGCTAGGAAAGACTCAGCCACAGAAGAGACTTGAAATATCACAAGAATTAAAGGGAGACCAGAGTGGGCTGGTGTGAATGAGGTTTTGGTTTGTTTGTTTGTTTTGTGTGTGGATCCACATTTATTCCACAGGCCACTTGCAGATTATTCATATGTAGCTTTTCCTTTTGTATAATAACCTTTGTTTCCACTCCCAAGCCTCCCAGCATCCAACCCCCAAAGACTGCTTGCTCATTGGTTCCCCTTTAGCCTTCTTGTACCCCACAGGGCAAGGTGAATAATCCTGATTCCTGCAACCTGTGAACAGTCAGTTTATTGGGAACAGACAAGCCCAGAGGCTCATGGCAGAGGCGGCGGCTCCCTAGATGGGTGAGGCTTCTGCCTGATGCCGCACTAGCCTCTGGGGAGATGGGGTCAGCGCAACACCTTCTGCGCAGCCCCTGAGCCAAAGCCTTCAAGGTGCTGGGCAGCACCCCCATCATTGTAGCCAAGAAAACACATTTATAACAGACCCAAAGCAAGAGGACCTAAAAGGAGAAGGAGCAGGAGCCTGGCTGGGATGGGGGAGGGCGGGGCTGGAGGGGCGGGCAGGGTGGGGGTGGGGGGGGCGGGAAGGGCTATATATAGAAGGTGGGGGAGGGGCTTGATTCAATTGAGGAAATAAATAGTGAGTCACTGTAGAAACAGGGGCAAAGAAAGCCTATTATTCCAGGTAAAATGTTTTAAGAGTTTTAAGCTTAAGAGTGATACAGTATTTTAAAAAAGAGAATGATACAACATGATTATTATATTTAAAGATAGTCCAGGGGCACTTGGGTGGCTCAGTCAGTTAAGCCTCCCACCGACTCTTGATTTTGGCTCAGGTCATGATCTCAGGGATGTGGGATGCAGTCCCGCATCAGGCTCTGCACCACCAGTACGGATTGGGATTCCCTCTCTCTCTGCCCCTCTCCTGCTCATTCTCTCTCTCTCAAAAAGAAATAAAATAAATAAACTTAAAAAAATTTAAAAACATGGTCCAGTCTGTTTTGTGGAGAATCATTTGTGTAAACTTTCACAGTTTACAAAGTCCTTCCCATTCGTTTTCTGCCTTGATCCTCACTCCAGACTGTGAAAAAGTCAGCCCTTCCCATTAGCAGGAAGCTGCGTGAATGTGGTTCACCGACTCAGCAAAAGTCGCAGCTCAGGTCTTCTGATCAAAGTTGTAGGCATCTGGATGTTCTCAGGTTTATAGTTACTTTCTTGCACACACTTAAGGTTTTGTTCTTTCCATTAGAATTTTAGTTATTTAAGTGAATGGACAAAGCATAGGTCAAATGTCTGCTACCTTAAGAGAACCGTCTTAAATACCGTGTAGAGAGTTTGGTATAAGATAGACTCCACCTGCTTAACCTATTTGTTGTCTAGTTGAGACACCGTATGTATTTCCAAACATGGTTAATAATGTGAGGCATTAAGGCTTTCCAAACATGATTAACAAGGAGCATTAAGGAAATCACTAAAGATTTTCAAGAGTTATTTGTAAGGAGTTAAGACTTGAGGTAGGCTTTATAAAATGAGTAGGCATCAGACAGGTAATAGCATTGAGTGCATTTGGGAAGATAAAACTCGGTAGCCACACCATAGGACAATCTATAATAAAATTTAGCATCTGCAACCCTGTACTCCATAATCATCGTATCTGCGAATTACCTCCACACCCAAGTTCCAAAAAATGGAGCTATAATCTCATAAAACCATTGTGTTCTCTTTGCAACTGTAGCTTGAAAAAGCCCTCAGCTCTTCGAATCAGATGGCTGTCCCTCCTTTACAGAAATTTTGCAACTTCTAGTGGACAAGTAGGAATACTTAAAAAAAAAGGTAGTGAGGTTGGAATTTGGAACATGCCATTGGAGGATGGTGGCATTGGTAAAGTAGGCTGAGAACCTTACACTTTGAGGGGGTCGTGAATGGAGCTGTACTTTGGGAAGATTCAGTTTATAGCAGGGACAGTTTGAGGTGTAAGAGACAATGGAATCACTCACGGGGATAAGAAGTTTCCTGGAATAATCCAGGTTAGTTAGGATATAAGCAAGGACGGGGAAAGAAAGAACAAATTGGAGAGCCTGTTATGGTCATGCAGAGATGAATTGAGAAGGCCTGCCAATCAACCATGTTACTACTTGACATTCAGTTTTTCTTAGACAAAAAAAAAAAAAAAAAAAAAAAAAAAAGCTGTGTTGGTATGTTGATTCATGCTTTATGGTGGCATAAGCATGTATGGAGCCTGGAACTTGCTCCTTCAAAGCAGGCTGGTTTATAAGGATTTTATTTTGGAGTTTAAAGGAGCATTTTGCACCATAATAGACTCCTTTATAACATTTCTTAAGCAGAATTCATTTTGCTTCAGAAACACTAGGATTCATTATTTAGTTCATTATTTAGATTATAACTCAGTGTTGTTAAGTTTTGAACTTCTTCCCAAAACTTAAGACCAAATTCTGCCTTTGGATACAATGATAGATTCCTATTTGTTTTTCAAGGACCAAGACTGAAAGAGCACTTATCTAAACACCATTAGAATTCTTTCATAAACATACAGTGTGTTTTTTCTTTTATTTTAAAACTGTGCCTCATTATGCTCATACAGATCTTTAATTTTGACTTGAAGAGAAATGTGTAGTTTATGGTGGTATGATGTGAGGGGAGGGAGGCAGAGACCGTTTTGAGAGATATAACCCAGAGAAGAAGCTTCAAAATGTCAGCTTGGGGCGACGAGCTGTGTTAAAATCACCCAGAGAGATTTTTAAAGTGACTATTCACAGAGATCCTGTCTCGATGGGTCTTGGATGGACCCTGGGAACCTATATTTTTAAAAGCGTGGTAGACAATTCTAGATGCTTACATTTTTCCAAAGGAGGTATGTTCAGCTACCCAGAGTATCATGTTGACAATATCCTGCTGAAGCTGTCCTTGGAGACTGTTTTTGTTGTTGCTGTTGTTTGTTTGCTTGTTTGTTTTGTAGACCAAGAAACTCTAGTTTTCTAAATTTCTTAAGATTTGCTAAAACCATTTTTTAGTCTAGACCAAGTCAGGATTTCTGCCCAGGCAAAGTGTTGCTATTTTTTTCATCTATTTATTAAACAAATATTTATTAGCAAGGCATTTTTTAAAGATACAATGGTAACTAAGACACATTAGTCACCTTCATGAAGTCTATATTCTAGTTGGAGAAGACAATGATAGTTTCTAAACAGAGAGACAGATAAAGAGGAGAAATGAGCCTAAAGGAGATACATGACTCAAGGAGGACTTATTTTCAAAGGAAATGTTTGCAAAAGTATGTGTGAGAGAAACTGTAGTTGTTAATGCAGTAACCCAGGGCTGGAGACAGTCCAGTTCTTACCATATGTAGGTCTGTAAAGGTAAGCATGGATTACTTGAATCTAGAAAGAAGCAGGGTCCTGTAAAGGTGACCATTTTCAAAGAAGCAATGACCTTAGTTAGAGGGACACAGCCAGATATAAACTGGCGAAAATATTCTCAGCACATATATCTGACAAAGGATATGTATCTAGAATCTACAAAGACTTTCTATAATTCTGCAATGGGAAGACAAATAACCCAATAAAAATGGGCAAATGTTTAACTAATAAGTACATGAAAAGATGCTCAACATCATTACTCATCAGAAAAATGCAACTTAAAATCATTATTTACCAACTGTAATGGCTAATTTTTAAAATCTGATAATAACAACTGATAGGATTGAAGCAAGAACTTCACCCATGGCCGGTGGGAATGTAAAATGGCACAACCACTTTGGAAGGCAGTTGGTCAATTCTGTTAAGTGTAACATACAGTGAACAAAAGTCCCACCCATTCCTTGCCAAAATACTTACCAGCTACATCCCCCTAATGAATCCTCTGTCCCCATAAAGACTTAAGTTAAATGTTCATAGTAGTTTTATGTATAATAGCCCCAAACTGAACACAACCTGAATGTCCACCAACAGGTGAATAAATAAATTGTAATACATTCATACAATACAATACTAACCACCAATAAAGATGGAAAAAAAAAAAAACAACCTTTTAGTATATGCAAGCCCATGGATGAATTTCAAAAATATTTCCTGAGTGAAAGAAGCCAGATATAAAAAAGCTTTAGATGGAATTTTAGTCCACAGGATAAGACAGATTCTTAAAGGGAGATTAGCAAGATAAAGAAGAAAACGAGCCCGATATTAAGTCTAGAGTCCTCCAGTACTGTCATGTCAAGGAGAAAAAGGTCTAAGAAATGAGTCTAGATGGGAGCAGCCTGTGAGGTAGGGGGAAATCCAGGAGAGAATAATGTCACTGAAGCCAAGAGAAGAGAGTGTTTTCAGGGGGAAGCAGTGGTCTTCTTGGTCTATTATTGCTGCAAGAACAAACGAACAAGAAAACCAAAGTGACCATGGGACATAACAAACTGGGGCACACTGGGGGCCTTGAGGAGAGTTACCACAGTGTGACGTGGGACAGTAGCCCGACTGAAGACGCTTACAGAGGAAATATGAAAGGCAGAGTAAAAATATCAGTTCTCAACAGTACTAGCCAGGTGTCTGCAGTGACGGCCTGCATACAATAAAGCAAAAGCTCATGTGGAATCAAGGGAAGGTTAATTTACTTTTAATCTGTTTTGTGGGTGTTGTTCATTTTAAGATTGGAGATACCAGTCCATGTTTGTAGACGCGGAGTAATCTAGGAGAGAGACAGAGAGGGAAGTAGATGAGTCAGAAGAGAGGCTAATTGCAGAAGAAAATGAAATTGCAAAAATTTGAAGTTATTTACAAATACATATTTTCCCTTTAATTTATTGATTGCTAACTATTTACTTGTTACAGTATTATATCAAGATTCCCTTCATCACTCATCTGCCAGGGAAATGGATCTCAGGTACTCTTGTATTTATTCTTTTTTTTTTTTAAACTTTTTATTTATTTTTGAGACAGAGAGAGACAGAGCATGAACGGGGGAGGGGCAGAGAGAGAGGGAGACACAGAATCGGAAGCAGGCTCTAGGCTCTGGGCCATCAGCCCAGAGCCTGATGCGGGGCTCGAACTCACGGACCGTGAGATCGTGACCTGAGCTGAAGTCGGACGCTTAACCGACTGAGCCACCCAGGCGCCCCACTCTTGCATTTATTCTATAAACAACAATTTGATTTTACTTGCTCGGACATTCATAATTTATAGTCTGACATACTCATTCTGAGATATGTATGTATGGGTGTGTGCATGTATGTAAATATGACACGTATATTATATAAATATCTGACACCAGGTTAAAGATTCATACAAAACTGAAACTAAAATATCCTCAACTCTAAGGACCATGACATTCTAGGTTTAGTTATACTTTGTTAGTCTATAAGAGACTTTGAATATTGTATTAAGACACATCAAACTGCTACCAAACTGTTTACTTGAGAATAAGTAGGAGAGCAAAAGGGTCAGAAAATGAATAAAATGCTAGGGCTTTTGTGGAATTAATAAGAACGGGGAAGAACACCACCAGAGAACTAAGCCAAGCATGCCTTTCTCAAGACAAAAGGGAGAGGAACACAAAGAGATAAGTTGAATTAAAACCAGGGGACACAGGGGCACCTGGGTGGCTTAGTCGGGTGAGCATCGGACTTCGACTCAAGTCATGATCTCAAGGTTCCTGAGTTTGAGCCCCCCATCAAGCTCGCAGTTATTGGTGCACAGCTGGTTTTAGACCCTCTGTCCCCCTCTTTCTGCCCCTCCCCCACTTGCACTCTCTCAAAAATAAATAAACAGTTGGGGTGCCTGGGTGGCTCACTCGGTTAAGTGGCTCACTCCGTTAAGTGTCCCACCTCAGCTCAGGTCATCATCTTGTGGTCTGTGGGTTGGAGCTTGGAGCTTCGCGTAGGGCTCTGTGCTGACAACTCACAGCCTGGAGCCTGCTTCAGATTCTGTGTCTCCTTCTCTCTCTGCCCCTCCCCCACTGGCGTTCTTTCTCTCTCAAAAATAAATAAGCATTAAACAAATGTTTTTAAAAAAATAAATACTTAAAAAAACTAGGAGACATACACACGAGCATACCAATATTAGCAATCATTACTGGTGTAATATTTTATGCAAAGATCAAAATGCAACAAAATTAGAAATTAATAATTAAATATTTAAAATAAAAAAAACAAGCAAAAGCAAATTTAAAAGACAAATGACAAACTAGAGAAAACTGTAATCCACAAAGGGATAATAAACTTATAAAAGCTACAATAAATACGAAGAAATGGAACAATTTTAATGGGTAAAAACGTGAAATCATGTGTTTAAAAAAAGGGAGGAGGGGTGCCTGGGTGGCTCAGTCTGTTAAGTGTCTGACTTCGTCTCAGGTCATGATCTCGCGGTTTGTGAATTTTTTTTTTTTTTTTAATTTTTTTTTTCAACGTTTATTTATTTTTGGGACAGAGAGAGACAGAGCATGAATGGGCGAGGGGCAGAGAGAGAGGGAGACACAGAATCGGAAACAGGCTCCAGGCTCTGAGCCATCAGCCCAGAGCCCGACGCGGGGCTCGAACTCACAGACCGTGAGATCGTGACCTGGTTGAAGTCGGATACTTAACCGACTACGCCACCCAGGCGCCCCGCGGTTTGTGAATTTGAGCCCCGCATCAGGCTCTGTGCTGATAGCTCGGAACCTGGAGCCTGCTTCTGATTCTGTGTCTATCTCTCTGCCTCTCCCCTGTTCTCTCTCTCTCTCTCTCTCTCTCTCTCTCAAAAATAAATAAATATTTAAAAAAGGGTGGGAAAGTAAGCATCAAAATATTTAAAAAAAAAAAAAAAAACACTGGCAGCCAAAGAAAAAAGTTAAAATAAAAATGAAATATAAAATACACAGATAACTTTTTAATAATTTTGATTGTGGACAAGAGTGGGGGGGAAAGGTGTTGTAATTTTGTGTAAATTTTCTGCAGGACTACTTGCTAAGATGAATCAAAGGCTTTCAAATGCCCTTAAAAAATTACCCAGTAATTGTACTTCTAGAGTTTTCTCACCGAAGTAATTAGATACCCATAATGATTTTATGTATGAGGGTATCTGTCACACAAAAAAAGGGAGTAAATACTCCAAACATTCAATAAAAGGTATCAATTATATACATTACTTATCTTTTTTACCCTCCCTCCTACTTTTACTGAGAAATAGCTGGCGTACATCACTGTATAAATTTAAAGTGTGCATCATGATGGTTTGATTTACATATATTGTGAAATGATCAACAGAGTAAGTTTGGGTAACATCCATCATCTCATATAGATAAAATGACAAAAAAAAAAGAACAAAAAAATAGAAAATAATTTTCTCCTTATGACTAGCAGTCTTAGAATTAATTCTCTTAACAACTTTCCTGTATATTGTACAGTGGTGTTCATTATAGCCATTGTTGTTGCACATTACGTTGTAATTACATCATCATTCTCCATTACCTCCCCCCTCTTATTTATCTTATAACTGGAAATTTGTGTCTATTGACCACCTTCCTCCAATATCCCCTTCCTCTCCCCTCTACCTCTGGTAACCACAAGTCTGATCTGTTTTTCTATGAGTTCTTTTTTTTTTTAATTTATTTTTTTTTAGATTTCACTTATAAGTGAGATGATACATTGTCTCTGTCTGACTTACTTCACTCTGCATAATGCCTTCAAGGTCCACCCATATTGTTGCAAATGATAGGATTTTCTCACTTTGTATGGATGAATGATATTTCATTATATATTATTACCACAACTTCTTTATCCATTTATAAATCAATGGACACTTAGGCTGTTTCCATGTCTTGGCTACTGTAAATAATACTACTATAAACATGAGGGTGCATATATCTTTTTGAGTTAGTGTTTTCATTTCCTGTGGATATATTCCCAGGGGTGAATTAGCTGGATCATATGGTATTTCTCTTTTAAAGTTTTTGAGGATTCTCCATACCATTTTCCATAGTGGCTATACCAATTCACAATCCCACCAAGAATGCACAAGGGTTCCTCTCTTTTCTCTACCCCCTCACCAGTATTTGTTATTTCTGGTCTTTTTGATGATGGCCATTCTAACAGATGTGAGGTGATATCTCATTGTGGTTTTATTTTGCATTTCCCTGATGATGAATGATGTTGAGCATCTTTTAATGTACCTGTTGGCTTTTCATATATATTCTTTGGAAAAATGTCTATTCAAGTCTTTTGCCCATTCTTAATTTGATTATTAATTTTTCTGTGATTTAGTTGTATGAGTTCTTTATGTGTTAGAAATTAATCCCTTATCAGATATATGCTTTGCAAATATTTTTTTTCCCATTCCATAGGTTGTCTTTTCACTTTGCTGATGGTTTCTTTTGCTGTACAGAAGCCTTACAGTTTTATGTAAACTCGCTTGTTTATTTATGATTTTGTTGTTTGTACTTTAGGTGTCATATCCAAGCAATCATTCCCAAGACCCTTGCCAAGGAGCTTTATTGCTATATTTTCTCCTAGGAGCTCTGTGGTTTCAAGTCTTACATTTAAGTCTTTAATCCATTTCAACTTAATGTTTATGAGTGTTGTATGAAAGGAGTCCAGTTTCATTCTTTTACATGTAAATATACAATTATCTCAGCACCGTTTATTGAAGAGACTATCCTTTCTCCACTGAGTATTCTTGATAAGTATTCCCTTATCAAATATTAGTTGACTATATGTGTGGGTTTATTTCAAGGCTTTCAATTCTGTTTCATTAGTCTATTTGTATGCTTTTATGCCATACTCTTAAAAATAGTGACATACTAGGGGCGCCTGGGTGGCGCAGTCGGTTAAGCGTCCGACTTCAGCCAGGTCACGATCTCGCGGTCCGGGAGTTCGAGCCCCGCGTCAGGCTCTGGGCTGATGGCTCGGAGCCTGGAGCCTGTTTCCGATTCTGTGTCTCCCTCTCTCTCTGCTCCTCCCCCGTTCATGCTCTGTCTCTCTCTGTCCCAAAAATAAATAAACGTTGAAAAAAAAAAAAATAGTGACATACTATTTTGATTACTATAGCCTGAAATCAGGAGGTGTGATGCCTCCTGTTTTCTTCTTCTTAGTATTTTATTGGCTATTTGGGGTCTTTTGTGGTTCCATATAGATTTTAGGAGTGTTCTACTTCTGTATAAAATGCCACTGGAATCTTGATAGGAATTACATTGACTCTATCGATGGCTTGACATTTTAATGATATTAATTCTTCTAGTCCATGAACACAAGATACCTTTCCATTTATTTGTGTGTTCTTCTCTTTCTTTCATCAATGTCTTATAGTTTTCAGAGTAGAGAGATATTGCACCTCCTTGGCTAAATTTATCCCTAAGTATTTTATTGTTTATAATGTTATAAATGAGATCAATTTATTTCTTTTTTAGAAAATTCATCCTTAGTGTATAAAAATGCTACTAATTTTTGCATATCAATTTTGTATCTTGCAATTTTATGGAATTCATTGATTAGATCAAACAGCTTTTTGATTGAGTCTTTAGGATTTTCTCTATATAAAATCCTGTCATCTGCAGAAAGAGACAGCCTTACTTTTTCCTTTCCAATTCTAATACCGTTTATTTCTTTTTCTTGCCTGATTGTTGTAGCTAAGATTTCCCGTACTGTGTTGAATAGGAGTGATAAGAATGGGCACCCTTGTCTTTTCTGATCTTAAAGGAATCACTTTCAACATTTTGCCATTGAATATAATGCTAGCTGTGGGTTTGTCATCTATAGTCTTTATTTTGTTGAGATATGTTTCTTCTATGTTTAATTTGTAAACAGTTTTTATCATGAATGGACTTGAATATTGTCAAAAACATTTCTCGCACCTACTAAGATGATCATATGATTCTTCTTTCATTCTCTTCATGTGATATATCACACTGATTAATTTGCATATGTTGAACCATCCCGTGGATAAACCTCACTTAATTATGCTGAATGATCCTTTTAATGTGCAGCTGAATTTGGTTTATTGAGAATTTTACATCTATACTTATCAGATATATCAGCTTATAGTTTTCTTTTCCAACAGTGTCCTTTTCTGAGTTTTGACATACAGATAATGGTGGTCTCATAAAATGAGTTTGGGAGTATTCCCTCCACTTTGACTTTTGGAATGGTTTGAGAAGGATTGGTGTTAATTTTTAAATGTTTGGTAAAATTCGCCAGCGAAGGCATCTAGTACTGGTGTATTGTTGGGAGATTTTCAATCACTGATTTAATCTTCTTACTAGTAATTGATCTAATCAGATTTTCTATTATTTCTAGATTCAGTCCTGGTAGGTTGTAAGTTTCTAAGAATTTTTCTGTTTCTTTTAGGCTCTTCATTTTGTTGTCATATTGTTGTTCATAGTAGCCTCTTATTATCATTTGAATTTTTGTGGTGTCAGTTGAAATGTCTCCTATTTTATTTATAATTCTGTTGATTCGGATCCTCTCTCTTTCTTCCTTGGTTAGTCTAGCTAAAGGTTTTTTAATTTTGTTTATATTTTCAAAGAAGAAACTCTTAGTTTGGTTCATCTTTTCTATTGTTTTCTGTTCTCTGTTATTATTACATTAATATTTATTATTTCCTTTCTTCTTCTAACTTTGGACTCAATTTGGTCTTCTCTTTCTAGTTCCATAAGGCATAAGTTTTTATTACTTAAGTTTTTATAACTGTGCTTCTGGGCATGTCTGCTGAAAATGCCTTTGGGCAGAGATGCCTATATCTATTTTTGGTCAAGCCAAATGTTTAAGCTCTCACGTTGGGTATGGGGTGGGGGAGGGGTGCCACTTGCTGAGAGTATCTGGATAGGACTGCTAGCTTGGGTTCCCTGCCCACATGAAACTGTAGGATGGGATCTATGGTTGCCTGGATTCTCTGGTCAGGCTCACTAGATGGTTGGGACTGGATACAATATTTAGTAGTAGACAGGACTGTGAATTCGCTTCCCTGCACTGGCAGGGCAGTAGGATGAGATGAGACCCAGGGTCTGTATGGTTCATTGGGAATCTGTATCAGGTAAGAATGTACACTGAACTTCCTGGTCAGGTGAGGCCATCAGTTTTGCTTTGCAGATGGAGAAGCTATGGATTGTGCTCTTTGCCACTGTAAGCAGGGCTATTGGATGGGCTGCGTAGCTTGCCATGTGCTCTTGGGTAGGTTTCCTGGTCAAGCAGTTGGAAAGCTATATTTGGCATGAGTGGGCCTATGAAATAGTTTCCTTGCCCAGGGACAGAGGAAGAAGCAGCTCTAAAGCTGGTAAAACTCCTTGTTATCTTAACTTAAGTCAACTTGCACCCCAAATTCCCTGGACAAATAGGTCCACTGGTTTTGCTTTGCAACTAGTGGCTCTACCTGCCTTTCTCTTGTCTGGGGCACTGCTGGGCAGAACAGATTCTAGGTGTTCTGGCCACCTCTTCTGGTCAGATGGAGCCAGCAGCCACAGTGGTTTCCTTGCCCAGTGAGGAAGGGTAGGGGTCACTTCAGGCTGCTCTTAATGTCACAAACAGCCTCCTCCAGTTGGGAGTGGCTGGAAGCTACCCTCTGTCTTGGCTATGAATGAATCCTTTTGACTGTGTACAGGAGGGAAACTCTCCACACTCAGTACTGGCTTTGCTCTGGGGGCAATCACTCTCTTTGCCTGCCCCTTGACTGGAGTTCTACTGGGCCACACTGTTTCAGGTGTTCCCACCAGCCCTTCTGGTCTCATGGGCTGGGAAACACTCTTCCTGATACCTACTGGTATTTTCTTTCTCGTAGTTTCCCTTTCAACACTATAATTTTCCCTAATGCAGGGAGTCATTTTTATAATCTTTGTGGAAAAGGCTTGCTGTTAATAATTTCCTTACCATCTCATAGGAACTCTCCTCCTAAAATAATTTTTTTTCATCTTTTTTGATATCATATGGCTTTCCTTAGGCAAAGAGTGCAGATGGCCTGCATGCATGTATATGGTAGACAGCCAAGGGAAGTACGGAATATTTATCTCAAAAATAGTTGTGTCACCAAAATGTAACTGAGTAGCATACATAGAAAACTGGAATTGACACCCCTTAGGGTGGTTGCCCCATTGCAATTCTCCCTTCTCTGAAAACTATCCTACTGCACAGTGGCTACTGTCAACAGTCATGTCTGTGTTAAATGACCCTACCACCATGCCACAGTCAGTGGATATTTGACTCAAACTGGCCCAAATCACAGCTAATGCAGGAATATGTAGTTTGGGGCAGAGAATCTAGAGACTTATTAAGGTACACAGGGGAGTTTGTTGGCCCAATGCTTAATTAATGGAAGCACTCTAGAGAGAAAGTCTTAAACTACTGATGCCAAAGACCTTAGGGCTTCCCTTTCTCCAAGCTTTGGTTATCAAGCTCTTCCATGGGTTCTGTAAGATATTCCAGTATCTTTTCTATAAATTCCCCTTTTGCTTAAACCATTGTCAGTTTTCATTACTTACCGTGTAAACAGCATTGATTAAAAAAAAAAATCATAGCACAACCTCACATCCAAATGCAGGATAAAAAAATCTCCAATGAAACAGCAAAGAATGTAACTCAACCAAGTATTAATTGAATTATGAATCTGGGGTTAATTTGGTGTCAATTTCTTGTTGCCTAATTTATCTTCTATTAAAGTCCCACAGAAAGATGTATGCCATGAACATTCACAAGAGAAGAATTAGCAACATTCTTAGAATTCGCAACTAGAAATTGGAGACTATCATATGTCAAAATCAGGAGAAAAAAATAGTAACTGAATCATCAATGGGGATATATAGAAAAAATACATTTTGGGAGTTATGCACTGGACTCTCTGAACCAGCTCAATGTGGAGGCAAGGTTGATAGGGAAAAATGTTAGTATTTCCCTGCAGGCTGAAATATCCACTGAACAGAAAAGTAAGCATCCAGCATCCCCTACTCCTCAGAGCAGTCCTCAGAGTTGGCCATAGTGGTGACTTTTTCTATTCATGCCACCCCACTGGGAATACTACCGTCAGTATTCAAGTAGATGGGTTGGCAGAGAGCGGGGGTGGGAGGGGGGAAGGGTGTATTCCTGCCCAAGAATGCATAGCTGGGAACTGCAATTGTGGACAAGGCCAGGAAACACTATGTGCTGGGTGGGCAATGCAGGCTTTCACTTCCCACCCCTGTCAAAGAACTGCCGACTGCCTTGAAATTGGTAGCACAGTTAGGGACTTGGAAAAGAGTGGGGGGGCTGGCCAAGATCCCACTGCATTGCAGCACACTCCAGCTGGGGAAAGAAACAAACCGACCAACACAAATGGAACCAGGGAGATGCAAACCAGCCTATTCTTCCTGGCGTTGGTAGGAGGGAAAGAGCCTCTGAACAGTAGTACAATTGGAGACGTTGTGCCCACCCTATCGGAGACTCAGGGCTGAGACTCAGGGGGACCATACAGCTTATTTTCTAAACTTGGATACTTTGCAAGTGAAAGGGGATACTCTTATTAATTATGTGGGAACAGGTGGTGTTGTCTGCACAGCAGGACAAACAGTCACCCTACAGAGACTGTGCCTGATGGATCTCCCTCAGTTCAAAATCTGTAACAGAAATAAGCCAACCTGGACCCATTAGAAAGACAGAAAACCAAGGGAAAGGGAAGGCTTACAAATGATGATCCGATCTAGGAAAACTCATCTTTGAAGAGGAAGAAGAGAATTCTGGAACGTACCTGCTTGGAGTTTTCAGAAAGATGCAGGAAAATGTAACATCCATGAAATGAATACAAAGCAGGAGCATAAGGGCCAAACTGAAGGCAGATATGAAAAGGGGGTTGGAAGTTTTAAGCCTCTTTGGCAGGAAGGGCTGCTTCCTGCTTGGCATCAGAGCTGAAAGTGGACACTCCATTGTTCAAGGCCATTTCACTTCCTTTAAATGAAGCTACACATCCCCTGGCCACAGAGGTCCGGGGTGTGAGCTTTCCAATTTCAGATCCAAGAATCTGTGGTTTAGACACGCACTGGAATAAGTGAAACTTAGAGCCACGGACACAGGGACAAAACACAGAGCAAGGCTGTGAGGCACACTGTTCAGCTGCTTCCAGAAGGCTCTGCGCTCAGCAGGAGCCCCAAACTCTCCAACTTCCTGCTGCTCCATGAAAGATGGAAAAGTCTCTCGGGAGGAAGTTCTCTGATGAAAATGATCCATAAATAAAACAGAAAAAGTATGCTGTTAGGATAATTCAGGTGAAGAGGACATTACAAAAATGACTGGCTGAATAAAAGGTATGGTTTGAGACAAGAATACTGGCTTGTTTTTGTTTTTTTTTTTCTATAAGTCATTCCCATTCAAGGAACCCTGCTTTAGAATCCCATAGCAGATAAGTAAGACATATAAGTAAGTAAGATATGTAAGTAAGATAAGTAAGATATGTAATAATAAAATCAATTTTGTAATAATAGTTACACTTTTGATAAAAATAATAATATTGAGCGTTTATTCTGTGCCAAATACCTTAAGCACCCTATTTCATTATCCCATCTTTCACAGTGATGGTGACAGGACAGTATCTCCATTTTACAAATGAGTAACTTGAGTTTGCCCAGCCAGTGAACGGTAGAACTGGTTGGAGTCTATGTCTGGCCAATCTGAAGGCCATGGTATTAATCATCATGGCAAACTTCCAGAGGAGTTCTTAGCTCCGACAAGCATCCAAACGGAAGCTTCTTAGAGTCTGCTATCTGAAGGATTCCCGGGGCACCCAATAAATACATTGGCCTGCAGGATAATTCAGGTGATCTGCGAGGCAGGCATCATAGGGCACTGTGAAGAAGATTGCTCCCTGGGAGATTGTTCCTGTTGGGACATAACTCCAAAAGCAATGGGTACTTTATGGCAATAAATTAGAATATTATTTACAATAATTAACCCAGTGCATACCCATTGCTAGCTGGCTTTCTGCAGAGATCATTTCATAAGGTTTTATTTTTTTTTATTTTTTTTATTTATCTTGGAGAGAGAGAGAGACAGAGCGTGAGTGTGGGAGGGGGAGAGAGAGACAGAGAGACAGAGAGAGAGAGAGAGAGAGAGAGAGAGAGAGAACCCGAAGCAGGCTCCAGGCTCCACGCCGTCAGCACAGAGCCAGACGGGGCCGGAACTCACCAACCATGAGATCATGACCTGAGCCAAAGTGAGATGCTTAACCGACCGAGCCACCCAGGTGCCCCTAGGTTTTATTTTTTTCTTAAATACACTTCCCCCCCCACAAGAATCTACATCTAATGTTAAAATACATTAAGCAGCTGCCAAGCAGTAGGTTCAATTAATCTGTAATTCAGAAGGATGGTAGAACTTTCTTTGTATTCGGTGTAAATAAACTAAATATGGTTTTCCAGTCCCGTATAAATGGCTTTTCCCTACTTACACGGAACAAGTAGACAACTGGTAAGCACACCACGTATCGCCACTTCACGGATTAGTGAGAGCCAAAATTTAAAACTCCAGCCCACGGAATATATACACATTCTCACTCGGTCAGTACACTGCAGTAAAGGTATACCACTCTGATAATGACACCCCCAGAAACATGTTTACATAGAGCGTTGTATGGAATGACAGAGGTCGCCCAGAAGTCCGGCCTCCTCCTTTCTTTGGTAATGGGAGGCAGCAAGAGCCGAAGTTCTCACGAGCAGCAGACGTATGGCAATCCTCCCCGGAGTTCAAAAGACTCGAACCAGATGGGGCACAAGCTTCCCCACGCAGCTCCTGCGAGCCTCTTTCGCCGCTGACTCGTGGTGCATTTGCAGTGGGGATTTCCTGGGCTAAGAACACAGGGAGGCAAAATAAATAGGCATCTTCCTTTCATTCCTTTCAACATATTAAACAACAATGAATCATGTGACGGGGTGGCTGCAAGTCAAGGTCGTCCACTTTCAAAAATGTGGCTTTTTAAAGGGAAGGTGAATTTGAACATCTGGAAACATTTTTGACAATAAATCACTTCTTCACTGAAACATTAAATGGCATTTTTTTTGGCAACTAGTGTATCAGCATTACTTGGAAATGAACTCTTGGCAAACCATGGACTTAATGCTCCCCTTATGAGATCAGCACATAATTTGTTATATTCTTAGAATTATTTTTGCTTGAACTATTTCAAGAGTTTTGCCTAGCAGGAAATGAGTTTAGGGTGACAAAGAGATGAGAGGCACTTCAGTTTCTCAGAGCAGAATTACTGATCGATATGCACGTGTGTAACAGCGTGGAGTCAGCAAATACTACTGAGAATTGTCTTTGCTTACGTGGTTAAGAATTTTATTCCCACAAAACCACACAGTCGAAATCTGTGAACAACCGTATCTGATGATAGAAGAGAACTCTACAAAGAGAAATAGGAAAACAGTAGAATGGCATTAAGCACACACATTATTTTATTTGAAAGAAAATCAAATGACTGTGTGAAGACCTCATAGGATGGGAATCACTTTTTTGCAGCAAAAAGAACTGCTCGCTGTTTTTAACTTTCATTATGGTTCCATCAGTCTCTGTACGTATAGAAAATGTGATTTCTAGTTATTCTGCATATTTACGATGAAGGCACAATATCTGTGTATCTCTGTGTGTGTGTGTGTATGTTTCTTTTCTGTGAAATGCTTTTGTCAACACAAAAAATTAACAGTGCAGCAAAATCTTTGTGTGTGTGTATGTGTAAAGAGGAAAAATCTAATGAGATATTATAAGTAAACTGATACTAATCATAATAGTAATGATAAATAGTAAAACATACTTATATAAGTATATCAGTGAAAGGATACTGATAAACAAATGAACCATGAAACAAATTACAGTAACTTTATTTTGTTTATGTATTTTATTAATACCTTTTTAGAAGACCTTAAGAATACTCTTTAGACTAACATGTATTCTGGGACTTCCTCTGAAAAAGAACTCTGATCAACAAGAATTATAGGCGCTTTCCTGTCTGCTAGGAACATTTCTCCAATGATTCATTCCGTTGTTTTGGTAGGCTTGCTTTGAATTGGTAAGAAAATATTTAAGATGGATAAGAATTCATTTTCTTAGGAAGAATGAAACATTTCCCCAAATTTGGAAAAACCCATTAGGCATGCGTAAGGAAGTGAAACAGTCTTCTGAGACATGTATCCCAATCTGAGTCAAAATGGCAGTCTGTTCTTGGTAAGCGGTGGCAGGCAGGATTCCTACATCACCTCTGAGGAAATACCTCACGCTCCAAACTGTCTGTCCCCCTCGATAGAACATTCAACAGTAGCAGCAATGATTGGTAGCATTTGCATGAAAATCTAACTTCAGAGAATGGTGGAATTTTTTTTGTGTCCCTAAGAATATCTTTATTTTAAAATACAGATTTTTTTTTAATGTTTATTTATTTTTGAGACAGAGAGACAGAGCATGAACCGGGGAGGGTCAGAGAGAGAGAGAGAGACACAGAATCTGAAGCAGGCGCCAGGCTCTGAGCTGTCAGCACAGTGCCTAACACGGGGCTAGAACTCACGGCCCATGAGATCATGACCTGAGCCGAAGTCGGACGCTTAACCGACTGAGCCACCCAGGCGCCCCTAAAATACAGATATTATAGTAGTAATGTGAATGGACATACTCCTTACAATTACTGGGACTTTAGAGTTTACCCATAAGTTCGGAGAAAGTATATCGAGCAGTGATTTTACTTCATGAAGTTTTCACATCTATCCCTGGTGTTCCACCAAAGACCATTGAAACTGAGACAAAAATCTATTTAACATGTAGGGGAAAAATAATTTTGATATAGTCTCTTTCATTAAAATCTTATTGTTTTATGTAATTTGATGGTTCTCAAACTTCACTGTGCATCAGAATTGCTTGGAAGATTTGAGAAAATACAGATCACTGGGCCCCTTAGACTTTCGGATTCAGGAGTTGTGAGGCGGAACCTGAGAATCTGCATCTCTAACCAACTCCCAGGGCATGCTGAAGGTGCTTATCTGGGAACCAGGCTTTGGGCTAATTTGACTCTTTTTTTAGCCTCTCTAAAAGGTAATAGAGTAGTGATTACAATGTTACCTGTTTCATTTGGGTTGATTTCTTCTCTGCTTAGGTACTACCTACTTTCTTGAAAATCTTTGTCAATGGAAATGTTAACTAGCATTTATTGAATGCTTAACCAAAGAATAACAAAATTACTTGAATTGAGTGTTGAATTTATCCAAGACAAAAAATAGGACAATGAATTTATAATGCTCATTGCATGGTTTAAAAAAACCTTGCAGACAAAAAGCATATTCTTGGCCACATCCTTTAGAAGAATATTGCCACATACACGTGGCACTCAACAAATATTTGAGTGCCTATTTGTACTGAGTGCTACTGTAGGCAAAGGAGGCCACATCAGTGTAAAAACAGGTAAAACTCTGCTGCTCTTGGATTTTTGTAGAGAGACGGAGATGACTAACCAACAAAAAGTAAAATATATTGGATGTCAGATGGTCATTCGTGTTATGGACAAAAGTTACAAGAGAAGTGCTATAGGGTGAGCGGTATTGGTTGTCCTCGGCTTTCTGAGCAGATAATTTCGTAAGGGGTGGTACCAAGGATACAAGTGTGATGTGGCTAGAAAAGCAAGACAGAGAAGAGAAAAGTCAGTACCGTGTGCATTAACACATTGGTTATACAACGTGCACAAGTGGAGCTCAGTCCTGTCAAGCCCATGCACGCAGATCATGTCTTACCAGACGAAGCCACTGACTCCTGTCCCCAGGGGTTGGACTGTCCTGGGCAGGCACTGTGTCCATCTCTGGGATTCTGTGAGTAGCCTCCTCAGAGAAAGCCCCACAGAAGCTTGGCAGAGAGACACTGGTGTAAATGTAAGGTGGGGCCATGCCTGATGGGATGTGGTGCAGTGTCTGCCTCAGAAAAGAAGAGTTATTAGGAACTTTCTGGCCAGTCCAATGTTTTTTTAATTAAAAAAATGTGTTTAATGTTTATTCACTTTTGAGAGACAGAGAGAGCCAGAGTATGAGCCAGGGAGGGGCAGAGAGAGAGAGGGAGACACAGAATCTGAAGCAGGCTCCAGGTCTGAGCTGTCAGCATGGAGCCTGACATGGTGGGGCTCGAACTTAAGAATCACGAGATCATGACCTGAGCTGAAGTCAGATGCTCAGCTGGCTGAGCCACCCAGGTGCCCCTGGCCAGTGCAATTTTTAACAAACAAACAAAAACAACAACACAGACAATGTGACCCCAGAGTTGACAGTATATTAGAAGAATCCAGGGGCCTGAACAATCTGTCCACTGCACATGCATAAAAGGGAGTCAGAAGGGCACACACAGACAGGTCATTTTATTTGTGCAAAAACCTTTGAAATTTGTTTAAATATCAAGAATACTTTTTTGAAGTGGTGATTCCATGTCACAGGACATAGAAGAATTTCACTTCAAAAGTTTTCAAAAAATTGCAGATTTTTGTTAGCTTTGAATAGAACTAGATTTTCTCCAGCATCTTAGTAAAAACCTCATTAAAAATACACCTCAAATATGAGAATAAAGGGTGCTTGGGTGGCTCAGTAAGTTAAGTGTCCAATCTTGATTTCGGCTCAGGTCATGATCTCATGGTTCATGGGATCAAGCCCCGCATCCGGTTTTTCACTGACAGTGTGGAGCCTGCTTAGGATTCTGTCTTTCTCCCTCTCTCTGTCCCTCCCCTGCTCATGCTCTCTCTCTCTTCCAAAAATAAATAAACTTAAACAAACAAACAAATTACCAGAATGTGCCCATGTGTTGAATAAGTTAGTTGCTGTTTTATGTTGGGAGACTCTGGAGCTCAGACCTCACCCCCTTCTTGTTTTTGTCTATAGTCACAAATTTGGTGATGGCTCTCCTGTGTTGGACTTAAATACCATTCTTCTGTCTGCTACTATCTACCTAGTGAGTCTGCCCACATCTTTTCTGACTTTGATATCACATATTAACTGCCTATTTAATAGTTCCATTTGGATGTCTACCGATCAATATTTCCAAAACTGAAATCCTGAACACCCCTCCCAAAACCCACTCCACCACAGCCTTCTTGTTTCAGGTGACAGCAGCCCTCTCCATTGCCCGGTCTGTGGACTGTACTCGCTCTTTCACATCCATGTCAACTCACCAGCAGGGTCTGTTGGCTCTGCTTCTGAGATATGTCCAGAGTCTGCCCACTGCTCAGCTCTTTACGAACCACCAGCCCACCCACAATGTGCAGGAGAGGCTCACACACACAAGTCTAAATATTTAAAAGTTGCAAGTGAAATTAACAAACCATTAAGTAAAAAAATTCTCTCCCCTTTTTAAACAAATATAGCTTCCAAATGAGGTGGGAGGCCAGTATCTGTAGAATTCTGGGACCCAAGGAATATCCGTGATAGAATGTGTCATCAGGAGGGACCGCCCTGACCCACGACCAGCAACCCTTCCCACCCTGGTTCCCTATGCACACATAGTGACATATGCAAGCTCCACCCACACTTCCTCCAAACAGCTGTGTCCCGGGAATGCGCACTGACTGCATGGTCTTCCCTACATTATATTCATTATGTAAAGGTTGGTTCTCTCACCTTATTTCATACATTCTGTTTACTAGACTTTATTTCTATTTCCTTTTCTTAATTTAAACTTCAGTTAGTTAACATGCAGAGCAATACTGGTTTTAGGAGTAGAATTCAGTGATTCATCGCTTACATAACAACACCCAGTGCTCATCACAAGTACCCTGCTTAATGCCCATCATCCATCTAGCCCATCTACCACCCACCTACCTCCATCAACAAACACATAGTTTGTTTTCTATCCTTTAGAGCCTCTTGTGGTTTATTTCCCTCTCTGTTCTGTCCTCACCCACTTCCCATATGTTCAACTGTTTTGTTTCTAAAATTCCACATATGAGTGAAATCTTATGGTATTTATCTTTCTCTGACTCACTTATTTTGCTTAGCATAATATTCTAACTCCATCCATGTCATTGCAAATGGCCAGATTTTATTTTATTTTTTTGATGGCTGAGTGACATTCCATGTTTATATGTACCAAATCTTTAAAAAAATGTTTATTTATTTTGGAGAGAGGGAGAGAGAGTGCACGTGAGTGGGGGAAGTGCAGAGAGACAGAGGGGGAGATAGAGGATCCGAAGCAAGCTCTCTGCTGTCAGTAGAGAGAGCCCAATGCAGGGCTCGAACCCACCAGCCACAAGATCATGACCTGAGCCGAAGTTGGACACTCAACCAACTGAGCCACCCAGGAGACATCACATCTTCTTTATCCATTCATCAATCAATAGACATTTGGGCTCTCTCCATAGTTTGGCTATTGTTGATAATGCTGCTATAAACATTGGGGCACCTGTACCCCTTTGAATCTGTATTTTGGTATCCTTTGGGTAAATACCTAATAGTGTAATGGCTGGATCATAGGGTAGTTTTATTTCTAGTTTCTTGAGGAACCTCCATATTGTTCTCTAGAGTGGCTGTACCAGCTTTCATTCCCACCAACAGTGCAAGAGGGTTCCCCTTTCTCTGCATCCTCACCAACACCTATTGTTTCTTGTGTTGTTAATTTTAGCCATTCTGACAGGTGTGAGATGGCATATTCTTGTGGTTTTGCTTTGAATTGCCTTGATGATGAGTGGTGTTGAGCATCTTTTCATGTGTCTGTTAGCCATCTTTGAAAAGTGTCTATTCATGTCTTCTGTCCATTACTTAACTGGCTACTTGTTTTTTGGGGGTGTTGAGTTTGATAAGTTCTTTATATATTTTGGATACTAACCCTTTATTAGATATGTCTGTAAATATCTTCTCCCATTCCATAGGCTGTCTTTTAGTTTTGTTGATTGTTTCCTTTGCTGTGCAAAAGGTTTTTATCTTGATGAAATCCCAATAGTTCATGTGTTCTTTGGTTTCCCTTGCCTTTGGGGATGTGTCTAGTAAGAAGTTGCTGCAGCCTGTGTTCTCCTCTAGGATTTTGGTTTCCTGTCTCACATTTAGGTCTTTCAACCATTTTGTGTTTATTTTTGTGTATGGTATAAGAAAGTGGTCCAGGTTCATTTTTCTGCATGTCACCATCCAGCTTTCCTAGCATCATTTGTTGAAGAGACTGTCTTTTTTCCAGTGGATATCCAGTGGATATTCTTTCCTGCTTTGTCAAAGATTAGTTGACCATATGGTTGTGGGTCCATTTCAGGATTTCTATTCTGTTCCATTGATCTGTGTGTCTGTTTTTGTGCCAGTACCATACTGTCTTGATGACTACAGCTTTGTAATATAGCTTGAACTCTGGGATCATAATGCCTCCGGTTTTGTTTTTCTTTTTCAGGATTGCTTTGGTTACTCAGGGTCTTCTGTAGTTCCATACAAATTTTATGATTGTTTATCCCAGCTCTGAAAAAATGCTGGGGGGATTTTGACATGGACTGCATTGAATGTGTAGATTGCTTTGGGTAGTATAGACATTTTAACAATGTTTGCTCTTCCAATCCATGTGAGTGGAACGTTTTTCCATTTCTTTGGGTCCTCTTCAGCTTCTTTCATTAGTGTTCTATAGTTTTCAGAGTACAGATCTTTTACCTCTTTGATTAGGTTTATTCCTAGGTGTCTTATTGTTTTTGGTGCAATTGCAAGTGGGATCAATACCTTGTTTTCTTTTTCTCATGCTTCATTATTGGTGTATAGAAATGCAACAGATATCTGCTCATTGAGCTTATATCCTTCGACTTTGATGAATTCATGTATTAGTTCCAGCAATTTTTGGTCAAGTCTTTCAGGTTTTCCACATAGAGTATCACATCCTCTGCAAATAGTGGTAGTTTTACTTCTTCATTGATGATTTGGACACCCTTCATTTCTTTTAGTTGTCTGATTGCTTGAAGTTAAGATTTCCAGTACTATGTTATATAGTAATGGTGACAGAAGACATCCTTGTCTTCTTCCTGAGTATAGGGGAAACAATCCCAGTTTTTCCCCATTGAGGATAATATTAGCTGTGGGTCTTTCATATATGGCCTTTATGAGGTATGTTCCATCTATCCCTACTTTGTTGAGGGTTTTTTGTCAAGAATGGATGATGTATTTTGTCAAAATGCTTTTGCTGCATCTATTGACAGGATCATATGGTTCTTACCCTTTCTTTTATTAATGTGGTGTATCAAGTTGATTGATTCGTGAATATTGAACTAGGCCTGCAGCCCAGGAATAAATCCCATTTGATCATGGTGAATAATTCTGTCAATGTACTGTTGAATTTGATTTGCTAGGATCTTGTTGAGAATTTTTGCATCCAGTTTCCCCAGGGTTATTGGCCTGTAATTCTCCTTAAAAGTGGGGTCTTTGTCTGGTTTTGGAATCAAGGTAATGCTGCTTCATAGAATGAGTTTGGAAGCTTTCCTTACATTTCTATTTTTTGGAACAGCTTGAGAAGAATAAGTATTAACTCTTCTTTAAATGTCTGGTAGAATTCCCCTGTAAAGCTATCTGGCCAAGGACGCATTTGTTGGGAAACATTTGATTACTGATTCAATTTCTTTGCTGTTGTGGGTCTGTTCAAATTTCTATTTCTTCCTGTTTCAGTTTTGGTAGTTTGTGAGTTTCTAGGGAATTTGTCCATTTCTTCCAGATTGCCCAGTCTCTTGGCATATAATTTTTCATAGTATTCTCCTATAATTGACTTTATTTCTGTGGCATTGGTTGTGATCTCTCCTTTTTCACTTGTGATTTTATCTATTTGGGTCTTTTTCTTTTTGATAAGTCTGGCTAGGAGGTTATCAATTTTATTAATTCTTTCAAAGAAACAGCTCTTAGTTTTGTTGAGCTGTTCTATTGTTGTTTTGTTTGTTTCTATATCATTTATTTCTTCTCTAATCTTTATTATTTCCCTTCTTCTTCAGGCTTTAGGCTTTATTTGTTGTGATTTTTCTATCTCCTTTGGTTGTAAGGTTAAGTTGTGTACTTGAGGCCTTCCTTGCTTCTTGAGATAGGCCTGAATTGCAATGTATTTTCCTTTTGGGACCGCCTTTGCTGCATCCCAAAGGGTTTGAACTATCATGTTTTCATTTTCATTTGCTCTCATGTATTTTTTTTTCTTATTTCTTTTTTAATTTCCCGGTTAAGCCTTCATTCTTTAGTAGGATGTTCTTTAACCTCCACGTACTTGAGAGCTTTACAAATTTTTATCTTGTGATTGACTTCTTCAAGTTTTATAGTGTTGTGGTATGTAAGTATGCATGGTCTGATCTCGATCTCTTTGTACTTGTTGAGGTCTGATTTGTGACCCAGTTTGTCATCTATTCTGGAGAATGTTCCATGTGCACTTGAAAAGAATGTGAATACTGCTGCTTCAGGATGACATGTTGTGAATATATCTGTTAAGTGCATCTTGTCCAGTGTGTCATTCAAAGCCATTCTTTCCTTGTTGATCTTCTGCTTATATGATCTTTCTATTGCTGTTAGTGGAGTGTTAAGTCCCCTACGACATTGTATTATTATCAATGGGTTTCCTTATGTTTGTTATTAATTGATTTATATATTTGGGTACTCCAAGTTGGGGGCATAAATATCTACAATTGTTACCACTGCTTGATGGATATCATATTAATTATGATATAATGTCCTTCATCTTTTATTACAGTCATTGTTTTAAAGTCTAATTTGTCTGATATAAGTATGGCTACTCCAGCTTTCTTTTGACATCCATTAGCATGATAGTTGGTTCTCCATCCCCTCACTTGCAATCTGTACATGTCTTTGGGTCTAAAGTGAGTCTCTTGTAGACAGCATAGAGATGTATCTTTTTTTTTTTAAATCCATTCTGCTACCTTATGTCTTTTGATTGGAGCATTTAGTCCATTTACATTCTGAATGATTATTGGAAGATACGAATTTAGTGCCATTGTGTTACCTGTATAGTTGGTGTTTCTGGTGATGTCCTCTGGTCCTTTCCAGTCTTTGTTTTTGTTTTTTTTTTTTATTTTCTTTTTCTCCACTTACAGAGTCATTCTTAATATTTCTTATAGGGCTGGTTTAGTGGTCACAATCTCCTTTAGTTTTTGTTTGTCTGGGAAACTCTTTATCTCTCCTTCTATTCTGAATGACAGCCTTGCTGTATAAAGAACTCTTGGATGCATATTTTTATTCAGCATGCTGAATATATCCTGCCACCCTTTTCTGGTCTGCCAAGTTTCTGTGGACAGATTTTCTGTGAACCTGATCTGTCTTCCCTGGTAGGTTAAGGACTTTTTTTCCCCTTGCTGTTTTCAGGATTCTTTCCTTGCATGTGTATTTTGTGAATTTGACTATGATATACCTTGGCAATGGTCAGCTTATGTTGAATTAAATGGGAGTTCTCTGTGCTTTTTGGATCTTGATGACTGTATTCTTCCCCAAATTAGGGAAGTTTTCAGCTATAATTTGTTAGAATAAACCTTCTGCCCCTTTTCCTCTCTCTTCATCTTCTGGAACTCCTAAGATGCGAATGTTATTATGTTTAATAAGTCACTGAGTTCCCTCAGTCTGGACTTTGTGATCCATGACCTTTGTTTCTCTCTTCTTTTTATCCTCATTATTTTCCATAATTTTATCTACTATATCACTAACTCACCCCTCTACTTTGTCTATCCTCATGTCATGGCATTCATTCGAATTTGCATTTTGGTTATAACATTTTTAATTTCGGTCTGACTAGATTTTAGTTCTTTTATCTCTGGTATCATCTATGCTTTTTCAGGCCCAGCTAGTATCCTTCTAATCGTTGTTTCCAATTCTAGTTCAGACATACTATATCTATATTGACTAACTCCCTGGCTGTGAGTTCTACTTCCTATTTTTTCTTTTGAGATGAATTTCTCCATCTCATCATTTTGTCCAGGAAAGACAGGAAGAAAGAATAAAAGCCCAAAAAAACAAACAAACAAAAAAAAACCCCAAAAGCAACAAAACAAAACAAAACCCCAAAAGAACCACAAAAAAACAAAAGCTAGATCCTAGGTGTGCTTTGGTCTGCTTGTTAAAAGAATCTAGATCCAAAAAAACAAATAAAGAAAAATAAAATAAAATAAAAATAAACAAAAAATGAAAAAATATAGAGATAAATATATATAAATTAAAAATAAAAACCAACATTAAAAATAAAAAGGAAATTGAAAAAACAAGGAAATAAATGGAAAAAATAAAAATAAAGAATAAAGAATAAATGTAAACAGGAAGGTAGATCCTATTTCCCCTAGAATTGAAGCTTTGTAGCACCTATGGCCAGTAGACTTGGCGGAAGAAAGTTCTTTTTGCTGGCCTTTTGGGGGGAGGGGCTTGGTTGGTTGATTCTCAGGCCAACTTCCTTCAGTGGAAATGCGCCTCCAGGGTGCCTGGTGGGGTAGGGCTTGGTATAAGTGGCTCCAGCCTCCACTAGGTGACACTGATTTGCTCCCTGAAGGCTTTCAGTGCTGATGGGTGGATGAATATGGTGGTGAGAACTTCTCTAGCCCCAGAGCTGAAAGATTGCCCCCCTCCACACTTTTCAGGGAACCCTCACAGAGGAGCAACCAGTCACCCCTCTTATGTTCCTGGTTTCTGTCAGAACCCTGCATTCACCCTGCCTATGTCCCAACCCTTTTATCTCAGGTGCCCGACTGAGTTTCAGAACTCCAAATTTTAGGGACTCCTGCATTGTGGACCCACTCTGTTCCTCTAGGGGAGGGTCTTGTCAGTTTTTGCCTGCCTGTGCAAGGAGAGTGGTCACATGACCATGCAGAGTTCAGAGTTTATGTCAAAACAGAACAGAAAGCCAGCATCCCTGCTTGCTGCCCTCAGCCCAAGATCCTGCTCATATGCCTGGAAACAGTGCAACATGTTGGTGCCACACATCCTTCTTGTGACTCAGGGGATCCTCCGACCCCGCTGTCACTCCTGGGATTCCACCTCACTTCACCACCTGTGCACCTTAAGGTCAGGCACACCCCCCACTGTAGTGGACTTCTAAAAGTTCAGATTTTGCTCTCTGCTGCTTCTAATACTTTTTATTTAAGAAAAAAAAATTAACGTTTATTCATTCTTTTTTTTTTTTTTTAAATTTTTTTTTCAACGTTTATTTATTTTTGGGACAGAGAGAGACAGAGCATGAACGGGGGAGGGGCAGAGAGAGAGGGAGACACAGAATCAGAAACAGGCTCCAGGCTCTGAGCCATCAGCCCAGAGCCCGACGCGGGGCTCGAACTCACGGACCGCGAGATCGTGACCTGACTGAAGTGGAGGCTTAACCGACTGCGCCACCCAGGCGCCCCTTTTTTTTTTTTTTTTTTTTTAATTTTTTTTTTTTTTTTTTTACGTTTATTCATTCTTGAGAGACAGAGAAACAGAGCATGAGTGGGGGAAGGGCAGAGAGAGAGGGAGACTGAGAATCCAAAAAAGGCTTCAGGCTCTGAGCTGTCAGCACAGAGCCCAACGCAGGGCTCGAACCACAAACCGTGACATCACGACCTGAGCCGAAGTGAGAAGCCTAACTGACTGAGCCACCTAGGCACCCCTTTTGCTGCTTCTAATACTTTGAGGTAGGCTCCGTAATCAGGCTCCCTCCTCGCTGCCGTGCCCTCAGCTATATCTCCCCCAAGTCAACTCTCTGCACCTCTTACCTTCCAGAAGGTGGCCACTTTCCTACTTACAGACTTGCAGTTTTGTTCTCTCAGACCTCCTACTGATTTCCTAGGTGTTGAGAATGATCTGATAACTATCTAGCTGTGTTTGAGGGATGAGACAAGCTTGGGGTCTCCCAACTCCTATGCCATCCTAACAACCCTCCCCCCCAGCTCTTCTATTTCTTTTTGCCTCCTTTCTAATCTTTGAATTGATGAAACTTTCTTTGCTACCCATAAAAGTTATACATTCTTATTCTTCTTATATTTACATCTGACTTTTTCAGACTTATGGTTTTATTTCCCCTCCCACTCTTTCAAGATTGTCACTATTTATGTCTTTTCTCAGAATAACTGGAGAACCTTAGCATTCTCTTATATAAAGGGTAAGAGTCCAGGGATTTGGGTTTGGGATGATAGATTTGTGCTCCTAATTTTTGGAGTGTGTGTATGTGTGTGTACCAAGACCCCTATCCTGTAGGACGTGAACACCTCAAGTTCCATGTCAGCCAAAAACCCTGGCAAATTTGTCAGTACACAGGACTGAGTGCTGTCCAGCTCTGACTGGGCCTCAACCTTCCATTTCCAAGGAGTCTCTCCTGGAAGAGGATCCCTGTAGCCAAACAGGAGGGTAGCAGGTGCACAAGACAGAACACTCAAGTCCACTCCCTCTAGGATCTCCAGTCTCTTCTACTCAGGACCCTCTTCTACTCAGGCACACATTCTCTTCCCATGCCCATGGTTGGTTGGGATCCAACTTCCTCTCTCCCACCTTATTTAATTGGCTTACTTCAGTGCATTGCTCTGAATTTATGAACTGCTGTATCTCTCTCCTGGAATCCAGAGGTGGGTTGAGGAGAAAGACGTGGCTTTTTTACTTTTATATCTCTCCCACACCAGCATTTTATATATTGAAAGTATGTGGTGCAAAGGGAATTGGGAGTGAAACTATTAAACAGTATTACCTCCAAATTACTGCTATCAGTTGGGGAGAATTTAATTTCACTGTCCAGGAAGTATTATCGAAATCTTGTTTTGAGAAATTTATTTCAAAATCAGGTTTACTCAAAGGAGATCAAAATCCCCACCCCTCCAGACACACACACATCCCGACAGTGTGATGGAAAATATCAAGATCATGAAATATATGCTCTAGATTACAGATACAGGCTTCACTACAGCAAAACACAGACCCACCCAGCTAGTGGGAAAAACAGAGAGACGAATTTTGTAGGAACACAGAGCCTTCCTGCTAATATCGCTGACAAATGCTACTCTAAATGGATACTTGAGGAAGCGCATATGCAAACACAAAGGACTTTCTAGAAATAGTTACAAAATTTTTCAGTTTTCTCCAGTAAGTCTAGAATTGAAACAAACTGACCTCCCAGGTTCTGTATCTGTCTGGACTGGCAGGATTCTCCCAACTCTTGGAACTCTAGCTTGGGAGATCTGATCAGGCAATGCCAGATGACCAGCACACCTTAAAGGATACTGTCTTTGCAAAATTATGTAGCCTGGATGTGCTGCACATCGTAGCACAGTGTTAAGCAACACACATTTTAATTAAAGCGGAATGCTCCGTGCAGCATCAAAATGAAAGGTGTTGAGATAAGCAAAACAGGTCTTTATTATGGAAGTTTGTGGAAGGTGTGTACTTTGCATCAATTTTAAGAAGGTGGAAAATAATACAAGAAACAAAGCCCGTTGCATAAAGGAGAAAGCCTATTTATGTGTGACACGCTATGGTAGTCACATCATAGAAAGGAGTTTATTAGAAATGCTCACTTCTGAGAGCTCTGCTGACAGCTCAGAGCCTGGAGCCCGCTTCAGATTCTGTGTCTCCCTCTCTCTCTGCACCTCCCCTGCTTGCACTCTCTCTCTCTCTCTCTCTCTCTCTCTCTCTCTCTCAGAAATAAATAAACATTAAAAAATTTAAAAAAAGAAATGCTCATTGCTGAGACTGGTTTGGCTCTGGAATGACCATGTACACTGGGGAACCCTTATCTGGGTACACTTAACAGAGAATCATGGACATCTGGGGTCAATGCCACACCCAGGGTTTACTGGAGTCAGCTTATACATTCACACAGGCTCAGGCAAGCACCAATTGTTAGACACACAGGAATTTTGTGAGCCAGTAGTTAAACTGCCTATAGCTTAATAACAGCCGTGGCTGGAATATTCATACCACGGAAATGAGGAAATGCTACAAATCAGAGTTGTTGTTGTTGTTGTTGTTTTAATTCAAAAAGCTCAAGTTTTCATATGAACTAATATCTTAGCAGTGACTCCGCCATCTTTCTCCCTTAGAAAGAAATGGATTGTAATGAATCGAACATTGGAACATTGTTTCCAAATTGGAAACAATTTGGGTATGGAAGAGGTAGCTTGCTTTTCATCTGGTTGCTTCAAGACCTAAAAGTACACAGTTGTTTTTTTTTTCTCAATATGTAAGACTAGATTTATTCTACTAGTCTTTATTTCCACAATACTTTATGATAACCGGTCTAACAACCACCCTCTTTAAAATAGCATATTTTCATTTAATGATTATAAATCACTTACAAGGACAAAAATTAAAAATAAAAAGCCCACTTACACTACAGCACCAGTCTTTAGGAAAAGAAATGCAAAAGTTAGAGAATATTACAGGATGATCGCACTTCTCAGGGGAGTAGGAGAAAGGGAACACATCAAACTTGTCAACCTCAGCTTATCCAACTCACAACAAAATACCATGAGAATTTTGGAAAGGTGCTTAGTAACGTTTTCAAGTCTACGGATGTGAGGATTCAGATCTAACAGTTAAGGGGCACCTGGGTGGTTCAGTCAGTTAAGCGTCCAACTTCGGCTCATCAGGTCCTGATCTCACGGTTCTTGAGTTCGATCCCCACATCAGGCTGGCTGTCTGCTGTCAGCACAGAGCCTGCTTCAGATCCCCTGTTCCCCCCTCTCTCCTCCCCTGCTCTCTCTGTCTCTCTGTCTCTCCCTCTAAAAAAAAAAAACAAAAAACAGAAAGAAAGAAAGAAAGAAAGAAAGAAAGAAAGAAAGAAAGAAATTTAACAGTTAAAACTGGATTATTAGATTGGATTGTAAACTGGATTATGAAAATTTCACATTCTGCATATTTTATAGGATATTATTTCCAAATTATAGGAATAATTTCAGCGTGAGGTTTAAGTCACCAACGTTTGGTTTCCCATTATTTCGGAAAAACTTTCTCTGCATCCTTAATGTGCTTACAAAGTACTGCACCTAACAGAGGAAGAGAAAAGCAGCAGGCAAGAAAGCTGCTGGTTTAGAGAAAGTCTGTCAGCAACCCTGAAGCAAGTCCTAGTCACTTCCTCCCAGCTCAGACTCAGCAAGGAGCAGGAGGGCACTGACTGAACATACTGGAAGGCCAACTTAGGTATTTACGGAAAGAACAGCCAGTCAGTAGCTTCCCAGCTGAGATGTGAGTCAGTGAAGGACAGAAATATGCTTCTTCTGACTCACCTGCAGGGTGTTAAGGCCCTAACATCCCACACCGCTCCGTGCAGGGATGGGCTTGACACGGAGCGAAAATTTGGACACAAGAGCACATGTAGGAGTTGCCCCACTTAGCTCACACATTTTTCTGGTCAGACAGGCCTCAATTTGAAAGCCAACACTCAGAGGAAAGTTGCAGCCAATACAAGTGAGTGAATAAAATGGATTTACAGACTTTACGATATCAAGAAGGACCCTGGGCCTGAAGACCCAGAAGGTGTAGAATAATTATCTGAACAAGAGAGGTGCACAGGTTAGACTGAGTGAAGGGCATAGAAGCACCGAGTTATAATCCAGAGCCAATTGCAAGAAAACTTAGGTTAATTATTTAGGTCATTTTATTTCCGGTAGAAATCTTTACATCCTGAGTAATGTCTGATACGATGGTTCAAGTTTATTCTGGGGGTGGGGGGGGAGGGGAAGGAGTTTTGTTTAGGTAGCAAGGGAAAGACGTGGTAAGGGACTGAAGCAGAAAAGAACCAACCCAGGTGTAAAAGAGATGGCCACAAAAGACTTTGCCTCGGCACATCCTCCTGTGTTGGAGAATAATTCAACAAATTATTGTGGAGCACCTGTTTTTGTGACACCCTACCAGATGCTAGAGTTACGTAAATCAAAGAAACACATTTATTCTTCACAAAGGATTTAGAGACTGCATCGGGAGACACTTAAAAGGATTATTACAATATGATCTGTATTATTACAGTACAGCTTAGTGAGTGCAATGAAAAGGTGTGCACACAATGACAGAGTACAAGGCACATTTACATAATATGCATTGTTTTCACATACAGGAAGGGTATCTTAGGCAACTGTAAAGTAGTCTAGTAGCCAGGTAATTAGACATGGAGAAAATTAATTATTTAGCTACTATAGATGTATAGATTTAGAAGGAAAATAATAAGAGGAGGGGCTTTAAGAAATTTATATACCTATAAGTGAAATCATATGCGATCTTTCTCTGACTGACTTATTTCACTTAGCATAATACCCTCCAGTTCCATCCACACTGTTGCAAATGGCAAGATATATGTGGAATTCGAAAAACTTAACAGAAGACCATAGGGGGAGGAAAGGAAAAAAGGATACAAACAGGGAAGGAGGCAAACCATAAGAGAATCTTAAATACAGAGAACAAACTGAGGGTTGATGGGGTGGGGGGTCTGGAGGTGGGGAAACTGGGTGATGGGCATTGAGGAGGGCACTTGTTGGGATGAGCACAGGTTATTGTATGTAAGTGATGAATCATGGGAATCTACTCCTGAAGCCAAGACTTCACTGTATGTTAAGTAACTGGACAATAAAAAAAAAAGAAATTTATATACAGAAAGCATCACTGGAATATAGAGGGGGACCTCCCACAGTCTGTAGGACTGGGGAGAATGTTCTGTGGGGAGGGATATTTTTGTTGAGTCTTAAAGTAGGAGTTGGCCAGAGAAGTGAGAAGGGATAGTCAGAGTGGCAAGGTTAAAAAAAAAAAAAAAAAAAAAAAAAAAAAAAGAGTGAAAAGTGGTTAGAAGTGGCCTGGCAAGTTGGGGACCACAAACAGTTCTGTTTTGCTGGATCACAAAATGCAGGGCAGAGGGGCTCATGACAGGCTGGAGAGGAGCAGCCTTGTGAGCCCTGGATGGTCTGGTGACGTTTGGACTTTCTTCTGCAGCAAGGCATTAGAGGTTTTAAGTCTGTGACATTTTCATTTTAAGGTGAATGCTCAGACACCAATGTGAAGGGCAGACTTCAAAAGGCAGACTTGAGATCCAGAATTATTTGGGAGGCTGTTGAATTGTCTAGGTAACATTTAATAAAGGTCTGGATCAGCATAGTGGGAGTAGATACAGAAAAGAGGAGCAGGTTGGAGAAATACTTATAAAGTAAAATTGTAAGACTTATTATAGTGAACTGATGTGGCTATAAAAAAAGATGGGAAAGATAGAGCTTCTTGGTTTTGAGCTCTGATAATTGGTGTTAGGTAGCACTGTCCATCCCCTCCCTGGGCTGCATAGGATACACAGGTGACATGGGTTAAAGAGGTAGAAGATGATTTCATTTGTGACACCAAATAAACAAGCGGTGATGATGTTCAGAACACACACACAATTAGGTATTTATCACTGAAGCCTGGGGACAGGTCGAACTAGAGATGAAGAAGATTTGTCTTCATAAATAGGTGGTATTGGATCCAAGAAGTGTTCATGACATCAGTTAGGTATGCAGAGGTGAGCAGAGGGCCAAGAACTTAGGGTCTGAGACACAACAAGAACCCATCTTTAAATGAGATAAGCAAGAGTAAAGAATATCCGGAAGAGAGAGTAAACCACAGGATGAGAAGTTGACTGGGAAAGAAGGTCCTATAGATAATGTGGGGAGGGAAATAGCTAAGGGCAGGCTTTACTGATCTCAAAGACAATGTGAAAATATGCAGAGGTGTAGATCCAGTTAAAGTTAGGGCCAGGTATGCCAGATGTTGTAAATTTCCTTTAAGAAGTAGGATGCAAGGGGGGCGCCTGGGTGGCTCAGTCAGTTAAGCATCTGACTCTTGATCTGGGCTCAGGTCATGATCCCACAGTTCATGAGGTTGAGCACGCCCCCGCCCCATCTGGAGCATGCCTGGCATTCTATCTCTCCCTCTTTCTCTGCCCCTCCCCATGCTTGCCCGTGTGTGCACACACATTATCTCTCTCAAAATAAAATTAATAAGCTTCAAATAATAAGTGGGATGCAAGGTAACCTGCTAAAAATGATGAGGGGTGTTGAGCAGAAGGCTTAAGGAGAATTTTTTAAAAACCTAACCAAAGACAAGAAGAATTAAATGAAATGTGAGGCCAGCTGGATTTTGAGATTATGGATTTTTAGTGGCATTGTTCTACAATGCTATGTAATTATTGTTTCCCACATCAGTACTCACCTACTCAGATTTGAATAGAGTTGGCAGATTTGAGCATGGATATGTGGTTGAATTCTATTGGACATGTGTGTCCAAGGAGTGACAGGAAACCAAGAATGCTGTTGGGTCCAGTGTGAAAAAGAAGAAAAAGAGACCAGGCCAGGCCTAATAGACTCTTGGAAAATAGAGATTTAAGGCACAAGACATCTCTATGATGTTGTATCCCTGGAAAGTGAAAAGATAACAACTAGTATTTTAGAGGTTGAGTAGTTCTGGGTGATAAATTCAAGTATATGGCCACGAAAGTAAAGAAAAAAGGAGATAATGGTTACTGGAGTTGAGAACTGTTTAGAAGAAAATGCTTATTTTCTTCATCCTTTTGCTCACTTAAAATGAGAGGACTTTTGCTTTACTCCCCAGTAGGGAACACAATTAAGAGGAACATTCTGGTCACTTTCCTCTTTTTCCTTACTTGCTCTTCTCTTTGGGAGGAGGAGGGTCTTATTTGATCTCTGAGATCAATGGAAGCCAAGTTCATTGGTCGTTTCCAGTAGTAGCCTTGCTGCCTTGAAATGTGGGCAACACTGGTCCATATTCTCTGCTCTCTCATGGTACCTGCTCTCTGGCATCACACATGACAGCGTCTGTGTTTGGGTGACTATGTCAGGATCATGCTATTCCAAGATCTTCACTTGTGTTGGAAATCAGAAGCCAAAGTATAACTTTAGTCTACTATTAGTAATGGAGCCAAGATAGTTCAGATCCTTATTATTTAGAAACCATGCAGAGAAGGGATGAACGCTTTGTCTTTTTGGAGTGTCAATAGGGAGTTCAAGGCACTCTGAGGCTAGGATTCAGATGGTGATCCATCTGAGGAGTGATGGATCTTGACACCCAGAATGATGGAAGGAAAAAAAAAAAGACTTTGAGCCAGATACCAAATTTTCTATAAATGTAGCCGAATTACGAGGAATTTGGTAAGTGATAAAAAATGAGAAGCAAATGATTTGCTTATGATGGTCAACATCCTCAAAGGAGCAGAAATGTCCATGAGAATGGGCAATAAGTGACCTTATGGTGACATTGGGGATAACAGAGAATGCTGACCTCACCTTTTGGCTCTGAATGTGGGAGAATGAGTGGCCTCTACTGAAATTGGCTGCGAGGGACTCGTCACCTTCAGGACAGAGGCAGGTTTGAATTAAAGCCAGAGGGTGTCAGTTCCACAAAGAGTTTCTTGATGCAGAGGAGTTTGTTGACCACAATTGTGGTTCCAGAAGGAACACTGAAAATTTCTAATGGCCTGTTTAACAAACTTTCTCTCCATCTTTATACTCTTGAGAGTAGAGGGCCTGAATTTTTATTTTATCCTAGTGCTGAAAAAATACCAGACACATAGTAGGCACTGAATGAGTATCTGCAGGATGAATGAATGAATCTATTAACAAAAAGCACTAAGGAGAGTACAGGATAGAAAAGGTGAACACAGGCTTACATTAACAAGGAGACAAGAAATGTGAAGTATGGACCCAATATTTTAAACAGAATTGATTTAGAACCGCTTTGGTGTGAAAAGTGGGGAGGCCCATGGAAGGAGACTTTCTCTACAAGTGATGAGGCACAAGCAGGAGCTCTTCAAGGCTGAAGGTCCTTACGCTTCCTTGAAAGCAAGAATCCCAGGGCTCCAGATTCAACTATTCAACACTCAGGGTGGAAAAGGGCTAGCCAGTAAAGAGTCAGACAATGGAAGGCTGAGGATCTATAAACACAATGTAGAGCATCAAGTCCAAACAAGGATAGACTGAAAAAGGAATTTTAAGCAAAGAAAAGCAAAATTGGAATCAGTGATTTGGGGGTCCAGGAGAGTTTCTCTTGACCAGTACCCCTTTTAGAGAGGCCTATGGCCATGCCCATAGATAAGGAGGGAGTTACTGGGCAAGTTCAGACACAGGTCAAGAGGAACTGGGGCTGTTGGTATCAGACCATTCTTTTCCAGTAGATTGGGTTGTAGATCTGGTGTGACCTCATCAGAGCCCACAATCTCCAGAATACAATACTCTACTCTCCACTCAATGCCACTACAGTAAAAATGTATTGCAAGAAAAGAGGAAGCCTACTAGAATTAGACAAGCCCCTGAAACTTGTGATTCTCATTGCCTTGAAGAATCCCTGGAAATTAACATCCAGCTTTGAACATGAGCAGGCATTACATCAATTGCTCAAGAAGAGCCAGATGGCATATCTGAGAACCCGAGACCAGTCAGCATGATGCCTGTTTTGCTCCTTTCCCAAGAGGAACCTACACGGGAAGCCATGCTAGGAAGCCCTAGAACTTAGGGCTTCTGTTTGAATAGGAGAGCTGTGGCCAGAGCTGGCAAGGAATGAAGTGTTCTGGGTAGGGGAGTCAGAGCGTTGCATTTAAACTAGGATGTGGCAAGATAGATGGAGAAATGGCAACACAGGTACTCTTTAGGGGCCCAAGTGATAAACTCCACTGGAATTAGGGCAGAGAGACAATAAGTGACCGTTGCCCAAGAAAAAAAATGAGGGTACTGATTAGGAAACAGGTGTCCAGGGGAAAAAGTCCTTATCAGTAACCAGTTCAGAAAAGACTGAAGAAGTGGATAAGAAGTAGGTAAAATGGTTCAGCCAAGCGCTCACCTTGGTAAAGAATTCCTCCACTACTATCAGAAAAGGGTCATGGTCGTACAAGGTGAGCAGACTGAAGGTTAGAGTAGTTATTTCACAGGAAAGTACAGAAAACAGCAAAATGCAGGGTACAAACCAGTACTTTGAAATGGGCTAATGGGGTTCTAAATAGAAACTTTCCCTTAGGATAATGGAAAAGAATGTATGGAAACAAAATTATTTTAAAAAGCAGTGCAAACACAGAAAATAGTTTGGAGGTTAAGATCTGCCTTATATCTTCAGTTACTTCAAAGTATTTGGTTGGCAGTGTTTATGTATTAGGCGGAAGGAGGCAGACGCATGATAGGGTGTGGAAGGATTAGAATCAAGAGGCTCTTGCCTTATTCCTTTCAATGGTATTCTTTTTAATGGGCTGAGTTTACTGGAAATGTTTCTTTCATTCATATTTGACTTCAAGACTCAACCTATGCACTTTTCCCACAGTTGATTCATAGCTGAAAAAGTTGCTAATAGTTATTTCATTACTTTTATCTATGATTATTTTTCTTTTATCTGGGTTATCTCCCAAACATCAAGTTGCCTGATACATAAAAACAATTCCATTCTATCTTACCCACCAAAAATGTTCTGAAGAAGTGATGAAGTGTTCTACCTGACAGAACATAATTTATCCTGTATTATTGTAATCTAATTCAAGCCATTTCATGTTGTACCGGCTATGATTACACAAAACGTAACAGTCTACTTGGCTTAACTCCTCCTATGAAAGAAATTGAAGACACTTTCCTTGAGGTCAGCAATTCCTCTTGCGTCTCATTCCTAAATCAAAGTCTGAGGAAAGTTCAGAAGAGCAGTCACGAGGGAAGGGGGCAAAGCAAGTTCAAAGCTCAAAGAGTGACTGAGAAAACATTCTGGTTTCTAGAGACTTCAGATTCCAGACATAAATGAACAGTTTTTCAAAAGGGAGGGAGAAAAGAGAGAGCAAGGGGGGCAAACCGAGAAACAGACTCTTAAGTCTAGAGAATGAACTCATGGTCACCAGAGGGGAGGTCCCGGGGCTGGGGGGGGGGGGGGGGGGAGGGGGGAGGGGGGAGGGGGAAAACAGGTGATGGGGATTAAGGAGAACACTTGTTATGATGAGCACCGGCTGTTGTGTGGAACTGTTGAATTACTATATGGTACACCTGAAACTAACATTACACTGTGTAACTGGAATTTAAATAAAACTTAAAAGATAAAGTTGAAGTTTTCACCATCAAACAGACAAACAAAATGAATAGCTTTTCAGACTCCGTTCTATGGTGCAGGTCTCTGCCCTTGCATGTGAGAAGAGGCACAGGCCTGGCAAATGTTCTCCTCCGAATATACCCCCTTGACTCCTCACACTAATTCAGGAATCCATGAAAGGGTGGCCGCTTTCTAAATGTGAGTATCTTGTCAGTGAGTTTAAACCTGCCGGTTATTTCTACTTCAGTGTGAATGAATCAGTTAGAAATGTCAGCTTTCTTTCTTCCTAGCAAGTGGTTGATCCATGAGCTCAGAGAGGATGTGATACCAGGTAGAAAAGTAGCCTTTTCTCGGTGACACACCAAGGGGCCAGACTTGGCTGAGGTGGGGCTGAGGTCCTGGAAAGGAACCATCCCTTCCGTGGGGGCAGGGAGGTGACGGAGAAGTGGGAGAAGGGTGCAGAGAGCAGGTGGGGGTAAATTCTATAATTTGCAACGCTGCCTTCAGGGCCCGGTTGGCACACGTCATAAAGCATGTGCAACTTAATGTGGGACTGTATCATTTTTCTGTCAGCATAGGCCCACGATCTGTTGGTTTTTAAAAGTGATCTTAGACCTAGGAGAGAACAAAACTGAATTGTCAGAAGCTAAAATGGCATTGAGCTTGTTAGTGCCCAATGGCCTCAGTGGCCTGCCCAGCTTGTGAAGTGTTCCCAAACTCTCTGCCATGAGTCCCTAACTTCACACGGGACAAGGAACTCTGCACATCAGGCTTCGTCCTACTGGCAACAAGACTGGGCAAAACCGTAAAATACTGTGCCACTGCCCTTAATGCTTCTATATTCCTAATACTTTCTTCCCTTCCCACTTGGGCAACCTTACCGAGCTTTTGGCTTAGTACTTGTGTCTTGACTCAGATTTCAGTGGTTAGTATCACCCTAGAGCAGGTCGTGCCTTGCTGCCACGATGTGCACCCAGGGCTGGCTGTTTTTTCTGTTAGCAGCCTTTAGATTGGCTTTCCCCAAAGTATGGTGCTCGCCCTGGCCACCTTGGCAGAGACACACAAACCTAGATGAGGTGAATTATCTAGATCCTGTCCTGGAAAATAGCTCGTTCATTCAATCATTCATTTTGAAAACATTAACTGAATGCCAGCCTTGTGCCAAGCACCATGCAAGGCCTGAGGGATGAGAAGAAACACAGGCAATGGTCCTGCTTTGGAAGCCATCAGTCTTTTAGGAAGCAAAGATGGTAGTGACAATTGATCCCTATCTGCATTTGACAATGCAGTCTGGTAATTCCGGAGGAGGGAGGAGGGAGCTGATATCTTTACTAATGCTCCAGCACAGATGCTTGGTGGGTGGGGGCGAGGGGTGTAAGTGCAGTGACTGAGGCAAGGAAGTTAGTAAGTAGAAAAGGGGGAAGTCTAACATAGTCCAACGCTGTTGTAAACTCTACTTCCTTGGTGCTCAAGATACTGAGTAGAAATGGTAAGAGGCAGGCATCTGCTCTGTTGGGGTATAGGGAGTTCAATAGCAGCTTTTTTTTTTTTTTAAATAATACAGTGATGAAAAAATGGGAAAATAAAGGTTTTGGAATGCCCCTGACTCTGGCTTGCATAATTCTGGAAAAAAAAAAAAACTTTCTTAAACGGTGTTCTGGCATGTTTCCTTAATAACACAACCTTGTTTATGAAGACTATTTGAGGTATGGCTTTACACCCTTGAGCAAATGAATGTAATTTATTTGCAAGTCTACTAAAATTATTTGGTATGATGCCATTGGCCAAATAAATACCTTAATATTACAGCACCTCTTTGGTAGGAAAATTTACTTCAAACACAGGACTTTTCCAGAGACATAAATGAAAGGTGTCACACTCAGGCTCAGTGTAGCCTCGTAGAGACGGAACCCTGCAGAGGACACAGCTTCCTCAGTTCTTCCCTCTCTGGACACTGGGGAGCACCTCACCCAGACACCACTGACAATGAAACAGACACTGTGCTCAGCACATGTCTAACATGGGGCACACTGAGAATCTGGAGTTCCTTGAAATGAGTATTGTCTTTGTCCAGTGCTCTCCTAGGGGAGGAGGCTAAGTGCTGCTTGGGGAAGAATGGGCACAGGTTGAACCCCATCCCCTCCCTGCCCCCACCGGGAGACCAAACCTGCCTCTCCAGAGGCAGATTAGTGACCTGCTGGTACTGGAGCATGTCCCTCATTGAGATTCCTCGGCACTGGCCCATCAAAGTATTCCTTCCAAACACATGAGAACTATCCTAAAAGGCTTCTGATAATCACACTAAACAAACATTTTGCCTGCTTTCCAGTGATGTGTTATTTCTCACTAATGGTTTAGTGTCCCAAAGGGATGGCACCATAAGCTACTTAATCCAATACTGGTATGAAAAGTAATTTTCTGCTTGGAGACAGAGCTGAAAATACACCCTCTGCTTTCTCAGTGCCCTGGGGAGCTTCGAGTTACACCAGTACGTAACCTCCCATCTCTGGTAAAGAGCTCCACAGAAGTAGCCCTGGGCATTATTTTTTAACCATGTCTTTCCCAAGATCATCCAAGCATTGACCTTAAACAGTGGATTTTTACATTGCAACTTTTTCACTATTTCCAAACATTTTTCAATATTTTGTTATTTCAAAAACATGAAGCCTTGTATATAGCAGAATCTCCAAACACATTTGCAGATCATTAATAAAACCAATTTACATTTTCAAAAGAAACATCCAAGAATTAGGTGTGCTACTGCTTTAAAGATATACATCAATGTTTCCACGAATGTGGAAAATGATAATTACAGTATTAGAAAGTACACTATAACATTTGTGAAGGGCATGTGCAGGGGACATGTCCTTCACAGTAAAAATCTCAGAAATATGAATGCAAGGTACAGTTGGGTTGGCTAAATGAGTCTGAAGAATAGGCATAGAGGCCAGAGTCAGTCACGCCCTGACCTCTTGTGTGCACTGCTGTTGGGAAACATGATTTACCCTATGACAGAGTGTTGACAAGATGATTATTGTTGCTACTCCAGTCTTTATCCACAAAACACACACAAGAGTCCATTGACAAATGGACAAATACATTTCTCAGAGAAATCCTAATCAATATTCCTCAGCGTTTAGAGAACACTGAAGCAGAACAAGTGGCTTCAAATACAACAGAAAATGTTTCATTTAATAAAAGCATCTGGGGGCGCCTGGGTGGCTCAGTCGATTAAGCAGCCGACTTCGGCTCAGGTCATGATCTTGCGGTCTGTGAGTTCAAGCCCCACGTCGGGCTCTGTGCTGACAGCTCAGAGCCCGGAGCCTGTTTCGGAATCTGTGTCTCCCTCTCTCTGACCCTCCCCCGTTCATGCTCTGTCTCTCTCTGTCTCAAAAATAAATAAACGTTAAAAAAAAAATTAAAAATAAATTAAAAATAAAAAATAAAAGCATCTGAAGAAATATAGGAGCCTTGCCTTCTTGGCTTAGAATATCTTCAAGACGAAAATGCACATCTTCCTGCCATGGTTTGGAGAAGGGGAGAGTCGGCCTGAGGAGGAAAAGAGGCCAGAGGAGTTAATCTCTTGGGTTCCTCTGGTATTAAAGTGCCCTTAATCCTTTTTTAATTGGGTTTTTATTAATGTAGATTTCAGTGGTAACAAACACCTTCCCAAGTTGTGAAGAAGCTACTCACAGAGTAAAGCATCTTCATCAGCAAAACACCAACTCTGGTTCCTTGAATGCAGAGGCGAGGCATCACTAGGTGCCCAACAGGTGGCCTGTGAATACAAACGTAGGTGCTTAAGACAGGGTCTTTTCAAAGGTCTTGAAATCCAGACGTAGTTTACAAACTGTAGCATCTTCGTAAGTGCGGGGGCCGGGGGGGGGGGGGGGGGGGGAGGGGGGGGGAGGATCAGTCTCAAAGATGACTCTGAAGCCACTGCCTCAGGGAATTTTGTTGACAGTGCTCTAAGTGTTGGATTTCCTTCCGCCAACATCATTACCTCCTAAATCTATATCTTCTTTGCTGAGGTTGGAAGGATCTCCCACAACCGTGAGTGTGACTTTTCCCAGGAAACTCACCCCAGGGCCACCAGACACACGAAGAGCTCCTTCCTCTCTGCTCACAGAGCACTTCTGTGCCCTGCAGGTGTCATGGCATTTAAATGCCTTGTGGTGGGATGTCTGTGTGCTGGGCTCCAGAAGGAGTCCCTAAGCTCCCCGGCAGGCCTACCCTCTTAACTTCTCACTGTGTCCCGGAATTCCGCATCATTTCTGTAATTGTGGCCAGATAATACTTATAAAACTGAATTAATCCAACACCTCTCCTCTGCCCTCACTTCTTCCCTACACAATGTGTGATTTGACTTGTCACATTCAGGACAAATTCTAGAATTTCCTGTCTCTTCCAGTTCCTTACCACAGGAACCTTTTCTCAGGCTCCCTAATCTACCATTTAGGGTGATTCAAGAAAATACAGGAATGGTGCTGGATTAAAATGGCCAATGATCCCATTTTAACACAAAGGCCAGCATTGTGTTTACAGTCTGCTCCTCTCTCTTGATTATTTTGGCAACAGACTGCACAAATAAAGGATTTTGGAGTGTGGGATGATGTAATAATGTTTTAACATAAAACCGGAGAGTAACACTGTAATGCATTCATGTTAACGGGATGTAAGTCAGAAGATAGTGACTGCCAGCGTTTGATACTTTATTAGTATGTAGAACCTAATTAAACTGATCGTACTATAAGCATGGCTTCTTATTTCTATGGACTTCACTCTGCCAGACGGTGTCAAATGTGAAGTCTGATCTAAACTGGGGGCTTGCAATGACATTTACTTTCCCGACCTGCACAGCCAAATTAAAGTTTATATAGTTCTCCCGTAAAGCCAAAAGAAATATAAGTTTGAGTCAAAATTGCTTTTACGACTCTCATACGAGGAGCCCAGGCAGGGTTCATAGAGTTGAGGCATGTCCCGAGGGCGCTCCTCTTAAATATGGAAATGGAAAACCATTTCCTTATCCAGAGCCCAATGTCGGCCACAATGAGATTATACTGGGCATCAGAAAATGAAGACTGGGCACCGGCATCTTCAAATGAGAACACTCATCCCCAGGACTTTTGGGTCTTTTTTTTTTTTTAGTGCTTGGATGTTTATTTCTATAAACATAATAGAGAAAGAGAGAGGGAGGCAATAAACTAAGACAAATTTAAGAATGTTAGTTAGGGAGGGGCTCCTGGGTGGCTCAGTTGGTTGAGCATCTGACTCGTGATTTCAGCTCAGGTCATGATCTCAGGGTGGTGAGATCGAATCCTTTATCGGGCTCTGGGCTGGGCATGCAGCCTGCTCAAGTTTCTCTCTCTCCCCCTCTCTCTCTTTCTCTCTATACCTCCATCCCCACTGCTCATGCACTCTCTAAAATAAAAAATTTTAAATATATGCATTAAAAAAAAAGAATATCAATTAGGAAAAATACCACATAACTTGGGTCTCTGAAAATGAAGAAAGATTCAGGCATAAAATTAAGGCCCTGAGCAACTTAGTCTCTAAAAAGAACTGGGAATCTTTGTCAGGAGTTATAACCACTGGGCCCCAGGCCAAGAGTCAACTTGGCACCAAAGTCAACTCGAAGAAGTGACTCACTTGGCCATGAGAGCACTGCTGTGTGAGACCTTTGGCCTCCTAAGTGAAAGTACCTGGGTTCTCTTATCACTTAATAAAAAGCACTGGAGGCCACCCAAGGGTGTTGCTTCAGATGAAAGCCATAGGAAGAGGTTTGAACCAAGGTCGAAAGGGCACAGACAATGCACTGAAGAGCAAAACAGGTAAGCACCAGAGAAAAGCAATGTCTGCCTTCTCACAGGTAAGATAGTAACCCATGGGATAGTGGATGTTCTTGTTTAAGGGTTTTAAAACATCAATTTAAAAAAAAAATTAACTTCAATCACTTTCAAGGCTATCTTGTAACATTCGGGATATAGAATATACAGGTTATTGGACTCCATTTCAAGATTGTTTCAGAAAGTGTCTGGTCAGAAGATTTCTTGATTGACTAGTTTTGGAATAAATTTCATGTGAGGTATAGTTAAGGATTTATCAGGGATGGGATACTTTGAGACTAGATTGTCAGATGGCCACTCTCCTTGCTCCTTGATGGTAAGAGCTAGGGGAGGTCTACAATAAAATGGGTGGGAATACTCAGCATTCTCTCAAACCCTGGAACCCATCCCAATGCTAATTTTACCCTTTGCTCCTAGGTCTATTTCTCTTGGTCCTACACAACAAGATTACCCACTCTTCCCTATGACTGCCTTTGGCATTACTGAGGATGCTTGTCAGCGTCTCTGAGTTCTCTCTTGTTCAGTGAAAATATCCTCAGTACCCTCAGTGTTTCCTCAAAGGACTTTAAATCCTTCAATTGTCTTCACTGCTTTTTCCCCTGAATGTGTTAGTTTATCAAGAAATATTGGGCTCAGGATTTAACACATTCATTCCTTGATAAACAGTGATGGAAAGCATCAAATAGCAGGGCTGAATTCTGCAGAGAAGAGCAGAACCTCTGTGTGCAGGTACCTCTATTGGTAGTCTGATGGGCTAGCACTTACAGAGCTGTATTAACAGCCGTGTGATTGATCCTCATGCATTCTTATTAACCAAAAATAAACCTAATTCTTAACTGTCCCAAATTGGAAGGAACCAAGATGCCCTTCAGTAGGTAAATGGATAAACAAATGGTAGTACTTTCAATACAATGGAAATTTATTCAGTAATAATAATATAAAAAAGAGCTATCAGGCTACAAAAAGATATGGAGAAATCTTAAGTGCACATTATTATATAAAAGAAGCCAATTTGGGTGGTTACCAGAAGCAGGGGCTGGGGAATAGGCAAAAATGGGGGAATGTAGCCAAAAAGAACAGTAGTCCTGGGGATGTCATGTACAGCATGCTGACTATATAGTTAACAACACTGTGTTGTATACTTGAAAGTTGCTAAGAGATATTAAAGTTCTCATCACAAGAAAAAAAAAGTGTAACTATAAGTGATGATGGATGTTAACTAAACTTATTTTGGTGATCATTTCACATATATCAAATAACTGTATTGTACATATAAAACAAATACAAGGTTATATGTCAATTATGTCTCAATTAAGAGGAAAAGCCACCAATTTGAAAAGACTCCATACTATATGATTCTAACTACGTGCCATTTTGGAAAAAACTATAGAAACAGTAAAAAGATCAGTGGTTGCCAGGAGCTGGAGGGAAGGAGGAAGGTAGAATAGGTGAAGCACCGGGAGTTTTTAGGGCAGTGAAACTATTCTGTATGATACTATGATGGTGCGCACATGCATTGTGCGTTGTCAAAACCGAAAAAAACTGTGCAACACAGAGTGAACCTTAATGTAAAGTACAGATGTCAATTAATAATAATGTATTGGGGCACCTGGGTGGCTTAGTCGGTTAAGCAGCTGACTTTTGATCTCAACTTAGGTCATGATCTCATAGTTCATGGGTTTGAACCACCCATCGGGCTCTGTGCTCACAGCATGGAACCTGCTTGGGATCACCTGTCTCCCTCTCTCTCTTCCCCTCCTCCACTAGTACTATCTCTCTTTCTCTCTCTCAAAATAAACAAAGATTAAAAATAAAAAATAATAATGTATTAACACTGTGTTCATTGATTTTTTTTTAAAATTTTTTTTTCAACGTTTATTTATTTTTGGGACAGAGAGAGACAGAGCATGAACGGGGGAGGGGCAGAGAGAGGGAGACACAGAATCGGAAACAGGCTCCAGGTTCTGAGCCATCAGCCCAGAGCCTGACGCGGGGCTCGAACTCACGGACCGCGAGATCGTGACCTGGCTGAAGTCGGACGCTTAACGGACTGCGCCACCCAGGTGCCCCTGTTCATTGATTTTTAACAAATGTACCACACCAAAGCTGGATGTTAACAAACACAAAATAGGAACAACGACAACAGCAACCTTCAAACAAATCCTTTTTTTCATAATCCCTTCTATCATGTCATTTAACCCTATAATCTTGATTTTCCACTACTTTTTGCACCCAAAGGCAGGCTTTTTATTCAGTCCTTATTAAACTGCACTGCTTATTAGTCTGATAGCTGCTGACCTTGATTCTATCACCCAACATATGCCCGTTCTCTTGTAGGTACATGGATATGTGGTATCCAGAAATCTAGTGGCTAGGTACTTTATTCATGTAAATGCCACACATAAAAGTGGATGAAACAATTTATTCAATAGCAATGTGTTAAGTGGTATGTACCAGACATTGCTTTGGGTATCAGCCAATGAAATGGATGTTAGCCTCTGCTCAGTGGAGCTACTATATTCTAGTATAGGGAGAGAGACAATAAGCAATGATGTCATAAATGAGTTCTAAAATAGGTGAGAAGACGCTGAGTACCTGGGGAAAACCAAAATGGAGTGGGGGGGTTGGTCTTTAATTATTCAAATGCCCTGAATCTGAGGCTGGAAGGAATAGGGCAGATTTGAGGTAGTGTGAAAAGGCCGTCTGTGATGGACATGTGTGCAGAGCCAGGAACGTGAGAGATGGGGCTGCAGGGACGGTGAGGGGCCAGATCATGCTGGGATGTGTAGGCTGTGGAAGGATTTTTAACTTTATGCCATCTTTTCCCTCTCAAATAGAAAGCCATTCCATTATTTTAAACAGCAGATAAAATGAGCTTTTTGAAGAGAACGGAGAGGAGGAAGGTAAGAGGAGAGATGGAGAGTCCAGATGGCCATGATGGCAGCAGCAGGGCCCCTGGGAGGAAGAACTGAGGTCCAAGATCCTAACAATTGGGTGGATGGTGGAACATTCACTGAGAGAGCAGACCCTGGACCAGGAGGAGAAGTCCGGGGCACTTCTATAAAGCTTGAGGTGCCTATATGACACTCACAGGCTGGTGGGGTGGTAGGTAGGTAGATTCATGGGTTTGGACATCAGGCACGAGGAACTGGAACCAGCAGACATTCATTCAACAAGATCTGAATTTCCACGGCTACAGGCTGCACAGATCTGGGCTGGGATCCTGCTTCCACCACTGGTAACATTCTCTTGAGTTTGTTTAACTTCTCTGAGCTTTAGCTCCCTCTTCTGCAAGTTCAGGTCATTACTTCTGTGAAGGATTTCTGCCAAGCTTGAAAAAGAAAATGTAAGAACTCTAGCAGATTGGTTTCTTTTGGGGGGGGGGGGGGTGGGGGATAAGAATCCTCAAGTCTCTCTCTCTCTCTTTCTGTCTCTGCCCCATTCTTTCTCCCTCCCCCTCTCTCTTTTTCCTTCTGTAGTTTCCTGTTTCCTATGTTAACTAATTTTACTTTCAAAAAGCAAATTTGTTCTTACATGCCCTGTTCCCAAGGCCTGCAATCTCCTAGTTGGTGACTGACATGCCTCTGATAATTGGATCTAGAATTTTTAACACTGACTAAAAGAAAGTTGTAGATGTGAGAATGCATCATATTTTCTTTGTCAAAGCTTCACCTACATCTGCCAACTCCAATCTGCTATCACCCCTACACAAATCCCAAACACTCAACACCAATTTGTCGTGTCAATCAGCAGTCACTTGATTTCAACCTAGCTGCAGCAGGCAGCAGAGGAGGAGAAACTGAGGACAGACGGGTTCCTCTAGAGTTGAGTTGGCAGCACAGGCGTTAGTGGAAAGACAAGCGAGTGAGAAAAACGAAAAGTTGATGGTACTATTATAAAATGACCAATCATTTTGCGCAGCCAAGATGACTGAGAAACTAGGATAAGTACTCCCAATGATACAAAGATCAGTGCTACTTGGAATAAAAAAAGAGGGTAAAGAGAAAGAATGCGATTTGCATTTATTTCAGTGGTGGGATAATCACAGTGCTGGTCTTGCTTAGGGTGTGATGAAAAGAAGAAATTGCCTAAGTGGCATGGGAGTGAATATTTCATGACAAAATATAACGAGAAATAAGTACCTATGCCAGATATCAAAACATACTATAACATTTCATGTTTAACGCAAGGAAATATGGATGAGAAAAGGAAAACTTAGGAGTGGAAAAGTATAGAAAGCCTAGAAATTTAGCTGGGTTAGTGTGGGATTAAAACCATGTTGGAGGGGCGCCTGGGTGGCGCAGTCGGTTGAGCGTCCGACTTCAGCCAGGTCACGATCTCGCGGTCCGTGAGTTCGAGCCCCGCGTCAGGCTCTGGGCTGATGGCTCGGAGCCTGGAGCCTGTTTCCGATTCTGTGTCTCCCTCTCTCTCTGCCCCTCCCCCGTTCATGCTCTGTCTCTCTCTGTCCCAAAAATAAATAAACGTTGAAAAAAAAAATTAAAAAAAAAACAAAAAACAAAAACCATGTTGGATAATGAGTGGGAAACAGCAAAAAACTCAATGATATTAGGTTAAAATTAGACAGTGTTTTGGAAGAAAAACCCTAAAATATAACCATGTTTAAATAATCTCTGGATACATCAAAGAACAAAATATTAGGGAAAACATAGATGAGTTACCAAAGAGGCAGAACTTGTTAGAGCTTGAAGTGATAATATATATGAAGCATTGAGAGAAAAAAGTAACAGATTCAATTAAATAAAAATGTAAAATTTTTTAAAGCAAAAGTAAGATTAAAATAGACATGCAATAGAAGATTTGGTAACATATACAAGTAGAATGCATATGTATAATAAAGCAAATGGTATAAATTGGCACCTAATGGAAAGTTAAGTGGCTGTGAGCACATTCATATAATTTAGACCAGTATTCTAGTGTCTAGAAATTTATCCTTAGGAAATTGTAGAAAGGAGAAAAATCTAGGTCCATGTAAGTATTAATTGCAAGACTATCCGCTACTGTAAAATAATGAAAACAAACCAAATATCCAACAATAGGGAGATGGTTAAGGAAATTGGGACATAGTAGCACAATGTCATACTTACTTATTAAAATGATAATTTGCAAGACAATGTAATACCATGAAAAATATTTGAGATAATATTGGAAGCCTATGGCTACAATTGTTTATATGATTGTGGACAAATACTAAAAAATCTTAGTGTCTGTCCATAAAAAGTTAAGGACCCTGAAAAGTTAACACAGTTCTTTTAGTGAGCTAAGATTACAGGTGATTTTCTTTTTTCTTTTCTTTTCTTTTTTCTTTTCTTTTCTTTTCTTTTCTTTTCTTTTCTTTTCTTTTCTTTTCTCTTCTCTTCTCTTCTCTTCTCTTCTCTTCTCTTCTCTTCTTCTTTTTTAAATTTCATTTAAGAGTTAAAATATTGTATGGAAAATTCAAACAGGTACAAGAAAGAGTCCATGAGCAAGGATCCAGGTGTTGCTGAAACTAGAATGGTAAGTCACCCAAGAGAAGGGCACAGACTGCAAAAGTTGTAGGTTGGGTCTGAGGCTCTAAGACCATTTCCTTATCACCTTAATTCCCTACCCAACACTAGAGTAAATTTGTGTTACTCACAGGAAGTACGTTTGCTTGGATGACTTACTTAATGACACCAGCTGTGCCTCCTCCCTTATCCATTGCCCCTCCTAGTAACTACACACCACCGACATTTTCTAGGCAATAATAATTCAGGACACTCAACTTGAAGCTTCTTCAATGCATAAAAACAGACATTTTAGAAGTTTTGACTTTTAAGAAAGCTTCCTGAATCTTCTCAAAGCAACAGGGACCCATAAGGACCGACTCTGTTGGTATGTCCCTTTCTGTGAAACCAGACAGAGCATGATTTCTGTGCATGTGTGTGTTCTTCATTGTAATACAGTGCCTCTATCATACAATTTGTGAATCTTTTTTGATGATGAATGGCCAAAAAAAGGGAGAAATGAGGAGAAAGTAGACCTGAGACGAAGGGGGAACTAAGAGGGGGGAGGGGCACTACAAAATAAGGTCATGGAATGAGAAGAGAAAGTAGGGGGTTTGAGGGGCTTCAGGGGCTGGTGGAGTTTGTCACAGGAGAGCATCTCTAGGGCACAAAGACATTGGGAATTGGATGAAGGGACTTTAGAGAAGTAGTGGTCTGAGTTTTGAGCCTATCATTTAATGTCCTTTGCAAGATGCATTGGAATGCCTTTTCAATCAGTTTGGTGGCAAACTGTGCTTTTTATACACAAGCTGTTAATATCAGAAAAGGGGCCACACAGGAACTAAGAATTTATAAGCCTCTTCCTCCTCTTCCATTGGATAAATACCAAGACATTCTAGATCTTTTTTTAAAATTATTTTTTATGTTTGTTTTTATATTAGAGAGAGAGAGAGAGAAAACACACAGGCAAGGGAGGGACAGAGAGAGAGAGAGAGAGAGAGAGAGAGAGAGAGACCAAGACAGAACCCGAAGCAGGCTCCAAGCTGTCAGCACAGAACCCGACTAGAGGCTCGAACCCAGAGCCATGAGATCATGACCTGAGCCGAAGTCTGATGCTTAACCAACTGAGCCACCCAGCCACCAACTCCTGGGACATTGTAATGCCACTCTGGAGAAGAGGCCTTGGGCTCTTCAGTGCTTCTCATCCTGAGAGGATGAAGTTCCTCAAGAGAAAGCCCTGTTGAATGGCTAAGGGGAATTTGCATTGATAGTTCTCTCTGTTGGGTGTTTCGGCCAAGGAGGGAAAGAGAAAGCAGAATCTTCAGTATCAGAGCTAAATGATAAAAGATACCAAAACAGTATTTCCATAGAGAGAGAGATAGTGCCTCATGGAAATTCTTCTCTGGAGTAAAACAGTGAAACATAGATCTGTACTTATGCCACATTTTCACTATTAGTTCTTTTAAGGGCTAATATTTAAAATATTTATCCACTGCCTAGGGTATAGATACCAATCATTAAAACCAAATAGACATTCGGGTGCCTGGGTGGCTCAGTGAGTTGAGTGTCTGATTCTTGATTTTGGCTCGTCATGATCCTTGAGACCTGAGATTGAGCCCCGCGGTGGGCTCTGTGCTGAGTTTGGAGCTTAAGATTCTCTCTCCCTCTCTCCCTCTGCCCCCTTCTTTTTCCCCTACTCACACACACACTCTCTCTCTCTAAAAATACAAAACAAAAAAAACCACACACACACACACACAACAAAGAAAACCCTAAACAGACATTAACTTTCTTTTGCTGGAAAGAGGAGGTGGTAGGATTGACGGGGGCGTTGTGAAGGGGCTGGGCTTGAAGCAGTGACCGTTCACCAACCAGTTGGAAATATTTCAACATTTTAAGAAAAAGTATGACCATGTTGGTACTGATTATCAGCCTTGGTCCTTCCTCTACTCTCTTCCCCTTGGTAGCTGTAGCCTTTTTTGTCCTTTCCTTGCCTTCGCTAACGTGGGGTGATCCCCCCTCACTCTGTAAGGTACTCCTTGTGCTTCATGTCCTGAGTGAATCTGTGTGTGAGTGACCAGGATCGTAAAGGTAGACTTACTCATGGGATGAGAAGGAAGCTACATGGCATCCCCGTGATACCTCCATCGCCATGGGAGCCAAGGTGGGTTATTGGCAGGAAGACAGAGAGTGCCCATGGTGGAAGAACAGTGTTCATGTAGAGAAGCAATTCTACGACAGATGCATGAGTTCAGGTGATCAGTAGGAACACCCTTGTAACCACCATGAACCTGGATCGTCAGCACTCGGTCTTCATCAATTCCAGCCCGGCAGCACTGACAAAGGAAGCCCATTGCTTACATTTCTCAACATGGTACATGCCAGGCAGGCAGCTCAAGTGTCAGCCCAAACCTCTCTCTGATTTCACACCTGGCCTGGCACAGTTGGTAATGATCCAGACGTGGGCTCTGAGCACAAGGTCTGGGACAGTGTATTGTGTCTTCCACTGACTGCCTGAGTGCTTCTTGCTTACGTCACCACTCTAAACCATCAATCTAAAATGGGGACATTAACTGTTGTTAATTCACAGGGCTGTTGTGGAAATTAAAGGAGTTAGTGTTTGCGAAGAAGCCAGAATGGTGCCTGGTGCATAGTAAGTGCTCAGTTTTTAAAAGTACTGTTATTGTCATTTTCCTTCCTTTCCTCTATGCAGCTGCTGAGACTAGCTTGACTCCCTAACACCAATCCTATTTCTCGTTTATACTCATATCCAAATTTTGAAAATAGCTTAGTTTGTGCTAAGACACTGCTTCTCAACTCTTTTTTTTTTAATTCATGAACTTTTGATAAACATAAAAATATTATGCCCAACTCTCCAAGGAGATTTTTAGTGGGACTTGCCTCTACTACCCTAACTCCCTATTATTCCTCTTGATGATAATCAGTGAACTATAGCATAGTTTTTTAACGACACAATTGTTACTTATCCAATTTGACTATGTCCAGTAAATTCCCAAGCAGTTAAACAATCTGTCCAATGTAGGCTGTTACTCCCCCGGAGGCAAAGCATTAGGAAACGCCTCAGCAAATGTGTGGGGATTCACAGAGCTGGACTTAGAAGAAGGAATGTGTGGTGAAGGCTATGATGGTGAATTTGGACTCCAAATTCAGAGGACTGAACAGAGTTGAAAGTTAAGAAGGAGGTCAAGTTTAACAAACCAAAGAGAGACAATGGAGTACTGAGCCAAAACGATGGGAAGCCTGGGACTTCAGATACAGATTTACTCTAGTAATAAAGGTTGGAATCTAGAATCAAAAGAGGAAGAGAAGGAAAAACAAACAAGCAAACCAACAAACAGAAGATCAGAGATAAGCAGGGAGTCACTACCTGGACTACTAGGTACTGTGTCCAGTGACTGGCTTTCATACAACAGCCAGGGAGTGATCTATAGTGGGTAAAGCATCCAAGACCACCTAAGGGTTTAATGGTTTGAGGAGAATTAACTCCTTGATTTGCTCAAGTCCCACTGCAGATTGCGTACTCATATGGCACTTGTAAAGTTAAAAACAAAAAATGACCCTTTGACAAATACACAGTGGTAATAGCTTTAGGCCAAAGTCATCAGTAAGGGCTAAAACCGGGGTGGGGGGGTGGGGGAGTGGGGGGGGTGGGGGGTGGGGGGAGGTGAATGTGATGAGAAAGAGGATATTTGCATGGGTCAGTTTATCTCCCCAGAAGATACTTAATAATTGCAGAGGGAAAATAGTGACTTTATATGGAGACATTTGGGAGACTACCTTAGCCAAAAGATCAAAGTTAAAATCACCGGTATGGGGAAATATAGATTATCATATGTCTTCTGATGCCGTGCATTTAGAAAGCACAAAAGTGACGTTGGAGGAGACTGAGGGAACATGACAACCAAATGCATTGTGCAGTCTGGGCTGGATCCTGAATGAAGAGGAACCTCAGTGGGAATCTGACATTTGAATATGTTGTATAGAGATATTAATAGTATTCTGCCAATTTGAGTTCTTGATTTGAATCATTATACTATGGTTATGCGTGACATCGACATTTTAGGAAGCTGGGAGAAAAGAATATGCGAACTCTTTGTAATATTTTTACCAACTTTTTTGAAGTCTAAAATTACTTAAACATTAAAAGCTAAAAAATAATTTTTTAAAAGATCAAAACCTATAATAGCATTCGGAAAAATAGTAGGCAACTGCTAAGCCCACAATAGTTACTTAATGAAGGTGGTAGTAATAGAAATTTCCATAGTGCCATAGAGCAAGCCTGAGAAGTCCAATAAGAAGCACACAGAAACTGCTCCAAAATCCAAGAACTTGACTGACCTGGGGAGAAACAGGAAGAAGCATTGGCCCTTGTGGAAGGGACTGTCAGTTGCTCCGCTCACCGTTACACGAGAAAGCGGACGTGACGGCTCTAGCTTTGGTAGCCACAGTATGGAAACCACACATTGGAGGGGAGCTTCAGAAGCAAAGGAGGTAGGATGTAGATGACATCGCAGAGCTGCCACACCAGCCCTAGACCGCCCCTAAGCAGACTACTGCCACAGGAGAGGAAAATACACTTCTATTGTGCTTTACCTATTGTTACTTGCAATCTATTTCCATTAGCTGAAGCTAGTCCTACCTGGGTTTCCAACTTGCTCTAGCTCTAAGATACAGGACATGACTCAGTCGCAAGCTATGTCCCTCCACTCAATGACTTCTGAGTGGCCAGATACATACCCCGTCCTCTGACCTCACCTGCACTATTCCTTTTATATTGTTTCCACAAATCCCAAAGATTAGGCCAGGCTTATGGGGATAAGTGGTGTCACACTGCTCTTCCAGAGGTGCAATTATCACAGGCAAAGTCCTGGGGCAAAGACGGGAAGAGCCACCGCATGGCTTTCAAGGTCCTTCAAACGACTCCTCTATATTCTCACACCTCCCCCTTCACTGGTCCTACCCTTGTTCATTTGTGCCCCAGACCCAGTGTTCACCTGTGCTTCCCTGTGTTCTGTGATGCCTCAGAATCTTTCCACATACAATTTCCTCTTCCAAGAACATCCTCTGTTCTACTTTTCACCTGTACAACCTCTTTTATTCTTTAGATTTGTGCTTAAATATCACATCGTCCAAAAATCCTTCATGACCGTGGAAGATGGGGGTAGGCCACTCTGGTGTGTCAACAGCTGAACTTCATCTTACCCCTATCACATTGCATTATAATTACTTGTTCACTTGTCTCTATAGACATAATGATACTGGTTTTCACCTTTCGTCCTTTCTCCTGTCTTTTCCCTTCCACTAGGTAGCTACAGCCTTTTGTGTTCTTTCTTTGCCCTCTCTCAAAAGGTGTGATTCCATCAAAGCACGTCTCCAGAACCAAACAGAATATCTGGCATATAGTATGGCTTCAATAAATAATGGATGGATGAATGGGAGACTTTTTTAAAGGTTTATGTTGGTCATGACTTATGCCGGTGTGTAATATTGGATGGCACAGAACATCTCTAACCTTCTCAAAGTCCAGATACGGTTAGCTTTTATGAGACCATCCAGACCCCCCACAGAGCCCAGCTGCAGCACTGTTTCATAGCAACTCATTCCCCAAACAAGTCCCCTGGAAGAATTCCCACAGGAGGGGTTGGGGTGGAGATGGGCAGGACTTTCCTGTGGGCTACATTGATTTCATTAATCTCGTTCTCACTACTCAGCCAGTAGAACAAGTAAGTCAAGTTATATGTACTGCTGCCTCCAATTCGGGCTGGAAAGAAAAAAAAGAAGCCAGTGTTCCACATCATAAAGAGAAGCAAAGGAAAAATAATGAGGCTTTAAAAGAGGTTGATGATTTTAACACCTCTAGATCTACACTCATTTGCTCAATACAGCAAACCCTAGTTAGCAAAGTAAGACAAAAAAAATGTCCCGTTAAAGAAGCACACAGAACATTTGCATTTGAATGAGTGAAATTCCAAAACCTCAATACTGTAAAGCAGCAGCTGTGGGGCGGTGGAAAAAGAGTTTTGGACTAGGATCTGGGCTCCAGGCCTGGCTCTGCCACTCCATAGCTGCGTGACTGTCCAACTCAGCCGGTCTCAGCTTGGGTTTTTTTCTCCAGTAAATGGAACACTGCGCTAAATGATCCCAACAACCCCAAACCAAGTGAAAACCTCTCTTGTCGTTGTGTGTAGCAGACACAAGTGACAGTTTCCAATCATCCTCACCCTCTGGTCACCTAGCCCACAGCTGGGTAAGTCTGTTGGTCCAAGAATGGCATCTGGAGAGAAGGTTTATTCATCTATAGTTCCCCCAATGCCTCTGTTAAATAATTGATAGCGGCTGGAAAATGCTTTCAAATTTGGACGTTGCTAGGCAGAGGTGAGAAGTGAGTCTAGCCTGATTTTATTTAAAGACCATAAAAATCTATAAACCTTTTCTTGCTCTGTGCAGCAAAATCTTTTTTCAGAAGCTAAGGAGTCAAACAACATTTTGTGTGCGATCCTGCTCTAAGGTAAGGGTTACCTGCCTATAATCTCTGTCCATTCTAGATATCCTGAGGCCTTCAAGAATGGCTGCCAGAGGGGCGCCTGGGTGGCTCAGTCAGTTGAAACTTGGTCAGTTGAACCTCCGACTCTTGATTTGGGCTCAGGTCATGATCTCATGGTTGGTGGGTTTGAGCCCTGGTTTGGGTGCTGTACTGAAAGCATGGAGCCTGCTTGGGATTCTCTCTCTCCCTGTCTCTCTGCCCCTCCTCCACTTATGCGTGCATATATCCTCTCTCAACATGAATAAATAAAGAATGGCTGTCAGCACTAATCTTTGGCAGCTAGTGTGTATTTCTTTATGAAGCCAGTGTTTTTTATAATGTTTACTTATTTTTGAGAGAGAGAGAGAAAGAGAGGAGAGAGAAAGAGAGAGATCATGAACAGGGGAGGCCACACAGAGAGAGGGAGACAGAGAATCCCAAGCAGGCTCTACATGGTCAGCACATAGCCTAATGTGGGGAGAATCTGACCTGAGCAGAAATCAAGAGCCGGATGCTTAACCGACTGAGCTGGTGCCCCAATAATATTTCTATTGTTATCTCCTTGAACTGTTAAAGTATGTAAGTCCTACACTCCTAAGTATTAACAGTATTTGATTTGGTAAGAATGTGCCGTTGGGTAAATTTCAAAATGGAAACTTCACATAAAACATTATTTAACTGTCAAAAAGCCCCTTTGAATGAGAAATGAGATATCTCCATTTTACAGGTAAGGAAACCGAAGCTAAAATCATATAAGTATCTTGCCCACAGTTAAACCAAGGGTGGAGTTGAAATCTGAACCCAGGGCACTTCAACTTTGCTTTTCTACTCATTCCCCTGTCCTTCTGAAGGTCAGGTGCATATCTTTCACTTCTGTAGTTTTTATTTCCAAAGACTCACACATTCTTTATATATAAGAAATATTTACTAGCATCATTTGAGTGCATCCCATATACTCCCTATAATTTCAGTATAATCAATTTAGAGCCTTATTAATAGTGAAGAGGTCACATTTTGTACAAGACGCTCAGGGTGGCCTTGAGGTAAATCCTAAAGAGGCCTGATGGTTCAGGACTGCTTCTTCCCAGGCTGCTGTGAACGTGGGGTGACTGATAAGCTTCAGAGAGGCCACCCATGAAGTTATAGTTATTCTGCTCCGAATGAAGATGCAGAGAAATGAAAAGATAGGGAAGACTTTAGGGAAAGACGTAGTACTAGACTCAATGGCTGAATATGGAAAGCAGTGGAAATGGACTCCTCTGCTCACAGACTGGAAGGTGGATGATGTTCATCCTAACACTGGGATCAAGAAAACACAAAGTGCTTGGTGGTAGGGACAGAATGGATTGTGAGGAATGTGTAGGGCAGTTAAATGGACACGTCCAACTTTACATGTGGCCGCAACATTTATTCAAAGTTTGGTTTGAAGCCTACAGTTAAGTGAAAGCTGAAGCTATGTGACTAGACAAGGTGGAAACAAACCGTGAAGCATGAGAAGGTGGAGGGATTGACAGGAGTTGCACTGATGGTTAGGAGGTGATCAAAGGGAGGAAAAAACGTCACTAAATGGCCCAAGAAGAAACAGGGAGAAAGTAGAACGAAAATGGGGGAAAATGTTGAAGGACATTTTTAGGAAAAAGTAACCAAAGGTATAAAATTTCAGAGAGCTTAAGATTGTCTTAAACTAATCATGAAAGAAATTGCCTTAAAATTATTGCAACAGATGACTTGCCTTGTAGAAATTCAGAGTGAACTAATTTGTGTAATTTGTCCATTATGTGTCATTCTTCAGTCCCTAAGAGCCTTGAAAAACAGATATTACACTGGTAGAGAAAAATGATTCCAGGATGGGTCATGGAAGAGAGTGCTAAAAAAATTTGTTTTGCCTACTTTATAGTTTTGATTGAGATTACAGAAATAAATCTTATTAATTTTACAAGTCAATAATATGCACCCCAAGGATTTATATTTATGAAATAAGTAAAACTCGAATGCTGACTTAAATCCCAGGGTGGGGGGGGGGGGTGGTGGTTCTTATAATGAGAAATCCCCAAGAGATGAATTTGATTGAGTGCCTGCTGAGAATTTTACATTGTAGTATTAGTCAGACTTCTCAGGATTTAGCTCATCATATACTTTTCCTTTATTAAATTTTTTTCTTACTTTGGTAAGCATTCCAAAAATCGATTGGGATGCAGTTAGCATTACTAATGTTGACCTTATTATAGTGGAAATGACCTCATTATCACTCTTGATGCCAAACAGAATCCAGGACAGATTGTGATCTTGGTCTGAGATGAACAAAACAATATGACAATGAAAAAATGAAAGACACTTGGAACCAGTCTCCCACAGAATCCTAATCTGATACTCTTAAAAAAAAAAATCATGAAATTTTGGTTCCGATGCCAGGGTACACCACCGATTTAAGAGACAGCACGTGTCACGTTGATAGAACTCTTTAAATGAAGTTGTCACGGGTATGTATGTAAAACAATGGAAAAACCCCTATCTGCACTCATTTGACCAGCGGCTTCTACTGTCCCTTATGCTGCAATAAATTTAGACACCTGTCTACCCAGCAGTACCCCGTCCACCACCAAGACACAATTTCAAGTATGGCCTTTCCTGCTATATTTCAGTTCCCTTTCATCATTTACTCCATTGCTACTCATGCCATTTTTCTTTCATTTGCTCCACAAATATGGTGACCACCTTTCTATGTTTCTGGTACTATTTTAGTGGCAAACAAGACAGACAACCACCTCTATGATGGTTGTATTTTAATGAGGAGATGGAGCCAACGGCCCTGGATGCTCATGTCCTCCCCACTTTTGGCAGCACAGCAGAGAGCTTGGAAAGGAGATTTGAGTTAGTTGAACAGGCTAATTACTAGTGTATCAGGCTAATGACAAGTCGCCATGTTCTGGAGTATCCCTTCCAAGGCTACCTCCCCGACCAGGGATCTTGTGTCCTCTCATGGATGCTTTCCGACCTTGCCCCTCTTCTCAAAAGGCACACCACAAATACACAGAACATCCCCAGGGAATGTCCTCCTTTATTGGAACCTTGGCCATGGGACATGCAGACCACCTGCACCTGGTATAAGACCTAACAAGTAACAAGAGTTAGAGACAATGTATATGTTCTATTACTTCTCTGAATGTTTTTCTCCAATAAACTCTATATCTGAATTGGATGGTGTTGCAATAGATAAACAGATAAAATCCATTTCTTTTTAAGACCAATTTTTGTAAGTTTGTTTATTTATTTATTTATTTATTTATTTAGAGCATAAGTGGGGAAGGGGCAGGGAGAGAGGCAGAGAGAGAGGATCCCAAGCAGGCTCTGCACTGTCAGCGTTAAGCCAGATGTGGGGCTCACACTCAAGAACTGTGAGATCATGACCTGAGTCGAAGTTGGAGGCTTAACAGACTGAGCCACCCAGGTGCCCATTTTTAAGATGAGTTTTGACAGTGATAAGTGCTATGAAGGAAACAAAACCGTGCAATGGGACAGGGGGTTCTGATCCTAGGTAAGGCCTACCATAGTTAGGACGGCCAGGAAGGCCTTTTTAAGGAGACAGTAATAGAAGCAAAGCAGTAATAATAAAAGGCAGGTAGCCAAGCAAAGAAAGAACATTCAAGCACAGGAAACAACAATCACAGCAGATTGGATGAGCATAAGTTTGAAACGTTTGTGAGACAGAAAGCCAGGACCACAGTGACTGAAGTGATGAGTATTAAAAGTGATATCAGAAAGGGGTGCCTGGGTGGTTCAGTCGGTTAAGTGTCCGACTTTGGCTCCGGTCATGATCTCATAGTTCACAAGTTTGAGCCCCGTGTCGGGCTCTGTGCTGACAGCTCGGAGCCTGGAGCCTGCTTCGGATTCTGTGTCTCTCTCTCTCTGCCCCTTCCCCATTCGTACTCTGTCTCTCTCTCAAAAATAAGTAAACATTAAAAAAAATTTTAAAGTGACATCAGACAAGTAATCAGAGGACCTGTAAGGAGATCAGATTTTTTTTCTCTAACTACAATAAGAAGCCATAGGAGAATTTAAAGAGAAAGATTATAAGTTGATAAACGTATTTAAAGGTTTAACTCCTGGGTTTGGAGGAGAATGGCATAGAGGGCACATGAATGGAAGCCAGGAAACCAGGTAGAAGGCTAGCGCATGATCCAGGTGACAGGTAAGGGCAGATGAGCACATTCCGGTTAGTCTGCAGGACCCGCACATGAGCACTGACTGGATGGTGGATGTAGGAAAGAAGAACCATAGAGGACTGACGCCATGACAGTGAGAGACGGTAGGCCTTTCCATAACTGGTGCACATGGTCACTCAAAATCATGTACATGTAACCACTGAGAAAAAAAAATAGGAGGCGGTGGAAAATGAGGATTAATAAAGACTAGAGATCTAGTGTAAATAGCAAGTCAGAAAGGCCAATGTTTGGAGATTGGGCCAGTGGTGCTGAAATATGCTCGGGAAGTTGACCGCTCAGTTTGTCAGGGGGCAGCGGCCACCTGGGGCTTCTCTTGGGGAGCCTAGCAAGCCAGTGCTCACTGCAAAAATGTGACAGCTTATTCTTCAAACTTGGATTTCAAAAGGGGGACAGATGCCAAAGGCTTGTGAGAAGTGAGCTCACAGTCTTTTATGAAAGTTCAGGACCAGAGTCTCAAGCTGATTTGGAGGTCTGCCAGTAGAGTTTACCTCAGAAATTGAGAATCGGTCACAAGAACTCAGGTAAACCAGAAAAAGAGGTGGGAAGAAAATTAATCACTTCTTCAACTCCTACGTGCTAGGAACTTCACACAGGTTTCCTCTGTTCATCCTCAAAAATAACCTTGTGAGAAAGGCAGAGTTTCCTTCATTACCTGGAGGAACTGCAGCTGCGAGAGGTTTATGTATAAGCTCAAGGCATTACAGACAGTGGTCAGGATTCGGATCACGGTGGCCCAGGCCACTCGTCTCCCCACGGCACAGAGAGCCATCATCAAGTAGCAGGGAAACACGGGGATGCACTAGTGTTCAGCCTTAGCCACCTGAAGTTGCCTCATGTGAGCATGGTTGAGGGGTGAGCTAGCAGGTTGACCTTCTCTGGGTCTCTTTTTCTTGCCACCTCCTTTTCATGTTCCAGTTACTCTGGTACTTCTGTCTTGTGCTTCCTCTAGCCAGTAAAATGAGATCTACTATCTGAGCGTCCACCAAAAACACGGCACGAACTGGGGTCTATCGTTGGTATAAAAGTCAAAAAAGTTGAAATTTGCTAGGTGCCTTCTTTTCTCCTGAGTCTTTTCCCCTCCAGAACCTGCCTGATTTCTTTTCCTTCGTGTGGCTTCCTGCAGTTCTGAGTCCAGAGATTATAGTTCTCCTCAGGAGGGTTCATTAATAGGAACTACTTTACTACCAAGAAATAATGTTTTAAACAAAAGAATTCTGAATCAAATGGATGGTTTCTAGAAATGTGTTCACTTTCTTTACACTCTTTACTTTTGATAGAATGAATGTTTACTGGTGCTTATTAATTATCTGGTTATAGTCTCCTTTTGTAGATCTACTTGTTTGCTACACTAAAAACAATTCTCCCAGACCAACTACCAAAGACTTCCCTCAGCTTCCCCCCCACCCCCCCCCCCCCCCCCCGCGTCATTCATGAATGATCTTAATTATGCTTCTGGATTGCCCTCTAATGGCTGAATGTCTGAACTACAAATGGGAAGTACTGTTAGGAAATGTACTCTTTGTAGAGGTCAGTTCACTAGGTTAGTAACAAATTGTAGTGGACATATGTCTCCCCAGTAACAAAATACCTTACTCGCTGTGAACTATGTACCACCTTGACTATTATTAACTGCAGTAGAAAAACAACAACAGAAAAAGATTCTTAAAAAAGCTCTTCAGATGTTTAAAAAAGATCTGTGGCGTGGCTATTGAATGAAGACAATAATTAAGTATATAATTAATTAATAATAAGTATATTAGATAAGTACTGGATAAGAAAGTACTGAGGACAATAACTTGTTCTGAGGACTAAAGACCTGTCAGGTGAACCGGGCTTGACTTGGAGACTGCACACATAGACTTTCTTGAAGTAACACCGCCACCTTGTGTCTTTCTGAGATACTTGTGATAAAAATATGCAAACCTTTGTTTAAAAAATGTCCTCTAATAAAAGAAACTTGAAAATCTGCTTCAAGGTGCAAATAGGAGAACAGGAATTTATTTCATTTTATTTCAATTCCAGTGTAGCTAACATACAATTTTATATTCCTTTCAGGTGTACAGTATAGTGATTTAAGAATTCCATGTATTAGTCATTGCTTATCAAGATAAGTGTACTCTTCACAAAAATAAATTCAAAGTGGCTGAAAGACCTAAATGTGAGACAGGAAACCATCAAAATCCTTACAGGAGAACACAGGTAGCAACCTCTTTGACCTTGGCCGCAGCAACTTCTTACTTGACACGTCTCTGGAGGCAAGGGAAACAAAAGCAAACTTGAACTGTTAGGACCTTGTCAAGATAAAAACCTGCACAGCCAAGGAAACAATCAACAAAACTAAAAGGAAACTGATAGAATGGGAGAAGATATTTGCAAATGACATATCTGATAAAGGGTTGGTATCCAAAACCTATAAAGAACTTATCAAACTCAACACCCAAAAAACAAATAATCAAGTGAAAAAATGGGCAGAAGACATGGATAGACACTTTTCCAAAGAAAACATGCAGATGGCTAACAGGTGTATGACAGATGCTCAACATCACTGAGCATCAGGGAAATACAAATCAAAACCATAATGAGATATCACCTCACACCTGTCAGAATGGCTAAAATTAACAACTCAGGAAATAACAGATGGTGGTGAGGATGCAGAGAAAGGGGAACCCTTTTGCACTGTTGGTGGGAATGCAAATTTGTGCAGCCACTCTGGAGAACAGTAGGGAGGTTCCTCAAAAAAATAAAAATAGAGCTACCGTATGACCCAGCAATTGCACTACTAGCTATTTATCCAAAGGATATAAAAATGCTGATTCGAAGGGGCACATGCACCCCAATGTTTACAGTAGCACTGTCAATAATAGCCAAATTATGGAAAGAGCGCAAATGTCCATTGACTGATGAATGGATACAGAAGATGTGGTGTGTACATATAAACACACACACACACACACACACACACACACACACACACACAGGAATATTACTTGGCGATCAAAAATAATTAAATCTTGCCATTTGCAGAAATGTGGATGGAACTAGAACATATTATGCTAAGAGAAATAAGTCAGTCAGAGAAAGACATACGATTTCACTCATGTGGAATTTGAGAAACTCAACAGATGAACATAGGGGAAGGGAAGGAAAAATTAGATAAAAACAGAGAGGGAAGCAAACCATAACAGACTCAAGTACAGAGAACAAACTGAGGGTTGCTGGAGGCAGGGTGCCTGTGGGGATGGACTAAACGGGCAATGGGCATTAAAAAGGACACTTTTTGGGATGAATCACCGGGATCTACTACTGAAGCCAAGACTACATTGTATGTTAACTAACTTGAATCAAAAACAAACAAAAAAGGTTAAGTATACTCTTAATCCCCATCACCTATTTCACCTGTCCTCCCAGCAACCTCCCTTCTGGCAACCATCTGTTCTATATAGGTAAGAGTGGTTTTTTGTTTGTTTGTTTGGTTTGTCTCTTTTTTTCCCCTTTGATTGTTTTGTTTCTTAAATTATAACATGAATGAAGTCATATAGTATTTGTCCCTCTGATTGGCTTATTTGCTTTGCATTATAACCTCTAGATCCACCCATGTTGTTGCAAATGGTGAGATTTCATTCTTTTTGTGGATGAATAATATTCTTGTGTGTGTGTGTGTGTGTGTGTGTGTGTGTGTGTGTGTGTGTCTGTGTATACACACACACACTACATCTCCTTTATCCACTCATCTATTGATGGACATTTGGGCTCTCTCCGTGTCTTGGCTATTGTAGATAATGCTGTAATAAACACAGGGGTGTATATACCCTTCAAATTAGTGTTTTCATATTCTTTCGGTAAACACCCAGTAGTGCAATTATTGGGACATATGTTCTATTTTTAATTTTTTGAGGAATCTCTGTAGTGTTTTTCACACTGGCTGCACCAGTTTGCATTCCCATCAACAGTGCAAGAGGGTTCCTTTTTCTCTACATCCTTGCCAACACTTGTTTCTTGCGTTTTTGATTTTAGCCATTCTAAAAGTTGTGAGGTGACAGGTCATTATGGTTTTGATTTGCATTTCCCCTGATGGTGAGTGATGTTGAGCATCTTTTCATGTGTCTGTTGGTGATATTTTGGATATTAAACCTTTATTGGACATGCCATTTTTAAATACAGAACAGGAAGTTTTTAAAAACCGTACTGAGGGAGGCTTACACTTACTTAATAAAATGCACCCTTTTAAAGTGTATCAGCTCAATGAGCTTTGACAATGTATACACCCAGGCAGCCACCAGCACCATCAAGAAATTTTAATTACTGCTGAAAAGTACACTTGTGTCTATTTACAGATAATCCCTTACCTCAGGCAACCATTGTTCTATTCTCTATCAGTATAGGCCAGTTTTGACTTTTTAGAATTTCATATAAACAGAATTATACAGTATGTACTCTTTCATGCCTGTATTTAAGTATTTTTTTTTGTTCAAATATACCCTTTTTGACATCTATTCATGTTATTTCATGTTATCAGAAGCTCATTTATTTTTGCTCCTGAGTACTATTCCTTTGTATAAATACACCCAAATTTATGTACACATTTTCTTATTGATGGACATTTGGGTTGTTCCCAGTTTTTAAACTTATGAATAAGACTGCTATGAATATACATGTATATAAGCATTTACAGGTGTTCTCATCTCTCATAGTAAATACTTTGAGGTAGACAGCTGGGTTTAGTTTTATAAAAACAGCTAAATATTTTCTAAAATTTTAGAATCCTAGAGCAATCAATGAGAGTTCCAGCTGAGCCATATCTTTGTTAATATTTGGTGCTGCCACTTAAAAAAAAAATCTATTCTGGTGGGTGTGCAGTTAATAAGGATGAATATAGGAGTGCCCGGGTGGCTCAGTTGGTTAAGCACCCAACTTTGGCTCCAGTCATGATCTCACGGCTTGTGAGTTTGAGCCCCAGGTCAGGCTCTGACATCTCAGAGCCTGGAGCCTGTTTCAGATTCTGTGTCTCCCTCTCTCTCTGCCCCATCCCTGCTCTCTCTCTCTCTCAAAAATAAACATTAAAAAAATAAAAAAAAAATGAGTATATTTTCATGTGCTTATTGGTCATTCATATGTGTTATTTTGTTAAACATTTAATTAGTTTCCCTTGCTATATAAAATTGGGTTATCTTCTTTTTAAAAATTTTTTTTCTAAATTAAAAAAACTTATTACTTTTGAAAGAGAGAGAGACAGAGTGTGAGCGGGGGAAGGGCAGAGAAAGAGGGAGACACAGAATCTGAAGTAGGCTCCAGGCTCTGAGCTTGTCAGCACAGAGCCCAATGTGGAGCTCAAACCCAAGAACTGTGAGATCATGACCTGAGCCGAAGTTGGACGCTTAACTGACTGAGTCACCCAGGTGCCCTGGGTTATCTTTTACTATTGAATTGTAAGTTTCTTTATATATGCTCTATACCAGTCTTATGCAAGATACATGTATTGTTAGTATATTTTCCCAGTCTTTGACTTGCCATTTTATATTCTGAAGTGTTCTTTGAAGAGCAAACATTTTTAATTTTGACAAAGCTTAATTCATCAATATTTTTCGGTTACAGCTTTCTGTTACCTGTTTAAAATTTTTGCCTATACCGAGATCACAAAAATTTTCTCCTGTTTTCTAGAAGTTTTATAGTTTTGATCTTTACTGAGGTTTTTTCCCCCCCATATAGATATTTCGCTGTACCAGCACCATTTGTTACCATTGAATTACTTTGGTATCTTTTCTGAAAATCAACTGACCATATTTGTGTGGGTCTATTTCTGGAGTTCCTATTTTGTTCCATTTCTGTATTTATCAAAAATGAGAACAACATGACATTTTCTTGCTTGTTGTTGCTCTATATTAAGTCTTGAAGTCCTTGACATTTGTCCTTGCTTTTAAATTATTTTGGCTACTCTAGGCCCTCCTGCATTTCCTTATAAATTTTAAGACCAGCTTAAGTTGTACAAAACACAGGGACTGTCCAAACAGTCCAAAGCTGGGACTTTGGGAAGACAGTGCATCTACTAAATTGGGAAGAATTAGCATCTTAACAATATTGAGTTTCCCAATCCATGAACACATTTGTCTTTGTTTTCTGTGTTTTTTTTTTTTTTTTGTAGTTTTCAGTATATAGGTTTTGAATATATTTTGTCAAATTTATCTTAAATATTTCATGATTTTGATGCTAATATATTTTAAAATTTTCATTTTCTAATTTTTGATTGCTAATATATAGAAATACAAGTGATTTTGCATATTAATTTTGCATCATGTGGCCTTTTAAATTCACTCATTTATTCTAACATAATTTTTGAAGATTCCTTAGGAATTTCTATAAACATAGAATGCCAGGGGCACCTGGGTGTCTCAGTCAATTAAGCCTCCGACTTTGGCTCAGGTCATGATCTCACAGTTCATGGTTTGAGCCTGGCATCAGGTTTTGTGCTGACAGCATGGAGCCTGGAGCCCACTTCCAGTTCTGTGTCTCCCTCTCTCTGCCCCTCCCCTGCTCACGCTGTCTCTCTCCCTCTCAAAAATAAACGTTAAAAAAAAAACCAAAAACGTAGTAATGCCATCTGCAAATAAAATTAACATTTAAAAAAATTTATTTAGGGGCGCCTGGGTGGCGCAGTCGGTTAAGCGTCCGACTTCAGCCAGGTCGCGATCTCGCGGTCCGTGGGTTCGAGCCCCGCGTCAGGCTCTGGGCTGATGGCTCGGAGCCTGGAGCCTGTTTCCGATTCTGTGTCTCCCTCTCTCTCTGCCCCTCCCCCGTTCATGCTCTGTCTCTCTCTGTCCCAAAAATAAATAAATGTTGAAAAAAAATTTATTTAAATTTAAGTTAGTAACATATAGTGTAGTATTAGTTTCACAAGTAGAACACAGTAATTTATCACTTAATATGTAACACCCAGTGCTCATCCCAACAAGTGCCCTCCTTAATGCCCATCACCCATTTAGCCCATCCCCCCACCCATCTCCCCTCCAGCAACCCTCAGTTTGTTTCTGTATTTAAAAGTCTCTTATGGTTTGCCTCCCTCCTTTTTATCTGAACATCTTTGCTCCCAACACATAAAGTGCCTTTCACTTGTCTTGCTGTTTTCTACTAGCCCAAATGGCAATGACTTTATTCAATGTTGAATAAAGGTGATGGGAATGGAGTCTTGTTCCTGACTTTAGGGAAAGTGAATTCAGTCTTTTGCCATAAAGTATGATGTTAGTTGTGCATTTTTAAAATGTCCTTTAACAGTTCCCTTTTACTCCTATTTCAATAAGTTCTTTTTTGTAATAAATATAAACTAAATTTTGTCAAATGTATCTTTTCTTCTTTTCCCGAAGCAAGAAAATATGTTTTCTTCCTCCTCTATTCTGTTAATGTTAAATGATTATTTATTTTTCAAACGTTAAGCCAACCTGGCATTTTTAAGAAAAATTACACTTGGACATAATATATTATGCTTATTATACATAGCTAGATTCACTTTTGTAATAGCTTGTTAATTTTTGCATCAATATCACGAGACACTGGTATGGGGTTTTGGTTGTCAGTGATATTAGCTTCAAAAATCAAGCTGCTAAGGGTTCTCTTTTCTCTGTTTTTTGAGTTTGTGCTTATTACTACTACTATTATTGTTCCTTAAAATGTTTGGTGAAATTCATCAGTGAAGACATTGACCTTGGAATTTTCCTTGTAGGAAGGTTTTTAAGTATGAGCTCAACTTCTTTACTATATTTATAGGGCTATTCAGATTTCCCATTAATAATTTTTGTCTTGCAAAGAATTTGTCCATTCCTTCCAAGTCATCAAACTGAATGGCATAAATTTGTACTAGTTCTATCCTTTGAATGTCACGGGATTGATGGTGAACTTGTATGCGTTCTAGATCTTGTGTCCCCCAGGAATTCTTCATCTTAGAGCATCTAATCGCTAGCCCAGTCTTGTGGCAGCTGGCCTTACATTCATTAGCACAGCTTAACTTTCGTTAACAGACTCCAGGGGAACTCTGCAGATTTCTAGACCTCTTTCTCCACCTAGTCCCCACTCCATGCTAGTCTGCCCTAAGAATTCCAGCCATCTCCGATTCCTTGATCTCTAATAATTACCTCCTAAACTCAAGACTACTATTCTCTACATGGGAACCTTTTTGCTGTCTTGTGTTTTGGCTTTGGAAAGTGCCCTTCAGGCAGAGTGTTGGTGTGACTTTAAGACTCACTTTATTTTATCCTCTCCTTACGGATCAGCCTTGTATCTCCTGTTTCCCAGTCTCTGAAAACAGTTATTTCAACTATTGTGTCCAGTTTTGTCATTTTCTCACATTGGGAGGGCAAGTCTTTTCCCGGTTTTTCCATCATGGCTGGAAGTGGAAGTCCTCAAACACTCTTGACCAGACCACTGATCTTCCCTCATCTAGGATATCCCGACCCCGTTGTTAAGTGTGCTTACAGCACTATCAGTCTTAGGTGGGATGCAATATGAACAATAGAAAGGGAGGGCATATTAAAATCCACTTAATCAACTATCACTGCAGGCACTGGATGTTGCAGATAGATGGTCCTCTTGCATAGTGAATACATTATATCTTTCCTAAGTACTTGATCCTTAGGCTACAATGAACTAAACTGAGGGCTAGGTATTAAATTTCCCATTTATTAAAAGAGCTGGAAAGTAGCCATCTGGGGAGTTACTATGGGATGGTAGGGAAACATAGAGATAAAATGGAAAAAACAATTCTGCTTTGGGAGTTGGGATGCTTGGTTCGAATGCCAGGACTTTACACTTATTTTCCTCACTTGCTTCCATTTCTGTCTGTAAAAATAGGCAACTGAACTAACTGCTCTGTGACAACAATTCTGGTTTGGCCATTAGTACTACTGTTCTGTTTTCTACTATTTTTAGCATTATCCCATGTTAATTGGTATAATATCAGTAAACTAGAACAATTATCTTCTTAAGGGTTAAGTTACTCCTGTGGCATCAATTAGCAGAGGGTAGGTGCTAAAAGCAGTTCAAAGAAAGTGAGTGGAAGATAAAAACAGGACTATCAAAGAGCTTCTTGTATAATGTAGAGATCTCAATTTCCAATTAAAGAGTTCTGGGTTAAAAGGATCACAAGATAACAGGGCCTATTTTAATCTCCCATCTTCTTATTAAAATAGCAATGTCAAGCAAAACAGGAGCCCAGAATTCACCTCCTCCAACATCTAATAGTAATTATTAGCATCAGCAAAAATTTCAAGAACAAGAACCAAATAAGGAAAAGCACACAACTTCATGCCATAACTTCAATGAGCTGTGAAAAAAGAAAAAAAACAATTCTGATGTGGCTTGTCATACCTCCCCAACCTTTACCCTAAGCTCCAGAAAGAGAGTGAATGAAATGTTGAGAATTTCCATAAATATTTCTTACTTTGGAGAAAAGCCATCAGAGGGGTTTAATAGGATAGTCAGGCAAAATTCAAAAAGAAATCTTTTAAGAGTAGAAGCCTCTGCAGAAAGACAGTGAGCACAAGCAGGAGAGGTATCAGACCTGTCTGGGACCACAGATTTCCCCCCACAATAACAGGGTACACTCTGAATCAAGTGAATCTTAGGATAGGATACTGGGTCACATTTCAGAGGAGAAAACAGAATCCACATCCTTAAATGAAGGAAACACAGATGGAATTAGGCCTATACCATTTTCCTACATCCTCAGGCTATGGAGAAGGAAACGGAAGCAAAACACAGCCTTCAAGCTATGGTTCTCAGGAGATAAACAGGATTCTGCAAAGTATGAGGACACTGCACAACTGAGAGCAAAGTGAAACTTAAGAGTAGCCCACGTTCTTTCTACACAAGATGAAAAAGAAGTGACAACTTGGTCTTGTTCTCTATCTTTGTGCATTGTGTGTTTTAAATTTTTATAAAAGATGTTTTTAAAAAGGACTGTTTAAAATTATACATTTCTGCGGTGTTGGTTGTGATCTCTCTTCCTTCATTTGTGGTTTTATTTATTTGGGTCCTTTCCTTTTTCTTGTTGGTAACTCTGGCTAGGGTTTATCAATTTTGTTAATTCTTTAAAAGAAACAGCTGCTGGTTTTGTTGATCGGTTCTAGTGTTTTTTGATTTCAGTATCATTGATTTCTGTTCTAATCTTTATTATTTCCATTCTTCTGCTGGTTGTGAGAGTTTTATTTAATGTTCTTTATCCAGCTCCTTTAAGGTGTAAGGTTAGGTTATGTATTTGGGACATTTCTTCCTTCTTAGGAAGGCCTGGATTGCTATATACTTCCCTCTTATGACCACATTTGCTGCATCCCAAAGGTTTTTGACTGCTGTGTTTCACTTTCATTGGCTCCCATGTAACTTTTTATTTCCTCTTTAATTTCTTGGTTAACCCATTCATTCTTTAGTAGGATGCTCTTTAACCTACAAGTATTTGTGGTCTTTCCAATTTTTTCCCTGTGATTGATTCCAAGTTTCAAGGTATTATAGCATGAAAATATGCATGGTATGGTCTCAATCTTTTTGTACTTGTTGAGAGCTAATTTGTGACCCAGTATGTGATCTATTCTGCATAATGTTCCGTGTGCACTGGAGAAGAATGTGTATTCTGCTGCTTTAGGATGAAAAGTTCTGAGTATATCTGTTAAGTCCATCTGGTCTAGTGTGTCATTCAAAGCCATTTCCTTGTTGATTTTCTGCTTAGATGATCTGTCCGTTGTTGTAAGTGGGGTATTTAAGTCCCCTACTATTATTATATTATTATCAATGAGTTTCCTTGTGCTTCTGATTAATTGATTTATATATTTGGATGCTTCCAAGTTGGGAGATATTTACAATTGTTAGATCTTCTTGGTGGATAGATCCCTTAATTATGATATAATGCCCTTCTTCATCTCTTGTCTTTGCTTTGAGATCTAGTTTTTCTGATATGAGTATGGCTACTATGGCTTTGTTTTGATGTATATTACCATGATAGACAGTTCTCCATCCCCTCACTTTCAGTCTGCAGGTGTCTTTAGGTCTAAAATGAGTCTCCTGTATGGAACCAGAAAGGACCCTGAATAGCCAAAGTCATGTTGAAAAGAAAACCAAAGGCGGAGGTATCACAAGTCCAGACTTCAAGCTGTACTACAAAGATGCAACCATCAAGAAGGTATGGTACTGACATAAAAACAGACACATAGATCAATGAAATTACAGAGAACCCAGAAATGGGCCCACAAAGTATGGCTAACTAATCTTTGACAAAATGGAAAGAATACCCAATGGGAAAAAGACTGGTCTCTTCAGCAAATGGTGTTGGGAAAACTGAACAGTGACATTGAGATGAATGAGCTTGGACCACTTCCTTACACCATACACAAAAATAAATTCAAAATGGATGAAAGACCTAACTGCAAGATAGGAAACTATAAAAATCCTACAGAGAAAACAGGCAGCAACCTCTTTGACCTCTGCTGGAGCAACTTCTTCCTTAACATGTCTCCGGAGGCAAGGGAAGCAAAAGCAAACATGAACTATTGGGACCTTATCAAGATAAACACTTTCTGTACAGTGAAGGAAACAATCAACCAAACTAAAAGGCAACTGACAGAAGAAGATATTTGCAAATGACATTATCAGTTAAAAGGTGAGTATCTAAAATCTATAAAGAACCTATCAAACTCAACAACCAAAAAACAAATAATCCAGTGAAAGTAATGGGCAGAAGACATGAATAGACACTTTTTCAAAGAAGATATCCAGATGGCTAACAGACACATGAAAAGATGCTCAACATCACTATTATCCGGGACATACATATCAAAACCCTGATCAGATACCACCTCACACCTCTCAGAATGGCTAAAATTAACAACTCAGGAAACAGATGTTGGCAAGGATACAGAGAAAGGGGAACCCACTTACCCTGTTGGTGGGAATGCAAACTGGTGCAGCCACTCTGAATAGTGTGGAGGTTCCTCAAAAAAACAAACAAACAAACAAAAAAACAAAGCTAACCTACGACCCAGCAATTGCGCTACTAGACTGCTAGTTATTTATCCAAAGGTACAAAAATGCTGATTCAAAGGAGCACACTCACCTCAATGTTTATAGCAGCACTATCAACAATAGCCAAATTATGGAAAGGGCCCAAATGTCCATTGACTGATGAATGCATAAAGAAAATGTGGGAGGGAGAGGGAAGATGGCGGCGTAGGAGGACGCTGGGCTCACCGCGCGTCCTGCTGATCACTTAGATTCCACCTACACCTGCCTAAATAACCCAGAAAACCACCAGAGGATTAGCAGAACGGAGTCGCCAGAGCCAAGCGCAGACAAGAGGCCCACGGAAGAGGGTAGGAAGGGCAGCGAGGCGGTGCGCGCTCCACGGACTGGCGGGAGGGAGCCGGGGCGGAGGGGCGGCTCGCCGGCCAAGCAGAGCCCCCGAGTCTGGCTGGCAAAAAGCGGAGGGGCCTGACGGACTGTGTTCCGACAGCAAGTGCGACTTAGCGTCTGGGAGGTCATAAGTTAACAGCTCTGCTCAGAAAGCGGGAAGGCTGGAGGACAAAGGGAAGGAGAGCTGCTGAGCCCCCGGACGACAGAGCTCAGTTTGGTGGGGAACAAAGGCGCTCGCCAGCGCCATCTCCCCCGCCCATCCCCCAGCCAAAATCCCAAAGAGAACCAGTTCCTGCCAGGGAACTTGCTCGCTCCGCGCAAACACCCAACTCTGCGCTTCTGCGGAGCCAAACCTCCGGCAGCGGATCTGACTCCCTCCTGCTGCCACAGGGCCCCTCCTGAAGTGGATCACCTAAGGAGAAGCAAGCTAAGCCTGCCCCTCCTGCCCCTGTGCACCTTGCCTACCCACCCCAGCTAAGACGCCAGATCCCCAGCATCACAAGCCTGGCAGTGTGCAAGTAGCCCAGACAGGCCACCCCACCCCACAGTGAATCCCGCCCCTAGGAGAGGGGAAGAGAAGGCACGCACCAGTCTGACTGTGGCCCCAGCGGTGGGCTGGGGGCAGACATCAGGTCTGACTGCGGCTCCGCCCACCAACTCCAGTTATACACCACAGCACAGGGGAAGTGCCCTGCAGGTCCTCACCACGCCAGGGACTATCCAAAATGACCAAGCGGAAGAATTCCCCTCAGAAGAATCTCCAGGAAATAACAACAGCTAATGAGCTGATCAAAAAGGATTTAAATAATATAACAGAAAGTGAATTTAGAATAATAGTCATAAAATTAATCGCTGGGCTTGAAAACAGTATAGCTGACAGCAGAGAATCTCTTGCTACAGAGATCAAGGGACTAAGGAACAGTCACGAGGAGCTGAAAAATGCTTTAAACGAAATGCATAACAAAATGGAAACCACCACGGCTCGGATTGAAGAGGCAGAGGAGAGAATAGGTGAACTAGAAGATAAAGTTATGGAAAAAGAGGAAGCTGAGAAAAAGAGAGATAAAAAAATCCAGGAGTATGAGGGGAAAATTAGAGAACTAAGTGATACACTAAAAAGAAATAATATACGCATAATTGGTATCCCAGAGGAGGAAGGGAGAGGGAAAGTTACTGAAGGGGTACTTGAAGAAATAATAGCTGAGAACTTCCCTGAACTGGGGAAGGAAAAAGGCATTGAAATCCAAGAGGCACAGAGAACTCCCTTCAGACGTAACTTGAATCGATCTTCTGCACGACATATCATAGTGAAACTGGCAAAATACAAGGATAAAGAGAAAATTCTGAAAGCAGCAAGGGGTAAACGTGCCCTCACATATAAAGGGAGACCTATAAGACTCGTGACTGATCTCTTGAAACTTGGCAGGCCAGAAAGAATTGGCACGAGATTTTCAGTGTGCTAGACAGAAAAAATATGCAGCCGAGAATCCTTTATCCAGCAAGTCTGTCATTTAGAATAGAAGGAGAGATAAAGGTCTTCCCAAACAAACAAAAACTGAAGGAATTTGTCACCACTAAACCAGCCCTCCAAGAGATCCTAAGGGGGACCCTGTGAGACAAAGTACCAGAGACATCACTACAAGCATAAAACATACAGACATCACAATGACTCTAAACCCATATCTTTCTATAATAACACTGAATGTAAATGGATTAAATGCGCCAACCAAAAGACATAGGGTATCAGAATGGATAAAAAAACAAGACCCATCTATTTGCTGTCTACAAGAGACTCATTTTAGACCTGAGGACACCTTTAGATTGAGAGTGAGGGGATGGAGATCTATTTATCATGCTACTGGAAGCCAAAAGAAAGCTGGAGTAGCCATCCTTATATCAGACAAACTAGACTTTAAATTAAAGGCTGTAACAAGAGATGAAGAAGGACATTATATAATAGTGACAGGGTCTATCCATCAGGAAGAGCTAACAATTATAAATGTCTATGCGCCGAATACCGGAGCGCCCAAATATATAAAACAATTACTCATAAACATAAGCAACCTTATTGAGAAGAATGTGGTAACTGCAGGGGACTTTAACACCCCACTTACAGAAATGGATAGATCATCTAAACACACGGTCAATAAAGAAACAAGGGCCCTGAATGAGACATTGGATCAGATGGACTTGACAGATATATTTAGAACTCTGCATCCCAAAGCAACAGAATATACTTTCTTCTCGAGTGCACATGGAACATTCTCCAAGATAGATCATATACTGGGTCACAAAACAGCCCTTCATAAGTTTACAAGAATTGAAATCATACCATGCATACTTTCAGACCACAATGCTATGAAGCTTGAAATCAACCACAGAAAAAAGTCTGGAAAACCTCCAAAAGCATGGAGGTTAAAGAACACCCTACTAACGAATGAGTGGGTCAACCAGGCAATTAGAGAAGAAATTAAAAAATATATGGAAACAAACGAAAATGAAAAGACAACAATCCAAACGCTTTGGGACGCAGCAAAGGCAGTCCTGAGAGGAAAATACATTGCAATCCAGGCCTATCTCAAGAAACAAGAAAAATCCCAAATACAAAATCTAACAGCACACCTAAAGGAAATAGAAGCAGAACAGCAAAGGCAGCCTAAACCCAGCAGAAGAAGAGAAATAATAAAGATCAGAGCAGAAATCAACAATATAGAATCTAAAAAAACTGTAGAGCAGATCAATGAAACCAAGAGTTGGTTTTTTGAAAAAATAAACAAAATTGACAAACCTCTAGCCAGGCTTCTCAAAAAGAAAAGGGAGATGACCCAAATAGATAAAATCATGAATGAAAATGGAATTATTACAACCAATCCCTCAGAGATACAAACAATTATCAGGGAATACTATGAAAAATTATATGCCAACAAATTGGACAACCTGGAAGAAATGGACAAATTCCTGAACACCCACACTCTTCCAAAACTCAATCAGGAGGAAATAGAAAGCTTGAACAGACCCATAACCAGCGAAGAAATTGAATCAGTTATCAAAAATCTCCCAACAAATAAGAGTCCAGGACCAGATGGCTTCCCAGGGGAGTTCTACCAGACGTTTAAAGCAGAGATAATACCTATCCTTCTCAAGCTATTCCAAGAAATAGAAAGGGAAGGAAAACTTCCAGACTCATTCTATGAAGCCAGTATTACTTTGATTCCTAAGCCAGACAGAGACCCAGTAAAAAAAGAGAACTACAGGCCAATATCCCTGATGAATATGGATGCAAAAATTCTCAATAAGATACTAGCAAATCGAATTCAACGGCATATAAAAAGAATTATTCACCATGATCAAGTGGGATTCATTCCTGGGATGCAGGGCTGGTTCAACATTCGCAAATCAATCAACGTGATACATCACATTAACAAAAAAAAAGAGAAAAACCATATGATCCTGTCAATCGATGCAGAAAAGGCCTTTGACAAAATCCAGCACCTTTCTTAATAAAAACTCTTGAGAAAGTCGGGATAGAAGGAACATACTTAAAGATCATAAAAGCCATTTATGAAAAGCCGACAGCTAACATCATCCTCAATGGGGAAAAACTGAGAGCTTTTTCCCTGAGATCAGGAACACGACAGGGATGCCCACTCTCACTGCTGTTGTTTAACATAGTGCTGGAAGTTCTAGCATCAGCAATCAGACAACAAAAGGAAATCAAAGGCGTCAAAATTGGCAAAGATGAAGTCAAGCTTTCGCTCTTTGCAGATGACATGATATTATACATGGAAAATCCGATAGACTCCACCAAAAGTCTGCTAGAACTGATACATGAATTCAGCAAAGTTGCAGGATACAAAATCAATGTACAGAAATCAGTTGCATTCTTATACACTAACAATGAAGCAACAGAAAGACAAATAAAGAAACTGATCCCATTCACAAGTGCACCAAGAAGCATAAAATACCTAGGAATAAATCTAACCAAAGATGTAAAGGATCTGTATGCTGAAAACTATAGAAAGCTTATGAAGGTAATTGAAGAAGATTTAAAGAAATGGAAAGACATTCCCTGCTCATGGATTGGAAGAATAAATATTATCAAAATGTCAATACTACCCAAAGCTATCTACACATTCAATGCAATCCCAATCAACATTGCACCAGCATTCTTCTCGAAACTAGAACAAGCAATCCTAAAATTCATATGGAACCACAAAAGGCCCCGAATAGCCAAAGTAATTTTGAAGAAGAAGACCAAAGCGGGAGGCATCACAATCCCAGACTTTAGCCTCTACTACAAAGCTGTCATCATCAAGACAGCATGGTATTGGCACAAAAACAGACACATAGACCAATGGAATAGAATAGAAACCCCAGAACTAGACCCACAAACGTATGGCCAACTCATCTTTGACAAAGCAGGAAAGAACATCCAATGGAAAAAAGACAGTCTCTTTAACAAATGGTGCTGGGAGAACTGGACAGCAACATGCAGAAGGTTGAAACTAGACAACTTTCTCACACCATTCACAAAAATAAACTCAAAATGGATAAAGGACCTGAATGTGAGACAGGAAACCATCAAAACCTTAGAGGAGAAAGCAGGAAAAGACCTCTCTGACCTCAGCCGTAGCAATCTCTTACTCGACACATCCCCAAAGGCAAGGGAATTAAAAGCAAAAGTGAATTACTGGGACCTTATGAAGATAAAAAGCTTCTGCACAGCAAAGGAAACAACCAACAAAACTAAAAGGCAACCAACGGAATGGGAAAAGATATTTGCCAATGACATATCGGACAAAGGGCTAGTATCCAAAATCTATAAAGAGCTCACCAAACTCCACACCCGAAAAGCAAATAACCCAGTGAAGAAATGGGCAGAAAACATGAATAGACACTTCTCTAAAGAAGACATCCGGATGGCCAACAGGCACATGAAAAGATGTTCAGCGTCGCTCCTTATCAGGGAAATACAAATCAAAACCACACTCAGGTATCACCTCACGCCAGTCAGAGTGGCCAAAATGAACAAATCAGGAGACTATAGATGCTGGAGAGGATGTGGAGAAACGGGAACCCTCTTGCACTGTTGGTGGGAATGCAAATTGGTGCAGCCGCTCTGGAAAGCAGTGTGGAGGTTCCTCAGAAAATTAAAAATAGACCTACCCTATGACCCAGCAATAGCACTGCTAGGAATTTATCCAAGGGACACAGGAGTACTGATGCATAGGGGCACTTGTACCCCAATGTTCATAGCAGCACTCTCAACAATAGCCAAATCATGGAAAGAGCCTAAATGTCCCTCAACTGATGAATGGATAAAGAAATTGTGGTTTATATACACAATGGAGTACTACGTGGCAATGAGAAAAAATGAAATATGGCCTTTTGTAGCAACGTGGATGGAACTGGAGAGTGTGATGCTAAGTGAAATAAGCCATACAGAGAAAGACAGATACCATATGGTTTCACTCTTATGTGGATCCTGAGAAACTTAAGAGAAACCCATGGGGGAGGGGAACAAAAAAAAAAAAAAAAGAGGTTAGAGTGGGAGAGAGCCAAAGCATAAGAGACTGTTGAGAACTGAGAACAAACTAAGGGTTGATGGGGGGTGGGAGGGAGGAGAGGGTGGGTGATGGGTACTGAGGAGGGCACCTTTTGGGATGAGCACTGGGTGTTGTATGGAAACCAATTTGACAATAAATTTCATATATAAATAAAAAAAAAAGAAAATGTGGTATATACACAATGGAATATTACTCAGTGATCAAAAAGAATGAAAACTTGCCATTTGCAACAACCTTGTAGAACTAGAATGTATTGTGCTATGTGAAATCAGTCAGTCAGAGAAAGACAAATATCATATGGTCACTTGTATGTGGAATTTGAGAAACTCAACAGAGGAACATAGGGGAAGGGAAGCAAAAATAAGATAAACAGAGAGGGAACAAAGCATAAGAGACTGAAATACAGAGAACAAACTGAGGGTTGCTGGAGGGGCGGTGAGCGGGAGGATGGGTTAAATGGGTGATGGGTATTAAGGGGGGCACTTGTTGGGATGAGCACTGAATGTTACACGTATGTGCACTGAAACCATTATTTACACTATACATTAACTAACTTGGATTTAAATAAAAACATAAATAAAACAAAATTATACAAACACACTACTAAAAAATAAAGTTGCAGAGAGATGATAACAGTAGACAGAAGGCAGATAAAGAACCTAAGAGTAGAAATCTAAAAGAAATAGAAGAAAACTCTCCGCAAGTACTTTCTGTGACAAAAAAAAAAAAAAAAAAAAAAAAAAAAAAATCTTAATAAGGACATGAACTCCAGAAGATTATTTCTCATCGGCCAATAACATAAAAATTGAATGAAATTAAAAAAAAAACTGTACTGCTAAAAAAATTTGAGAATGAAAATAATATCAGAAAATGAATTACAAACAGCAAGAAATAGAAGAGTTAAAAATGGAATTAATAAAGTATAAAAAGGCTTGAGCCAATCACAGTGAATAGAGAAATAAAACAATTAAGAAAATATAATATTTAAAGAACAAAGAACAAATAATAAAAGGACTGTCTCCTTAAACAGATAAACCAACATATGAAACAGAACACTTTTTACAAGATGTAAGAACACAAACTTCCCTGAGAATTAGTCTACGTAAAAAACTATATAAAGGGGCACCTGGGTGGCTTAGTCGGTTAAGCTTCCGACTTCGGCTCAGGTCATGATCTCGAGGTTTGTGGGTTCCAGTCCTGCATCAGGCTCTGTGCTGACAGCTCAGAGCCTGGAGCCTGCTTTGGATTCTGTGTCTCCCTCTCTCTCTGCCCCTCCCTGACTTGGGCTCGCTCGCTCTCTCTCAAAAATAAATAAATGCTAAAAAAAAAATTTAAAGCTACATACAATATGGTTTTTATCAAGGCAGCTCTTGTTTCCATTGATTTCAGGATTCCCATTGTTTCCCAAAGAATTCTTTAATCACATAGAAGATGCAAAGTAAGAAGGACACATTTCAAGCTAATGTCAAATTTCTCCTTTCTATCGCTTAGTGCTAGCGGATAATAGAATAATTAATTTCAGTCCAATTTCCAAGAAAAGTTAAATGACACCCAATTTTATACCCACCCCCCCCCCCCCCAAGCCACTAAACATAAAGACAGGTATATTTAAACATGCACGAACACAGGAAATATAGTGTTCATAAGAAATTTTTTTAAAAAGCTACTTGACAGGGGCGCCTGGGTGGCGCAGTCGGTTAAGCGTCCGACTTCAGCCAGGTCACAATCTCGCGGTCCGTGAGTTCGAGCCCCGCGTCGGGCTCTGGGCTGATGGCTCAGAGCCTGGAGCCTGTTTCCGATTCTGTGTCTCCCTCTCTCTCTGCCCCTCCCCTGTTCATGCTCTGTCTCTCTCTGTCCCAAAAATAAATAAACGTTGAAAAAAAATTAAAAAAAAAAAAAGCTACTTGACAATAAAATTAACTGACACAATTTTAAAAACAATGTTTAAAAACTGTGACACCCCCTACTTTAACTTCACTAATCGTGGATTAGCATTTCATAATGTATAACTATTGAATCACTATGTTGTGCATCAGAAACTAACATATTGTATGTCAACTATACTTCAATTAAAAAAATATATATCTGATTCTTTTCTCAGTTATACATTTTCACAAAGCCTTACATGTCTTCATTGCAACACTGGAAAACAACAGTTCATGATTTTTATATTCCTATGAGATTACTGTGTATCCAAAAATTTGCTCACTTGAACTTTTATTTCTTTTTTGAAACAGGAAGGAAAAATAGGCAATAAAACCTTGCCCTCTGTACTAGTTTGCTAGGGCTGCCATAAACAAGTACCACAGACTGGGTGACTTAAACAGAGATTTATTTTCTCAATTCTGGAGGCTAGAAGTCGGAGATCAAGATATCAGCAAAGTTGGTTTTTTCTGACTTCTTTCTGTAACTTGTAGATGTCAGTCTTCTTCCTGTATCTTTCACATCATCTTCCTTCAGCACTCGTCTGTGTCCAAACTTCCTTTCCTTAATTACTTTTTTCTTTTTTTTTTTTGAAGTAAGCTTCATGCCCAGCCAGACTCCAATACGGTGCCTGAACTCACAACCCTGAGATCAAGACCTCAGCTGAGATCAACAGTCAGATGTTTTAACTGACTGAGCCACTCAGGCACACCTAAATTTCCTTTTCTTATAAGAACACCAGTCTTATTGGAATAGGGCCCATCCTAATGACCTCCTTTTAATGTAATTAATTCTTTAGAGACCTTATCTCCAGGGGCATCTGGGTGGCTCAGTTAAGCCTCGGACTCTTGTTTTGGCTTGGGTCATGATCTCACCATTTGTGAGTTCAAGCCCTGCATTGGGCTCTGTGCTGACAGTGCAGGGCCTGCTTGGGATTCTCTTTCTCTCTCTCTCTTTACCTCTCTCTCTCACACACAAGATAATAAATAAACATTAAAAAATAAAGATCTTATCTCCAAATACAATCACATTCTGAGGAATTGGGGTTGAGGACTTCAACATGTGACTTTGGGGGGTACACAATACAGCCAGTAACATTTTCCATGTCTCACTATAAAGGAAGTGTGACTGAATGTCATTCTGTTCCATTATTATGTTCCATTATTTAATAAAGGAGTCAGAACTCCTTGCCTTCTTTATTTCTTAAAAAAAATTTTTTTTTTCAACGTTTATTTATTTTTGGGACAGAGAGAGACAGAGCATGAACGGGGGAGGGGCAGAGAGAGAGGGAGACACAGAATCGGAAACAGGCTCCAGGCTCTGAGCCATCAGCCCAGAGCCCGACGCGGGGCTCGAACTCACGGACCGCGAGATCGTGACCTGGCTGAAGTCGGACGCTCAACTGACTGCGCCACCCAGGCGCCCCCCAAAAAAATTTTTTTTAATATTTATTTATTTTTGACAGAGAGAGAGAGAGAGAGAGAGAGAGAGAGAGAGAGAGAGAGAGACAGAGCATGAGCGGGGGAGGGGCAGAGAGAGAGGGAGACACAGACTCCGAAGCAGGCTCCAGGCTCTGAGCTGTCAGCACAGAGCCCAATGCGGGGCTCAAACTCACAGACCACGAGATTATGACCTGAGCTGAAGTCAGACGTTCAATAGACTGAGCCACCCAGGCACCCTAATTCCTTGCCTTCTTTAATAGACTCAGTTGGCTATAACTAGGTATGTGGTAAACTCATCTCTATCTGCTTTGTCTTACAGAGATGTTGAACTTCTCAGAACCTTGAAAACAAAACAACAACAACAACAACAAAGACTGACTGATAGACGGAAAGAGTGGAAGAGTCTCAATGCTGCTTCACTTGGTTTTAGATACAGCATAAAGAAAACAATGGAATGACTCTAGTTTCTTTTCATCTCTTGGAGTCTTAAAATTTTTTTTACGTTTATTTATTTACTTTGAGAAAGACAGAGACAGCACAATTGGGGAAAGGGCAGCTAGATGGGAGAGAGAGAATCCCAAGCAGGCTCTGCACTACCAGCACAGAGCCTGATGTGGGGCTTGAACCCACACAGCCATGAGATCATGACCTGAGTTGAAACCAAGAGTCATACGCTTAAACAACTGAGCCACCCAGGTTCTCCATCCATCTCCTGGAATCCTGTAATTCATTTTTAATTTTTACTAATCGACAAATTTTGAGTAGTTTTAAGTTTATGGAAAAACTGAATAGAAAGTACAGAAAACTACAGCGTGATTGCTGAATGGTATTGCAAGATTATGTTTAGCTTCATAAGTAACTGCCCTGCTGTCTTCCAAAGTGATCGTACCATTTTGCATTCCTGCTAGAAATGAATGAAAGTCTGTTGCTGCACTACGTTATCATTATAGGTAGTAGTAGTATCTCATTGTTTTAATTTGCAACTCCCCGATGCCGTGATATTGAGCACCTTTCCATATGCTTATTTGCCATCTATATATCTTCTTTACTGAGGCATCTGTTCAGATCGCTTGCCTATTTTTTGTTATGTCAACTTGAATAAAAATAAAAAAAATAACAATTTTTATTTAAATTTTAGTTAGTTGGGGCACCTCAACTTTAGTTAGTTGGGTGGCTCAATCGGTTAAGCACCCAAGTCTTGATTTTGGCTCAGGTCATGATCTCAAGGTTCATGAGATGGAACCCTGAGCTGGGATCCATGCTAACGGCATGGAACCTGCTTGGGATTCTCCCTCTCCCTCTCTCTATGCCCCTCCCCCACTTGTGCCTGCACGTGCATGCACATGCACTCTCTCTCTCAAAATAAATAAACTTAAAAAATTTAGTTAACATACAGTGCAATACTGGTTTTAGGAGAATTCAGTGATTCATCATTTACATACAACACCCAGTGCTTATCACAAGTGCTCTCTTCTTATTAATGTTTATTTATTTTTGAGAGAGAAAAAGAGAGAGCATGAGTCAGGGAGGGGCACAGAGAGAGGGAGACAGAGGATCCAAGGCAGGCTCTGCACTGACAGCAGAGAGTCCAATGTGGGGCTCGAACTCATGAACTGTGAGATCATGACCTGAGCTGAAGTTGGACTTTTAACTGACTAAGCCACCCAGGTGCCCCACAAGTGCCTGATTTAATGCCTATCACCCATCAAGCCCATCCCCTACCCACCTGCCTCCATCAACCCTCAGTGTGTTCTCTATCATTAAAGAGTCTCTTGTGGTTTCCTTTCATATGTTCATCTGTTTTGTTTCTTAAATTCCACGAGTGAAATCATTTGGTATTTGTCTTTCTCTGACTTACTTATTTCATTTAGTAGAATACATTCCGGTTTCATCTATGTTGTTGCAAATTCGCCCATTTTTTTTTTTTTAATTGCTGAGTTTTCAAAGTTCTTTGTATATTTTAAGTAACAGTCTTTTATCAGATATATTTTGCAAATATGTTCTCCCAGTCTGTGGCTTGTCTTTTCATTCTCTTAACAGTGTCGTTTGTAGAGCAGAAGTTTTGACCTTAATGAAATCACACTTATTAAATTTTTCTTTCATGGGTCATGCTTTTGGTGTTGTATCTAAAAACTCAATACCAAACCCAAAGTCACCTGGGTTTTCTCTTATTCTATCTTCTAGATTTTTATAGTTTTGCATTTTACACTTCGGTCTATGATCCATTTTGAGTTAATTTTTGTGAATGATGTAAGGTCTGTGTCTAGATTCATTTTTTGCATGCAGATTTCCAGTTTTTCTGGTACATCTGTTGAAAAGGCTAGCTGTGCTGCACTGAATTGCCTTTGCTCCTTTGGCAAATTTCAGTTGACTGTATTTGTGTGGGTCTATCTCTGCGTTCTCTGTTCTGTTCAGTTGATCTAGTAAAACCTTTGTTTTCAAGCGTAATTTGTTCCGGAAACATGTTTATAATCCAAAGCACTTGTATATAAAAGTGAGTTTCCCCATAAGAAATAATGGAAACTCAGATCGTTCGTTCTACAACCCAAATATATTCATAAAAATGATTACAAAACTGTAATATAATACAAAATAATAAAGAAAATATAAAATATAAAGAAAAATAAATTAACCTGCACTTATCTTTGAAAACCTTCATGGCTGGTGTGAGGGAGACAAAAGAAGGGAGGGTTATTGTGTAGGATAATTTTTCACTATCACTAACAGAATCACTGCTATCTATAGGCTCAATGGAATCTTTTTTAGATTACAGTATTAATAAACTCTTATCATATACTGTATTTAATGTAACTGGAAATACGGCAGCAGAGGAAAGGGTCTATATCTGCAGGCAGCCTGACCTAGAATGAAGTAAAGCATTCCTAAGCTCACTCTTGTAAGGAAAGGCAAAGGAGTATCCATAGGTGCTTTGAAAGGACAAAAAAATACACTAGTGACAGTTGTGGGCACTTTCCAACATTCTGAAAAATATCACTGATTTCTGCCAAACACCGCGGCCTGAGACTGAGCATCCAAGCATGGGAGATGATCACCCACAATCCCACAGAGAGAGAGGAAGAGACGGAGAAAATCATTGACTCAGTTGCGATCATGTGACATTCGGTGCCATGTACTACTCATGTTGCAAGACATCGCCCATTTATCACATTAAAGTTTATTAGAAATGTTTGCTTGTCTTGCGGAACACTCACAAAACAAGTTACAACCCAAGGTTTTGCTGTATTTGTTTATTCTTTCACCAATACCACACTATCTTAATTACTTTAGATTTACAGTAAGTCTTAAAGCCTAGTACTGCCAATTTTCCATCTTTCTTCAATATTGTGTTGTCTACTGTTTTGTTTTTCCATAAGCTTCAGAATCAGTTTGTTGACATCCAAAATAATTTGCTGGGATTTTAACGGGAATTGTGTTGAATCCCAATTTGGGAAGAACTGACATCTTGAAATATTGATTCTTCCTATCCATGAACACAGAATCTCTCTCCATTTACTTAAATCTTCTCCGATTTCTTTCATTAATTTTATAGCTTGCCTAATATAGATCTTCTACATATTTTAAATTTATACCTCAGTCAACTTGCCACCCTTCTTTCCTCCCTCTCTTTTTGGTGCTAATAAAAATGATGTATTTTTTTATTTCCAATTTTTCATTGCTGGTATCTAGCAAAGTAATAGACTTTTATAAGTTAACTTTGTATCCTGTAATCTTGCTATAACTGCTTCTTAGTTCCAGACTCTTTTTTTTTTTTTTTTAATTCTTTGGGGTTTTCCAGAGTCAATCATGTCACCTGTGAAGAAAGACAATTCTCTTTCTCTTTCCTAAATCTATATGCCTTCCTCCCACTCTTTTCTTGTTTTATGCCATTAGCTAGGATATGATGGTGTAAGGAGTGTGGGGGGTCTTAGAATTTTTCACTTTATTGTTTTGAAAGAATTACACTTTGCCTCACCAAAAGAATCATCCCTCATTTAGGGAATATTCCAAAACACTAACAGAAATTGGGAGGGGAGTAAGGAAGAAGGGTGTTAATTTTCTCATCACAGCAAGGCACCAATTTTACAGCCTAAAATTAAAATGTTTTAAGAATATATATCTTACGATAACTCCAACCTTGATGTTTTTCACAATGTTTTCTTTTTTTAGGCTTATTTATTTATTTAAGAGAGAGAGAATGCGAGTGGGATAGGGGAGAGGGAGAGTGAGAGAGAGAATCCCAAGCAGGCTCCAAGTGTCAGTGCAGAGCCCAATGTGGGGCTCGAACTCACGAACTGTGAGATCATGACCTGAGCTGAGATCAACAGTCTGGTGCTTAACCAACTGAGCCACCCAGGCACCCTTCTACTCTCTCAAAGTAAATAAACAAACTTTAAAAAGGAAAAAAAAAAAAAAAAAAAAAAAAAAGAAAATAGGATAGAGAGACCATAATCTGGGGGCTAGGAACTCATTGCCACTCTGTTGAACATTGTTTCTAGGCCTTTCTAGAGATCAGAACCAGGAAATTTTATTTATTTGCTTTCAGATAAAATACTCCATAAATTCATGGCATTCCCAATTCAAACTAAAGATGACAGGGTTGTAATTTAACAATACCAGTTTATCCTTTCAGCAACTCTGAAAATTCTAGTTTTCAATGATGCCAACATACTTACTTTATCCCATAATCACACATAACAGTCTCAAAAACAATACCAACAGTCCTACCAAAAATATTACTAAAAATTCCTTAAATTCTTATGCTTTTCATTTTATCCTTATACCACACAGATTGCTGTTCTAAACTCATTTAGAACAGTTACTCTGTATTGCAAAAGTTTGCTCTTAAAAGATTAAGAGTTTAAAAGTAATCAAATAAAATATTCACAGCTCCAAAATTAAACCTACTCAATGAGGTATATACAAAGTTTTCACTTCTATCCGTATTCTCTCCACATTATAGGTAGTCATATAATCTTAAAAGTTCATCCTTTCATTAATGTATATGTGTGTGTGTGTGTGCAATACTATTAAAATTTCTTAGATAAGTTGTAACATACTGTAGACATTTTCTTTTTTTTTTCATTTAACAAGACCTTGTCAGAAATATAAACTTGTCAATAATCTACTCATAGTAGTCAAAACCTCAAGAATCAACTGAAGAGTCTAAAATGTAAGAATAGTTTGAGAATGGAACACTTAGGAACACAAATATCTAAGAAAATGGTAAAGACCGGCTAATTGTTCGGTTGTATTGATGTCTCCTTCGCCCTCTGGCACACAATGAAACTACGCTTCCTATGACTTCTACAGTTCAGTGACACCTTACAGGTGAGTTGTGGTCAAAGGGAGTTAGGGGAAAGTGATGAATGCTGTTTTCAGGACTCTAAAGTCTCACACAATCCTCTACATTCTTTCTTTCCTTCATCTTCTGGCTGGATGCAGAGGAGACACCAGAAGACTCCAAGGCCCTAGAAATTGGCAGAACTGTACAATGGAAGGAGCCTGAGATGCTAAATGACTATGTAAAACAGACCCCACCCCTACCTCAAGTCCACTTTAGACTGGTTCTGGGCAAGAAATAAACACGGTGTTAGAGCAGATGTTGGGTTGTGTGTTAGAACAGTTAGCTTACCCTGAACATACAGGACCAGTGCAGGAAACAAAGTCTCATAAGGAGACTCAGAAATGGTCAGAAAAGTGCTTTTTTGTTGTTTTTTATTTTTTTTATTTTTTATTTTTTTGTTTTTGTTTTTAAAAGTAAAGGTAGCAGAGAGTTTCAAGAGCAAGTATTTGATGGCATCAAATGCTGCAGAGAGCTAACAAGAATTGTTTATTAGAAGTGACAGTGTAGGGTCGCTGGTAAAATTAAGTATGTGCCATCTAAATCTCTCAAGTCATTTTCATTGCCCTATTCTAGTTCTTGTGTTTATGGAGAAATAAAACAGAATAATTTCTTTAAAGTACTTAAAAAAGTGTATTTGGCCTAGGAGTGCTGGGTGACTCAGTTGGTTGAGCGTCCGACTCATGATTTCGGCTCAGGTTATGATCCCAGGGTTGTAGGACTGAAACCTGCATTGGGCTGAGCATGGAGCTTAAGATTCTCTCTCCCTCTCCCTCTGCCTCTATCCTACTTGTGCTCTCTCTCTCTCTCTCTCTCAAGAAAAAAACAAAAACAAAACCAACCATATTTGACCTGATCATATTTATCTCCAAAATATTTTTGCCCCAACGACTCTGTTTCTACGTCCAATCTTTAATTTTTTTCTGGAGCTCTACTCACACTTTCATGATTCTGTATCACTCCCAAGGGTACATCTATTATACTTTCTGACCATCAGCTTCTTTTAAAAAAATGCAGTTCTTCCCAGTTTCTGATACTTAGACAAGCTAAAACACAACAAAAAGATGGGTGCTATGGGGTCCTTAGTTCTTCACAGATCCTGCTCCCGATCTTCCAGCCATTTTAGTTGTGTGGTGCTGACTCTATAAAACTATTTGTCTTAGAGAAGAATAAGACATAAATTCCCACAAAGAGGGATTTGAAGGAAGTCTAGTAAAAGGAAATGGAGAGTTGGGAGAATAAGGTGGGGCAGGATGTTACAGAGGAATTACAGGTAAGGGAACAAAAATACATAAGCCTAGTTGAAGCAAGGGGACAAGGAAGAGAACGCCAGAGCCGCCACAAGTCAAGGATGGCTGCTGTGACACCAGCACTAGATGGTGAGCTCTGACTACACTTGTTTCTGTGGGCGGGGCCAAACCAGCAGGGGTTTCTTCCCGTTACTTGTAAAGTGAAGCATAGCCTCCCAGAGAATTGCTGGTAGGTGGGAAGGTCCCTAAAACCCAGGATACAGTAGAATTTTACTATCCCTTGTGAAATATCTTAGTACCTTAAAAAAACAAAACTTAAAAGTTTGATTATTTAAACTAGTAAGAACCGCCAACGGTAATACAATTTGAACATTAGCAAATCTATATTAGCTTTTTCCTAAACATAGACATAGAGATAATTTATATATCACATCACATAACACAATATTATTTTGTAACAAAAAATAAAACTTCTTAAATTACTGCAAGGAGAACTCTAGTGATATGTTTTCAACACCCATTTTGAAAGTCTATAAAAGGAAGATGTAGAGATGTAATTTTAAACTCTCCTACAGGGGCACTTGGGTGGCTCAGTTGGTTAAGTGTCTGACTTTGGTTCAGGTCATGATCCTCCTGGGTTTGTTAGTTCGAGCCACCAAGTCAGGCTCTGTGCTGACAGCTCAGAGCCTGGAGCCTCTTTCAGATTCTGTGTCTCCCCCTCTCTCTGCCCCTCCCATGCTCATGCTCTGTCTCTCTCTGTCTCTCAATGATAAATAAACGTTAAAAAAAATGTTTTTTTTAAACTCTCCTTCAAATAAAGAGATCTTGCTTGGGAGTAAAATACGTGTAAAAAAAATATCATACATCCCATTTTCAATTAAAGGTTATATTTTCCTACTTTAAGGAACAAAAGACTCAAACGCTGGGTAAAAAATATTCGTTAACCTAACCAGAGGCTTTATTACTTAAGTTTGGTGTTTTAAAAAATCCTTTCTATAGGGTTTTTAACTTTTTCTTGCTTTAGGCAGAGAGTCAGGAATCTAAATGGAGCATTAATTCAGCTTATCTCAAATAACACCATTAATATTTCACTGGTATCTTTAAATTAAAGGACAATTTAAAATTTCTACCACATATACATTCAATTTATATTTATCATTATCTGTCAGAACAAAAATTTAAAAACTTTAGTGATCTGTGTATACTTTCCCCCATGTTACAAAAAATTTCCTGTGTAAAAATTGTTCAGTGAATACCCACACAACTACAACTAAGAGTCCACAATTAACACGTTACCGTATTTGCTTTATACCCTACCTATCCATTATTCCATCAAACTGTAAATGCACCATTTACCTAAGTAAGTTGCAGATAATTGTATACTTCACTCCTGTCAGTGGTTATATCATTTAACTAGGGTTTAATATTTGTTTATAGGGCCTTATTTTTTTGAGGCAAATTTTATATAAAGTAGAATGCACAGACCTTAAGAGTGCTATTTGATGAACTGTGAGAAGTGCATACACCTGTTACCTTGGCCTGAACGTTTGTGTTACCCCCAAACATACTACTATGATGGAGGTGGGGCCTTTGGGAGGTAATAAGGTAATGAGGGTGGAGCCTAATGATGGAATTAGTATTCATATAAGGGGAAGGACTAGCACTCTTCCGGCCAAATGAGGATAGAAAAAGACAGCCCTCTGCAAACAAGGAAGAGGCCCTCTACCAAGAGCCTGACTGTGCTGGTGCCCTGATCTGGGGTTTCTATCCTCTAGAACTGTGAAAAATGATGTGTATTGTTTAAGCCATCCAGTCTGTGGTATTTTGTTATGCAGTCTGAACTAACACACCCGTGTAACTCTAACCCTTGGTCAAGTTTCATACTCTCACCTGAGTTTCCTCATCCTTCTCCCAGTTTTCACCATACACTAATTCTACCCCCTAGAACTTAACAATAGAATTGCAAAATACGTACTCTTTCTCACAGATTTCTTTCACTCACCATAATGTTCATAATATGCATCAATATTATTATATATATATTTTTTTCTCTCTCAATTGTGTAGTAGTATTTAATTGTGGAATTACACCATTTTGTTTATCCACTCCTCCCCCTTTTTAAGTTATTTTAATTCCAGTTAGTTAACATAGTGTTATATTAGTTTCAGGTGTACAATATAGTAATTCAACACTTCCATATATCCTATCTATTCTCCTTTTGATAGACCCATGAATCACTTTAGTTCTTCTGATTACAAATAAACCTGCTATATTCTTATACAAGTCTTTAGGTGAATATATTTTCATATATCTTCAGTAAATACCTAAAATTGGAATTATGAAATAAGAGGGTGGTATATGCTTAGTTATATAACAAACTGCCAAAAGTTTTCCAAAAAGATTGTATCATTTTACGCTCCTACCAACAAAGAATTCTGATTGATTTGTTTATGCCCAGATTTGATGTTATCAACCTTTTTAACCATTCTTGTGGGTGTGTAGTAGCATCTTGAGATTTCATATACCACATTCTCATTAACATTCAGTTCAAGCTATGTTCAAATTTCCCTGGTGATTTCTTCTTTGACCCATGATTTATTTAGAAGAATGCTATTTCTCAGTACTTGGACTTATCTGGCTATCTGGTTGTTACAGACTTAATTCCACAGTGGTCAGAGAAAACCCATGTATGATTCGAATATTTTTTATATTTAAGACTTCTTTTACAGTCCCATATGTTCTATCTGGAAGTACCGTGTGCACTTGGGGAGAATGTACCTGCAGCTTTGGGGGGGGGGTACTGCTCCATTCATAGTTAGGTCATGGTGGTTGATAATGTCAGATCTTCAATTTCTTCACTGATTGTTCTTTTTTGCCTAATTCCATGAAGTGCTGAAAGAAGATTGTGAAAATCTCTTACTTGTTTGTAGATTTGTCTTTTTATTACTTTTTGTTTCATGACATTTGAAGCTCAGTTATTGAGGGCACACAAATTTATGACGAATATAACTTCCTGATGAAATGACCTTTAATCATTACAAAATGTTACTTTTTATCTCCAGTAATTCCTGTTGTTAAAATCTACATTATCTAATATTATCTGCTCTCAATAAGCCCCAGTAACAAATTCCGATATTGTTTTAAACTTCTATCTATCTACTCGCAACTTATGCCTTTAAAGTGCATCCATGCAATCAGCATAATAGCCAAATCTTTGGGTTTTAAACCCACTTTGACTTTTTTTTTAAGGGGAATTTTTAAACCTAGAAATTACATTTAGATGTAATACAATTATAAATGTGCTTATATTTAGTTCTTCTGTTTTGTTGGTTTTTTTGACTGTTTTGCTTTTTTGTTGTTCCCTGTTCACCTTTTCCTGCCTCCTTTTGGGCAAATTGTGTTCTTTTAATTTTTTAAATTTACATCCAAGTTAGTTAGCAGATAGTGCAATAATGATTTCAAGAGTAGATTCCAGTGATTCATCCCCTATGTATAACCTCCAATGCTTATGCCAGCAAGCGTCTTCCTTAATGCCCTTGACCCATTTAGCCCATGCTCCCACCCATAACCCCTCCAGCAATCCTGTTTATTCTCTATACTTAAGTCTCTTACGTTTTGTCCCCTTCCTGTTTTTATATTATTTTTGCTTCCTTCCCTTATGTTCATCTGTTTTGTATCTTAAATTCCACATGAGTCAAGTCATATGATATTTGTCTTTCTCTAATTTTCTCACTTTACAGTTATTTAAAGTGGTTGCAGTTTTTTGTTTTGTTTGTGGTTTTTTTTTTTTTTGTTTTTTTTTGTTTTTTTTGAGAGAGAGAGAGAGAGAGAGAGGGCAGGGAAGGGGAAGAGAGAGAGAGGGAGAGATTCTTAGGCAGGCTCTGCCCAGCGCAGTGGAGGCAGGGTGTGACTCTGGGATGGATCTGACAACTGTGAGATTAAGACTTGAGCCAAAATCAAGAGCTGGCATTTTAATGGACTGAGCCACCCAGGCGCCCCTAGTGGCTTCATTCTTAACATAGTACTATACCACTTCAAGAGAAATGTAAGAATATTGCAATAGTAGAGTTCTGTTTACCACTTTCCATGGCTCTATTGTCACTGTATGACATTTGGCACTTCCAAAATCTATGTCCATAAGTTCTGGATTCAAGGAGAAACTCTAATTGCTTATGTGTGGCTATACAAATATAATACGTAGATATCAAAAACTGAATGGTTCAATGTGGTGGTCCATAATGCTCAGTGGTCTGTTATATACATTTGTTCGGGTGATGGGCGGCACTTTCCTTCTAGGTAAGATCCTAGGTTTTCCAAATATGATGATACATGATTATGATTTTTGTCCCATGTCAAAGCAAAATACTGCAGTCTGTTGATACTTGTTTCATAGGACATTTGACTACAGGATGTGTTGGAAGTGAAGCAGAGTAAGACAGTTTTCAGAGCCCCAAGGTCTGTGCCACCTCTTAGCTCTCTTATCCTAACAGTGGAGCAGGGTAAGGGTACCTTGGTGCCTGAGAAATAAATATAACTCAGGAGCAGCTGACAGAATATTGAATTCAGAGGGGTGCTAAAATTATCAGTGCTAGAAACTTCAGTACCTAAAATCTCCTAATAATTTTTCTTTTAAATATAGATTAAAAAATTTTTTTAATGTTTATTTATTTTTGAGAAAGAGCATGAGTGGGGGCAGGGCAGAGAAAGAGGGAGACACAGAATCCAAAGAAGGCTCCAGGCTCTGAGCTGTCAGCACAGAGCCTGAGGGGTGGCTCAAACTCACGAACCTTGAGATCATGACCTGAGTGGAAGTCGGACACTTAACCAACCGCGTCACCCAATGCCCCTTAAATACAGATTTTTAATCCCTAAACCTCCAGATACTGATTCAATGGGTTACAGGTCATAAGCCTAAGTATTTAAAACCTTCTCCATACACTGCATTACAGGTGGTTCATACATGTGACAAAGTTCATATGGATACTTTGCCTTAGCCTAACAGTCATTTTTAAATTCTGAACAGACCTGGGTGTGTCTGAATAATTCTTCATCCTTAAGATTTCAGCCCACGTATCATCTCCTTAGTATCCTTACAGTGGCCATCTAAGGGAATTCTGTCTTTATTCTACCATCTTTTCTCTCTGTTTTTCTCTTCACAACATCGCCCCGTCTTTATTTGTTCTATAGCATTTATACTAACTTATACCTTGTCTTTCTCCTTGCACTGTAAATTCCCTTAACTAGACCACAGTAATTACACAGTACTCAATAATTGTTTATAGGTGCTCAAATAACTGTCCAAATAATGATTCATTCTAAATACAAAATCACAAGTTGACAAGCTCATCTGTTACCACCAAATATCTGAGTTCATAGTATTTTCAGAAAAGCCTAGTCAGATACCATACATACATTATAACCACTTCTCCAAACCAAATCAAACCTAGAGTACACCTAATGATGGATTCAATTCTAGATATAGTCCCAAGACTGATAACCAGAGGAAAGCCAGCTTTGGGGGTTGGAGACCATTTCGAGCTAGGTCGGTCATATGATTGTTTTGTTTATAAGCTTCATTTTGACCAATAAAATTAAATGCATCCAGAAAGTATGGACAGTCAGGAGATACACGACCAAGATGAACTGCATAAAACAGAAACTTCTATCAGAAATCATCCCCTCAAATGGAATCCATTTAGCAGAGATTTACCCAATTCGTGTGTAATAGAACAGGTACCGCGCAAGGCCGAAGGGGCCTCTTGCTGTGAACGCGAATAGGGTGAGATCGGCCTGCTGGGGGAACAGGGGAGTTAGCCAGGGAAGAACCCGGCAGACGCCACACTCAAACTGCAGAAAAGAAAGCCAAACTCCCAAACCGCTCACGTCAGCTACCCCGCAGCGCACTTCTTCCGGGATGCGTGTCCAAACTGCCCAGCGAGCTGCGCTTGCGCACTGATGTTTCTGCGTAAAGGACCAATGAACGGGGGAGTGGGCGGGCCATAGGCCAGAGACTCGGTTTCCGGTTCCGGCCGTCCTTGGTCAGTCCGCTTTTGTGCTACGTGTCGCTGGCGTCTGAGAGTTTGCCGGGCAGGTGAGCATCTATCTCTTGGTGGGCTTGGGGATGAATCCTTTGTGACTAGCGGAGGCGACGGGCGTGGGCGAGCCGTCGGCCCTCTCCGAGAGGCTCTCCGTTCTGGGGGGTCTGGCGCCCCCGGCTGCCCACGAACCTCCTCGCACGGCCTGCTGTGGAAGTAAAGGCCCAGGGCCGTGGCCTCCTGAGGTCCCGAAGGAGTGTGGCTTTGGAAGCCCTTGCTCCTTCAGCGCCTAAAGTCCTGGCCCAGGCTTCGGCTTTCTGGCTGCTCGTCCTGGGCCACCTCGGTGTGCAGGTTTTACTCTGTTAGGGGGCTGCTGGTGTCTTCTGTGCTCTGGTCAGAGATGATGGCCTGCCGCTGGAGTTCCCTTAGGCTTTGGGAGTTTGTGTGTAGTGTCCTGCCTTGGAAGAGTCCTATTTAGCCCTGGCCCTGCCACCACGTCTATAGGATAAAGTGAGAGGGTTGGTCTAGATTCTAGATCGAGAGATCATAGCAAGTGACCGGATCCTTTCCCCTGAAAGTGAACAGTGTTTTACGCATTGTGCCTTTTTTTTTTTTTTCCATGGAGGAAAGTTTTTAGCTTTCATCACGACATCTATAAAGTTTAAGCCCGCTGGATTTGAAGAACAAAGTGAAGTACTAAGGAAACAGGCATTGCTGTGTTTTTGGAGGCACCCAATGTACTTGGCCTAGAATGTTTATAGAATTTTATTCCAGCTGCCCGCGCCGGGTGAGGAAACTGGAGCTTAGGAAGGTTATATTTCCTAGACAGGAATTTGAACCACCACCTGCTCTTCCAATGGTACTCATTCCTTGATGTAACAAAAATTTATTATCATGTGCCTGACCACTGTTTAAAGGGCTGGAGGTAGGGTAAAATGCAAGTAGTAAGCTCTCAAAGCTCTCAAAGCTCTCAAAGCTAAGATTGGGTGACATTTCTATTGGGCAGTAGATTCCTCAGAAGAATCTAGCTGATGAAGTATGTAGCGCTGTTTTCTTAAAAGGTGTGTCCTACCTAAAGGTCTGGAGTTCAGGTAATAGCTTCTGAGAGTCTGGATCTTGGTTTAGTCAATCTTTGTGGTTTTGAAGATTTGATAGATCTGTTCCACACAAAAATACTCTTTTCTGAAAGTGTTATGTGATTGTGGTTTACAACAATCAGATTGTAGTCCACGTTGCCCCTAGGCTAGATTCTTGCAGCGTCACAGTTGGCCTTCACTACACTTGACACTGGTTTCTGAGAGTTTAAAATAAAATATGGAAAATACTTGTTGGATCCCCAAATTGTTGGTTCTGTAGCAGGAACAATGAGAAGACTGCAGAGTGGGAAAGGAATGGATGTGTTAAGTGCTTAACTTGTCATGTTAGGAGCATGTGTCCTGTGTCAGTGATAATCCTGGAGGTGAGACCTGTGCTTGTTTTATAGCCTTTGATCTGATGCCGGAGTTAACGAAAAAATAATGTCCGTTTTGTCTTGGAGTCTGTATTGTTTTGTTTTGTTTTATGAGATGGAATTGACTCGTATCAGACATGAATTCATGACTAGTTTCCTTTATATTTTGATATAACTGATGAAGTGCTGATTTGATGATAACCAATACCAGTGAGCATCTTACTTTTTTGTTTTTTTTAAATAGGCATCATGGATCAGGTAATGCAGTTCGTTGAGCCGAGTCGGCAGTTTGTGAAGGACTCAATTCGGCTGGTCAAAAGGTGCACTAAACCTGATAGAAAAGGTAATAGCTTTAAAATGGGAGAAAAGATTAAATCTTTACATTTGCTAAATCTTTTCTTTGATTGGTATCTTTCTGCTTAATAGCCGTTGCATTATTTTGTCAACATTTTTAGCGATTCATTTTGCTTTATTGTATTTTAATATTGCCATTTTCTAAATTTTGTACACTTTTTTACACTTTACAGATTTTTCCGTTTTATGTATTTTCAAATGGTGAAAGATAATTTATCACAGCCTTGTGTTTCATGTTAGGTTTGCCTTAGTGGTATTTAATGACTTTAGAGTTTTAGGTGTCAGTGTCTTCCACATTTCCACTCCGAAAGATCTTTTGGAGTCCTCCCTTCTCTGTTGCTGCCCCCATTTCCTCCCCCCAAAACAAAACCTTAACATGAAATCAACAGTATAGTTGTTATCGATCTACTAAGTTAAACTTCGTTTATCATGATTCATCTGTAAAAAGGTGCACCAGAAATGGTGTACCTTTATTCATTTGAGTGTTTCCCGAGTTAGCACCTGGGAATATAACAGAATATAATATATATGTAGTGTAATAAATATATACACATATGTAATAGAGACCTGTCCATGTTCTTGTGTAGTGTAGAATCTTTCAGGGAATATAGTCATGAACCAGTAATGGCAATTATAACTCTAATTACTTCTGCGGTAATTACCGTGAAAGACAAATAGAAGTATGGACAGCACATAATAGTAGGACTAACCAAGTCAGGAGGGCACGGGGGCTTCCCTGAGCAAATAACATTAAATGGAGCATTACCATGGTCTGAAACCTGTTTTCAGATTGTGCCCAGCCCAGCTTGATTTCTCAAGCCTTATTCCTGGCTTCATTATGATATCAAAGACGACAGCTCTATTGTTCATTAAAAATCATGTTTTATGTTTTCATAATTAATACTTTTTTTTAAATTAGAGAGAGAGTGCGTGCGCAGGGGAGGGGCAGAGAGAGAGGGGGAGACACAGAATCTGAAGCAGACTCCAGGCTCTGAGCTGTCAAGCACAGAGCCTGATGCAGGGCTCGAAACCATGAACTGTGAGATCGTGACCTGAGCTGAAGTTGGAGGCTTAATCGACTGAGCCACCCAGGCACCCCTATAATAAATCCTTTTAACAGTGTAACAAATTTTGAGATGGATGCTGTATATTTCTGTTATCCATGTTTCTTTTTTCTTTTTCTTTCTTTTTTTTTTTTTTTTTTTTTTTTTGATATTCTGGTCATTTGATAAGAAGTTAGAGTATTTTGCTGCTTGTTGATGGAATCACTAGCATGGGCATACACTTTATTTCTATGTGTCCTTAAATATCAAAGAAGAAAATTAAAAAATTTGTCAAGCAAATATTTATTAATAATGTCATGTTTTGTTTAACTTAAAATGATATGTTCACTCTGGAGAAATGTACACCAGTAAGTTTATTTATATTGCTGCTAATTTTTTCTCCTATATTTGCAATGTCAATGTAAAAAATTATCTAAATTTTGTGTTTTTAAATCCAGAATTCCAGAAGATTGCCATGGCAACAGCAATAGGATTTGCTATAATGGGATTCATTGGCTTTTTTGTGAAATTGATCCATATCCCTATTAATAACATCATTGTGTAAGTAAACTTTTTGAAATAGACAGTATCTAGTATAGAATAAAAACTGAAATCATTTGAGTTGACAGCCTGCGATGTTATTAATACACAGATATGTGCTTTGACTTTTTAATGCTGCTAGAGTCTGCTGCTATTTATTGAGTACCTGATAATTCAGAGTGATTTTATATGTTATACAGTCTTTATTAGCAACTCTGAGATAGGTACAATTTTCTTTTATAAATACAATTTTAAAGGGTCACGAAAGTGAGTTAAAAACAGTTTATGACCAAGCAAGTGACAGAACCAGTATTCAAATTTAAGTCTTCTTTATGCTGTATATTAAGTTGTTGGTTTGTATTTTTTATTTATTTATTTTTTTTATTTATTTTTGGGACAGAGAGAGACAGAGCATGAACAGGGGAGGGGCAGAGAGAGAGGGAGACACAGAATCGGAAACAGGCTCCAGGCTCTGAGCCATCAGCCCAGAGCCCGACGCGGGGCTTGAACTCACGGACCGCGAGATCGTGACCTGGCTGAAGTCGGACGCTTAACCGACTGCGCCACCCAGGCGCCCCAAGTTGTTGGTTTTTAAAGTGTAGAGGAAATGCTCCCCCTGTGAAAGTCACTACAGTGATAGAATTCAGACTCTAGACTCCATCTCTTAGGTTCAAATCCTCTCTTTTGTTACTTAATAGCTGTCATGACCTTGGGCATTTTACTCAGCTTCTCTGTGCCCATTTTATTCCATAAGGCTAATAGCTTTTATTTGGGTTATGGTAAAGATTAATGGCTTAAGTCATGTAAAACCGTAAAAAACAGTTGGGGTAAGACAATGAAATGGAAGTTGTGACTGCCATGAGTCACTGGTACTAATGGAGGGTTTCTTAACCCTTTAGTGTCTTAGGAGAAGAAAGCACTGACAAACTGGGATTACTTTATTCTTTCCTAAATGCTTTTCTTTTCAGATTGATTATAAGTTACGGAGAAACCTAATGGCAGTGAGAAATGAGAGTAGTCAGTTTTAGGCATTTTAGTTTGGTGTAAAGACTTAGTATGAGTTGCAGTACTCATTTGCTCTTTGATGCTTTTGTATTTATTTAATCTCTGAACTTCAGCGCCATTTAGAAGTAGTAATACCTATTGGGCTTATTTTATGGGATGGGGAGGTTTAGACATGTTTTGTAAACTATACATCTTTTAAGTACTAGATGCTGTTGATGTAGATGCTGGTGGAAGTTGTCTTCTAAATGATAAGTGACTAAATATATTGTGAGATGGAGTTCTTAAGTAGGTTATTATAGTTATTAAGCAGAAGTGCCACGAAGAGATACCGTGAGATCAGAGAAAGTTAGGCCTGAAAAGGATCAAGTCTCTCGAATCTCCTCCATCACTGAGAAATCTCTATTCTACTACTAGTGAGCAATACCAGCTCTGGAATTGTGGAATCATGGAGAGAATGGTCAAGTAGAATTAGGAAACCTGAGACTGTCTCTGGGCTGCACTTGAGCTCATTAGTAAACAGAAGGGATAGGATGGAGTTTCTGGGAAGTCACTTCATTTCCATACATACAGCTCAGGGCCTCTTGCTTCCCATTCCAGATAGGTTTAATTGATACAGTTAATTTTTTCAGTTGATAGGGAATTTGTTTTCTGTAAACACCCCTCATTGTTCTTAGTTTTACCCTTTGGGACAACATATAACTTTCTCTCTTTCAGTATATTGTTATATGAGTGCCTCTCACATTTTTTCTCCAGTCTTCACTTAATATATTTTTAACTCTCTTGCCAGGCGTTACTGGCTGCCTTAAGTGATTGATAGGGCCTTTCACATTCAATTATGAGTTCTGAGGCATTCCTGGTATAGATACTTACATCTATCTATGCACACACGTAATGTTAATCTATGTAAGTACGTATACATATATTATGGGGTGTGTGTACGCACTGCAGAACCTAGTTCACTGTACTCTTGTAGCCATGAAAAGCACTGAATAAGTGTTTGTTGAATTAAGTCAACAACTTAAGGTTTATCTTTTTCTAAGGGTCATGATGGTATGAACAATCTCTAACACTTACTGGGCATTTCCTGTGTGCCAGGGACTCTTCCTGCTTTAGTTAACTCCTTTAATCCTCATGACACTTCTGTGAGGTTAGTACTGTTCTTTTCATTTTATGGATGAAGAGACTGTGGCACGGAGAGTAGGTACTTCCTCAGGCTGCTTGGCCGCTAACCGGTAGAGCAGTGTACCATACGCAGGCCGACTGCCTCAGGAGCCTCTATTTCTAATTGTTGAGAGCCCTCTCTCATGCTGGCTCTGTTGAACGTTCCCTATTTTGAGTCCTGTTCCTCACTTTATGCTCCAGTTTGCATTTCATCCATTCTCTTAAAATCCAGCGTTTAGAATTGAATGCCTCTACATATGTCTTCTTGCTGACGGCTAAAATCCTCAGACAGGTTTCTCACAATTAACTGCTACAATAAATTTCCTTTATCCTGGGTTTAAACAGTTGGGGTGGTTTATTTTTAGCCTAAAAATGGAACATTTTCCTTGTTAAATTCCTTTTTCCTGGATGCCCTTAGGGAGGACTTTTGAATTTTTAATCTGTCCAACATTGTTATTTATCCTAGTTTTTTTTTTTTTTTTAAATTTTTTTTTTTAACGTTTATTTATTTTTGAGACAGAGAGAGACAGAGCATGAACGGGGGAGGGTCAGAGAGAGGGAGACACAGAATCTGAAACAGGCTCCGGGCTCTGAGCTTTCAGCACAGGGGCCCGATGCGGGGCTCGAACTCACGGACCGCGAGATCGTGACCTGAGCCGAAGTCGGCGCTCAACTGACTGAGCCACCCAGGCGCTCCTATTTATCCTAGTTTTGTATTACGACAGCTTTTATTTCCTTGTCTAAGTTGTAGCCTAAGGACAGGGCACTCTGTTTAGGACAGGGCAGCCTTAGTGCACCCTTTTCGGATGGAGTTTAGTCGGGTTGTTCTAACAGGGTTTTGAAACAAGTATTAAAAATTCGCTTTCACTTAATTCTTTCCATGGCAAATACACAATATCTTTTATCAATCTTACCAATCAGAGATGGTTCAGCAGCTGGTTACTTAGAAAACTTGTCATCTGGTGACAAAATTGTTTCAAAGTTGAAGGAGTTAGAAATCTACCTTTAGAGAGTTTTTACATTAAAATGAAGGCCAAATAAAGCATTCTGTGAGAAATGCTATCAAAACTTATTCTTCTCATGACATTCTTCAACATCTGTAAAACCCAAAGATCTTTTTTTCCTGCTTGAAAAGAACATAAGTCACTGTTTTAATTATTTTGGGGTGATGGCAAGTGAAATACAACCACAAGCTCCTCTTTCATTAGGCTAAATTATCACTTGTTTTCCTTTATGATAAATGTATGTCCTCTTCTATAAAATTAAAGCAGTCACAAGTAATAGCCATAGTATTATAATTTAAAGGAGTTATGTAGTCATGGATAGTTTAGTTACAGCAATACAGTTTAATAACAAACACTAAAAATACTTGGCATTAAAGTAATATTGAAGAGTATTTCTTTCAGGCATATTACTTTCATCGAGTAGTGCAATTATTTTTCCTTTTTTTAACATTACTAAACAATACTAGGGACGCGCCTGACTGGCTTATCAGTAGAGCATGCCACTCATGATCTCAGGGTCATGAGTTCACGCCCCACGTAGAGTGTGGAGCCTACTTAAAAAAACAAAAAAATGAGTAAACAATACTAAAGTGTGCATCTTAGCATGCAGTTTTAATGTTTATGCTTTTGAAACTTAGAAGTTCTGTAGAAAAGGTGATTTTTGTTTTCATTATGATTAAACCCCTGTTTTTTAGTGATTGTGTGAAGTTATAGTACTTGGAAACTGTTGAACTAGTTTGCATTCTTTATTTTCAACTGATTGTGTATCAAATTGAAAAACTAACCAGCTAACCATCCTGTTATGTAATTCATATTTTTCATCTTGTTCAGAAAGACTTTATGCCAGACTGTTAAACACTTGTCCCCAAAAGAGGATTCTGAGTTTTTAATACAAACCTGTTCAAACGCCACATCATCTCTAAGGACCTTTTTTAGTTACAAGATTTTAAAGTACAGTTTCTTCTCCTTTGTGCTATCTTTGGGTTCTCAGATAACTGGTTTTAGTTCCATAAAATTGTAGCACATTACATTTCAAATAATTGTTGTTATTAAAATGTTCTATACACTTAAATGGACCATTTTTCTTTCTTTTACAGTGGTGGCTGAATACCTTTTTAGAAGAGTTTTTCATCTTGGGGATTGGTGAATAAGTGAGGATTTGAGAAGCTCATGGAGTAAAAATCTGTCTATATGTTTTGTGTTTTTCTTTCTTTTTTTGCCTTCCAAGATGTTTTGTATTTGTAAATTAAAACAATTTCAAAATAAAAACAGGCTTATCTTTTTTCCATCATAGATATTTATCAAATTTGATAGGAGATAATGGGTTCTTTTTTTTTTTTCCTAAAGTTTATTTATTTTTAGGAGAAAGCGCAAACAGTGGAGGGGCAGAGAGGTAGGGAGAGAGAGAATCCCAATCAGGCTCCATATTGTCCTCCCAGAGCCTGAGGCGGGGGTTTATCCCACAACTCTGGGATCATGACCTGAGCTGGTATCAAGAGCCGGACGGACGCTCAACTGACTGAGCCAGTCAGGCGCCCCGGAAATAATGGATTCTTTTCCCTCCCTCCCTTCTTACTTTCCTTCCTTCCATCCTTCATGTTTTGACTTATAGGAGAAATTAAAGTGATGTACCATAATTTCTGAGTGCACCTCTCTCAGATAAACATTTTCCTATCATGGAAGAAGAAACAAAGTAAAGGATAGTAAAGGTAGTGAAAGAATTCGAGGATAGGGTAGGAGTTTTGTCCTTAAGCACTCAGAATATAAGCAGGTAGAGCAATAGAAGTGTAGGTGCTACTTGGAATATTTTCCTGAAAATAATGGTGGAAACTTCAGTGTGAGAGGCCCTCTTCAGACAAACTGGTCACACTGTCATAAACATTGGAGTTCTGAGTTTTGTGAAGGATCCACTGATAATTGAATGTAAGATAAAAAGTGGCCCTATTTTCTTTCCCCTTTAAAACACAATAGTAATAAGCTAGTGAGATAGTTTATTCCCCTTTTAAAAAAGGTTTGTTTGTATGTTTGTTTGCTTTTTAAGATTATTTTGAGAGAGGAGAGAAGAATCCCAAGCCGGTTCGGTGCTGTCAGCATGGAGCCTGAAGTGGGGCCCGCTTTAAAAAAAGTTTTATTAATCTGTTCAGTGTTTAGTTACTGAATTTTATTTCCCAAGTTCTATATGTTCTTAATAAATTGGTTAGTAGCACTGAGAAATGTATAGAATTGTTGAATCATTATATCGTATATCTGAAACGTAACTATGTTAATTATACTTGAACTAAATGTTTTTAATTGATTAGCAGCACATATTTGATAAATGTCCTCTGATTCTTCTTTTGTTTCTTTTTTTTAAGTTTATTTATTTCAAGAGATAGCACGAATGGGGGAACGACAGAGAGAGAGAGAATCCCAAGCAGGCTCAGTGCTGTCAGCACAGAGCCTGAAGCAAGGCTTGAACTCATGAAACCATGAGATCATGACCCGAGCCCAAACCAAGAGTCAGGCGCCTAACCGGCTGAGCCACCCAAGCATCCCATGTCCTCTGATTCTTCTTGAATAAGGTAGGCAGGGGTCTAACTGGTAAGGTTGGGCAATATTCCTCATTTTTGGAATCCATGGTGCAGAGAGCAAGGTCTTTCATAGTGATGGTAACATATTTTCTGCCTATATTTGAAATGCCAATAAGTATTTCAGTTTTGAATGAATTGTCCTCAAGGAAATAAAAATACAGCCTTGGCCATCTATAATCTTAGGGAGTCCATATAGCCACATTTTACAGATACTTCGCTCCTTAAAGACCAAAAGTCTGTGTGTGTATGTGTGTGTGTGTGTGTATGTACGTGCACATGTGTACATGTATATATGCACATGCATATGTGTATATATGTATACATAAACCTGCATATATTTGTACACATACATGTACATGTGCACATAATACATATAAAGTATGGACAAATTCTAAAGCGTAGACTTTCTTTGCTTCTGGCGAATGTGTATATTTTCTTCTAGGATAAGATAATTCTGGACCTTAGTATATTCATTCTTGATATAATTATGAATCCCTATTTATAGTGTGTATTTTGGCTGTTCACTTTTTATTTTGCTGACTTGCTGGTTCTTGACACATGGATAGGTAATGTACTACATACATATGTTTATACATGTAAAATGAAAGCTGACCAGTAATGTGAAAGAACAGAATAACCATACTCAACAATGAATCTTATATAGGAAAAATAAATAGATTTTTCTTATTCACCATGTAAGTATATCTAAGAGCTGGTGCATTTGTGTTTTAAAGGGTGGCTCAGTTGGTTAAGCATCCGACTTCTGCTCAGGTCATGATCTCATGGTTCGTGAATTCTAGCCCCACATTTGGCTCTGCTGACAGCTCAGAGTCTGGAGCCTGTTTCGGATTCTGTGGCTCCCTCTCTTTCTGCCCCTCCCCTGCTCACACTCTGTCTCTCTTTAAAAACTAAATAAACATTTAAAAAAAAATACAAAAATTATGTTCCCTTGGGTCCTCCCCTTAGAGATTGATTCAGTAGGTCTGGCTCAGCCTGAGAATTTGCATTTCTGTCTCCCTGCTGATGGCTGCTGGTACATGGACCACACTTTGAGTGTCAAGTTTTCTACAGTTCTTAGTGGTTTTGGGGTACCTGGGTGGCTCAGTCAGTTGAGGATTCAACTTTGGCTCAGGTCATTATCTCATGGTTTGTGAGTTTGAGCCCCACGCTGGGCTGTCTGCTGTCAGTGCAAAGCCCCCCTTCAGATCCTCTGTCTACCCCCACTTTGCACCTCCCCCACTTGCACTCTCTCTCTCAAAAATAAACATTTAAAAAAATAAAATAAGGTTCTTAATATTTTTTTTTTTTTTTAAAGATTTTATTTTTATTTATTTATTTTTAAGAGAGAGACCGAGTGCAAGTGAGGGAGGGGCAGAGAGAGAGGGAGACACAGAATCCAAAGAAGGCTCCAGGCTCTGAGCTGTCAGCACACAGCCCGATGCAGGGCTCGGCCTCACGAACCATGAGATCATGACCTGAGCCGAAGTCGGGCGCTCAACTGACTGAGCCACCCAGGTGCCCCTAGAGATTTTATTTTTAAGTAATCTTTACACCAACGTGGGGCTTGAGCTTACGACTCTGAGATCAAGTCACATGCTCTACTGACTCAGCCAGCCAGCCAGCGATCCCCCAGAATTTTTAATGGTTTTGTGTTGTTTAAATACTTACAGCAAAATATAAGAATGTCCCTTTTGTAGTTGTTCTGCAATTCTCATGAACCCCTATGCCTTAAAGCAAGTGCTCAGCCACCTGGTCCACTAGACTAACCACAAAAAGTCAACAGAAAAATACACATCAAGGAGGAGACAGAAATAAATAGTCCAGACAGCATGGCAGAGCCTTGATGGAAGGGTAGCAAATAAAGCATGGTTCCTTTTCCAATTGCTTTGTTACTGCTGGAAAGGAGTGTTTTACTCCAGAATCTTTCCTTCTTGGGCTATTTGTCTCATTTTGTTAGGAAGGTTCTACTTGGAAAGGGTGGTATTTGATTTAGCCTGAGTGCTGGAGGCATCACTGTACTTTGTGTTTGAAGGAGTGCCTTATGCCAGAAAGCATTAGAGCTGAATTCTACCTCTGATGGTACACTCTGGTCATAATTTTGTGTGCTAGAGACAGTCTTCTGGGTAGATTTCCTGATGCTTCCGATTTTCTGAGGCTTTTTGTTGTCCCATTTTCTGAGGCTCATTCTACCTCAACCCTTTCGCATTCCATAGCCATGCTTACAGTCATGTGTTCGCTTGTCTCCCACATGATCTTCCAGCCCCTAATCGACCTTGTTGTTTTTGTTTATCTTAGTCAACATTGATTATAGCATTGTTTGTGGGCTTTTGAGAAGGTTCTGAGAATGTCTTGATACCATGACTTAGTAAAGTTCATTGCAAAAGGACATTGGTCGCTTCACTAATTACAAATTAATAAAAATGTATTTGCATTCTCCTCCTACCAAACCTTTGTTGAATTTCTAAAGGAATAGTATCACAAATGTTGACTCACTAGTGGAGGTTGGAACATAGCTTTGTAGGATTGATGATACTTATATAAGGCCTTACAGTTTTCAAACTACTCCTTAGTTGATCTTCATAATAGCCCTATGGCAAGTAACGTAGATATTGTATTCTCCAAAAACATATCCACAGCTTACTCCTCACCCCTCCACTGCCACCACACCATCACACCTGGCTATTTTTCTTTACTGTCTGCCCCACTAAAATAGTGCCAGGAAGGAGACATTTTGTCTGACTAGTTTATTACCAAATCCCAAGTACCTGCCTACAGTAGCCACTCTCCTCGTTACATGAAGGAAACGGAAGTGTTGTATACATTGCCGGTTTAATAATTTCTTGTTTGTAAGGGCAACATAGAACAGGATCATTTCCATCACTGGCCTAGTAGAGGGCACAAAGCAAATCCTCAACTCCTCTGGTCAGAGTAACCCAGTATCAAAATAAATACACACATATGTGTATGTGCGTGTATTGGTTTTTGATTTCGGAATACACACACACATTAGTGTTCTTTATATGCCTGCATCGTGGTCTTGATCTGCGCACTTCTTAGCTTTTCAGCTTGGAACAGTAGTCATTCTGGGCTTTTAACCTGCCGTGCCTTCTTTCCCCTCTCTGCCAATGGCCTATATGGAAAATCATTTCCTTCTCCATCAATGATTTAGTAATCTCTCTTGTATCTCCATATGGCAATGCAATTTATGTTTTTTTCAGATGTGATTACATTTTGTCAGCATCAGTACAATTTATAAGGTACTTTCTGCTGCTTTAAAGGCCACAATAACACACTGGAGGCCACCTCCAGTCTTGACAGAGGACTAGCCAGCCTTGAAAGAAAGCAAATGGGTGTAAAACTGACCAGGGTAGCACTCTCTTTTCTAGAATATTTTCGAGGCCTTGTGAACCAAACCAAACAAAAATCTAGATGGGAGGACCAGAAAAACCAGCCAGTTCTTTCAGCTCTTCTGGTATTCTAAGTGTAATGGCCAGAAAAGGCCCTGCCCCTCCCCGTAGTAAGAAGACTGTTACCCCTTATAGATGTGAAAGGGCTTTGAAAGTTAAACTGTATAGATGTGAAAGAGATTGTGTCATTTCTGTGTGTTTGGGGACGGTCAAGAGGGTAGAACCAAGACACTTGTCACAATAAACTGAACCAGTAACAAAGCAAGATCATTGTCCCCTCAGGGAAGAAGAGTAGTTCGTTGCACCAGCAGTATGTAGGGAGAGTGGTATGTAACATGTCACCTTAGGTAAAGTTTCCTTAACCCTTTTGAACTGCAGTCTCCTGATCTTAAAAATGGGGATGCTAATGCCCAGCTTTCAGTGTTGAGTTACTTTAAGTAAGAAAGTACTACATGTGAGTGAAGTGGGAACGGTGCCCAGAACATAGGTATTTTAACGTTAAATCTTGTTTTTTCTCTGATCCTTCCATCTCCCCAGAGGCAGGGTTCTCTGAAGCTGTATTTAGCTGGCCTTCCTCCAGTTGGTACAGGCTGGAGTTCTGATTCTCTTCATATGGCCATGTGTCTTGTCCCAACAGCTTGCTCAGAGTCATGTTAAAAGAATGTCTCACATCCTCTGTTCCCTAACCCAAAGTACAAAGGCTTGGGGGGAACTTTAGTTGAATTCAGTGAACTGATTCTCTACTATATGCTAAGAACTTGGCTGGGTACTCGTGAGAAAGTGTGCTTCCTTAAGCAAGAAGAAAGTGTTTAACCTCAACTCTGGCTGTGTAAATAGGGTGCAAAAAGTCCTATTGGTAATGATTTGTTCTGACCCCTTCTCTAGGCACCCTAGGGTAGAAAAAGTACAAGCAGTGCTGATAGTAGACAATGGCATGGTTAGCCACTGTAGTCAGTTGTGAAGGAGCTATCTCAAGTCATTTAAAAATGGTGCACTTTGGGGCGCCTGGCTGGCTCATTCAGCAGAGCATGAGACCCTTGATCTCAGGGTCGTGAGTTTGAGCTCCCTGTTGGGTGTAGACATTACTTAAAAATAATAATAAAATAAAAATTGTGCACTTTACCTGTTTAGTCTCTGAAGAAACTGGGGAAGATAATTTCTAAAGTGCTTTTCTGTGATCTGGTTTCCTCAGAGAGGACTCTGAGGTATCTAAAAATGTCCATACCCCACCAAAGCTGGCCTTCAGTTCAAGGGCACTCATTGGGTCTGCAGGGGTTTTTTTCTGATCACCAAGTACGTGTCATTTTTCGACACCAATTCTCCAATTCTATGACACTGAGTGTCCCAACTATGCATTTCAATTCTGACACTGTCTACCTGGGGTTAGGCTCAGATCCCACAAGTAAAGGACTCAGTCCCACAAGACTGCCCTCACTTCAGATGCAAGTTGCGAGTGAGGTCCCCAGAGAACCCACACTACTGCCCAGCTGACTACAAATGTGGGGGTTCTCATGATCTGCCCCCCTCAGATGTGATAATTCACCAGAATGACTCACAACTCTGGAGAGTGGTTTACCAACATCTTTATTATGAAAGATATAATGCAGAAACAGCCATATGGAAGGGATGTATAAGGCAAGGTGTGAGTGGGGAGGCGGATGCAGACCATCCGTGTCCTCTCTGGGTGTGCCACTCTTCTAACACATTGATGTAGTCACCCACAGGAATGCTCTCTGAACCCCATCATGCAGGGGTTTTTATTGAGACTTCATTATGTAGGTATTGTTGATTAAATCATTAGCTGTGGCGATTGGATTCAATTTCCAGCCTCTCTTTTGTCCCAGAGGAACCTTCTAATTGTGCTTGGCTTTTAGTCACCAGCCTCCATCTTGAAGCCACCTGGACGCTTGCCAAGAGTCACCGCATTCGCATAAACTCAAGTGTGATCAAAAGAGCCTCCTTATGAATAAGAACGACACCCCTATCACAGGAAATTCCAAGAGTGTTAGGAGCTCTGTGCCAGGAACCAGGGACAAAGACTAAACATACATTTTTTTTTTTTTATACCACAGGGACCTTAATGAAAAAAAAGTGGGGGAGACTCAAGAGTATATATATGAAAAAAAAAAAAAAAAAAAGAGTGTATATATATGAATGTGTAGTGTGTGAATGTGTATGTATATGTACAAGTGTATTATAAACTGTATATTTAGAGAAATATATGTTTACTCTTCCTAGCATTTATTACACATTAGTCTTTGCCTACTATAGCACTACTTGAGCACCTAAACTTGGGAAAACAATGTTAGAATTTGAAGAAGCATGCAGGATCCTCAAATGTATCCTCCTTTTACAAATGAGGACCCTCCAGTTCTCTCATCATATTTTTGATCAGCTTTCAGAATTCTACTGTAGGCTTTCTTTCTCTATGTATATGTGTACATATGTAAGTATTCACTTATTTAACTTACTAATCTATTTATTATCAGTATGCATCCACTGATTCAGTTTTCCACTGGTGTATCATTCATTTCTGTCAGACTTGTCCTTTTAAAATTATATTAAAGACAAAAGTAATAAATACCAAAAACTCATCACTTGCTAAGTATTTCTTTTTTAGTGTTCTATTCAGTTGTTTCCTTTACCTGACCTAGATTGTCCAAATTAGTTGCTGCACAAATAGGGCTGTTAAGACTATGAAGCTCTGCTACCCATTCTAAATGCTGTCTGCCAACATTATGGGTCTTAATGTTGACATGACCTGACCTAGACTAAACCATTGTGAGAGTCAGCAGTTGTAAAACTATACTTGCAAACTAGACTGAATATCTGAATGTTCTATAGCGAAGATATTTAGAAAAAATATCAGTCAGAGGTAATGTTTAGGGTCAAAAAAAATACACTGGAGTCCATGTACAATATGCGTAAAACAAAAGTTTCAGGTAACAATACTTAGCCTTACTCACCCTGTGCATTTTTTATTTTCTATTCATTGTATCCCATTTTTATTTTTTTTAAAAAGACTTGTACTTATTAGGTAGAGGGGACAGAGGGTTACTGCTTCCTATCTCTAGAGGACTGAGGGGTTAAAGAACACATCATTGACAACTAGCACAGACTGGAGACCTGAGGTTCTTTGAATGTTCAAGACTATGTACACCCTCAGGGCCTTTGCATGACCCAGGGCCTGGTGGGGGAATCTTTGAAAACAGCTGAGGTTAAATTTCTGACAACTTATAGGACAGGGCTTTGGAACAGTTTAACTTTTTATTTTTTAAAGTTTATTTATTTATTTTGAGTGAGAGCATGGGCGCAAGCATGTCTGCATGAGTTGGGGAGGGACAGAGAGGGAGAGAGAGAGAATCCCAAGCAGGCTCCATGCTGTCAGCACGGAGCCCAGCTTGGGGCTCAGTCCCATGAATCATGAGATCATGATCTGAGCCGAAATCAAGAGTCAGACACTTAACCGACTGAACCACCCAGGCGCCCTGGAACAGTTGAATTTTTATTAGTCAAAGAAGAAAATGTGAATTTCTCTTATCCCAGCCTTGTGGTCTAAAACTCATACCGGCTATATTCTGTGGCTATAAACCTTTGCACCTCTCACACACATACATTTTATCAAACTAATAGGGAGCAAGGTTTTTAGTCAAATGGTACAGAGGCTTGTAAATAATAACATCAACCTTTGGCTTCAACCCTTTGACTTGCCAATCCTACTGTCTAGAAGCCTAACTTTTATTTTAGCTGTTTCTTCTGGGAATTACCTTAATCTCAAAATCATACGAATTCTTTCCAGCTTCACCTACTTAGATATACTGTTGATTTTCTGTTAGGACAGATGATGTGTTAGCTTATTACATGCCTGCTGCTTTCTCTTCTCCATCTTCCGAGTATAAACTACTATCTTTAATTGCTCTGACTACCTTTGTGTCTTTAAATAGTATATTTCCACCTCTATTTTTTGTTCTGACAACTGCGGGCAGTCTCTTTAACTCCCTACCTTGACAGTGAGGTTATTTGTGGGCTTGTTTTTTCTCTTTATTTGGCTGCTTCTTTCCATCACCTCTTGGCTCTTGCCATTTGAACTTTTACATTTTCAGACGTGATACCCTTTACTCTTGTCATTGTTTGCTTGGCAAATAGGTCGGTTCTAAAAGTTAAAAAATTAATACAGTGACCTGGGTGGTTCCTTCAGTTAAGCATTCATGAGTTTGAGCCCCATGTCGGGCTCTGTGCTGACAATGTGGAGACTGCTTGGGATTCTCTCTCTCTCCCTCTCTCCCTGCCCCTCCCCTGCTCTCACTCCCCACCCCCCCAATAAATAAACTTTAAAAGTTAAAAAATTAATAAATGATGCTTACATTGTTATGACAAAATAAATATTGCTAACTTCCCAGCCTAGTAACGTATTATGGTTACGTTTCTTTTTTGATCAGCTTTACATATTTTGTGTGTTTATGTTTTTATTTCTAGTTTCCTTAACATTGCCTGCCTTAATCCCTGTGTCTCAAGGAGTATCAAATGTATGGAATTTTCTCTTTTCCTCATGCCTTTCACCTCCCTCTAGAGCCCTCTGTCCTCTCCTGTCCAGAGGAATTATTTTCTTGACCTGATGCACAGCAACATCCTGGCATAATGTTTCCCAGATTCTAAATCTTTCACTTTCTTGATTTGTTCTTTTGTTTTGCTGTAATTTATCATCAATAACTTCCTAAGTAAAATGTGTACGAGATCCAAATGTCTTTTGTCTAATCTCACACTTCATCGATAGTTTTATTGCATATGAAAAACTTGGTTCTAAACAGCTTAAACATTTTTCCTCAGAACTTTGAAGATCTTTATAATTAATTGCTTTTGATAACATAGTGCTGCTGATAAATATATTTCCAGTGTGATTCTGATTCTTTGTTAATGACTTTTGTTATAATTATGACTATTATTATTATTAAAGCTTTTAGGGTCTTTTCTTTACCTTGATAAACTTCATGAAGAATTGCCTAGATGTGATTTATTTCTTGTGCTGAGCATTTACTGGGCCTTTTAAATCTGGAGGCTTATATTCTTCAGTTCTAGAAAATTACCTTTACAAATATTCTTTCCTCTATTTCCTTTCTCTCCTTTCTTTTTCTAGAACTCTAGTTACTCTAATGTACTTTCTCAATTCTCCATGTATTTTTCAATTTCTTACCTTGGGGTTCTATTTTCTGGGAGAGTTTCATCTTCCAACTTTAATTTTTTATTTTAACAATGATTTTTAATTTCTATGAGCTCTGTTTTTGGTTTGGATTTTTTAGTAGTTTCATATTATTGATTCATGAATGCAATAACATCTCAAATCTCTTTGAGAAGATAATGGCTTTTTTGTCTCTCATGCTTAAAACATTTTTGTTTTCCATTCTTACATTATCTTTCCTTCTGGATAATTTTTTTTGTTCATAGTTAAGAATGAGGCACAAAAATAGGATTGAAAGTTCTATGGGCTAATCAGTTACCTGTTTACTCTTAGGTTCATTCCTTATCTTTCCCCCTCTCTGTTCTAGTGGCTGACCCCTTCAAACTAGATTTCCAAACTCTTAGAAACTGGCTTCAGCTCTGGGGAGGCACTGGCTAGAGGAGGAAGAACCCAAATATTTCTCCTTTTCTCTAATTTCTGGGTAACACTTCCTCTGGTGGTTGCATATCTCTTCTGTTTAAGGCTCCTGAACTCTTCTCATGCCAAGGCCTTGGTACCAAGCTTCAGAGAGCACCACCTTTTCCCATCATTCCTCTGGATCTAAGGATGGTCATGGTTTCATGATTTTGCTAATTTGGGGGTTTTCCCACCACCACCTTTGCTTTTTAACTTTTTTAATGACTGTGAATCTAGCTCCCAATATTAAATTTTTTCTCTGTGCTGCATGGAGTATATTCTCTTTTCTTGACTAGATCCTTACTCACATATCTTTGGGGCTTGTAAACTAACAAAATTTACTTTAGAGTGATTTGCAAGTAGCTGACTATTATGGTTGGGGACGTCTACGCACCAAGGTGGGAAACGTTTTTCTGGGGCTAATTAATATTTGGAGTAACATTATTTTATTATTCTTTTGTCTGGGAAATAAACGCTTGTCTGCCATGTTCTCTACGTATAGTGAGAAAGGGGACGAGGACTCTTAATTCCCAACACCATTCTTCGTTTTGTGTGCTTATTAAATTTGTTTTTCTTATATATTATTCAGTATTTCTTTGTATTTATAGTACGAAATATCCATATGAGGTCAATGCACCTGGTGCTGGGACTAGTTCAAATTGTATTTTAGGAAGACCATAGTAAGAGCACTCCAGAGGATGTATTGATTGCAGTAATAATCGTGAGAAAAACTGAAAGCAAGGAAAAGAGTTTGCAGTCTAGTGTTCTAAAAAGTGATGAGATTATCCTGAATTAAGAACACTTTTGGAAGGAAAGGAGAGGAGTAGGAAGTGGATTACAGAGGGGCTGAGGGGGTTAGCATTGACAGGCAGTAGGGCACAGGGGAGGCAGCCTCACCACTTACCAGTTGTATTATTTTGGATAAATCAATCCTCTCACCATGCCTCAATTCCCTCATCTCTAAAGTTGTGAATATTGCATGTAAAGTGCTTGGAAGAGTTCCAGGCACAATAGTGACTAACATTTACTTTTCTTTTTCTTTTTAAAGTTCATTTACTTTGAGAGAGTGAGGGCATGAGTGGGGAAGGGGCTGAGAGAGAGGAAGAGAGAGAATCCCAAGCAGGCTCCATGCTGTAAGCACAGAGCCCAATGAACCATGAGATCATGACCTGAGCCAAAATCAAGAGTTGGATGCTTAACTGAGCCACCCAGGTGCCCCAGTAACTAACATTATTAATATGAGATGCAGGAAAGCAGAAGACTTCAGAGTTAGACTGGTTCAAATCCAGGCTCTGGTTTTTAGTAACCGTAGGGACTCAGGCAAATTTGTGGTTGTTTCCTTATCAGTAAAATAAGGAAGAAATGCCATATGAGGTTGTTATAAATATTGTTTATTATTTTGAGTCTACTTTACATGTTTGGAAGAAAGTATTCAGTAAATAGCCATTCTATTTTAAATTGATGTTAGTTTTATATTCAAATATTATACACCATGTGACTAAACAGTGTAAAAGAATAATAAAACAAATACTTGTGTATTCACTACCCAATTGAAAAAATTAAATCGAACCAGAAGTGTCCTGTGCCCTCCACAATTGTATTTCTCTCTTTTTCTTCCACATAGATAACTATCCTGGATTTTCTCTCATTTTTTGGGTTGTATACTATAGGTATGAGCGCATAAACAATGTATTTTCAGCTTGACAGTGTGGGAGCTTCGTATTAATGGAACCATACTGCCTTTATTCTTCTATGACTTGTCTTCTTCACTCAGAATGCTGTTTTTGAGATTCATACATATTGATACAAAGCTCTAATAGCCATAGTCCATTTATTCTCACTGGTGTGTGCCATTCCATTGTAAAATTATTCCACAATGTATGTACTCATTTTACTGTTGACGGACATTTGAAGTGTTTCTAGTTTTCTCATTTGTTTTTCTTTTCTGTGATGAATCACACTGCTAAGAACATGCTTATGCGTGTCTTCTGGTGTATTTGTGCAAGCATTCCTTTTGGTTGAATACTTAGAGTAAAAAGTACTGTCCGTGCTCCACAAATACCTGTGGAGTGATGGTCCGCGCTCCTGCTCCCATCAGTGCTGGTAGGAGATTTCCTGCTCTGTGTTGGCCGGTGCTCTGTCATGCATATCTTCTGTCTGTGGCGGGGATTTTCATTTATTTTATGGTATCTTTGGGTGAAGACATTCGTAACAGTAACATCTCTGAGGACAGGTTTCCCCCACTACCTGGATTCTTACTCATAGTCTACTTCCATAAGTTGAAGTAGAGTAAAGCAGAATAGCAGTGATCATTTCATAAAAGTTAAAATCCTATTCAGATTTTTTTCTTTTTAGTGAAAAAAAGTACATCTTTCATAAAAGCAAAGTGTCATAAAGTGAACTTTTGGATGGGGAGTGGAAAACGTGTACTTCAACAATTCATTTAACATTTGTACCTTTTGTGTTTGTTTATTGTTGTTATTAATACTGCTGGGTTCTTACAGGATTACCCAGGCTCATCTTTAAATACCTATGCTTTCCATGGGGCACCTGGGTGGCTCAGTCAGTTAGGCATCCGGCCTCCGCTCAGGTCATGATCTTGCGGTCCATGAGTTTGAGCCCCGCGTTGGGCTCTGTGCTGACAGTTTGGAGCCTGGAGCCTGCTTCTGATTCTGTGTCTCCCTCTCTCTCTGTTCTCCCCCCCCCCCCCGAAAAATAAAAGATTAAAACAAAAAAAATAAAAAAATACCATTGCTTTCCAAACTTGGTAGAACCTAAGACTCATCCAGGTATTTGTAAACCATGTGGGTCCTGGGGCTCCACTTTACCTACCAAATCAGAATCTATAGATGGTGGGCCTGGGATTCTACACCTTTTAACGATGCTCATAAATGGTATTAAGTTTGGTAAAGATTGAGAAGCACTGCTCAGTCTACACAGCTCATCTTTCTAGCTGAAGGCCTGAGCTCCCACCTGGAGATCACCAGATTGTTGTATCATGACCTCTGGAGTGGATGAAACGTGTGATTCGGTAGGTATGACTCTCATGTAACTATTCAGTAACATGGGCAGCCACACCTAAATATAAATATTTCTCCTGCAATTATAGCTGTGGTCATCATGCTGACAATGAAATGCTTGGCCCAGGCAACCATGCACAGGGCAGTGAAGGTCAATAAAAATCTTTGAAACCCAGCTCCTTTTTTATGGCAATCCCCAATGCAATATCTACCCAAGACCTTTCCTCTATGTATCAGGAATTAATTCCAAGTGAAAGTCATGCCCTGTTAACTTAAAAAAGAAATCTATTTTACTTTGTATTTCAATCCTCAAAAACCTGATGAGCGAATACACATAAAAATGTTTCTCCCTTGTGAACAATTACATACAAACTGAAGAATCACTCACAGACAAATACAGTCCTGATAAGGTTGCAATTAATAAAATGGGGGTGATTTGGATAGGAGTGGATTTTTAGATAATCAGGAATTTGATTTGGGGCATGTTAGTTTGAGCAACCTATTAAATAGTCAAGTGTTGAGAAGGCAAGCTGGTGTTTCCAGGAGATGCTCAGGCTAGACATATAAACTTGGGAAGCATCAGGGTAGAGATATGTTTTAAGCCTTGAGATGAGATTAGACCATCTAAGGGGTGTGCGTAGCAAGAAAAGAAATAAATCCAGTGATAGAAGTCCTGGGAAGTGCAATGTTAAGAAGACAGAAAAAGAGAAGCCAGTGAGATAGGAAGAAACCTGGGGATTGTGGTGTCGTGGAAGCTATGTAAGGAAATGCTTCCAGGAGTAAGTGACTCACTGAGTCAGATGCTGCCGAGAGTTTATGTAAGCTGAAGATTGAGAGTTAACAATGTAGAGAGTATTTGTACTGATGGAGAGAGCTTACCTAGAGAGAGACTACTGAGCAACGTAAAAAGTATTTGTGACCTTGGTAAGAGTAGTAGAATGTTGGGGCAAAGGCCCGACTAGAGTGGGTTCCAAAGACTATGAGGGGCTAGGGATATGAGCAAAGAACTACAGACAACTCTTTTGAGGTTTCTGTAAAGGGTGCTAGTTGAAAGGGGTGGTGGGGTCAAAAGACGGTTTCTTTTTAAGATGAGACAAATAGCAATGTATTTTTATAGAGATAGGAATGGCCCAGGGGAGAAAGGAAAAATTTATAATGCAGGAGTGAGAGGAGACAGATCTACTCCCCCAGCAGTGGGAATGGCTTGTTCTTGCTAATAAAAGGAAAAAGTATATGGGTATAGAACAGAAATTTTTCCGAGTGAAGAAATGAAGGAAAAAAATAGTTAAGTGGGTTGAGGGTACATGTCAGAGAGTGATATAATGATGTGTCATGGTATTTAAACTGGGTAAGAATTAGAAGACGAGCTGCGTGAGTGGTAATGGCTTGTGCATTCCAATGGGCTGAAGGTACTACAGGGAGTGAGCTAGAAAGACAGGACTTTGTGGTTGAAGGACAGTTCTAGGATTCAAATGATGGAGAAGTTGTAGTTGCTGGTAATGACTACTTATAACACTTGGAAGGACCATGGGAATCATCAGCAACTGATAGAATGAAAATCCAGATCCTTGGAGGTAAAGACGTCAAGAAACTGGAAAGTAAAAGTATTGAGAAGATTACCTTTGTGGATTTTAAGATCACCAAGAATTATAACAGAAGTAGGGATGGAAAGAGTGACAGCAAGCTAGGAATGAGAGTCTTCCCAGAATGGGGTGGGAGAGAGGACTGACTCAACAGTTTGTAGATGACACTGTTAAGAAGGGCAGTGGGTGGTACTGATTGATGTTGTGAGGTTGAAAGCTGGAGAGTGAAGTTTAGAGAAGATGACAGATCAATCTCAAAGCTGCACTGAGGAGCAAGGAGGATACCTCTCCCGTCTCCAGTCTTGGTGTTAGGAGTGGGAATGGGAAAGGAAAGATTCTCCTTGACAGAGCTACAGGCTAAGCCGTTCTGGAACAGCTTAAGGAGTAAAAGAAATATCCTAATATAGGAAATCACTGGGAATTGACTGGTAACTAGCCATGCATTCCAGATGGCAGAATGGAAGAATTTCAGAATTAAGGAAGGGTTGAATTGAGTGATGGATGGGATCAGAAAAAGGGAAATCCAGAACCTTACAGGAATTAGGCAGCCGTTTTCAAGGAATGATTGGGCAGTTACCCTGAAGTAACTAAGGATAAAGGGAAGAGTGATTGTTTGCCCTTATTTCTTAGAGTGACAGCAAAGCAATTCTAGACTCGGGAGATAGGAAGGGGGCGGAATTTGGAGACCCTCTTCCTACATTTCTAGTGGTGCCTGAGCAGAGATTTGCTCCAACTTCAGTGTGTAATGAACCACTTGAGGATCTTGCTAAAATGCAGATTCTGATTCAGGAAATGAGGGATGAGGACTGGGGTTTTGCATTTCTCAGAGGTTCCTTCACAGACACTGGTGCTACTTTGAGGAACAAGGGTAGAGGATGGAGAAGAAGCAGACTTACCAGGAGCCCATTGACTCCTGCAGTGGAGGCATTCATTAGAGTATTTATAATAAAACATGTATGGTTATTTGTGTATATCTTGGGGGGGATGAGAAATATTTCACTGAGGTTGTGTTGAAGATGAACCTTTTAAGATGCATTGGATTTTGGAATGCTGAGACTACAGGTGTGCTAGGTATCTTCTTAATGGATTTACAAATATTTTGATCCTCCAAGTTTCCTGGATTTAACACATTGCTTCAAGGGAAGTATTATAACAGGATAATATATAGAAACATTCACTACTATGTTTTTTATATCTAGTCACTTCAGTTACTTTTCCCCTAGTCAGTCAGAGGCCATACATTGCTTATAGAAGCAATTAGCAGGAAGGGAATACACAGAGATATACAAGCTCAAAGTTAAAGATTTAAAAATTAAAAAAAAGAATGTATATATAATATATATTATATATTTTTAAAAACAGGCTTTTTGAGATACATACGTATTCATATATATATATATATATATACATATATATATATATATACACATACATACATACATACATACATACACAACACGTATAAACGAAGAATAGGTTTTTTGAAAATCAAAGGTAAATCTTGAGGAAAGGCAGGCACAGAGTTGTGACATAAAAACAGAACCAGAAAGAATGTAAGAATGTGGAGGAAGAAGGAAATTACTATACATCTATCTGCACCTGGGCTTGAGTTTGGAAAGCAAGAGATGAGTCCTCAAGGAGTTGTGTTGGAAGCAGAGAAGGAGGAGATCGGACCTGGTAGGAGGAAGTCTTATTCTAAGACTCCCTATCGGACAGGCCACCACATCTTGGCTCACATCCGGGGACCACCTAGGGAGAGCTTAGCCAATATCCGCAGATCATTGCTTTTGGAGGGAACAGCACAAACTGTTCTAGAAGAAAAGCTACATAGCTCTTTGCCCCCTCCTGTGGGTTGTATGCTTTCATTTAGTAAATATAGTTTTCTATTAAAGGAAATATATTTCATCTTTTCATGATTTGGTCGAAGGTGGAATTATTTGAGTTTGAGCTTCAAGAATTCGTGTGTGTGTGTGTGTGTGTGTGTGTGTGTGTGTGCACGCGCGTGCGTGCAAGCACATTGTATAGCTGCTAGACTCTTGATTAATAATTAAGATAAGGAGTTGGTTGTGTGTAACCAGAGAAGAAAGAAGTCCAATGATAGAGCCCTGGGGAGCTGCAGTGATACGAAGTCAAATCAGTCAGTGCTATTACAATACATAGATAAAGGCAAGAAAATTTAGGTAATATTTCATTTTTTTCTAGTTATTTAGTATAATATGGATATAGCTCATATAGCTACTATTCAAACCAGCAGAATGTCAATGTTCTATTGGACTAATGGTTAAATTTTTCCGTAGTAATGAAAATTGTATATCCTTTGAAACCCATCACTTAAGAGCCGTCTGAATTTCACCTATCTAATGTCTCACAATACAATATTTTTATATTTATCTTAAATTAATTTTAAATCTGTATTTACAGTTTCATTTCTTCCTCTCCATAATGTTTGTAGATGAAGACTTTTTTTTTTTTTTTTTTTTTTCTGAAAGAGAGAGAGAGAGTGCGAGCAGGAGAGGGGCAGAGGCAGAGGGAGAGGGGGAGACAGAATCCTAAGCAGGCTCCACACCCAGCCTGGAGCCCAACATGGGACCCGATCTCACAACTGATGGTGAGATCATGGCCCGAGCTGAAATCAAGAGTTGGCAGCTTAACCGACTGAGCCACCAAGGTACTCTGCAGATGCAGACATTTATTGCAGCATTCAATTTATTTGCTATTTACTTAACAACCAGGTTCACTTGATGTGGCTTTTCCTAGATAAAAAGGAAATCGAGTGTCAATAGTTTTCTTTCACCAATAGGATACAATTATCCTATTGTATCCTAGGTGATGATTTAATAAAAATGTCAGAAGAACTGTGTTTGAAGAACTATATTAAGATTAAAAGTTTTACTCAGAGTTCATACAGAAGGTAGGGATGTCATTAACGTGCTTAACAATGAGCAGCTACCCTATTTTCTCCTTCTTTCTTTTATTTCATGCTTAAGCAATCATCAATATAAATGATATGGATGATAAATATACTTTATTTCTGCAAGATCAAATAAAAAATGTTCAGGTTAGAGAAAGCTTGCTTGCTTTCTTTCTTTCTTTCTTTCTTTCTTTCTTTCTTTCAGAAACTTTGCAAAAATACATCAGTCACCAAGAATAAAGCTGAGACACGCTTTATATTGGGCATGAGCCTCTGCCAAGTTGTTCTCGTCCAAAATCCTGACATCTTTTGGACAGTTCTGCTGAAATGCATGGGAATGACTTTATTGCCCTGATATGGACATCCATAATATCAAAATTATTATGCTATAATATTAAATGTGTTATTTCACATTTGTAATAAAATGGGCTAACAATTTAGAATTCATTTCTCTAAAACTTACAGTCAGAATTATGGATTGTCAAAAGCATGAAAGTTACAGGCTTCATGGTGATTATTGCTGAAGCCTTTGTTTGGCATCAGTTCTGGAGTGGAATCATTTGTTTTATTTTTAAATGCTAGATTTCACTGAAGAATTGAAATCATTTGAATGTGAGAAAAACTCTGGGTAGTTTCCTGGGCCAGAAATCTATAAGTATAATTTTTCTATTTCTTAAAAATTCCACTGTTTAAAACAGAGGTGGTACACAAATAGTAAAGCTAACCTCCAATTCTGCAAATCTTTCAGAAACCAGTTGGCAAAATCAAAATAGCTAACTGCTTACCTTTTAACCCAAGAAAAGACCTGTCTCCAAATATCAATGTTTCTGAGTTTTAGAAGCAGTTTTTTTAAATTTTCAAAATTGCTTGATTAAATTAAAATTGGTTTCTCTTAGTCATGTCACCTTAAAGACAGTGTATTACTTTCTAGAATCTTTCCCTTAAAAACTGTAATTTAAAAATAAGTGTCAAATTCTCTTTCATTGTCTCAATAGAATGTTTAATTACGGGTTATTAGCAAACTATCTCAATTATTGACTTTTTTTAAATATATATAATTTATTGTCAAGCTAGCTATAACATACAGAGTATACAATATGCTCTTGGCTTTGGGAATAGATTCCCATGATTCATCACTTACATACAACACCCAGTGCTCATCCCAATAAGTGCCCTTGACAGTTATATGATAAAGCATTCCAAAATTTGGTGGCCTAAACAGCAGCAACTTATTTTTCACAGTTTCATGGGTTGGCTGGGGCTCACTTGGACAGTTCTCCTATGGAGTTATTTAAGGTCTCTTATGCATATTTATTCAGCTGAAAGCTTGGTGGGGGGTTGAATATCCAAGGTGACAGCTCATTCTACAGGGCTTCTCTTCATGTATTCTCATTCAGTACTTTAGTCCGGACTTCCTAGTATCCAGAGGACTGAGCTCCAAGATAAGAGAATAGAAGTTGTGATCCTTTGAAGGCATAGGATTGGAAGTCCCGGAACATCATTTCCAATGATTTCTATTGGACAAGGCAAGTCAAAGGACCAGCCCAAATTCAAGGGAAGGAAAATAATTTCCATCTGTTGATAGGATAAGAGGCATACATGTACAGGAACAGAAAGAATGGATGGCTGCTTTCATTAACACTATCCTTTACCTTCTAGTGGTAATAGTTAATTATCTCTCAGTTGTCCAATATTTATTGCGTCCTGGGAAACAAGATGGAGATACATTCCATAAGTTGACATGATTCCTATCTTTGAGATAATTACAGTATCGTAGAGAAGATTGGCAATTAAACAAACATGCAGGACAGCACTTGTGTTTCTGGCAATTTGACAGATTCAATAACACAGACAAAATATAAATGCAGAATAAATTTTAATAACTTTTAATGCATTACTAGGAAATATCGAGTGACATACAGAGGACATTCATTTAAAGCATGTTAAGTGTAAAACGTGATGGTACAGTGTTTATGAAGACATCAAGAGAGGATATGCATTTTAAATGCTAGCAACTGGGGTTTGGATATGTACAGACATAGAAAATGTAGAAAATGGGAGCCCTTATTACTGTGTAATGGGTCCAGAAATGGGTCTTTCATGTAACAGGTCAAAAATTTCTAGGTGAACAGTCCAGTGAAATATGGAAACTGAACCTGAGCAACCTGTGAGCATGGAGCCAATAATTTGTTGAGTAGAGAAAACCAAAGCTGGAGGATTAACACAAAACTGATTGTATACGTAAAATCCTTGGAGCACCAGGCAGAAATTAATACAAAATCTTCTCTGTAAGAACGTCTTAAATATATAGGGCACAGAGTGCTTATAGAAGAAACAGTTTCCAAACAAATTGAAATCACAATAAAAAAGGTTAGATGCCATAGATGGTAGTTCCTAAGGCTACTCACCAACATTTCTGGGTTTTCCACATTTAGATATTCAGTATTAATGCATTTCCTTTCCCTTAGAACGTCATGTGGCATGCTTTGGCCAATGGAATATGAGTGTAAATTACATGGTCATTTCTTACTGGAAGCATTTAAGTGTTTGAGTGCTATTCTTTATAATTTTCTTTTTCTGCCATGATGATTAATTGTGGTAGCATATCATGATAATGAAGATACAATTATGAGCCCTCATAAAGGAGACAATGCTTTAGAGGGTAATTTGAACCAGCAGCACAATAGATATGAGTTTTTAAAACAAATTTGGAAGTTATTAGTTTCCATGACATAACTTAGCACATCATAATAAACCACACAGGAAATTATCCATTGTATAGGAGTGTTAATAAGCAATCCAAAACACATTACTTAAGGTCAAATAAAAGAATCTGACTGAGTCAACTAACTGTGATATTATTTTATTATAAATACAAATTATTTTTAAATAATCATACATGCAAAAGAAGGAATAGACATTATAATCAATAAAAAGACCAAAAAATTTTGAAAAATGGTAAATAGAATTTCTAAAAATGCAAAAATATAGTCACTTAAATTGAAAACTCAGATTCAAACAAAATCACCAGGCATGTCTACGAACAGGATCAAATGACCAATGACCAAGAGTAGTGAGAGACGGTAAAAATAAAACCACACGTGATTCAGACATTGACCTTATCAAATACTTTATAATAACTATGGTTAACTTCCTGTCAGTGTGGCGTGATGGACATTTTTCAAGATAGCTAAAAGTACTCCAGACAGGAGTTAGTGAAAACCCCGCGTACAAGAAGCAGAAATGTGAGTTGGAATGACCATCAGCCAACACCAAGGTCAGCCTCCACTGCATACCAACAGTGTGGAAGGAGGCAGCGTGAAGTGGTGTGCACTAAGTCACGTAAGTGTTGTACTTAACCAAACTGGAATCATCAACATGGCCTATAATGATTCCAATAATGAGCTACATGAAGATCGTGGTGAAGAAGAGCGCTCATGATGGCATTTCAACACCCACCAAAGGGTCTTCTTCTGAAACGGAATTAAACATCAAGACTCACAAGAATACCATAGGCCAGTCTTGGCAACATAATCACATGGGAAGATACAGAGCAAGAAACACAGCATGCCAGCAATGTGGGAGCAGGTATATTTCTTCTGTGGTATTCCTTGCAGTAGTCCAAAAATCACCTGGCAAATATATTTTTGTTTTCAGGTGCAAAGGGATGAGACACTCATGGTTGAGATGGGTGAGTCCCTAGCTTGAAAGCATCATGATGCACAGGAATCAAAATCTCTCATAATGTTTGCAAAGATATGCTTGTATGGTGCCTGCAAGAGAGATACCCAATTATAAGAGTCATTACACTCAGGGAAGCCCAAATATATGGCTTCGTAGGTATTTATAATTCTCCTAGTTCAGATGCACTTTTACAACTAAGTTTTACCATAAGCAGTGTTGCCTAGGAATGAGTTGATACTCTACTTTTATCATGTCTCCAGGAAATCAGATCTAGAAATTTTACTGAAGGTCAAATTTTTATGCAGAAAGGGGAAGTACGTATTAAACTTTGTTACCTCGTAATTCTCAACTATTTGCTATCCCTGGGCCACAAGAAGGGAGTAAGGTTGACTCAAAACTAGATTATTGATTAAAAACTCCAGAATTCAATGAAATCCAAAATAATATTAACAGTAAAACTTAATATATGCAACCCAAAACTGAAGCTACAACTTTTAACTGAAATATAGATGCTTAAATTCCTTAAATGTGGATACATAAATTCCTTTACCAGTAAGCTGAAGACGACATTGCTTTCCAAAAGTTGAATTTCTATGACCAACTAGGGAATAGGAGGATGTTTTAATGTTAGAAAATGAATGAATATAATTTGTTAAATAGGTCAAAAGAGAACAATGTATATAAATTTTTCATATTCAGTACTCATTCTTAAAAAAAGATAAGTAAAAAATTATCACAGTAAAGACTATATATCTTATGAAATAATATATTTTTTAAAAGTTTATTTGTTTTGAGAGAGAGAGAGAGAGAGAGAGAGAGAGAGCGCATGGGTAGGGGAGAAGCAGAGAGAGGGAGACAGAGAATCCCAAGCAGCCTCCATGCTGTCAGCACAGGGCTCAGTGTCACAAACCCATGAGATCATGACCTGAGTTGAGATCAAGAGTCAGACGCTTACCTGACAGAGCCACCCAGGTGCACCAAGAATTTTTTTAATACTGAAAAACATTATGACATTTTCAACAAGGTCAAGTCAAAACAGTCTTCATTTCCCTGATTCTTTTATAATTATTGCAGAATTTCTAGAATTAAATAAATTAAAAAATAGAAATATGAGTTACAATTATTCCAAAAAAGAAGAGATAAATAATATTATTTGGTTCATATCCAACTGGCAATCAAAAGAGAATCAAGTGCATCAATCTAGGGGCGCCTGGGTGGCGCAGTCGGTTAAGCGTCCGACTTCAGCCAGGTCACAATCTCGCCGTCCGTGAGTTCGAGCCCCGCGTCAGGCTCTGGGCTGATGGCTCAGAGCCTGGAGCCTGTTTCCGATTCTGTGTCTCCCTCTCTCTGCCCCTCCCCCGTTCATGCTCTGTCTCTCTCTGTCCGAAAAATAATAAACGTTGAAAAAAAAAATTAAAAAACAAAAAACAAAAAAAAAAAAAAAACAAAAGAGAATCAAGTGAAAAACAATACAAATCAGGGAAATTAGTAAATTTACAAGGGTAAACTATCTAAAAATTAGCAACATCAATAGTTTTCCTATGTAGGAGATAACCAATTAGAAAATACCAAACAAAGCAAGAACTCATTTACAATGGGAATAAAAATATAGAATACTATATAAGTCAGAGAACAATAACTTATACAAAAATGGTACCTCTGGCTGGACCACTGAAAGTTTACCTGTCACAATTACAGGGCAAATGAGTTCTGACAGTTTTCCTCAATAGCTTTAAATTGGTCTAAATTCCTTCCTTTAATAGTTTTGACATCTTCTAAAGCCTTAGAGCTTTTTGTAGGATCTTCAATATGCATCTAGGAGACAACAGAAAGAGAATGGAAGATTATAGATTACTTTCATCCACATTCTGCTGATCAGAATCCAGTCTCATCATCCCACCTTACATCAAGGGAAGCTGGGAAATGTAGTCTTCCTCTGTAACCAGGAAGAAGAGGAAAAATATAGATATTAATGAGCACCAGTATTCTTTGCCACAAATATTTAATAAGAATCTAAGAAATGTGTGGGCCAGTTCAGAAGAAAACTAAGAATCTGAACATACGTAGACTAAAGAAGGGTTAAGTAATGGGAAGTGCCATTATTTTGAAGGAGAAGACCTAATATTATAAAGACTTTGTATTTCCTTACTAACACAAAGTTTTAATAAAACTTTCAATTTCATTGAAAATATCAATGAAAAATTGTCTGAAAATTAAAAAAATAAATTATCCTAAAGTTCACTTATAAAAATAAAATATAAAAATAAATATAAGGTATAAAAATAATATAAATAATAAAATATATAATAAATAAATAAAATAATATAAATAATAAAAAATATAAAATATAAAGTATAAAAATAAAGTTCACTTATAAAAAAAGATAAGCAGAGATATTTTTAAAAAGAAAGAATAAGAGCATATTTCACCTTTGGGGGCAAAAAACATATAAAGGGTAAACATAATTAAACATGATGTGGTTTCCTAGACACTTACAATGCATGAATAGGATTAGTAGAACTACATGTATGACATGGAAACTGATCCTAATACTAGATGACAAATACAGCATAACAAATATTAAGAAAAGGACTATTTATTGAGTAATTATTTTATGATAATTGTTTGAAAAAGTATGTTTTTTTCTCACCACATACATAAACACAAAACCAGGTATCTTAAAGCAGATGTAAACAACTGAAAACCCAAAGTCCAAATCTATCCCATCTCCTGATTTTGTAAGTAAGCTTTTATTGGTTAATGGTCATGCCCATTTGTTTATATAATGCCAATGGCTGCTTTTCCGGTCAGAATTGTCACAGACACCCTGTGGCTTACAAAGACTAAAATAATTACTATCTAGTCCCTTATGGAAAATGGTTTGCTGAATCCTGAACTGAAACAATGAAAATAATTGAAAGAAAATGTAGGGGAACGTTTATTTGATTTGGAATAGGAGTTTCTTAGTGTAACAGCTAAGTAAGACACCACAAAATGCAGTGTGGTGTATATTGGAAATATTAATTTATCCGACAAGTAAACAATGGTCTCAGTCAAAGGAAAAACTGAGAAACATGTTTGCAAAGATGGTTACAGTAATTTCTCTCATGCTATACTCATGCCTCCATGACTTTGCTGTACCTCCCATCAAAAGGGGGAATCTATTTCTCCTCCCCTTGAATCTGGGCAGCTCTATGACCATCTGAACAAGGAAATGTGGCGAAGTATGTTTTGTCACTTCTGAACCAGATCCTCAAGCAGCTGTGTGACTTCCACTCCAGCAGTGGAATACCTGGAACATTCTCCCTTATACACAAGCCCCGTCCAGCTCCTTAAGACACCTCATAGAAAGAGAAGTCCAACTGTCTCAGACATTCTGCCATTTTTGCTGAGGCCCTTTTGTGAGTGAGGTTTTCTGGGACCAGTCAGCTCCCAGCTGACCCTCAACTGACTACAAAGGACGAATAAGCCCAGCCCTACCTGGGTACACTCATGCCCAAATTACTAATCTATAGGGCTGGGAGGAAATAAATAATGTTGTTTCAGTCCCTAAATGTTGGGGATGATTTACTTACAGATAACTGACACAACAGAGTTGTGGTGCACATGACAAGCAAAGGATCAGTCTTCTTCGCAAAGAATATTAACACATCGATAAGTAGGTTCTTTTTTCCTTTGGTAGTTGCTTCGGATTCTCACCTAGCATTTTCAGTTTGGGTCTAGATGATAGGCCCTCAAATTGCTTATCTTTCTTCCATCTTCTTAATTAGTGATAATGGTGGTTGTTGGGGCAGTCTTTCTTCATTAAATTCAGTTTTGGCATGTAGAGACTTTGTTGGTTACGGTTTCCCATTCTGTTACTGAATGTTTTCCTCTAGCGCGTACTTTTGCTTGTTACACAGAAGTATAATACAGTAAAGTGCATGCACCTTAAGAGTACAGTTTGGTGAATTTGTACACACCCATTCATCCATGTAAACACCACATAGATCAACATGTAGAACTTTTCCTGCATAGCACCTCCTTTTTTCAGAAACAGCTTTTCCTTTACATGCTGAGTATATAGATCATGCCTGCTTTTTGGTGTTGCACAATTTCTCATATGATCTGCACTGTGTGTATGTGTGATTCTGTGTATTTTCTTTGTAATCATCTGTGTTAATCTGGGTTCTCCAGAGAAACAGAAGCAATAATAGATATGTATTGTAATATGTGTATCTCCACTTTCACCTCCACTTACATATGTATGTATGTATGTATGTATGTATCCATCTATCCATCCATCCATCCAGAGAAGGAGAGAGAGAGAGATTTCCTATAAATAATTGGCTTACCTACTGATTATGGAGGCTGAGAATCCCAAGCTGAGCCCTGGAGAGCTGATGGTATAGTATACCAGTCCTAGTCCAAAGGTCTGAGAGCCAGGAGAGACTATGGTATAAATTTCAATCTGAGTATGAGTCTCAGGGAGAAAAGGACAGATGTCTGAGCTCAAAGACAGGTAGGTAGAAAGAGAATTTGTTCTTCCTCAGTTTTCTATTCAGGCCTTTCTATTCAGTTTTCTATTCAGTGGATTGGATGAGACCCAGCTAGGGTAGGAGGCCAGGAGGGCACATCTGGCTTTACTTAAGTCTGTCAATTCAAATGTTAATCTCATCCAGTAACTCACAGGCACAATCGGAAATAAGTTTAACCGAATATCTGGATACTCTGTAGCCCAGAGCAGAGTAGGTTGAGTGTGGGACATGCACACCCAAACATCAGACCACAAACAACACTGTCAAGGAATTAATGGAGGCAAGTCACTGAGAGAGTTGGTGGAAATCTGGCCAGGGAGCTGTAAGAAGATATACCTTTTCCTGATACGACCCAAGCTTCTTAAATGTATTGGAATATCTGTATTTGGATAGAGGATGAAACCACATAGTATAATTCTGGCCATATTATTAAAACAGTAGCCCGGAAGCATACAAATGAAATGATTGGGTCATGATTTGGGGCACAGACACTGGAAAACCAATTTAAGATTGGGAAAATTTTCTAGAATAAATATCAAGTGTATCCCTTATGTAAGTCGTAGTACCTTAGATTAATTATATTTTGTATTGACCACATTGTGTTATTAAAACTATATTTATGGTTATTTCACAGAATCTCTCTTATAAATTTTTCTCACTTTGAATGCAGCTGTACGTCTTTAGACAAAATAGCTCGTATTTATATATTTTTTTCATCTTAACTGAATTGCTCTGGCATTGTTGTGGAAAAATATTGATTTTGGGGTCTTATTAACTGTCTATTATTGTTTATTAGGTAATGCTCCATCATCTTTGCCTTGGTTGATAAATATCTGTTCTCCTGCCTGTTCGTGTGATTTACTTCTCTCTCTCAGTGAAGCTGGCAGTACGTAATTAGTATTTTATATAATGACTTTCCTTTCTAGAATTCAGGGGAGTTTCACTTGGTGCCAGTGAAATTCTGACTTATTTTTTGCTACTATTTTCTGAAGGAATGGGTAATTTGAAGACTGTAAATCTTATATCCAGTGCCCTTTGAATGACCTTGAAGGTCTTTCGTATTCCCTGATCCCACTGATGGCGTTACAGCTTGTGCAGACCACAGAAACAGCCCGGTTGAGGTGCCCACTGATTAGAGCTCAGCGGACAGTGCCTCGGGACCTTGGCACCAAGCCATTATCAGCCAGGAAGCAGGGGACACTTTTCTAATCCATCAACCCAGAAAGGCCACCCTGTGTGCTTTTAAGAGTGGCATAATCTGGCTTCACTGTTTTAAGTTAGGGTTTTTTTTTTTTTTTTTTCCAACCAGTAACTTATATGACATGATAATAAAAACATGGAGTTTAGGGGGGCCTGGGTGTCTCAGTTGGTTAAGCATACAACTTCTTGGCTTCACCTCAGGTCATGATCTCCTGGTTTTGTGACTTCAAACCCTGCATCAGGCTCTGCCCTGGCAGCATGGAGCCTGCTTGGGATTCTCTCTCTCTCTCCCTGCCCTCCTCCCCCCCCCCCCCACCCCCTGCTCCCCCACCCCGGTACTGTCTCCATCTCTCTCGAAATAAATAAAAATAAAGAAATAAACTTAAAAAAACTGTGTAAATACATAAACTTTATAAATAAATAAACAAACAAACAAACAAACTTAAAACACACACACACACACACACACACACACACACACACACACACACACACACACAGAGTTTAGAAGGAAAAACATGCATGTTTGAATTTTGGTTTTATCATTTACCACCACTTTTGTCCCCAGCTGGACTCCAGACTTTACTGCTCACCTGCTTGTACCCAACAGCCTTGGTCCAGCATTTTTGCTTAAACTCCTTTCCAGTTTCTCTCTTAACTCAGGCAAAAGATATGAGGGGTGTAGCATCCATGGTGGGAACTGAAAGTACTCCTCAAGCAGTAACAGTAGCCTGGATGAAGAACTCTGGGAGCCCAGACCACCCAGACCAGCTTGACCTTAACTCCTGACTCTCACCTGTACAGATGACCCACAGAGTGACCAACAGTTACCTCATTATAATACTAAATCCCTGCCCAAGGAAGAGCACAGGCCTCATTTACATAATATACAGTGTATGTGTAGGCACGTTTCCTTAAGGCACATGTGGGACCTTATGCCAGCCTCTACTTATGATGACAAGGCTCCCCTCTCTAAATATCCATCCTAACCCTAAATAAGAGGAACCCAGCCACCTCTGCTCAGGGAGTCACAGCTTTGGAAGTTATTCCCCATGATCTCCTTATTTACTGCAAATAAAGTTCACTTTATTTTTACTTTTATTTTACTTTTACTTGTATTTTATTTTTACTGTGTGTGACAACTCCATCTTGTGTGGTTTCAATCTGTGACTCACTAAGGGACAAACTGACAGGTTACAATTTGATTTTTGTTAAGTTAGGAAACCTCTGTGAATCAATGTTTTCACACAATTTTTTTTTTCTTTTTGAAATAACACACTTTTGGGGAGCCTGGGTGGCTCAGTCAGTTAAGCGTCTGACTTTGGCTTAGGTCGTAATCTTCCGGTTCACCAGTTCGAGCCCCGAGTTGGGCTCTGTGCTGACAGCTCAGAGCCTGGATCTTGCTTTGGATTCTGTGTCACCCTCTCTCTGCCCCTCCCCACTCACAATCTGTCTCTCTCTCTCTCAAAAATAAATAAACATTGGGGCGCCTGGGTGGCGCAGTCGGTTAAGCGTCCGACTTCAGCCAGGTCACTATCTCACGGTCCGTGAGTTCGAGCCCCGCGTCAGGCTCTGGGCTGATGGCTCGGAGCCTGTTTCCGATTCTGTGTCTCCCTCTCTCTCTGCCCCTCCCCCGTTCATGCTCTGTTTCTCTCTGTCCCAAAAATAAATAAAAAACGTTGAAAAAAAAATTAAAAAAAAAATAAATAAACATTAAAAAAATACACTTTTAATTACAGAAGTTATTCATGTTTATGGAAAATGAATACACACTCAGAACTCTCAGAGTTCCACTAGAGAAGGATAAACACTTCAGGTTTGGTGTGAATACTTTGAATTTTTTTCTTTGCCTACATATTATATGTTCATATAATCATATGTACATATATATCAGTACATATACATTTATTTTTTTAAATTGTAAATATTTTAATTAAACTTTTTATTGACTGTATCTTAAGAATGTGCCATAATTTATTTCATTAATCGCCTATTGTTTCACATACATACAAATATATACATACATTTAAGACTTTGGCAAAAGATATTTTTCCAAATCACTTTCTCCAAATTTCTGTCCATAGCTCATATATAAGTAGTATATAAGAAATGTCTATTGTTGTATATTATCATCCTTTAAAGAGTGTATGCCTTTTTAATAGATAAAAAATGACTTTCTCTGGTTGCTGTGATTTGCTTTTCATTGATTAGTAGTAAGATTAAACTTGTTTCCATTTGTCTGCTTGCACTTATGTTTCTTATTTTGTGAATTTCATGATTGTGACTTTTCCTTATGTTTCTATTCTTAAAAATACTTATCTTATTGGTTTTTAAGAGTTCTTTATATATTAAATGTTTTTAATGTTTACTTTTGGGTGAGAGAGGGAGGGAGAGAGAGAGAGAGAGGGAGAGAGAGAGAGAGAGAGAGAGAGAGACCACATGCAGGGGAGGGGCAGAGAGAGCGGGGGACAGAGGATCTGAAACAGGCTTGTCTCTGACAGCAGTGAGCCCGATGACGAGCTTGAACCTATGAACCGAACCATGAGATCATGACCTGAGCCAAAGCCAGAAGCTCAACCAACTGAGCCACCCAAGGACCCCTAGTGCTTTATATATTAAAGGAATTCGCCTTTTCTATTTCTTGTGTGTGTGTTAGGGAATTCTAAACCGAAAATTAGAGGAGACTGCCTTCCCTTAATTTATGCATTGATTCCTTGTAACAGGCAGAAGAATTCAAGAGGGTGACATTAGTCAGAGTCTGTTTTTTTTTGTTTTTTTTTTTTAAATCCTCTTTACTTTTCTGAACAAATAGTCTTAATGATTGTGTGAAATCTGCATTGGATTTAAAGCCAACTTTTGGTGAGGCGTATTTCTTCAATCTGTTTCCTAGATCTTGGCAGAATTGGACACTACCTCTGTTTTAGGAGATGGGGACCAAATGAGATTAGTTCATTGTCAACCTTCATGGACACAATCTAGTCACTACTTTTTCCCTGGGTGAAGGACCCACATCCCCCTTCCATGTGTGGGATGATTGTCAGGGATGGCATCCAGTTACAGCTTTTCCTTTCTCATAGTGGGTACAAAACTGCACTTTACACTCTAATAGAAACATTGCAGTGGTTCAGAAATGAGAACATTTTCATGATGGAGCAAGCCATAATTATTTTTAGCTCATAATTTTCTTCTTTCCGTCTGTAATAACTTATATACAAGACTTTGTGGTGCAACAATGTCATTGTCAGTATTCTAAAGTATTTTTCCTGAATGAAGACAGGACATATTCTTCATATGGTGGATGGCCAAAGACTGTTCATGCTAAGGCAAGATTTCTCTAGGTTCCCTGGCACAGTAAGTTAAGTGATTTTTTCAAATCTACAATTGCTTCCTGAGTTGTTTACAGTGTATTTTTCCAAAACTCTGTTTTTAATGTTTTCAAGCATCTAGAAGCATTGAACTTACACAGTGAATACTCATATAGTCTTTACATCTATACACTAATTGTAAACAATTATCCCTTATTTGTTTGTATTCTCTACACATTTTCCCAAACCACTGGAAAACAAATTATTGAAATCATGATACATCACCCCTAAATATTTCCATACGTATTTGTAAGAATATTAAATTATCCACATAACTATATATAATTGCCAACTTAATAAAATTAACAATTATATATCACTTGATATCCAGTTCAGATGATATATTTTTATATATATACATTTACAGTTTTAAATAATCAAAACTGTCAATATTATCTTTTGAGCTTTTTTCTCTGATAATACGCTTTAAAATATCTTCCCTACCTCAAAAATTAAAAATATATTGTTATACGTATCTACATTCTTATCCTTGTGTGATTTTTTAATTTGAATTTCTAATTTAAATTTCTAGAATTCAATTGGATTAACTTGGTTCTAAAGAAAAAATCAAGTTTTATTTTTTCCATAATGTTAAATTATCTCAGCACAATTGATCAATCCATATTTACCCCACTGACTAAAAATGATACCTTTAATATTTACAGATGACATATCTGATAAAGGGTTAGCATCCAAAATATATAAAAAAACATACCACTCAACACCAAAAGACAAATAATAAAATTAAAAAATGGGCAGAAGGCATAAACAGACATTTCTACAAAGTTCTCCTCGAACTTTGCAGAAATGTCCAGCAGATGGCCAACAGACACATTAAAAGACGCTTAGCCTCACTAATCATAAGAGAGATGCAAATCAAAGCGACAATGAGATATCTACTCACACCTGTCAGAATGGCTAACGTCAACAACACAAGACAGGACAAGTGTTGGTGAGCATGTGGAGGAAAAGAAACCCTCTTGCACTGTTGGTAGGAATGCAAACTGGAGCAGCCACTTTGGAAAACAGTATGGAGGTTCCTCAAAAAGTTAAAATAAAGCTATTCTACAATCCAGCAATTGCACTTCTAGGTATTTGTCACCGAAATACAAAAGCACTAATTCAAAGGGATACATGCATCTCTTGTTTATTGCAGCATCATTCACAATACCCAAATTATAGAAGCAGCCCAAGTGTCCATAGACAGATATATATACACAATGGAATATTATTCAGCCATAAAAAGAATGAAATTCTGCATGGATGGAGCTAGAGAGGATTAATGCTAAGTGAAATAATTTAGAGAAAGGAAAATACCATATGGTTTTACTCATATGTGGGATTTAAGAAACAACACCAAAAAAAAAAAAAATTGAGCAAAGGGAAAAACAATAGAGAGAGAGAGAGAGAAACAAACCAAGAAACAGGCTCTTAACTACAGAGAGCAGACTGATGGTTATCAGAAGGGGAATGGGGGGGGAGGGTAAAACAGATGATGAAGATTGGGGAGTGCACTTGTGATGAGCACAGGGTGATGTATAGAATTTTGAATCATGATATTGTACACCTGAAACTAATATAACACTGTGTATTAACTACACTAGACTTTAAAATACAATTAAAGGAGGAATTAAGATGGCAGAATCCTGTGCTTGCCTCGTCCCTCAAACACAGCTGGATAAATGTCACATTATTCTGAACACCCAAGAAATTGATCTGAAGACTGACAAACTGCACAACTAGAGGGAGAGGGACCACATAGTGGGAGGTATGAAGTGCAGAGACATGATTTGGGGGAGAAAAGAATCACAGGCGTTGTGTAGGGGATGGAGCCCTGATCACGGAGAGAGGACAGAATGAGAGACAGCGAGAGAGAGAGCGAGAGCAAGATTGCTCAGCACACAAGGGATCACACAAGAAAAACACTTCCCCAAACCAATGACTGGGAAAATGAAAGGGTCTGATTATTGGGAATTTTTATGCCAGCAGAACTAAAAAACTCCAGTTTTAGAAATCGGTGCCATGGCTGACGTGGAGCCCAGCGGGCACAGTGGTGCTCCTGTGGAGAAGGAGGGAAAAGGCCCAGGAGCAGATGGCATGATCTGAGGATCACATCCAGGATGACTGGAAGAGACGTTTTCCGCTTCTTGAAGTGCATCTGGGAGAGGTGGCACTGCCTCTCAGGGGACAAAAGAGCTAGAGAGCACCATTGTGCCTCCCTGTTCTTTAGCATAGGGGCAGAGACACCTGCTGAGGGCAGCTAACCTGCACACCGGCTGTTTGCTGTGCTTTACTCTAAACTGTGCATTTCTGTGACTGCCTTTCTGGGACAAAACAGTCCAACCCCAATGTGGTGAGACCCTCGTCCAGAGGGTCAGCGCAGGTCTCTAAAGATCAGAGTTTTGAAACTCAGTCAGCGTGTCTGAGATGAAACACAGGTTTACTGCCCTGCCATGTGGTCAGACAGCCTGGACACAGGGTAAAGACAGGGATCCGAGGGACGCTTGCAACACACAAGGGGAGACTGTTCACCTTCTGTGAGGGCTTCCTGGAAAATGGTGGGTTCAGATTCTCCTCTCCAGGGACAGGGAGAGGGAAGATTCCATTTTTCTTCCCCATCCATCAGCACAGACTTCAGTGAGCAGCACAGCACCAATGATGGAGGCCTGAGCCACTTACACCGAGCCCCGCACCCTGTGCTCTGAGATGCTTCTTTTTCTTTCTTCCTTCCAACATTTTATTTAAGTTCCAGTTAGTTAACATATAGGGTAATATTAATTTCAGGAGTAGAATTTAGTGATTCATCACTTACATACAACACCCAGTGCTCATCACAATTAACCTTAACACCCTTAACACCCATCCTCCAACCCACCTCTCCTCCAGCAATCTTTAGTTTCTTCTCTATAGTTAAGAATCTTATGATTTGCCTCCATTTCTGTTTTCATCTTATTTTCTTTTTCCTTCCCTTTCCCTATGTTCATCTGTTTTGTTTCTTAAATTCCACATCTGAGTGAAATTATATAGTACTTATATTTCTGACTTATTTCACTTAGCATAATACACTCTATTTCCATCCACATATTACAAATGGCAAGATTTAATTCTTTTTGATGGGTGAGTAATATTCCAATATATATTATATATAATATTATATAATTATATAATAATATTTAATAATATTTATAAATATAATAATATTTAATAACATCATTTATAAATATAATTTATAAATATAATCTATAAATATATTATATATAATATTTGATAATATTTATAAATACATTTTATAAATATAATTTATAAATATATAAATTATAAATATATTTATAAATTAAGTAATTTTTAATAATGATTATATAATAATATTATATAATATATATAATATATATACCACATCTTCTTTTTCCATTTATGAGTCAGTGGACATTTGGGCTCTTTCCATAATTTGGCTACTATTGATAGTGCTGCTATAAACATTGGGGTGCGTGTGCCTATTCTAATAAGTATTTTTGTATCCTTTGAGTAAATGCCTAGTAATGCAATTTCTGGGTTGTAAGGGTAGTTCTATTTTTAATTTTTGGAGGAATCTCCGCACTGTTTTCCAGAGTGGCTGTACCAGTTTGCATTCCCACTAACAATGTAAGAGGGCTCCCCTTTCTCTGCATCCTCACCAACATCTGTTGTTTCCTGAGTTGTTAATTTTAACCATTCTGACAGGAAAGAGGTGGTATCTCATTGTAGTTCTGATTTGTATTTCCCCGATGATGAGTGATATTGAGCATCTTTTCATGTGACTGTTAGCCATCTGCAGGTCTTTGTAGAAATGTCTGTTCATGTCTTTTGCCCACTTCTTAACAGGATTGTTTATTTTGGGGTGTTGAGTTTTATAAGTTCTTTATCGACTTTGGATACTAGCCCTTTATCTGATGTGTCATTTGCAAATATCTTCTCCCAATCTGAAGGTTGTCTTTTAGTTTTGTTGATTGTCTCCTTTACTGTGAAGAAGAATTTAATCTTGATGAAGTCCCAATAGTTCATTTTTGCTTTTGTTTTCCTTGCCTCCAGAGAAATGTCTAGTAAGAAGTTGCTGTGGCCAAGGTCAAAAAGGTTGCTGCCTGTGTCTTCTGATAGGATTTTGATGGTTTCCTGTCTCACATTTAGGTCTTTCATCCATTTTGAATTTATTTTTGTGTCTGGTGTAAGAAAGTGGTACAGTTTCATTCTTTATGTCACTGTCCCAACACCATTTGTTGAAGAGACTGTCTTTTTTCCAGAGGATAGCCACTGGATAGGATTCTTTCCTGCTTTATCAAAGATGAATTGACCATATAGTTGTGGGTCCATTTCTGGGTTTTCTATTCTTTTCCATTGATCTATGTGTTTGTGTTTGTGCCAGTACCATACTGTCTTGATTACAGCTTTGTAATACATCTTGAAGTCCAGAATTGTAATGTTTCCTGCTTTGCTTTTCTTTTTCAGAATTGCTTTGGCTATTCAGGGACTTTTGTGGTTCCACACAAATTTTAGGATTGTTTGTTCTAGATCTGTGAAAAATTCTGTTGGTATTTTGATAGGGATTGCCTTGAATATATAGATTGCTTTGGAGTGTAGACATTTAACAATATTTGTTCTTCCAATCCATGAGCACGAAGTGTTTTTCCATTTCTTTGTGTCTACTTCAATTTCTTTCATGATTATTCTGTAGTTTTCAGAGTACAGATCTTTTACCTCTTTGGTTATATTTATTGGTAAGTATCTTATGGGTCTTTGTACTATTGGAAGTGGGATCTATTCCTTGATTTCTCTTTCTGCTACTTCATTATTGGTATATAGAAATGCAACAGATTTCTGTACACTGATTTTATATCCTGTGACTTTGCTGAATTCATGTATCAGTTCTAGCAATTTTTGTTGTTGTTGTTGTTGGAGTCTTTTGGATTTAATACACAGAGTATCATGGCTTGTGTGAATAGTGAAAGTTTGACTTCTTCCCTGCCAATTTTGATGCTTTTATTTCTTTTTGTTGTCTGATTGCTGAGGCTAGAACTTCTGGTACTATGTTAAATAACAATTGGTGAGAGTGGAAATCTCGTGTACCTAACCTTAGGGAAAAATTTCTCAGTTTTTCCCCATTGAGGATGATATTAGCTGTGGGTTTTTCATGTATGGCTTTTATGATATTGAGGTATGTTCCTTCTATCCCTACTTTCTTGAGGGTTTTATCGAAAATGGATGTTGTATTTTGCCAAACGTTTTTCTTCATCTATTCAGACTTTCATATGGTTCTTATCCTTTCTTTTATTAATGTGGTGTATCAGATTGATTGATTTGTGAATATTGAACTACCCCTGTAGCCCAGGAATAAATCCCACTTGATTGTGGTGAATAATTCTTTTAATGCACTGTTGGATTTACTAGTATCTTGTTGAGAATATTTGCACCCATGTTCATCAGGGATATTGGCTAGTAATTTTCCTTTTTAGGAAAATTTGTTGATAGTGCTTCTTAGTGGGGTCTCTGGTTTTGGAATCAAGCTAAAGCTGGCCTCATAGAATGAGTTTGGAAGGTTTCCTTTCATTTTTATTTTTTGGAGCAGTTTCAGAAGAATAGGTTTTAATTCTTCTTTAAATGTTTGAGAATTCCCCTGAGAAGACATGCCTCCCTGGACTCTTGTTTGTTGGGAGATTTTTGATTACTGATTCAATTTCTTTGCTGGTTGTGGGTCTGTTCAAATTTTGTATTTCAACCTGTTTCACTTTTGGTAGTTTATATGTTTCTAGGAATTTATCCATTTCTTCCAGATTGCTCAACTTTAATTTTTCATAGTATTCTCTTATAATTGTTTGTATTTCTGTGGTGTTTGTTGTGATCTGTCCCCTTTTATTCATGATTTTATTTATTTAGGTCCTTTCTCTTTGCCTTTTGATAAGTATGGCTAAGATTTATCAATTTGGTTATTGTTGTTAATTATCTCAAAGAATCAGCTCCTAGTTTTGTGGATCACTTCTAGTGTTTTTTTGATTTCTATATCACTTATTTCTGCTCTAATCTTTATTATTTCTCTTCTTCTGCTGGTTTTGGGCTTTATTTGATGTTCTTTATCCAGCTACTTTAGGTGTAAGTTTGGGTTGTATATTTGAGAATTTTCTTCCTTGTTGAAGAAAGCCTGTACTGCTTTATAGTTTATGACAAACTTTGCTGCATCCAAAAGGTTTTGGACTGTTGTATTTTCATTTTCATTTGTTTCCATGTATTTTTTTTTTATTTCTCCTTTTAATTTCCTGGTTAACCCATACATTCTTTAGTAGGATGTTACTTAACTTTCATGAATTTGTGGTGTTTCTACATTTTTTTTTTTGTAGTTGACTTCAAATTTTATAGTATTGTGGTTGGAAAATATGCATGGTATAATCTCAATCTTTTTGTACTTGTTCAGAGCTGGTTTGTGACCCAGTATATGATCTATTCTGGAGAATGTTCTATGTGCACTTGAGAGGAATGTAATTTCTGCTACCTTAGGATGAAATGCTCTGAATATATCTGTTAAGTCAATCTGGTCCATTGTGTGATTCAAAGCCATTGCTTCCTTGTTGATTTTCTGCTTAGATGATCTGTCTCTCTTGCTGTAAGTGATGTGTTTAAGGCCCCTACTATTATTGTGTTATTGCCAATGAATTTCTCTAAGATTGTTATTCATTGATTTATATATTTGGGTTTCTCCAAGTTGGGGACATAAATATTTGTAATTGCTAGAACTTCTTGTTGGATATACCCCTTTATTATGATATAGTGCCCTTCTTCATTTCTTATTACAGTCATTGGTTTAAAATCTAGTTTGTCTGTGGGCACCTGCATGGCCGACCCTTGGTTGTTAAGTGTCCAACCCTTGGTTTTGGCTCAGGTCATTATCTCATGGTTTGTGAGTTCGAGCCCCACGTTGGGCTTAATGCTGCTGGTATGGAGGCTGTTTGGAATTCTCCCTCTACCCCTCTCTCTGCGCTCCTCCTCTGCACATGTGCTTTCTCTTTTTCTCTCTCTCTCTCTCAAAATAACTGAACTTAAAAAATGATAAAATTTAGTTTGATATAAGTATGGTTATTCTGGCTTTCTTTTAATGTCCATTAACATGATAAATGGTTCTCCACCCTCTTACTTTTAATCTGGAGGTGCCTTTGGGTCTAAAATGAGTCTTGTAAGCAGCATGTCAATGGATCCTGTTTTTTAATCCATTTTGATACTCTATTTCTTTTTATTGGAGAAGTTAATTTATTAAATTCAGAGTGATTATTGATAGATATGGATTTAGTGTAATTGTATTACCTGTAAAGTCACTGTTCCTGTAGGTTGTCCCTGTCCCTTTCTAGTATTTGTTGGTTTGGTCTCTATTTCCTACTTAAAAGGTCTCCTGTAATTATTCTTACAGAGCTGGTTTAGTGTTCACAAACTCCTTCACTTTTTTCTTGTCTTGGAAACTCTTATTCTCTCTTTCTATTCTGAATGACAACCTTGCTGGATAAAGTATTCTCAGCTGCATATTTTTTCCTGTTTAGAATGTTGAATACATCATGCCACTCCCTTCTGGCCTGCCAAGTTTCCATGGATAGATCTGCTACTACTTTATGTGTCTATTCTTGTAGATTAAGGACATTTTGTCCCTATCTAATTTCAGAAATTTCTCTTTCTCTTTGTATTTTTCACATTTCTCTATGATTTGTCTTGGTGTTTTTGTTGATTTTGAGGGGAATTCTCTGTGCCTCTTGAACTTGAATGACTGTTTCCTTCCCCAGGTTAGGGGAGTTCTCAGTTATAATTTGTTCAAATAAACCTTCTGCCTGTTTTTCCCCACTATTCTTCTTCTGGTACTCCTATGATATGGATATTATTGTGCTTTATGGAATTGCTGAGTTCCTTAAGTCTATATTCATGATCTAGTATTTTCTTCCCCTCTTTTTTCAGCTTCATTATTTTCCATTATTTTATCTTCTATATTACCTATTCATTCTACTGCTTCTTCCATCCTCATTGTGATTACATCCAATCATTTTTGCCTCTCAATTATCGCATTTTTTAATTTCAGCCTCACAGGTTTTTAGGTCTTTGATTTCTGCAGCAAGGGTTTCTCTGATGTCCTCTATGCTTTCTTCAAGCCCAGATAATATTCTTATGATTGTTGCTCTAAATTCTTGATGAGATATACTGCTTATATCTGTTTTCAGCAAAAACCTGGCTGTGGTTTCTTCTTGATCTTTCTCTTGGGGAGAATTCCCCTGTCTTGTCATTTTGTCAGGTGTCTCTCTTTTTTTTTTTTAAATGTTTATTTATTTTTGAGACACAGAGACAGAGCATGAACAGGGGAAGGTCAGAGAGAGAGGGAGACACAGAATCCGAAGCAGGCTCCAGGCTCTGAGCTGTCAGCACAGAGCCCGATGCGGGACTCGAACTCACAGACCGTGAGATCATGACCTGAGCTGAAGTCTGACGCTCAACTGACTGAGCCACCCAGGCGCCCCCGGCGGTGTCTCTCTTTTGAATGTTATAAAAGCTTTGTTATGTTTCCTATTCCTGAAAGTAATACTATATTAAGAAGGGGTTATACACTGGCCAGGTCCTGGAGCTTCAGGAAGTATTTCTGGTGTATGATGTGTGTAGTCTGCTATTGTGATTTAGCTGCTCTTTCCTCCTGATCTGTCCTCTGCATAGTTCCTCCTTGCTTGCAGTAGGGAGTGTTTGGACCTTTAACTAGGTGCGTTTTGATTTGTTTGTTAAAATTAGCACCCCCACCCCCAAAACCTGATTCAAAGAAAAAGGAAAAGGAAGAACAACAATAAAAAACCCCAAACAAACAGGTAAACAAAAAGTATAAAAGCCTGGTCCTATTTCCACCACAATTGAAACTAATGCTTTGGAGCACTTTATGATCAGTAGACTTGATGCATTTGGTGGCGGAGGGGGCTGTATTGGTCCTGGAGGGAGATGCCCAATTTGTTGGCTCACAGATAGACCTGACTTACTAAAGATGTCCCTGCAGGGTTCAGGGGGCCAGGGTTTGGTGTTAGCGGCTCCAGCCTCCACGGGGGGGAGGGGGGGGAGGGGGGCGGCACTGTGTTGCTCACTGAAATCCTACTGTGTTGGTGGTTGGGGAAAGATGGCATCACCCCACTCTTATCCCTAGGCAGGGATACCCACACCACTGTTCAGGTAGCCCTTATAGACAAGCTAATAATCTCCCCTCCTGTGTCCCATGCTTCTGTCAGATCCCTGCCTTCAATCTTTCTGTGCCCAGGTCATCAACAAGCCCGGCACCACACTCCCCTGTGTTTTATAGCTGTCACACAACTGGGATTCAAAGCTCCAAATATTAAAAGATCTGGCAAGGCACAGAACCATTCCCCTCCTATGGAGGAGACCCTCACAGTGCTGTGCCTGTCAACATTCTGTCCCAGAAAAGCAGCTGCATGGCTGTGAAGGTGCCTAGAGTTTATGGTAAAGCACAGCAAAAAGCTGTGACTGTTTTATTCTCCCTTTATTGCCTCTATCTCTTGCTGTTAAATGACCTCTCAAAGGCACCACCCCGGTATTTTGTCCTTGGAGAAGCAATATATACTGTTCCAGATGCATTGGGAACATTCTCTCCCAATGCAACCCAGGGGATAACCACACCACACTGTCCGCTCCTGGGCCTCCTCCTCTACTACTCCCCAGGAGCACCACTGCCTGCCCAGATCAACTCCAGCAAATGGCACAGATTTTCAAAAACTCAGAATTTTATCATACTGTTTGCAAAAACTTGTAATTATCAGTTCCTCCAGATTCCCTCATCAATAGTTTTGAGGGAGTACTTTTCTTGCATGATTCCAAAGCACTGCTCTCTCTCCCCCTCTCTCTTTCTCCTCTCTGCCAAAAGGGTCCTTTCCTTCTGCAGCACCACAGTTTTTCTCTTCCCCAATTCACCTCTCTGCACTGTGTACCTGCCACATTCTCTCTCTCAAATTATGCAGTATTCTCTTAATCTTAAAAATAATTCCCTAAGTGTTCAAAATGATTTGATGTTGATTTGGCTGTGTTCAAGGGACAAGACTATCCCAAGGTCCCTCTACTACTCCACCATCTTAATTCCTCTCCTCTTCAGGTGCTTCTTTACTAGGGTAAGTGTGCATGAAACCAGAGCAGCAGGCCCTTGCTGCATAAAACCAGCACAAACCCCCTGCACACACCATCTACTGACCATCGAATGCTGCAAAACTTCAGCTCTAGTGGAAATGCTTTAGGACTCTTTTAACAAGCAGACCAGCACACACCTAGTTAAAACTCACCACATACTAGACAAGGTCCAAACACTTCCCACTGCAGGCAAGGAGAAACTCTGCACAAGACTGATCTGAGAGAAAGAGAAGCCAAAACACAGTAGCAGAGAGCACACAGCATACACCAGAAACAATATCCTGAGGTGCCAGGCCCTGGACAGTATGTGACCTCTTCTTCAGAAAGCCATTACTCAGGAGGAAGAAATATAACAGGATTTTCTAATACACAGAAGAAGACAGAGACCTAGACAAAATGAGAAGGCAAAGCAACTCATCCTAGAAGAAAGAACAAGAAAAGGTCATGGCTAGTAATCTAATCAAAACATATATAATATGTCCATAATTTAAAACAATGATAAAAATACTATCTGGGTTTGAGGAAAGCATAGAAGACACCAGGGAGTCCCTTATCACAGAGATAAAAGATCTAAAAACTAGTCAGGGCAAAACAAAAAATGCTATAACTGAGATGTGAAACCAACAGTAGGTAATGTCCACAAGGATGGAAGAAACAGAGGAATGAATAAGTGATATAGAAGATAAAATTATGGAAAATACTGAAGCTAAAAAGAAGAGTGAAAGAAAAATGATTAGATTATGAATGTAGACTTAGGGAACTCAATTCTATAAAGTGTAATGACATTTGCATCACAGGAGTCACAGAAGCAAGAGAGGGAAAATGGGGCAGAAGGTTTATTTGAACAAATAATATCTGAGAACTTCCCTAATCTGGGAAGACATCCAAATCAATAAGGCACAGGGAACTCTCATCAAAATCAACAAAAGCAGGCCAACGCCAAGTTATGTCACAGTGAAATTTGCAGAATACAGAGATAAGGAAAAATCTTAAAAGAAGCAAGGGAAAATAAATCCCTAACTTACAAGGGAAGACAAATGAGGTTAGCAACAGACCTATCCATTGAAACTTGGCAGGCCAGAAGGGAATGGAATGATATATTCAACATGCTGAGTGGGATACTATGTAGCCAAGAATACTGTCCAGCAAGTCTATCATTCAGAATTGAAAGAGAGATAAAGAGTTTCCCTGACAAACAAAAACTAAAAAAAGTTCGTGAACACCAAAAATTCTCCAATAAAAAGATATGGGTATCAGAATAGATAAAAAACAAAAAACAAAAACAAAACAAAACAACAGCAACAAAAAGCAAGAGTCATCTATATGCTTCCTACAAGAGACAGATTTAGACCTAAAGACACTGGCAGGTTGAATATGAGGGGATGACATCATTCTAATGATGTCAAAAGAAAGCTGAAGTAGCTATACTTTTATCAGACAAACTATATTTTAAAACAAAGACTCTAACAAGAGATGAAGAAGGGCACTATGTCACAACACAGGGTATATCCAACAAGAAGCTCTAACAATTGTGTATATTTATGCCACCAACTTGGGGGAAGCCAAATATATAAACCAATTAATAACAAACATAAAGAAATCCATGGTAATAATACAGTAATAGTAGAAGACTTTAACACCCCACTTACAGCAATGGACAGACAGGCCATTTAAGCAGAAGATCAACAAGGAAACAATGGCTTTGAAAGACACAATGGACTAGATGGACTTAACAGATATATTCAGAACATTTCACCTAAAATAGAAGAATATACATTTTTTTTTCAAATGCAGATGGGACATTGTTCAGAAAAGATCACACACTGGGTCACAAATCAGGCCTCAACCAGTACAAAAAGACAGATCATACCATGCATATTTTCCACCCACAATGCAATGAATCTTGAAGTTAAGTACAAGAAAAAAATTGAAGAGACTACAAATACATGGAGGCTAAAGAACATCTTACTAAAGAATAAATGGGTTCACCAGAAAAGCAAAAGAAGAAATAAAATATACATGGAAACAAATGAAAGTGAAAACATGACTGTCCAAAACCTTTGGGATGCTGCAAAAGCAGTCATAAGAGGGAAATTTATAGCAATGCAGTTCTACCTCAAGAAGCAAGAAAAGTCTCAAGTACAGAACTTAGCCTTATACCTAAAAGAGCTAAAAAAAAGAAGCCTAATGCCAGCAGAAGAAATAAAAAATAGAGCAGAAATAAATGATATAGAAATAACAATAAAAAAAAAAACCAGTAGAACAGATCAATGAATCCAGTTGCTGGTTCTTTGAAAGAATTAACAACAAGAACAACAACAACAACAACAACAAAACTTGATAAATCCCTAGCCAGACTTATCAAAAAGAAAAGAGAAAGACCCAAATAAATGAAATTAAGAGTGAGAACGGAGAGCTACAACCAACACCACACAAATACAGACAACTATAAGGGAATATTATGAATAATTATTTGCCAACAAATTGGGCAATCTGGATGAAATGGATAAATTCCTAGAGACACATAAGCTAGCAAAACTGAAACAGGATGAAATAGAAAATTTGAACAGACCCATAACCAGTAATGAAATTGAATCAGTAATCAAAAATCTCCCAACAGATAAAAATCCAGGGTCAGATGGCTTCCAGGGAAATTCTACCATACATTCATATGTATATATTTATGTATTTATGAGTTTGTTTATTTGTTTATTTTAAATTTGAGAGAGAGAGAGAGAGAGTGAGCAGGGGATAGAAGCACAGGACAAGAGAGAGAATCCTAAGCAAGCTCCATGCTTAGCACAAAGCCGGATGTGGGGTTTGATGCCATTACCCTTGGATCATGCCCTGAGGCAAAATCAAGAATCAGATGCTTAATTGACTGAACCATCTGGACACCCCTCTATCAAACATTTAAAGAGTTCATACCTGTTCTTCTCAAACTGTTCCAAAAAATAAAAATGGAAATAAAGCTTCCAAACTCATTCTATGAGGCCAGCATTACCTTGATTTCAAAACCAAAGACCCCACTAAAAAGGGGAATTACAGGCCAAAATCCATGATGAATATGGTTGCAAACATTCTCAACAAGATACTAGCAAATCCAACAATACATTAAAAGAATTATTCACCACAATCAAGTGTGACGTATTCCTGGCTGCAGAGGTAGTTCAACATTCACAAATCAATCAATGTGAGACACCACATTAATAAAAGAGAGAACAAGAATCATATGATCTTCTCAATAGATGCTGAAAAAGCATTTGACAAAATATAGCATCCATTCTTGATAACCATCTCCCCTAAAAAGTAGGGATAGAAGTAACATACCTCAACATCATGAAGGCCATATACACAAGATACACTGCTAATATCATCCTCAATGGGGAAAAATTGAGAGCTTTTCCTCTGCGGGAAGGAATAAGACAGGGATGTCCAGTCTCACCATTGTTAGTTAACATAGTACTGGAAGTCCTATCCTCAGCAATCAGACAATAAAGAGAAACAAAAGCATCGAAATCGGCAAGGAAGAAGTCAAACTTCTGCTGTTCACCAATGACAGGATACTCTATGCAGAAACCCTGAAAGATTCCACCAAAAAATTTCTAGAACTGATACAGGATACAAAAGTTGCAGGATACAAAATCAATGTACAGATATCTGCTGCATTTCTATATACCAAGAATGAAACAGCAGAAACAGACATCAAGGAATCAATCCCATTTACAATTGCACCAAAACCCCTAAGATGCCTAGGAATAAACCTAACCAAAGATGTAAAGATATGTACTCTGAAAACTAAAGAACATTTATGAAAGGAATTGAAGAAGACACAAAGAAACAGAAAAACATTTCATATACATGGATTAGAAGAACAAATATTGTTTAAATCTCTACACTCCAAAGCAATCTATACATTCAAGGCAATCCCTATCAAAATACCACCAGAATTTTTCGCAAATCTAGAACAAACAATGCTAAAATTTGTGTGGGACCACAAAAGTCCCTGAAGAGCCAACGCAATTCTGAAAAAGAAAAGCAGAGCAGGAAGCATCACAATTTTGGACTTCAAGATATATTACAAAGCTGTAATCATCAAGATAGTATGGTACTGGCACAAACACAGACACATAGGTCAACGGAAAAGAATAGAAAACCCAGAAATGGATGCACAAGTATATGGTCAACTCATCTTTGATAAAGCAGAAAAGAATATCCAATAAAAGAAAGTCTCTTCAACAAATGGTGTGGGGAAAATGGAACATTAACATGCAGAAGAATGAAACTGTACCACTTTCTCACGCCATACACAAAAATAAACTCAAAATGGATGAAAGACATAAATGTGAGACAAGAAACCATAAAAATCCTAGAGAAGAACATAGGCAGCAACCTCTTTTACCTTGAGTAGAGCAACTTCTCCTAGACATGTCTCCAGAGGTAAAGGGAATAAAAGTAAAATGAACTATTGGGACTTCATAAGATAAAAAAAAAAAAAAAAAAAAAAAAAACTTCTTCACCGTAAAGGAAACAGTGAGTAAGACTAAAAGGCAACCTTCAGAATAGGAGAAGATATTTGTAAATGACATACAAGATAAAGGTTTAGTATCTGAAATCTATAAAGAATTTAGCAAACTCAACACCCAAAAAACAAATAGTTGAGTTAAGAAATGGGCAGAAGACATGAATACACATTTTTCCAAAGAAGACATCCAGACGGCTAACAGATACATCGAAAGGTGCTCGACATCACTCATCATCAGGGAAATACAAGTCAATAACACAATGTGATACCACCTCACACTTGTCAGAATGGCTAAAATTAACAACTCCATAAACAACAGAAATTGGTGAGGATGTGGGGAAAGGGGAACACTTTTGCACTATTGGTGGGAATGCAAACCAGTGCAGCCACTCTGGAAAAACAGTATGGGGTTTCCTCAAAAAGTTAAAAATAGAACTACCCTCAACCCAGCAATTGCACTACTTGGTACTTACTCAAATTATACAAAAATACTGATTCAAAAGGGCACACGCACATGTACCCAGGTGTTTATAGCAGCGTTATTAATAGCCAAATTATCAAAAGGGCCCAAATGTCCATCAACTAATGAATGGATAAAGAAGATTTGGTATATATATACAATGGAATGTTACTCAGCCATCAAAAAGAAAGAAATCTTACCATATGCAACAACGTGGAGCTCGAGTGTATTATGATAAGCAAAATAAGTCAATCAGAGAAAGACATGTACCATACGATTCACTCATATGTGGAAGTAAAGAAACAAAATGGAAAACATAGGGAAGGGGAAAAAGGAGAGAGAAGCAAATGATAAAAGATACTCTTAACTATGAGGACAAACAGGGTTGCCGGAGGGGAGGTGGAGAGAAGGGATGGGCTACATGGGTGATGGGCACTAAGGAGGGCGCTTGTAATGAGCACTGGGTGTTATGTGTGGTGATTAACCACTAAATTCTATTCCTGAAACTAATATCACAGAAATATTAACTAACTAGATCTTAAATAAAAAGTTAAAACATCAAAGAAAATTAAATTAAATTAAATTAAATTAAAATTTAAAAATGGAATAGTTTATAGGAATCCATCAGGTCTATTCTTATGCTCATTGATGCACAGTTGCAACTACTATAGCTTTGTCCTGTATTTTAATATTAAGTATCCATGTGTTCATTCTACAATGTGCTGGGTATTTCCATCTATATTCCTCCCACTGCCTCCAATCTGGTTTTGTCATCCTTTTAGTGACGAGGCTTCCTCGAATATAAAATGTCAGTAACCTCCACCATGCACAAAATCTCAGAAGCATCCCAGTCATTGTGACAACGAAATTACCCACACAGATTTCCAAAATGCCACCTCAGAGTCCTATCTGAGATCACTTAGTGTAGTATGATTTCATTAAGAAATGTCTTGAGATTAGGTAAATACTCCTGTTATACATGCGAAAGCACATTTGGACTCCCTTTTAAAAACATTTGTCCTGTTCATCAACACCTATTATGTACAATACTTGACACTTTGTTTGTGCTCAATAGAAATTTGTTCAGTGACTAATGAATAGATAACCAGATATAAATTGTATTGCAAAAAAAACCTACAATGCTGGCAAAAGAAAAAGAAATGTGTGAGAGCTATATAAAAACTAAAATCATTAGTAAAAATTATTACTAAAAACATAAAAGAAGACAAATAAAGTGAGAGAAACAAATAGTTAATGGCTGAAAATGTCAACTATTACAAATTAGACACCACTATCATTGAGAATAAATGATTTATTGGTTTAATGCAATTTGAATCTATGTCTCATTTTTTTAAACCTGGATTCAATAATTCTTAAGGTCTTAGAAAATAAATGGATGAGACTAACAAAGGCAATAATCAAGATGGAAACTTCACGGTGGTAGTACGAGAAACAACAGGTAAACCACTGTAAGGAAGCAGATGGTGAATAGGCCTGGTATATATAAGACTATGTATAAAACAAAAGAGGAGGAAACAGGCTGTTTGGTACCTGGCTTTGGAAAAACTGGCCACGTATTTGGATTAAAAACAGAGAACCTTATTTCACAACACACAATGAGATAGTTTTAGTGTGGAATAAAGAACTAGGTGTAAAAATCATAAACATTTGATTAACAATCCACCTCTTACCTTCTCTTGAAGAGAGAATTGTGGTGAGTGGATTTGATGATGAAATTGGAGAAGTCAACAGGAGTTAAAATTGCTTTTGGTAAGAAGAGAGGCAGTGAAGGTGTGTGTGTGTGTGTGTGTGTGTGTGTGTGTGTGTGTGTGTGAAAGAGAGAGGGAGAGAGAGAGATAGGGGAAGAGAGAGAGGGAGAAGGGAGAGTCAGAAACAAAGGAAAGGAGGAGACACCAGAGCAAATAACACTGTAGAAGCTGAAGATGAAAAATTACTATATGAATGAATTACTGAAATATTTAGAGAACTTATTTCCAGGGAAGTGTTTTTGTTTATCTGAATTTGTGAACTGAGATATTTATCTCTTACTCTCCACACACACACACACACACACACACACACACACACACACACACACTGACACCACTCTAGGCCAACATCATCACTACTCATCTGAACATAATTGCCTCCCGTTGGGTCCTTCCATGTCACTCAAGCCTGAGTGATCCAGAGTCGCACACTAGACATCCCCAAATCTCTGTGGAACTCTGCTGCTGAAGGAACTTGAACAGCTTCCTTTCACTCTTAAATGACCTCCAAAGTCCTGCCTTACTGGCTCATTGTCAAAGTCTCCAAGCTCACCTATCTTAGTCAATATGTCCCAGCCATGTAGGAATATTTTTCTGTCCTTCAAAAGTGCCATACTTTTCCCCACTTTAGTGGGGGAAATAAGGACTTTCAGGACATACTACTGTTGCTTCCGTTTGGAATATTCTTCTTTCGCTATTTCCCCAGCTGATGGATGTCTTTTTTTCAGGCCTCAGACTTAACTTCAAATTTTTCTCTAGACCTTGTAGCCAGGTTGGGTGCCTATATGTCATGTGTCAATGGGCCCGCCCATCACTGCAGACATTATATCTATCATTCCTTGTTCAGTGTTTGTCTCTGCTGCTAAACAGTGAGCTCTGCAAGGAGAGGAGCTGAGTTTGTCTTGTTCACAAGTGTACCTTTGTGCACAGCACTGTGCTCAGCATCAGTTAAACTCTCAATGAACATTTTTGCTTTTTAATGAGTCAATGGCAAAGCATATAAATGATTGAAAGGAAGTCTGGGCAGGGCAGGACAGTTCAGGCCCAGGAGGTGTTCAGGTGCCTTCTCAGCTAATGGAATGATTCACAATATTAGAGTATTATGAATTTGTGTACGTTTTTTTACCAGGGGGTTTTGTACTTAAAAACATTTTTTAACTTACATTTATTTATTATTGAGAGACAGAATGAGACACAGCATGAGTGGAGGAGGGGCCAGAGAGAGGAGACACAGAATCCGAAGCAGGCTTCAGGCTCTGAGCAAGCATTCAGCACAGAGCCCGATGCGGTGGTTCAAACCCACAAACCGTGAGATTATGACCTGAGCCAAAGTCGGACACTTAACCAACTGAGCCATTCCAGGTGCCCCATGAGTTTTGTACTTTTCTATGTTTTCATGTAACTAATTAGCATGTTTTGGTTTCAGTTTGAAGAAGTCTTTTTAGCATTTCTTGTTAAGGCCAGTTTAGTGAGTGGGGATGAGTTCTACTGCTTCTGTTTGGACAACTAACTCACGTTCAAATCTGAAAAACATTTTTTTTTTCAGGTTGACAGGTTTTTTTTTTTTCTTTCAGCACATTGAATATATCATCCCACTCCCTTCTGCTTCGAAGAATTCTGCTTGAAAAAACATGCTGATACTCGTAAAGAGGTTCAGGGAGCAGCTGAGACAGAAGGCAGTCAAATTTCCCTTGCCAGAGAGAATCCTGGATGTTTTTACCTGCTTTCCTCTGTGCGGAGCCCGAGGACAGGTACAACAACTGCTTATGTGCCTTTTGAAAACTGCTTTGTTTGTTGTTTTTAAATATGTTCCCATGGAACTTTTGAATGCCAAGCCCTGTTAGCTCTCAGAGCTAGGTGATGTGAAGGCCTGTCCTTCAAGTGGAAGTCATAAAAGTTGGGGCACTAGATGTGTGGACTAAAATTTTTTTTTAATCTTTTATTTTATTTTTGAGAGACAGAGAGAGACAGCATGAGTGGGGGAGAACCAGAGAGAGAGGGAGACACAGAATCCGAAGCAGGCTCCAAGCTGTCAGCACAGAGCCCGACACAGGGCTCGAACCCACAAACTGTGAGATCATGACCTGAGCCGAAGTCGGACACCTAACCAACTGAGCCACCCAGGCACCCCAGGGAGGTGAGAATTTTTGCCTGTACCTTCTGTGCTGAGTTCAAGGGGAAAGCCATGGACAGTGCCATGTGTTCTTTAACAGCTGCTTCCTTTTTTGGTATAGTCTTGTGGGACTCCTGGACAAGCCTTGTTGGCTATCAGAGATAGGTGATTTGGTTTGCATCCTCTGGGTGGCCGACTTGAAACGTGGGACATTCGTTGGATATTCCAAACCCTTTGCTCCTCAGGGAAAAGCTGAAAGTTAGAGGTTCCCTCAGGATTGCATGATGTGCATGGTTGGGGTTTATGGTGAGAGAATGTCTCAGCCTTTCCATCTCATTTCAACGTAGGTATTTTCTCCATTGTCCAGTGTGTAGAAGTCACTCAACTCATTCCTGAATTTCTCTCAGAGGAAGTTGCTCCATATGTAGCTGAACATTTGGTGGGTCTGTGAGAGGAGAGAAATCCAGGAGCCTCCTATGTTGCCATGTGGGGGACGTCTTATTGTATAATTTTATAACAATAATCAAAATTACTTTTGGGGCGCCTGGGTGGCCCAGTCAGTTAGGCAGCCGGCTCTTGATTTTGGCTCAGGTCATGATCTCACCATTCGTGAGTTTGAGCCCTCCATCGGGCTCTGCACTCACAGAGCAAAGCCTGCTTCGGATCCTCTGTCTCCCTCTCTCTCTGCCCCTCTGTCTCTGTCTGTCTCTCACTTTCTGTCCCTCTTAAAAATAAATAAATGAGGAAAAAATAATCGAAATTACTTTTATTATTAGGGTCAAAATACCTAACAAACATTACTATGACTTCAATGACTTCTGAATGGTCTTCAAGAGAAAGCCCAAATGTTTTAGCAAATCTACGTAAGAACCTCATTGTCTAGTTCTTCCTTCCTCCTTGCTTTCATCCTTTATTATTCTTTTGGTGTCAGGAAGGCGGTATAGACCCAGCTTTGGCTTCTTAGTCTTAGGTTGTAGATCCAGTTCTACTGCTTAGTAGCCACATGACTTTAGGAAAGTTGCCAACCTCTCTTAGCCTCATTTTTCTCACCTAAAAAGGGAATATAATACTAACAGCTACATCATAGAGGCATATGAGCAGTACTTGGATCATTATTGCACAGTTTTGAACACGATGCTTGATATACATGTTATTTAATAGCCTGGTCATCATCTGATTGTCTATGTGGCCATTCTCTGATGCTGCCACATGCTCTCTTGCCCCTGATGCTTTTTTTGCTTCAGGACAACTTATGTTCCGGGGTTTGAGTCAAGTGTCCCCTTTTCCACGGCCTCCTTTTCAGATGTCCCTATGTTTCATCACAGCCTCTAGCTTTTCTCTATTATTCATTTTTTTAATTATAATAATCAATTTGCTTGTTCATATCCTTCAATAGACTGAAATATTCTGGAGGTTTGGAACTATGTTTAATTTTTATTCTTAAGCTTTGTTCTTATTTTTTATTTAAATCCATTTCTGATGTTTAATAAGTACATGAGGTAAGTAATAAATGTTTACGAAATGAATGTGTAAAATTAACAAGTGGGTGAATTAGGCAATGACAGATTATTACCTTATAATTAATGATTGTGTTTTATAATCTAGTTGTACTTTCTGTATAGCTAGGGTGTAGGTAGTGAGTGGTTTGGAGCAGAGAATAGGTAACTTTATCTGTGGGGTGAGTTAGATTTTGAATGGGTATGGGGTAAGGAGTAAGTAGTAAGCATATGTGTGGATATGTAGACAGTGAGTGCAGGTCAGGGGGTGGGTAGGTGTGTATGAGGTGGAGTGTAGGTAAAGAATGGACTTGGGGCAGGGGGTAGCCGGCTAGTGGTCATGGGGCAGGGGAAGTTAGTGCAGTAATACAAAGCAAGTGTTTGAGTATAGGTAGGGCAAGATATACATACAGTTAGTTTGCCGGGGGGTAATTAGTTAATGGTTATGAGGTAGGGGTAGGTAGTGAGTGGCTATAAGGTAGAGTGTAAGCAGCAAGTAGGTATGGGTAAGGGGTTAAGTAGTAAGTGGTGGATGTGAGGATGAGGTTTGATAATGAGTGAGGCGGAGAGTAGTAAGTAGGTAAGGGGCAGATTGTAGGTAGTGCATGAGTGGGGAGGTGAGGCTAGTGGTCTCATTTATGGATATAAAAGTTGGACTTGACCTGAATATTGGATTTTGGCCTGGGACCTTGCTCCTGAAATTTGGACCTGAAATTTGAACCTGGACATTCTTCCAACCTCAGTTCAGAAATCGCTCTTTATTTTTGGACCTCACGTAGATGTGGGTCCTTGGACCTTAGAAATAGAAGTCATGCCTCAACCATGGACCTGAATTTGTCCAGGACCTTGGATCTGACTAGGTCTTAGTTAGAAAGGGTGAACTTAGAAATAGATCTTGGACATGGACCTCTTAACCCTGACTTTTACCTCAGACCTGGACCCTGGAATTGGACCCTGGACCTACACCTCATATCTATACCTGGATATAACCCTGGACCTGAAACTTGCAGCCGAACCTTGATTCTATTTTTTAAATGCTTATTTATTTATTTTGAGAGAAAGAAAAAGAATGCGTGGGGGGGGGAGGGCAGGGAGAGAAGGAGAGAAAAAAATCCCAAGCAGGCTCCACACTGTCAGTGCAGAGCCTGGTGGGGGGCTCAATCCCCTGAACTGTGAGATTCTGACCTGAGCTGAAATCAGGAGTTGGATGCTTACCTGACTGAGCTACCCAGGCTCCCCTGAACCTGGATTCTAGAACTAGGTGTGGCCCTGACCTTGGACTTGGACATTTATTGTAGATCGTGACTGGGGGTCTTGGACATTAACTCTAGAAGTTGGACACTGATTTTACCTAGGCCTTGGAACTGTACAAGAATCTGCCTGGTCCTGGACATTTGTTGAGGATATTGGACTTGACTTCAGACCTGGAGTTGAACATTTTCTGAAATTTTATCTGTCTTTTAGGTTTTAGCACTAAGCTTAGAACTTTGATTTGGAGCTTTACCTCAGACTTGGACCTTGGATCTGAAATTTGAACCTGGATTTTATCTTGATTTTGGACATTATAAATGCCCAGTGTAGGGGTACCTGGGTGGCTTGGTTGGTTGGGCATCTGACTTCCTCTCAGGACATGGTTCATGGGTTTGAACCCTGCATCGGGCTCTGTGCTGACAGCTCAGAGCCTGGAGGCTGCTTCTGATTCTGTGTCTTCCTCTCTCTCTGCTCCTCCCTGCCTCTGCTGTCTCTCTCCCTCCTTCAAAAATAAACATTAAAAATTTTTTTTTATAAATGTCCAGTTTAGTGTCCACTAGACATAGACCTAGTTTAAAACTTGTAATTGGTTCTGGACCTGGACCTTGGTCTTGGACACTGAACCAGAAACTAGACTGACTTTGACCTGTAACTTGGACTTTGAGCTAAAGTACAAGATCTGAACTTTAGATTCTGACATTGGACCTTGATTTTCCAGTACAATTAACCTGATATTAGATCTGAAGATTGGACCTGGACTTTGACCTTGTGTCCTGACATGGATCTGGACCTTGGAGCTGGGCCTTTGACCTTTGTATTGGATATGGGGCCTATATTTGACCTGGACTTGGCCCTAGAATTTGAACATTATACTTTGACTTAGACCTTGATGGTGAAACTGTACATTTGATATTTTCAATAGACTTCATACCTGGTTTTGCCTTGAACATTAGACCTGGAAAAATCTAGGTACAACATTCTGAACCAGGTTCTGGTTCAGGATTTAGGTTCAAGTTCTATTTCCCACTCCAGTGTGCACGTTAAAAGTCAGGTCTGTATCCAGGTCATGATTGCAGGTTTGTTGCTCAGGTCTGAATTTAGAGGTTAAGATCCAAAGTCCAGTTCAAAAGCACAGGTTGAAGACTAAGTCTAGGGTTAAGAACCAAGGATCTAGATTCAGTTAAGAATTCAAGGTCAAGAGCCAAGATCTTTATTCCACATTCTAGGTCCAATACTGAGTGTCAGGCATAAGTTCTATGTCCAGGGTCACATCCAAATCCAGGTCAAAGGTTTAGGTGCAATTTCTGGGTCTAGTAGTTTTGAAAAGCAGTATTTATTTACATATTACTCTCAAAAGGAGCTACCTATTTAGTGTTTGAACAAATTGTGATGAATCCCAGCAGCATTTGTGAGCAGGATCCCAGAGTCACATGTTGTTTTCAAAAATACCTTCTTATTTTGAGTCAGAGCAAGTTACAGTGAACTCAAAGAGTATTTGTGTAGATGAGTCCATAATCACTTGTTCTCAAATGTTCCTTCTTAATATCAGTTCAACCAAATTAAGATATCAAGGCAGTATTTTTAAAAACAAGTATAAGTAAGTTCTTAAGAGCTCTTAGTAGGGATTAGAGTAAATCTAGATGGAATTTGAGTATACAAAAAAACAGTATAAGAAAAAAACAAAATTAGAATCAGACATTCCTCTCTAAAGGAAATTATTATCTATTAGAATACACTGAGATGAATGTAAGATTTATATGAGAAAAAGTTCACAAACACACATTCTCAACTGTACTATTTTACAGCGAATTTGAACAATTAAGGTAAATCAACACAGCGTCTGTGAAAACAATAATATATGATTAAACAAACTCAGTATCATACATTATCCTTTAAAATATGTCTTATTGCAGATTAGATGGAATCTAGTATACATAAATGAGAAGGAAGTTAACAAGCTTAGAATCAGAAACATCTTTAAAATTTTTTTATTTGCCTGTTAAAAAAATCTTTATATGGGCAAAAAAGTCAGAAAAAAAACTTTATATCAAAAGTATTTTCTCACTGTTAGAGCAATTTAAGATGAATTTGAGCATTTTTTTTGTTGGAAAGAGTACTGTATGGACAACTAAGTTCTGTCTCTGACACTCTTCTTTAAGGTAACTTCTTATTAGAATAAGCTAAGGTGAATGCAAAATTTATATGCAAGAAAAAAAGCTCAGAACTTACATTCTTCCCAATTACAGCTTCTTCCTGTGAGTTAGAACAAACTCAAGTAAATCTAAGACATATGTACGAAATAAGTTTAGATTCACACATTATTCTCACCAGTACTTTCTTATTGTGAGTTTGAGTAAATTTAGAAGAAAATAGTGTACACGTACACAAACTAGCATTATGAGAAGTCAAACTCAGATTCAGATATTTATCAGATTCTGCTTGAAAATAGATGCTTTTGGAATGTTTATTAAGGTTAAAGTAAGCTGCATATAAACAAAATTGCATATTCTGAGAATCACACGTTTTACTCAACTGAATTTTCTTTAATATGCACAACTTTAATATAAACTTAGACATAGACAATAGACTTGGACACTGACATCAGATGTAACCTTGAACCTGAGTTCCTTGGACTTGAGATTAGATCTGGACTTTGGACTTGGACCTGGATTCTGACCTTTGAAATAAACCTTGGGCTTTTGACTAGACTGTGAACCTGGACCTTGAACCTAGACCTTCGTCTTAGAACTTGAACCTGAAATTTGGATCTGGACCTGACCCTTGAATCTAGCCTTTGCACCTGGACATAATAATACTTCAGCCTAGGACCTAGATGCTGAGGAATTTGGAACTGACTCTAGATGATATCTTTGGTCGTGGAATTAAACTTTGGAGCAGAACCCTAGATCTTAACCTCTAAACTTCATCTTAGATCTCAGGCCTAGTTTAACACATGATCTTGACTCTGGTACTAGGACCTGGACTTTGATCCTAGACCAAGATTTTGAGCTTCAAACTTGGATGAACATCTTGGACCTTGGGCTGGATTTGGGACTCTACACCTGGAGGCTGATAGTGAAATTCAGATCTTATTCCTGAATCTCAGACATGGAGATGGTTCTAAGACATAGGCTTTATGGGGCTAGAACTGCAATTCACAGGTCAATATTCTTTTTTTTGTTCTTTTTAAAAACTTTTTCTCTTAACGTTTATTCGCTTTTGAGAGACAGAGAGAGACAGAGCACGAGTAGGGGAGGGGCAGAGAGAGAGGGAGACAGAATCCAAAGCAGGCTCCAGACTCTGAGCTGTCAGCACAGAGCCCAATGCAGGGCTCGGACTCACAATGTGAGATCATGACCTGAGCCGAAGTCAGACGCCCAACTGACTGAGCCACCCAGGCACCCCAAATATTATTCTTTATACTTACCTGGACCTATATCTCTTATGTGACCAAGACTTGGATAATGGAAATTAGACATGGGCCTCAGGCTTCAATATGGACCATATATCCTGGCTTTTAACCTAGATATAGGACACCAAACTTGGGCCTGAACGTGTCCAGGACCTTGGGCCTGACCTTTGACTTGGTTGTTTGTCACGGACTTAGACCTTGGATGAGGACCTCTTAAGTCTATCTTGGATGTCCTACATGTATCTGGACATAACTTTGGATCTGGAACTTGCACCTGAATCTCCATCCTTGATCTATACTGTTTACCTGAACATTTAACTAGTACCAGAAGTTAAATATGGATTTGTAATTGATTTGACCTGGTCTTTGAGCTGGAAAACCTAGACTTTGGATCTATTCCTAGTACCATGGTGGTGAATGTTGTAATTGGTCCACTTGCCTTGGACCAGGGGCTATGATCTGGACATTGGACCTGGAACTGGACTTAACATTGGACATGAATGTTGAACATGAAGCTTGGATCTAGAATTTTCCAGTTCCTCGGACATGACCTTAAATTTGACACTTAGACCCTTATTTTGCACTTGGACTCTGGGCTTGGAATTAGACCTGGACTTAGACTTTAGACCAGGATGTGGGATCTCTGAACCACGATTTGACCTAATTGGAAATAAAACATTTACTAAACATATTATACAATAAAAAGATAAAATTTACTTTAATATATAAATTGAGTTTAATGTCTAAATTCTAAATTAACTTTAACACCTGGTGAAATGCTCAAACTGGTAAACCTTCACCAATATGGACCTTAATCTGTATTGGAGCTCAAATTAGAGTTATACCCGGGGGATCCCACTAAATTTAAATAAGTCATCCTATACCTGGGGATCTCACTAAGTTTAAATAAGGTGCTTCCTATAATCTTAAAGGAGTTGCAAACATAAAATAGAAGAAACAGAAGTCTGCCTCACCTTAACAATTAAAACTATTGCCTTGCCTAAATATCCCCATGGTCATAGCTCCATTTCCCCTAAAATATCTCACAGTGGGCATGGATGCTCTGACCTAATAAATAATAAATTAAAATTAAATTAGGTCTTTGGCATTTAAAATAGTTTTGACAAAAAGAGACCCTGAAGATTTGTCCCAACCTATTATAATTGTTAACACAGACCAAAATAAATTAAAACAAGACTTTCAAGGATCGAAACCTATTATATGAAATCTATTTAGGCCCAATATAGCTTGCTATTAAACCTGGATAGAATGAATGATGCTCACAATGAATTATTTAATGCCACAGTCCCATCCATTAAGGTCTCTAATAGCCAGTATTATTGAAATTATTGACTCCATCTAACAAGCAAGTGGTAGATACATTGCAGTCATAGATTTGGCTGATATATTCTGTTCAGTGCCCATTTCAACATCCTCTCAGCACTTATTTTCTTTTACCTTAGAGGAACACAATAATACACCTCAACCTGGGTAGCCATGGGGTACCTTGACAGTCCATTCAATACCATCGTTTCAAGGCCACGTTCAACTTTCTCCAGGAATGTAGGTATGACACTGCATTGATGAATCTTCCTCTGAGGAAATTCATTTGGCACACTCACTCAACACATACAAACATTCATGAGGAAGCTCATTAGAAAGGGATGTCCCACACATAGTACAAGGCCCCAGCACCTCAGAAAAATTTCTGGGCATTATTTGGTCAGTTGAAGGCCACTCTATTTCTGAAACTGTCAATAAGCAACTTTTGACTCTTTTATCACCTACAATGTTAACATAGCATGGCATTTTAAGGCCTTTTTGAGTTTTTGAGGCAACATATACCTCATTTACAATTTTACTCAGGACCGTTTGTTCTATTACTTACTAATTGGCCCAACAAAAGGCTCTAGATCTTTCCAAATTGCAACATAACAAGCAATCTCATTAGTGCTCCCCATAAAGTCCTTTATTGTAGAGTTTTTAGGAACCTCTTTTTCTTCCTCCTAGAGTCTGTGGGGCACCCAGGATGACCATAAGCCACCCATGAGCTTCTGCTCTCCTGAGTTCCATGTTATACACCAATAGAGTGAAAGTTACTGCCTCCATGTTGGGTCCTTCTAGAGATGGAGTCTCTTATGGGCCCTGAGTCTGTGACTCTGTGCACCCAGTTGCCATTGTTCCTTGTGTCTTAGAGGCAACGGACTATAAGCTGGGCATGGCCATTGAAACATTGATAAAATAAACATACATTTTTAGAATAAAGGAAGACTCAGACCATCTGGTATATTCCTTTTGCAGGAGAAAGTGGTTTCCCTTGTCCTCAGTCCCTTGCCATAAGGCACTGGAGGATGTCACTCCTCTTGTGTTACCTGAAGACCCCACAGGAAACAGCTGAGTAAATAAGAATGGGAGTTGGTATACTTTATGGATGGCACTACCAATATTACACATGATGGAGTCTGCTGGAGGGCTTCTGCTGGCCATCCTTTAACTAAATGCCCCCAGTAAAGTCCAGAGTCTAAAGGCTGGCACAATTGGCTGAACTTTAGGGAGCAACCTTGGTACTGGATGCCCTGGTTTACAATCAGTCTCATCTCCACATTCTTGTAGACTCTTGGTCATTGTCCATAATCTGTCCATTGGGTTTAGCCAATGGCAAAAAAATATGGTCTTTAGCATAAAGAACTGGGCATTTTTTGCCTCACACCTACCCCAAATATAAGCCAAGATCACACATGTCTCAGCATACATTAGATCTATAATTCAAAGCCTTACTAAGTACTTCCTATTTCCTTCACAGTTTGAGCTATTATTGAGAATAGCTAAGATACTCATTTAACTTCTCAGAATACACAATGTTGGGTTCTTGAACATAGCATTCAATTGAAATTTTACTTCTCTTATTGGTCTCCAGCTATAGAACTCCAAGTTCTATATATAAGTATAGAACTTACTATAAGTAAGTATATTGGCTTACTTAAACAAGTTCAAATTCAATTTTGTGAAAGATGGCATATTTCAGCAATCATTCAATCATCAAGGGGTGAATTATAATAAAGAGTCTGACTCTGTTTTTAATGTTTGACTACTGACATCTTTCAAGCCCCACCTCTCTTCCCTCTTTGCCTCATAGTGTGGAAAGTCTGCGAGGAAGGCCATGTTCTCCTTCCATCGACACTAGCAGAAAGTTTAAACTATGGAAGTCCTGGCCCATGCCCTCATCCTGGCCCCATCCCCAACCACAATAAAACCTCAAACCACTTGCTCCTCCTTGCTCTCTCAGCTTTTCTGAGACTACCCTACAGCTCTCTCCTGCTTTTCCTGGGAAGGCCTCACTATGTGAGTAATAACCTTTACACCCTTCTGGTGCATGTATGGCATCATCAGCCTTGACATCTGGGTCAATCTTATAGGGAGATGTCCTTGCCCTAACATGAGAAAACCACAAGATAAGGTGAAAACTACATGTTCAAAATTTAGATTCAAAATCCAGATTAAGTTTCAATTTCTAGGCCCAAGGAACAATTTCATATCTAATGTCCAGGTTCAGATCCAAGTACAAAGTCTAGGTCAAAGATCCATGTTTGAGGTTTGCCTCCAAGGTTAAAATACAAGGTCCAATTTCTACTTCTAAGGTCCAGATCTAAGATATGGTTGAAGGTCAAGGTCTAGGTCTCCTGACAAGATAGAAATTTAGGTCTGAGGTAAGAGGGTCTCTTCAAACACTTAGCATTAAAGTCCAGGGTGAGTGCAGAGATTCAAGCCCTAGGTCAAAAATTCTGGTTTGGGGGCACCTGGGTGGTTCAGTCGGTTGAGCATCCAACTTCGGCTCAGGTCATGATCTTGTGGTTCATGAGTTCAAGCCCCACATTGGGCTTGCTACTGTCAGCACAGAGCCCATTTCAGATCTTCTGTCCCTCTCTCTCTGCCTCCTCCCCCACTTGTGCTCTCTCAAAAATAAAACATTAAAAAAAATCCTGGTTTAAGATTCATGTCCAAAGTACAGTTCCAAAACCAAGTTCCACGTCCGAGGTCAGGTCCAATGAACCAGACACATTTCATCACAAGGACCAGGTCCACACCCATATCCACTCTCTACCTACCTACTTACTATCTACATCCTGCCCCCAACCCTCTCTTTACCTACTCACTATTTTCACCCTGCCTCACAACCACTTAAAAACTATACTGTGTCATATAAATTGACTACCTAACCACTTACTATCCACAACCCATTTCACATCCACTCTTTACCTACTCACCTCTTTAACCCCCTCAATCACTCACTTCAGGGTTAAAGAATTAGAGGTATTTAACTTCTAACCACACATACTCATTATTTGTTTCCACACTCACTCTTTACTTAGCTCTCTATGCATACCCACACATACCTAATCTTTGTCCTTTATCCACTCATTAATTACTTCCCCTAACTACACTATTTTGCCTCCCCTTATCTCACACTTATTCATTCTTTACCATCTACCCCATGCTATTTACTAACTACATCTATTCACTACCTATCCACTCACTAATTAATCCTTGCCCTATACCTGCTCATTATCAACCATTCGTCATCTACTTCCCATTCCATGCTCACTCACTATCCTTTCAACCTCACCTACTATCTATTTCCCACTCTATACCCACTCACTACCAACTTTCACTCCACGCATTCATGACCCACCCTTGTCCTAAACACATGCATTATTTAAGTTCCCGATGGATAATTATTTACTTAATTAATCATTATCTATATATTATCTATCTATATTATCTATCTATTCATCCATTCATCTGTTCATCCCTCTGTTTTCCTTGGCAATTTAACAAAGAGCTGGGAAAGAACAATTTGACTTTGTTAGCTGTTCACCATCTAAAACCAGACCCCCCCCCCCCCCCATCTTGTGATTATTTATTTACAACTCTCTGTAACTAAACCATGGAGGCTTTTGCGTACCAGAGAGTTCAATGTCTCACACTCAAGAAATACACTTTCTGGGGCACCTGCGTGGCTCAGTCAGTTAAGCATCTGACTTTGGCTCAGGTCATGATCTTGCAGTTTGTGGGTTTGAGCCCCATGTCAGGCTTTGTGCTGACAGCTCAGAGCCTGGAGCCTGCTTCAGATTCTGTGTCTCCCTCTCATTCTGCCCCTCCCCTGCCCATGCTCTCTCTCAAGAATAAATAAACATTAAAAAAAAAGATACACTTTCTTCTCTTATCCCATGTGAATCTCATACACATGCAATCAGCATATGGGAGAGTCACATGTTGGACATACTGTGTCCAACAAATCATCAATGGTAAGAAACCGTAATAATTTCATGTTGAAAATTATTAGTATTAAAAAATGTCCTTTTATCAAGCAATAAACTGTTGTAAACAAATGATTGAAAAAAAAAACCCCTTATTTAAATTATTGGTTATTTCTTTGCTCTGTCCTAAGATATTCTGTTGAAATGTGTTATTAAGAAACATTCTGAAGCCTGATACCAATTATAAGAGTGTGAAAGACCCCGGGAAGTCTTTCTGTCTTCCCTCAGAAATTAAGGTTATTTTAACGTGAAATAGCTTGACCTACACATTAAAATTTGATTTTTCTTTTATTCTTATTTCTGGCTACTTTAAAATAAATTTTACTGATTTCCCATGTATCTATTTCCTGAAGGCTTTTCTTAATTAAGTTTTTTTTTTTTTTTGGTTTTAATGCCAGTATATTTAACATACATTGTTATATTAGTTTCAGGTGTACAATATAGTGATGCAACCATTTTATACATTACTCAGTGCTCATCATGACAAGTGAATTCTTTAACCTCCATTACCTATTTTACCCATCTGCCTACTTTCCTTCCCTCTTGTAACCATCAGTGTGTTCTCTATAGTTAAGGGTCTGTTTCCTGGTTTGCCTCTCTCTTTTTTCTCCCTTGGTTCATTTGTTTCATTTCTTAAATTCCACATATGAGTGAAATCATATGGTATTTGTCTTTCTCTGACTGATCCTAAAGGCTTTTTGGACCATGGTGAGTAGAATTTAGACAATTTAAGAAGATCCAAACTGTTACATTACAGTTTATCAGGACAGCTGTTTCCTAGAAAAGTCACCCTCTTGCTCACAGTTTGTGCAATGTTGACTTGATGAAAAGAGTTTCTTTTGAACAGCATTCATATAAAAATGTTTGCTTTTGAAAGGGCCTCAAGTCATTGTATTCCTGACTCTCATGCAGCTGTTTCTCTGCAAGAGATAATGCAATTGTTTAGGTTCAATTAGACTTTGATTTTTATTTATGTAAACTTGAACCTAGAGTGCGTCATTACAGACTCATAATTCAGAGGAATGAGTCCCAAGTCCCTTACACATATCAATAGACTTTATAAAATTAGCTTTCTTTAAAAGATGTGGTTATTTTCAGAAGGATTTTCCAGAGAAAATTCTAATATTAGTGATTTATATCAAAAGTATAAAACAAGAGCTGAAATATTCTTTTCAAGCTAAGGGGAACTGGTTTTTCTTTTTCACAAGTGTTTTAAGTAACAAATATAAGCCCTCCAATTTGATTAAATAGATCAGAGTTGGTTGCTTTATCTTGCACCTGTTTGGAATCTCTTTATGTGTCCAATAGTTTTGTGATTTAGTGATTCATTCATCCACCTTGTAACTCATTCACAACACATCTGCTCCAAAGTTTTGTCCTTGAGTATCAATAAGCATTGTCACTCCAGGTGTCCCATGGCTCTTCAACTATCCACCTACCTACTAAGCAGTGATTAAAAGCTAAAAATATGAAGTGTCCTTTTTTTTTTTTTTTTTTTTTTGGTTAGTGGTATTGCGAAAAACCAAAAATCTATAAAGCACATGATTTTACATAATATGCACCTACGGTTATTTTTTGGCCCGCAATCTATAAAGAATAAACATATGCAAATTTCTGGAAATACACACCTTCAAACCACACGAATCTCCTAAACTATTTAAAAATTATTATTAAAGTAACCCTTTGAATTGACTTAACAAGACACCAAGATAGCAAAAGATAAGAAAGAGTAAATTATAGACGTTATATTTACCTCACAAAATCAGACTTCACTTGGCTGTAGGGTCACCACACTTCTTGGTTTTCCTGAAACTGAGAGTTTTGCTAGGATCTTGGATTTTCAATGCTAAAATCAGGATGGGTCATTTCGTATTTCCTCCACTATCGTCTTTCTTTCACCTGCCAGGCATGGTCTTGGTGGAACCGGTTCTCAAATCAGCGTTGACCAAAGCAGAAACTAAATCGGAGTCGTCAACCCGCTCATCTAGTGGGACAGAACCTTACGTTGCTAACTACAGATCTGTTGTTGATGTGCCAGAAATTAGCTCAGACATATGTATAACACATGTCATAGCAGTGTTCATTTTGTCCCCTGCCCTGTTCATCTCATGATCGTATTAGGGTCTAATTTGATTCTAACCTTTACAACCAGACTTAAATTTGGGTTTAACTATTTAACAATCCAGTTCCCCCCGGGAGTGGACGAGAGCTGTTAACTCCACTTGGCTGGTCTAGGCCCTAAAATCCTGTATAATTCCTGCCAATAATCCTGCTAATTAAAAATTTGGGGCGCCTGGGTGGCGCAGTCGGTTAAGCGTCCGACTTCAGCCAGGTCACGATCTCGCGGTCCGTGAGTTCGAGCCCCGCGTCGGGCTCTGGGCTGATGGCTCAGAGCCTGGAGCCTGTTTCCGATTCTGTGTCTCCCTCTCTCTCTGCCCCTCGCCCGTTCATGCTCTGTCTCTCTCTGTCCCAAAAATAAATAAACGTTGAAAAAAATTTAAAAAAAAAAAATAAAAAAAAATAAAAATCTAAACCTCCTCTCGGGCGTCTTCTCTACCAGCTGTGGGTTACGGTGTTGCTCTAGCTGCACCAATCCCAGAAGCCAGGTGACCATTTCCATTTGTCTTAACAATTAGTTCTGACTTTTTGAATTTCTCCTACCCAATTTGTCTAATTGAACATCTTTCCCTACCTCAGTGGTTCTCAAACTTTAATATGCATAAGAAAACCTCCTGGTGAGCTTTTACCACACTGTTTTCTGGGCTCTGTCCCCAGAGATTCTGATTCAATAGGTCACAAAAGTACCCATGAATTTGCATTTCTGACAAGCTCACAAGTAAAACTGATGCTCTTGGTTCAGGGATCCCCTCTGAGAAACAGTGTTTGGAACCAAAACACTGTCTAGAGGGAAGCCCTCCCTGATACCAGATTGTTTTTGTTCCATATGGCTATCCAGCTCAGTTCTAACTTCTTTTTCCTCTCATTAACTCATTTTGGCTGGTGATGTGCCTGCACACCAAACACCTGACATAAAACTCCTGGCCCGAAGGCTGGAGTGACGGACACTGCTGCTGACTTTTGACTTTTTCCTTTGGCAATATCGCTTTTCTTCACATAGATAAAGTAAAATGGAGCCTATTTCAAATTTTAACTTTTAGTCCACACTCTAAAGAGGGGTACATGTTTATCAGATTAAGTCAGCAGCTGAAATAGATTTAAATTCAGTCAATGTTCCTACCTGTTTCCTCAATGCATTTTTACTGAATTTAACAATGTGAAGTAGGACAAAATACAGAAATTTACCCCAAGTAGCTTCTGGCTCTGATGCACACTCTCAACAGCCTTCATGGATTGAGCTTGAGTTTAATAAAATGGATACAAATAAGTCTTCTGAAGTGTTTTTATTTCCCTTCTCAATTTGAATCATCAGAATATAAGATAGAGAAAAATAGCGTAAAGCTAACATTATGGAATGGAGGCATGTATTACTAAAAATTTTCATATTATGTTACTGGTTATATTGTCAGCTGTGGGGAATTTTAGCCAGGATCTCATCAGCAGTAAAAGACAGGAAACAGCTATGAAGGTTGCTGAGGTAGGATTTCTTGTGTCTCTTCCTGAGGATGGATAAATAGGGACTTTGATGACTTGGGGCTTCTTTTTCACGGTGCATATAGTGGTAAATGTATATATAGAAGGGCTGAAAATAAGGTTTAAAATTAGAAAAAAAGAGGTGACTTATTCACTCATTCATATTTTGAATGCAAAAGAAACAAAATTCCTAAGTATCTCTTAAGCCAAAGAGGAAATTAAAAATATAGTCATAGCTTATTGAGAAAATGAAATTAATGAGAATACTTTATAAAAACTCATAGGATTTGGTCATACTCTGCAGCCTAAAATGCTATGGGGGGTTGTCTTGTATTTTAAGACTTTATTATTTTTAGGTTCATGGCAAAATTGAGAAGAAGCTACATAGATTTCCCTTATACCTCTCCCACAACACAGGCATAGCGTCCCCAACACCTCTTACCAGAGGGGTACATTTGTTGTAATTGATAAACCTACATTAATATGTCATTATCACCCAAAGTCCATAGTTTACATTAGGGTTCACTCTTGGTGTACATTCTGTGGGTTTGAATCAGTGTATAATGACACGTGTCTACCATTATAGTGTCATAAAGAGTGTTTTCACTACCCTAAAAATCCTCTGTGCTCTGCCTATTCATCTCTGTCCCCCACCAGTCCCTGACAACCACTGATATTTTTACTATCTTTATAGTTTTTCCTTTTCTTGAAAGTCATGTGGCTGGAATTGTACAATATATAGCCCTTTCATATTGGCTTCTTTACTTGGTACTATGTATTTAAGGTTCCTCCGTATCTTTTCACAGCTTGATAGTTCATTTCTCTATGGTGCTAAATAATATTCCATTGTCTGCATACATCACAGTGTACCCATTCACCTACTGAAGCATACATATCTTCGTTTCCTCCAAGTGTTGGCAATTACAAATAAAGCTGCTGTAAACATCCATATACAGGTATTTGTGTGGACATAAGTTTTCAACTTCTTTGAAATACCAGGAAGTGCTATTGCTGGAGAGTATGGTAAGACTATGTTTAGTTTTCCAAGAAACTGCCACACTATCTTCTAAATTGGCTATACTATTTTTGCATTCACGCTAGTAATGAATGAAAGTTCTTGTTGCTTTATACCTTCACCAGTATTTGGTGTTACCAGTGTTCCACATTTTGGCCATTCTAATAGGTATGCAGCAGTGTCCCATTGATCTAATTTGCATTTCCCCAATGACGCATGATGTGGAGTACATTTTCATCTGCTTTGTGGAGTACCTTTTCATCTGCTTCTTTGCCATGTACATATCTTCTATGATGAGATGCCTGTTAATGACTTTGTCTCATTTTTTAATGAGATTTTTTCTTACTGTTTAACTTTAAGGCTTTTGTCCATATTTGAGTTAATAGCTCTTTATCAGATATGTTTTTGCAAATATTTTCTTCCAGTGTGTCTTGTCTTTTTCTTTTCTTGACAGTGTCTATTAAAGAGCAGAAAGTTTGAATTTTAATGAAGTCCAGCTTATCAACTATTTCTTTCATAGATTGTGCCTTTGGTGCTGTATCTAAAAAGTCATTGCCAGGTGTCAGTTGCCCCTCCATGAGTGAGAGGAGAAAGCAGGTGGGCAGGCAGCCAGACAGCCATCTTGGTAGAACCCGGGCACCCTTGGAGCCATGCTGTGGAGCTGTGCCTTGTAACTGTGTCCACTCCAGGCCCTGCTTAACCACAAGGAGGCATGCCTCCACTGACGAGGGATGGAACAGCTGCCACAGAGGTAGTTTTCTTCTGAGATCATTAATAGGGACCATTCTCTCCCCAACCCAGATGGAGCAAGGACATGAGACTCCTCTCTGACAAGTTAATGAAGGAATGTGAAGACGGCTCCTGGAAATGTTTGCCTTTATATAAATGTAAATCTACTTGAAAGATTGAAGTCTTCGAAACCTTTTTTCGTGACACAAATCTTGTAAACTAACAAATGTCACAGGCTCAGCTCTTCCCCAGAAGCCTTGAGGAAGACCTGAGCTTGGATATGTGATGTTCCATAATAATGGATTTCCTATCCAGGAATATGGAATATCTCTCCATTTATTTAGTTCTTTGATTTCATTCACTAGTTTTATAGTTTTCCTCATGTATATATATACCCTGTACATATTTTGTTAGATTTTATTTAAGTATTTTTTTGTGAGATACTAATAGAAGTGGTATTGCATTTTACATTTCAAATTCCATTTGATTATTTACTGTTATATAAGAAGTGGCTGACTTTTGTGCATTAACCTTGTATTCTGCAACCTTGCTATTAGTTCCAGGAGTTTTTTTGGCTGATTCGTAAAGATTTTCTACATAGACAATCATGTCATCTATGAACAAAGGCTGTTTTATTTTTTTCTCCTTCCAAATCAGTATACTCTTTATTTCTTTTTCTTGTCTTATTATGTTAGTTGGAACTGCTTTTGTTTTAAACAGAGAGATGAAATAAATAAACCAAGTATTCAATTCAATAAGTTAGAACAGATGAGGAGATTCTGGTCAAAATGATACATTAAGTTCATGCTTTGGTGCATTCTGTATCCCTAACTGAAAGCAATAATAGATATTTTAAAAAATAATAGATATTTTAAAAATAATAGCTATTTTAAAAATACAAAACAGGAGCAATATTGCTGGTAAAGGTTACTGGACTGTGGCTATGGGCACAGGGTTTAACACCTGTTGGGCAAAGATTCTAGGGTCAGGCTCACAACTTGAAGCTGGGTGAGGTATGAATCTCCTGATAGAAAAACATAAATGAAGTCTCATTTATAAGAGATTTTGGCCTTGGAAAGCAGCTAGACAAAGGCACAGTTTCATGTCCACACCTGAACCAATCTGCCTACTTGCTTAATAACATTGACCAAAACACATTATTCAAATAATATTGTCCCAACTATGAATATGGACTAGGATTTCTAAAATTACCTGTTTCTAAGCTGATATCTGGGACACTAAGTGGGGGCAACATAAAATCTCTACATATGAAGAGGTAAACAGAGAGAACAAGAAAGAGAAGATAAAACCCCAAACAAAAAAAAACTTTTCTGAAAACAAGCTTGCAAAAATGTATAAAATGCATAAAATATTTCATGATAAAAGGACATAAGACAAAACTAAGAAACAAAAGAGCAAATTTAAATGTTAAACAAAATAGTAAATTTAAATTTAAATAGTAAATGTACTGCAGATACATTGACTTGAAATAGTGGGACAAATATTTGCAATAATTACCATGATAATGCAAAAAAAAAAAGATACAGAAAGAAATAGCTCCTATAAAAATGTGAACAATAATATGTTTAAAAAAGCAGAAGAGCTAAAAACAGCAAGATATAAAGAAAAATCAATTAAAATCTTAGAAATAAAACTGTGGTGCAGCGCTAGATGGCAGGGATTTTCGACTGGACACAATTGCATCATGAAATAACGAACCAGAAGCTGGTGCCAAGGAATTGCTGCAGGGTGCTGGTGTAAGAGCTAGAACCACAAGCGTGAAGTAAAAAGACAGGGACATGGAAACAGACTGAGAATCTCCCACACATATTTGATGCGAGCCCCAGAAAAACGGAATAGAAGAAATGGTGAAGACACAATATTGTAAGAGAGAACTGTCAGCATTGAAACGATCAATCAAAATTATTTGAGACCTGAGAGCAAAAAAGCAGTCTACGCTCTTCGAGATAGTTAAATAGAAACAAATCCATACCTAGACACATAACACACTGCAGAATACTCAGGATACAAGGAAAAACGAATATGCATCCCGAGGGAAACAATAATCTGCAAAGGGATAAACATATGGACAGCAATAGTGGGCATTGGTAACTAGGAATCATATTTTCAAAGTGCCGATGTAGCTATTGTAGCCTTCATGCTGGACAAACTCGACTGCGAGGATGACATCATTGCAAATGAGATGTAGTTGGTCTCCCACTCCCTTTTTCAATATTTCCAGTGAAGGAAGTCCTTTTCCTCTCTCACAGTGAGCAGTCCCATGATTTTCTGAGCACTCTTAATTTTGTGGGCACTCCAAAATATGAAACACATTTTTCAAACCAGTGCCTAGACTGTCCAATCCTGTCCCACAGTTCAAGCTTCTAATTTCATACAAAATGATGCCACTTTCCTCCTCTCAGCTGCGGTTGGTGGAGAAGAGGTCAGGTAGGGGGACAGGAAAGTTTCACTGGACTTGTTCAGAGCCAGATGTCTACTTTCTGGGCTGAGTAATGTTTGAAGCTGGCTCTGATTCACAGGCACCTGACTGATATGGCCTGATATTCTCTTTGCTGCAGCTGCCTTTGCCCTCTGTCCTCTGGTCATTCAGAATCCAAGGTGCCACCTTCAGCTTCTGAGACTCCACTCCTATGGGAAGCCTATTGAAACAGGACCTCAGAGGACTCATGCCAGTGATATTAGGGTGTGGCCCACATTTGGTCCATGGGTAAAGCTCATGCCTCCTTTTGTCCTGACCAACCCTTGGGGTTGCTGGATGATCCTAATCCGGTCACCCCTCCCTCAGCTCTCCTGTTAGCAGCTAACCCATTGTCTCTAGCTCTTCACATTTCCCAGGCGGGGTTCAGAAGCCAGCCTGCAGTGTCCACTTCACAGTCCAAATATTATGCTCTCCCCACCATCCAGTTGGAACTTGATATTAGGAGTCGGCTTCATTGTCCCAAGTAACATAGCAGACCCCGCGCTGGCCCTCTCCCTGTGATCACGACTGCTGAGCCATTTCCTGTGAAAACGTGTACTCTTAGTGTGTTGTCTGTCTTAGAGCTCACTTTGGTGCCTTTGAATTATCTTACTGAATATACCATCATATCAACTCAATTAGCATTCAAGACAATTTAGACATTTTTAGATATAAAAAGACCAGGAGGTTTGACAACTGCTAAAATATTGAGATGTATTTCAGCAAGAAGAAAAATAAACTTGGAGGGAAGATATGGGTATACTGTGTACAGAAATTAATTAACTATGAGAGCAAATGTAATTAACTGTTACATTTATTTTTAGGTTTTGTTTTATCAAAGTTATGCAGGCACGTAATTTAAGAAGTCAAGTAGTTGTATAGTTGTGGTTTCTTTTAAAACCCAACAGTTTCCAACCCCTCCATCCCCTCAGGCTCTCTCTTGTCAATCTTATCCAGCCTCATCATATATATATGTATATATACATATATACATATATATTATTAATATATATGCTATGAAGTTATAAATTGAAACTTCAAGTGTAGACCACTCCTGTGACATATATGACTAGCTGCCTGCCTGAGCGCACTTGAATATATCTAATAGGAATCACAGACCACTAAGGTCACAACTGAATTCCTGACTTCTTCAAACCTGCATTTCACCCAGTGTTTCCATATCTGTAAAAGACAACTTTAGGCTACCCAAAATACAGATACACTCTCTTTTTAAAAATCCCACTTCAAATCCATCAGCAAATCCTATTGTTTCTATCTTTGATTTTTTAAAAAATGTTTTTATTCATTTTTGAGACAGAGAGAGACAGAGCATGAGCAGGGGAGGGACAGAGAGAGAGGGAGACACAGGATCTGAAGCAGACTCCAGGTTCTGAGCTGTCAGCGCAGAGCCTGACACGGGGGTTGAACCACGAATCACGAGATCATGACCTGAGCAGAAGTCGGATGCTTAACCGACTGAGCCACCCAGGTGCCCCCTATTGTTTCTATCTTTGAAATCTCCCCAAACCTCACCATTTCCAACACATCTCTCACTCCTTCCACGCTACTTTACCTGCTCTGGTCCACTGTCACCAGCTCCTTTGCTGTTCCTTGGGCATTCCCTGCACTAGTCCAGCTCATCGGTCGTGGTCCCTCAGCCTGAATGTTCCCTCATCTGGATGGCTTCCTGGATGCCTCCATACTCCCCTCAGGCCTCTGCTTAATTAGCACCTTATCGGTTTATCTCCTTGTGTCTAATTCATTGCCACCCAACATCTGTCACCATGCCATTTTCACTCATTCCCTTTCTGTCTCTTCTCTCTCTCAACCTGTATGTGTATGCGTGCGCGCACACACACACACACACACACACACACACACACACACAGAGTTTGTTCATTTGTTTTTATTAGTTTATAAAACATTTATTCTCCCTAGGATGTAAGTTCCATGAGAATAGAGACTTTATTGTCCTGCTGTGCCTAGAATAGCGCTTGTCATGTAATAGGGCTCCAATAAATTAATCTTTTAGTTTTTTATTGAGGTACATAATACATCCAGTGAAGTGCACACATCTTAAGTGTAGCATAATGAGTTTTTCTATATGCATGTACACATATACAACCACCATCAATATGTGGTACATTTCCATCACTCCAGAAGTTTCCCTTGTGCCGTTTCTAGTCAGTACCCCTTCCAGCAGGTAACCACCAATCTGACGACTGTCACCACCTATTAGTTTTGTCAATTAAAAAAAATTTTTTTAATGTTTATTTATTTTTGAGACATAAAGAGAGAGAGAGAGAGAGAGAGAGAGGGAGAGAGAGAGAGAGGGAAGAGAATCCAAAGCAGCCTCCAGGCTCTGAGCTGTCAGCACACAGCCTGATGCAGGGCTCAAACTCTGTCTGAATGGCGAGATCATGACCTGAGCCGAAGTCAGACGCGGAACCGACTGAGCCACCCAGGTGTCCCAGTTTTGCCTATTCTTGAATGGCGTATAAATGAGCCATACATTTTGTATGTCTTTCTGTCTGGCTTCTGTTGTTCAATATTGTGTCTGTGAGACTCATCCGTGTTGTTACTGTACCAGTAGTTCACTCTTCTATTTTTATGGCTGATAAATATTCTATTATATGAATATATAGCAATATATTTACTGGTTTTCTGGTGGGAGGAAATTTGGGTTGTCTCCTGTTCTTTGCAGTTGTGCATGCTCTTGTATATGTCTTCTGGTGCAAATATGCCCTCCTGTCTTGGGTGTCTATCGAGTAGGGGATTGTGGTGTCACAGTTGTGTGTTTCACTTTTACTAGACACTGCCACAGTTTTCCAAAGTGGTTCCACCACTTTCCACCCACACCATTAATAACTCTAGTATTTTTCCCCCTCATTTTTCTATCATGGCTCTATCAGGAAAGGGAAATTGCTTGTCTCATTGGAGTCATCACTATAACATTCTAGAAACTACACAATTTTGTGTCCAGATCAAGTTCATTTAACATGTTCAGAGTTGATAACTCCCTCGCCGTGGATGCCAGGAGAGCACAGATACGTGGTCTCTGCTCCCAGTTTTCAATAAAATTTTCAAATGATTCCAGTAAAGGTCTATTGTCCCATGAGGATGTAATCTGCCGGAAATCGAGATAACTTTTATCTGTTGATACCTCTTGTGGGCTGAATTGCGTCCCTCAAAAAGATATGGTCAAGTCCCAATTCCTGTACTTGTAAAAGTGATTTAATTTGGAAATTGAGTCTTTGTGGATGTAATCAAGTCACAATTAATTCTAAGTAATAATCGTCAATTGTCCTAATCCATTGACCGGTGCCATCATAATGGGGAGTTTTAGACATAGACACACAGAGAGAATGCCATGTGTGATGATTAATTTTAGGTCTCAACTTGACTGGGCCATGAGTGACCAGAGTTTTGGCCAAATATAATTCTGGGTGTTTTTGTGGGGGTATTTTAGGATGAGCTTAGCATTTGAATAAGTAGACTTAGAAAGCAGACTGCCCCTCCTAATGTGGTGGGCCTCACCTAACCGGCTAAAAACTTTCCAAAGACAAAAAGGCTGACCCTCCATATAGTAAGGGACAACTATGTCCTACCTGACTGCCTTGAATGGAGACACTGGCTTTTCCCCTGCCTTTGGACTCAAACTGAAACTTAGGATCCTTTGAGTCTCAAGCCTCCCAGCCTTTGGACTGGAACTACACCATTGACTGTCCTGGGTCTCAGGCTTGCACTTAGACTGGGACTACACCACTGGCTCTCCTGGGTCTCTACTTTACTGACTCACCCTGCAGATGTTGGGACTTGCCTGCCTCCATGATGGCATAACTGCATAATTGGTTCTGTTTCTCTGGAGGACCCTGACTAATATGGCATGTGAAGAGAGAACCAGATACTGGAATGATGCATCTACAAGCAAAGGAAAGGCCTAAAATCAAGAATCGCTGGCAACCACCAGAAGCATGGAGCAAATTCTTCCCCAGGGCCTCAGAGCCTCCCAAAAGAACCAACACTTCCCACAGCTGGATTGCAGTCTCCCAGCCCCTAGAACTGTCAGGGAATACATTTCTGTGGTTTTCAGCCTCCAGCGTGGGATCATTTGTTACACGGCCCTAGGATATGAATACAATACTTTTGCTCAGTGAACCCCTGTTGATAGAGTTTGGCCATCAGAGCCCACAAGGGGGGTGCGGAGAAGAAAGACCTTCAGGGCTTTTTTCCCCTTGTACTATGTGAATTTTCTATGCAGCACCTAACTGACCATAACAACATGGCGGTAGACATCCTATCACATAAGCCATATCAGCAGGTAGTGTAGAGGCCCCTGCTGTGAGAGACCTTCATGCCCAAGAAGTCCACAGTCTGCTTGCCCTCATGGTTGCCGCTGACAGAGAGAATCCAGCTGAAGCACCATCTGGGTGAAGCCAGTCCCACTCAGTAGAAGCCCATAGAGTTTTTTTTTTAAATTTTTTTTTTCAACGTTTATTTATTTTTGGGACAGAGAGAGACAGAGCATGAACGGGGGAGGGGCAGAGAGAGAGGGAGACACAGAATCGGAAACAGGCTCCAGGCTCCGAGCCATCAGCCCAGAGCCCGACGCGGGGCTCGAACTCACGGACCGCGAGATCGTGACCTGGCTGAAGTCGGACGCTTAACCGACTGCGCCACCCAGGCGCCCCAGAAGCCCATAGAGTTTTACGATGTGGTGGTGATTGCAACGGACGCATCTTCTACCAAAGCAACTAGTTACATTTGAAGCGGAGAATCCACACCTAAGTTCTGTGACTCTGTTCAGTACATACCTGTTGCTCATTCCTACCCTGAGTGTGGACCCCAGGGACGTCTGGTAGCCTTGCCAGCAGCATGGCCCTGCCGCATTCACACTGCACAAAGTCAGGCCCAGAGATCCTAAATAGATTCAGCTGCTGCTCTTGGAGCTGGAGGCATACTGGAAAGATGGAAAGATGGTTATCCGGGGGGAGAACAACAATGGAACATGGATCAGTAAGGAAAAAGCACGTACCAGGCAGAAAGCAAGAAAAAGCAACATGGACATGAGGCTCACTGCAGTGCTCTGATGATCTTGCCGTCTCCGCATAGGTCAAGCAGGGGAGGCTTTGCTGCAACCTGACCCACGTCTTTGCAAACTTGCCGAATTGCACCTGCACACGGGGAGATAAGCAGCCTTGAGGGCGTCGGTCAAGACAATTGCTCACTGTCCTCCCTTGTCTTACCGGAGGCCGCCAAGAGGCTCTCTCTGCACCTCCAGTGACTGTAAAACATGGGACACCCATCTTCAGCCCCTTTGGGTATAACCACAGCCTGTCTAACCATGTGGCTGCAGTTAGCACTGGCTCCTCAGTGGCTGAGCAATAGTGGTCTGGACCCTCTGGTTCAGTGTCATCCTGTAGAACTAAGGACATGGGGAACCGTGACTGTGCTATTTGGCTTTTGATGTAAGCGGGACACCATGCAAATCCACTGAGGCTTGTTGTCGCCTTACAGCTGAGTCTAGCGGACTGTCCCAGGCAGACCTAACAGATAAAGCAGTGATATTGCAGTTCCCGTTCGTCCCCTTGTGACCCCTTGGGGACCGACTGCCTGACTGCTTGGTGGTCACATGTATCCGTGCAAGAAATGTGATCTTGGGGAGCAGAGATAAAGTTGTGATAACTGCACTGAATGACTTATTCAATTGCTCTGAGCCTTGACTCTCTCTTTTGTCAAATGGGGATTATAATACCTATTTTTCCGGGTGGCCATGAGAATAGCATGAGATGCCAAATTCATTGGGCTTAGAGTAAGTTCATGACTTCATAAAATCAAAGTCCTATAATGAAAGTATGGAGTCAAATAATGTGAGATTGTTTTGTGCTAAAAGACAAGTTTCCAAAAATCCTGTAACATTTAAAGTGAGCCAAGATAATTCCATGGTAATCCTATCCATTGGGTGCTTCTATCATTTTTATACAATATTTTTTGCTATTGCATGAAAGATACTCAGCTATCGCTGTAATTTGTATTTTGGTTATTTAGAATTCTATTTTCTCACATTTTGTTTACTATTTGCAAACCTGTATACAGTTTTGTGTGTGAAATATTTTAATCTTTTCCCAGATACCTAATGGGATGTTAATATAAAGATCCATTAAAATGCAAAATTAAATTGACAGGTGATTTTTTTTTTCCCAATAGCAATATTTAAAAAAAATTTTTTTTCTTCATCTGTTGTTTCTTGATTTTCTCCTTCTGCAGATTGTAAATATTTTATATTCAAATACTTTTGTTTATCCCTCTTTGATTTCTTCTATTGCTTCAAAGCTGAGATTGCTGTCATGATACAGATCTGATAAATATTTTATTACATTACTTTGGATTTTCCTTTTAGATTTTTATGGTTTTGTTTTTTGTTTGATCGGGAAGTTATTTTGTTTGGATTTACCTTAAATATTTTTACACAATTGTTAGGCACTGAAAATGCTAATTTATTAAGTGATATTTTAATGTATACTAGTTCTTGACATTCTAGTGATCAGATCATACATTTTAATACAGTTACACTATTTATGATCTCTTGTTTTCCTTTATTGCTACCATCTGAGATTGAACATTTCGTTCACTATAGTTATTCGATGGATGCTTTTATTGTCAAATAACCAATTTAAAAAATTAAGTGCTTTGCTTTGTAATCGCAATGATCAAAATAAGAGCTCCCAATTCATAGGATTCTCTAAAAATTAGAGAGGTAAAAATAAGAAAAACTCACTCCTCATCTAAAACAATCCTTTGTGAACATTTGTTACATTTTACTTCAATTTTTAAGAAATGTCATTTCTAGTTTATGAAGTTCTATCATTTATAAAATTGGGGTAATGTTTCCACCTACTCAGAGTTGTGAGGATTAAACAAAATTAAGTGTTTGAGCATTGAACATAGTGTTTAACCTCCAGTATTTAATGAATATGAATGATTACTCTTTCCTTCCATGGTTGTGCAATTTTGCGCTTTGTCTCCTTTCCCATGATGCTGTATACTTTTCCCCAGTAAGATATAAAGGTTTTGAAAGAAAAAATTTAAGCGCAATTTAATTGGGCGTGTAATATTTCCATCGTATGTGAATATGTGTGCGTGTGTTTGTGTGTCTGTGATTAAACCCGCCATTTTCTTGTTACATATTTGCTCTTCTCTAGTCGTTTACTTGTGAGAAAGCTTTATCTGGTTTGGAATTGTTTTCTTAGGCTGGAACTCTAGAAGTGAAATTGCTCTGTCACTGATTAGGAATGCTGAGTAAATGTGGCTGTTCGTGTGTGTATGTGCACTTGCATGCACACACACACAATTACAATGTATATACTTTCTTTTTTAAATTTTTTAAATTTTTATTTTTTTAATGTTTATTTATTTTTGACAGAGAGAGAGAGAGACAGAGCATGAGTGGGAGAGGGGCAGAGAGAGAGGGAGACACAGAATCTGAAGCAGGCTCCGGGCTCCGAGCTGTCAGCACAGAGCCTGATGCGGGGCTGGAACCCACAGAACTGCGAGGTCATGACCTGAGCCGAAGTCGGACCCCTAACCGACTAAGCCACCCAAGCGCCCCGTATAATGTATACATACTTTCAAAAGGCCTCTTTCCAATTTGTAATCCAGATATTTTTGTTCCTGTTTCAGTTCAGTTTGTTCATACGTTGTCTTATTCTTTATTTTGCTAATTTTATATTATTTTTCTTTTTTGCTCGTGAGATTGTGCATTTTCCCATGTGTTTTTTTTATAATATCATATTCTTATAGAAAATAAGTCACTAATTTATGTCCTTTGCCTATTCATGCAATTTCTTCAACACTTTATGATCTCTGTAGGAAGTTCTTCTGTCTCCAAGGATCAGGTAATGTTCTTTTCAATTTCCTTTTATAATTTTTCAATGTTTTCCTTAAATTTTCTTCACTATGAGAGTGCTGTTGGGGAAATTTGGTAATCACTGATATGTGAAAAGATGCAAAAATAAAAATAACCACACATCCCAGTAATAATAATAATAAACCTGTTGATATTTTTTATTCTATTTATTTTTTTCTTTGGATATTTGAGTTTTTTTAAAGTTGTTTATTTGTTTGTTTATTTATTTATTTATTTATTTATTTATTTATTTAGAGAGTGAGCGTGTAGGCAGGGGAGGCACAGAATGAGAGAGGGAGAGAGAAAATCCCAAGCAGACTCTGCACTATCAGCATGGAACTCGATGTGGGGCTCAAACTCATGAACCATGAGATCACGACTGGAGCTCAAGTCAAGAGTTGGATGCTTAACCAACTGAGCCACCCGGGTGCCCCAGATATTTGAGATTTTTATATATTATCTTTATGCAGTTAATATTTTACTATAAATGTATCTAATTTCATATAAATTATCTGCAAATTCCATGATTAATTACAGACTGTTTTACCGCATGGATGTATTATAATTACTTTAACTCTTACCTAAATTTAAATATTGAATTCCCCTAAGTTTTCCTTTTGCAAATAATGATATGAGCAGCTTATTCTATAGATACTACTGTTCACCTTTCTAATAATTTCCATTGTGAAATATATTTAAATATATAATTAGTTCATAAAAATTTTTAGTATTTTTTAAGGCTCTTGAAACACAAGGGAAGTCACTTGTAGGGACTTTGTGTCAGCATTGATTTATTGTGTTTTATTTTGGGGCCACTTGCAACCTGGAATCCCATGATTTTTTTTTTTTTTAATTCTGGAAAAGGTGGTACCAAGTGACTTATTTAAAATTATACCTAATTCTAGGGGGTGTCTGGGTGGCTCATTCAGGTAAGTGCCTGACTTCCAACTCAGGCCATCATTTCACAATTTGTGACTTTGAGCCCCGCCTCAGGCTCTGTGATGGCCGTGCAGAATCTGCTTCAGGTTCTGCCTCTCCCCCTCTCTCTGCCTCTCCCCAGCTCACGGTCTCTCTCTCAAAAATAAATGAATAAACTTAAAAAATATTATCCATGATTCTAGACAGAAAAATGAGGGGACACAGAGTTCTTGGACTAGAGCTCAATGAATTATACAATGCCCCACTGACATATTAGTACATTTTAACAACTAGGATTATAAATAAAAAAGGTATGTATTAATATGGACAGAAGTGTTTATAGATTTTATTGATATGAGGGATTATAGCATTATTTTATAAATAATAATAAAATATACAGTATTCTTTACTGAAATTCCAAATCCTGATTCTCACAGAAGGCTTTCACTGATATTTTGCCAACCTCTTGTATCTGTAGCCAATCTATGGTTGTAATTGATGACTGGGTGTAGTTCTGACAGAATGTTGGTTGGTGTTTTCATTGTGGTAACAAGTGAGGCAAAAATGAAACAATGTAGATGTTTGCTCTAGGTCAGTGAGCTTTGCTCAACTGAGTAACAGTTTTCAAACAGTGTAAGGATATTTCTGAAGAATTTTGTGCTACTCACATTATGGCAGCTACAAATATGGCACAAAGTGAAGTTTAGTCTTCATTATTGACATCTTGTTCCCCGATTTATGAAATTTAGGCAATAAAAGTACAATAACCGAGCTCTGAATTGAAGCATTTGCCAGCTTCCTCACTGCAAATGCTCCCACCATGGCCAATTCAAGACTACCAACGTGATGTCAGCAGTGAGAAATTGGGAAGAAATGAACATTAACACACCATTTTATCATATTTCATCATAAGCACAATAGCCATAAATAACCTCAAATATATGCCAATAGTAAAATGTAGTAAAATAATTAGGAGGTGATGAGTTTTGAATATTTACCTTTGAAGTATAATTTATTTAACTGTATGTTGATGTAACTCAATTTTTTTTTTTTTAATTTTTTTTTTTTCAACGTTTATTTATTTTTGGGACAGAGAGAGACAGAGCATGAACGGGGGAGGGGCAGAGAGAGAGGGAGACACAGAATCGGAAACAGGCTCCAGGCTCCGAGCCATCAGCCCAGAGCCCGACGCGGGGCTCGAACTCACGGACCGCGAGATCGTGACCTGGCTGAAGTCGGACGCTTAACCGACTGCGCCACCCAGGCGCCCCTGTAACTCAATTTTTAACAGTGGTTGTGTTTGCTAACTGGCATGCAAAATTCCTAAAAATGTGAAATCGTATAAAATGTAAAATCAACCTGAAAATGAACCATTATGAGGTGGTTCTAGCCTACCACTGCTTAAAACCAAGTGTAATAGAAAATTTACCTGCACAGGGTTCAAATGAAAGTATTAATGACTTATCATAAAAGTCAGCAGTACTCCCTGTCGCCTCTTTCCACCTGACAGACTTGCTCGTGGGGGCAATCAACTTCAACTCTCCTCGCCAATTCCCCTTGTATTATCTCCACATTAAAAAAAAAAGCACCTATTTTTTTTCTTGATTTATTTCTTACACACATAGTATATTGACTTCCTGCATGGTTCTCCACCCATTCACATCACCCAACATAGTCACATTCTAATTTACAGATAAATCAATATCAGTATTTATAACAGTACAAAAATATACTTCCGAGCCACATGGTTAACATTTCTCCTTTCCTGTAAAGACTCTTAATATGTTCTTGGTATTACTAATTCTCACCTCTGATGGACTGATTGATATTTCTCCCCAACATCTTTACCTCAAGCAAAACAGCAGTATGTTCCAAGCACATAGTGACATCAGTTCTATTTTACTTTTCCTGTGGACTTCCGTATTCTTTTCCCATTGCCGTGTACTAAGTCATCACAAACCTTGTGCCTTAAAGTAACCACGCTTAAGATCTCATAGTGTCCGTGGGTCAGGAGTGCAGTTGTGGCTTAGCTGGGTCCTCCATTTAGAGTCTCCTGGGCTGCAGTCAAGGTGTTGGTGGGTGTGTACTTTTTTAGAGCCTGGGCTCCTCTTCTAGGCTCATATGGTTGATGGTTGTCTGTATAATCCAGTTAGGTGGGAGTGCGTTTTCCTGTGATACTGTCTTCTTGATATGTCGTTTATTGCTTTTTAAAAACAATTTCAGGGGCGCCTGGGTGGCGCAGTCGGTTAAGCGTCCGACTTCAGCCAGGTCACGATCTCGCGGTCCGTGAGTTCGAGCCCCGCGTCAGGCTCTGGGCTGATGGCTCAGAGCCTGGAGCCTGTTTCGGATTCTGTGTCTCCCTCTCTCTCTGCGCCTCGCCCGTTCATGCTCTGTCTCTCTCTGTCCCAAAAATAAATAAAAACGTTGGAAAAAAAAATTAAAAAAAAAAAAAAAAACACTTCTACCTCGTGAATGTAGAGTGTCTATATCTTAACTGTCCAATATATTAAAAAAAAATAAAATAAAAAAAATAAAAACAATTTCATTTGGCATTTAGCAAAACTTGTATTAGTATTCTAGAAGTTTCCTGTATAGTGCTTCCAATTCTTTTTTCATGATTAATATTTTACTATCTCATCTATCAGTTTTTAGAAGTATCCTTGACTCCCACTTATTACCTAGATAACAATTAATTATCTTATTCTAGTTTCCCCTTTCTCTTCCCATTTTTCCACTGCCTTCCTTTTACTATGTTAGAGCTTGTAACATTAACACAATGTTCTCCTACCCAGAATACTTAAGTTCCCTTCCTAGCTCTCCTGTCCCTTCACTATCATGCCTCCAAAGGCACCAACCCCTTACCTGTGAAGCAGATCCTGTGAAGCAGAAGTTCTCCTTCCTTATAGCGGCCATTTTGGTCCCATTCTTTCAAGCTTTACCCTGCAGCTAGCACTGCGCCTTAGCAGGCCCTGATCAATGTTCAGTAGTCTGGCATTCAATGTGATTTCCGCTTTTCTTCATTCCCTATGTTTGTCTCCACTCTTACAAAGTGGCTTAAGTCACCCCTTCCATGCTCTTCACGCTCAAAGGCTTGGTGGTCCAAAGCCATGTTGGGATTTGGAGCTGGGTTTAAAGGCTATGGCAGTTTCTGTTGTCTAGTGATACTGAAAGGAGCTCGTGTGTGCTTTTAGTCACTCGTGTGTGGGAGAGTGTGTGGGAAAATTTGAAATCAGGCAGCTGCCATTTTCTTCTGGATCTGAAAGATGAATAACTATGAGATTCTTTGTTGAATAGGATCTGATTTCTTTGCTCTCACAAGCCTGAACTCCTATTGAGGTTAGTCCCGGATTTTCATTTCTTTGCTCATTTTAGTCTCTGTTGTTGTTTTGTTCTGCTTTCTGGTAATTTCTTAGACTTCAACTCTTTGTCTTGCTCGTTTCAGGCTGTTAAAAGAAAAACATGATGGACTGGCTTACCAGGGAACATTTATTTCTCACAGTTGTGGAGGCTGGGGGACCAAATTCAGGATGCGGGTAGACCCTGTGTCTGGTGACAGCTCTCTTCCTGGTTTGCAGATGGTCATCTGCTTGCTGTGTCCTCACATGGCAGAGAGAGGGAGAGAGAGAGAGAGAGAGTGAGAGAGAGAGAGAGGGCTCTGGTCTTTCTCTTCCTATTAGGGGCCTAATCCCCTCATGGTAACCCTAGCCTCAGGACCTTATCTAAATCTAATTACCTTCCAAAGGCTCCATTTCCTAGAACCATCATATTGGGGGTTAGAGCTACAAAATATATTTTGAGGAGACACAAGCATTCAGTCCATAGCACCGTTTTATTTGTGTTTGTTTGTTTTATCTAAGTATGTTTTCAATTTTAAATAACTTTGCCTTATTTTCTTTCTTTTTATCGTAGCATTGGGTTCTTGTTTATAGTATATTTTTTGTATCTCTCCAAGGATAATTATAAGTTTTTGGAAAGTTTCCCTTGATCTCTGAGTGTCTATTTTTCTGCTTTTTCTGTTTTGGTCTCTAGCCATTGAATCTAGTCCAAACCTCAATCATTTCTTGCTGGATATAGCCTGTGAATCAATCAGAGCCCAATCAGGACACCATATTTTCTCTAGGAACCTCAAGTGGAGATGCTTTTACATAGGAAATTGTTTACATAGTGGTGGAAATGCTGAAAAAGGCGAGCGGCATTGTGGAGAAACGACCCAAGGGCTGGAGGTACTACTGGGTTGGATGATGTTTCCAGACCCTGAAAACCAGTTGTTGTACAGAAAACCTAGAATCATGTGGGGTCTGCACAGTGAGTCCTGGCACCATAATCCCCTACTAGGGGATTGTGTTTCTAGATAGACACCCGAGACAGGAGGGCATATTTGCACCAGAAGACATATACAAGAGCATGCACAACTGCAAAGAACAGGAGACAATCCCTAGTAGGGGATTGTGTTTCTCTGAAACAGAGAAAGGGGGAGAAAAAGACCTACCTTCTCTCTTGGCCTGTTCCCCCACCTTTCCCAGCCCTCTCCTGGCAGGTAACTCTGCTGGAATCATGAGGACTTACAAATCTCAGGCCTCCTTCCTGTTCGTCTTAGGATGGAGAACAGTACAGAGAGGGTCTATTCTCCACACACTGGCAAGAAAGAACCTTTGAAAATCCAAGTCTAATCCTTTGTGTTCTCTGCTTAAAATTCTCAAGTGGCTTTCCAGCTTTTCCGAGGAAATCCAAAGGGCTTCTCATTGCCAAAAAGGACGGGTGACTGGGACTCCAGCTTCCTGGGCTCTGTCTCACACTTACATTCCTCTTGCCTTGCTGGCCTCCTCGAGAATTCTCACGTAAAACAGTAAATTTCCACCCTGATACTGCTATGCCTTTACCCAGCTTTAGTTCTCTCCATACTCGCCCACCAACTGCCATATTACCTACTTGTTGGTATTTATTTTTTAATGAATTAATATTAGTTAGTTTGTTCATTTTTGGTCATTCCGTCACAAGAATACAGGCCGCAACAAGGGAGGAACTTTACTTATTGCTTTATCCATAGCACCTAGAATATTGTAGGCAACCATTGAATGCTTGTTGGATGAATGAGTTCATTATGCAATTATTTATTGAACACCTGCAATGAAAAAATCAATCACTCTCTAGTGATGAAGTTGTGGGAGGACATCTTCTTTGGGGTGGCCTCAATTTTCAGTGCTGGGGGGCATTTATCCTGACTCTGCTTAGTATCTTCAGAGATGCCTCGATCTTGTGACTTGGAGTGCTGAGGGGTAGGGTCGGGGGGTCCAACGCGCGGGGCAGACTGCTGGCTGGCTGAGGTTTCTGTAGTTTCATTGGTAACCTTTCACTAACTAATTTTGTTTCCATAGGTTTGGAGTGTTTTCAGGTAACTAACTTCCAATTCCTACCTCATTGCCTGGGGAAGGGGCAGAGTGTGGGGCTGGAACTGCTCTGTGCCCAGACTTTCTGTCAGTGTTCCTGGTGCTCACAGGTGTGGCAGCTGGTGGGATTTCTGTGGGAGAAGGGTGGCTGTGTTAGCCTCCACAGTCCCCTCTGCAGGTGCTTGGCTATAGCCCATTGATTGCCTTCGTTGCTAACACATCTCTTTCCACTTTGGGTTTTCAAAATATTAGTAGAGACCTCTTGCCTACTGTACCTTTCTCTTGTAATTTTTGTCTTCATGGGTTAAGGCCTCGGAAAAAAAATTATTATTGCCATTGTAGCAGACTTTTCGGAAAGAGAAGAAAGAAACAGATGTGGTCTACCACTTTAACAGAAATTCTTCTAATTCTCTTTTATCATAAAGACCCAGGGCTGCTTTGAGTAAAAATTAAACTTTTTCATAATCAGATTTTATTTTACCTTTTGACTGCTTGGCACACTTCCAATCCTCAATAAAAGATGAAAAACAAAGCAAAACAAAACAACTAAGCAAGCAGAAGGAAAATAAGAATTTGTATGACTGGGTAGGAATTCTTTACTGCTGTGTCTATGACGGGAGTTTCCCCAGCTTTCTGCAAACCTAGGTCCTTCAAAGGAAGCACAGGGAATAAGGCTTACGGCAGGAGTACACATGAATGGATCAGGAAACCTTTTCCTTGTCTTCCTCGCCCACATTCATGAAAGCAGGGGTAGGATGGGTATCCTGATTCTATTTTTACAAAAGCTGTGTAATTTATTGAAATGGAAACCCAGAGGCTTATCTCTTTGGTATTGCTCCCAAAGGATTCAGTTCCGAAAAGCAGCAAGAATGATGATCGTTCCCCCCAAAACCATTCTGCAGAAAGAATAAATACTCTTGGAGAGAGAGAGACAGAGACAGAGAGAAGAAACCAATCAGCCAAACAAACAATACAGTTTGCTCAAAAGCTGCCTCGACCATTTTGTGAGCTGATTATAAAAATATTGCTTTGAAGTTTATTTCTTCTGTGTGTTGCATACGTTAGGAGAAGCGAGAATAACCCACTTGATAATGGCTCCAAACTTTTCTCCAAAACACACAAAAAAAGAAATTCTAAAACAAGCAAGCAACGTCTCCACTAAATCAACTCGTCTGAGAAAATTACTGTTTGCATTTTTAATTCTTTTTTCCTTTGCTCTTGCCTTCTCATATTATGTTTCACCACAGAGCCCTTTCAGTGTATAAGCAGAAACAGGAGGCAGCATGCATGCACGCATATGCACCCACACACAGAGTCATGCCCACATAACTTTGCCCCCACCCCGCTCTTAGAACTTAGCTTTCCCCAAACAACGAGTTTGGGTCAGAAGAAGAAGTGTTGGTCAAGTTTTAGCATCAGCCGTGTGCTGTACCTGGATGCCCTAGTGTTGAGCACAATTTAGAGTCCATTTTTCTACCTGTCACACAGTGATTATCTTGTGAAGGGCGCCAACGGGCTGTCTGCGTTATACTTCTAACCACCGAGAATTTTCTCGTAATGCTGAACTTCAGAAGCAAGGAGATTCTCTTCTGTTTCTCACAAAACTCTCCTGGCCCCTTTACAAATTTGCCCATTCTTCTCTCCTAACTTTTGAATTGTTACGATTGAGTTCTCTCTAAAATATTTTTGAGTTATTTATTCCCTAGCCTATGCCAGGCCATACACAAACTTATGTTGTGGTCTTTTTCTAAAATAAGAATGTGAATTACATTTAAATAATAAACATGGAAATGCCGTTGACTCTTCTTAATGCAATTTAATGTCTCTTGCACAACTAAAACGGCAGATTCTGACTTTTCTCATGTCAGAGGTTGCAGTGTATTGGGCCTGTGGTTTACACATACACACACATTTAGTTTACAAAAATTCAAGTATACTATTTTTCATGTTTTGTGAACCAGTCACTATGATTTTTTTTAAATTAGCAATGTATATGATGTACTTTTCTATTCAAAACCTTGACCTATAGCATAATTTCTTAATGTCATAGTATTATATTTTATGAATCTATCACAATTTATTTGGGTCACTCTCTATTATTGGAAACATAGCTTGTTTTCCTTTTATTTTTTATTTTTTTTAAAATTCTTTTTCAACGTTTATTCATGTTTGAGAGACAGAGAGAGACAGAGTGCAAGCGGAAGAGGGGCAAAGAGAGAGGGAGACGCAGAATCCGAAGCAGGATCCAGGCTCTGAGCTGTCAGCACAGAGCCCGTTTTGGGCTCGAGCTCACCAACTGTGAGACCATGACCTGAGCCAAAATCTGACGCTCAACAGACTGAGCCACCTAGACACCCCCCCCTTTTTTTTACAGTGATAAATAGTATTATGACCAGGCTTATACAAACATCGTTTAAAATATCCAATTATTTTCCTTAAAAAATTACTACGAGTGGATTGCAACAGAAGATTCTAGGGCGAGGGAGGAGTAGGAAGCACCAGGAATCTGTGTTCTCGCCTCGACAACTATTACACTGGCAGAATCTGTCTCATAAACTATTTTGGAATTCTGTAGTATATTGAAGGCTTGCAACCTCCAGGGGGAGACTTACACCATAAAGGGCAGTTCATTTAGTCACTTTCAGCTCTTAACACAAAGGCAGCTGCACATTCCCACTCCCGCCACACATAGGCAGGAGCCTGGTGTAGGAAAAGGACCCTGCCCTCCAAATATCAGGGATCCGTGCTCTTGTTACTGATTACCGCTTCTGATCACAGAGGTGCAGACAGAGAGCAGGCAGTCATGGCTGCTGCTCCCCACCTTGTCACGAGTCCTTCTTTCCCTGAGGGAAGTGACTTACAAGACATTTAAAGTGCCAGCACCTTACCCTCTCCCCTATTTTTTTTTCTTATTTCATTTGTGGGAGTCACATACTGAATGCTAGAACATTCAAAAGCACCTGCATATGTGAGGAAAATTAGAAAGTGAGCGCATATGCCTAGGGAAAGACTCAGAAAAAATCCGAGACCTTTATTTTATACCTCAGACTGATCCTCAGCCCAGAGACAGCCAACAGTAATCACAAAAACAGCAACAACAACAAAAAAAACAGTAACAACAACAACAACAAACCCCAGCAACCCTGGAGAAGAGGGAGAATCTGTTAGATTATTTCATTCAAATGTCCAGTTTTCAACAACAACAACAACAAAAATCCCAAGGCATACAAAGGACAGGAATGTATGGCCCATTCAAAGAAAATAATAAATCAATAGAAAATGTTCTTGAAGAAAGACCTGATGGCAGATCTACTAGACAAAGACTTTAAGACAATCGTTTTAAAGATACTTAAAGACTTAAAGAGGCAGAGAAAGTCAAGAAAACAACCTGTGAACAAACAAAGGTTATTTCATGATTGAAAGGACTATCTTTAAATTTTTTTTAATGTTTACCTGTTTTTGAGAGAGAAACAGAGTGTGAGTGGGGGAGGGGCAGAGAGAGAGAGACAGAATCCGAAGCAGGCTCCAGGCTCTGAGCTGTCAACATAAAGCCCAACACGGGGCTCAAACTCACAAACTGTGAGATCATGAGCTGACCTTAAGTCAGACACTTAACTGACTGAGCCACCCAGGCACCCCTGAAAGGACAATCTTTTCAGCAAATGGTGATGGGAAAATTGGGCATCCGCATGCAAAAGAATAAAGTTGGATTTGTACTTAACGTCATAAACAAAATCAACTCAAAATTGATCAGAATCTAAATGTAAGACTTACAATAATAAAACTCAGAGGAAAATACACAGGACAAAGCTTCAGGACACTAGATTCGGCAATGTGTTCTTGGATATTGACCAAAGGTAGCATTAGAAAAAACAGACAAGTTGAATTTGTTGAAAATTTAAGTATTTTGTCATCAAAAGACACTATAAACAGAGTAAAAAAACAACCCACAGAATTAGAGAACACACCTGTAAATTATATGTCTGATACGGGGTTAATATACAGAATATAGACAGAACTCCCAAAACCCAACAGCAACAACAACAAAAACAACCTGATTCAAAAATAGGCAAAGGACTTGAATAGACATTTCTCGAAAAAACGATCTAGAAATGACCAATGACCACATGAAAAGATGCTCAGTATCACTCATTATTAGGAACATGCAAATCAAAACCACAATGAGATGCCACCTCAAACCCACTAGGATAACTACTGTTAAAAAACAAAACAAACCAAACCAAAACAAACCAAAACAGAAAACAAGTGTTGGTGGGGATATGGAGAAATTGGAATCTTTGTGCACTATTGGTGGGAATGTAAAATGGTGTAGCTACTGTGGAAGGCAGTATGGTGGTTCCCAAATAAAGTAAAAATAGAATTTCCATGTGATTCAGCAATTCCTTTTCTGGGTATATGCTCAAAAGAATTGAAAGCGGGTCTCAAGGAGATATTTGTATACCCACGTTCATAGTAGGATAAGGACACCTGGGTGGCTTAGTCGGTTAAGTATCCGACTTCAGCTCAGGTCATGATCTCGCAGTTGGTGGGTGTGAACCCCACATCAGGTTCTGTGCTGACAGCTCAGAGCCTGGAGCCTTTTTCAATTCTGTGTCTCCCTCTTTATCTGCCCCTCCTCTGCTCATGCTCTGTCTCAAAAATAAGTAAACATTAAAAAAAAAATTAAAAAAAAAAACAAAGGTAATTCTGATATGCTACAACAAAGATGAACCTTGAAGAAATTATGCTAAGTGAAACAAGCTAGTCACAAAAAGATAAATAGGTACCTAGATATTAGATATTTAGAGTAATGAAATTCATAGAGATAGAAAGTAAAATGGTGGTTTTCAGGAGTTGGAGAGGCGGAATGGAGAGTTATTACTTACTGGTTATAGAATTTCAATTTTACAAGATGAAAAGAGTTATGGAGATGGACGGTGGTGATGGCTGCACAACATAATTGCTGTATTTACTATCATGGAACTGTATACTTAAAAATGGCTAAGATTATCCATTGTATGGTATGTGTATTTTACCACAATAGAAAAATATTGGGGAAAAAAAGGTAGAATTGCTGGGTTGAAACATACATGTACTGCTCAACTGACTGATACCTATGATCAAATTGACTTCCAGAAAGTTTGCACCTATTACCAGTTGGAAAGATCATCTGTCCTTTAGGAGATTTATATTCTACAGCATCTCTATCATGTGTATTCTTTCCACCCATTCTTTAGTTATGTCCCCCCGAGGGCCCAGAAAACATTGTTACCTTCTCAAAGATAGATAGAATAATGAAAGTACTAGGAATACAGCATATCTCTAACACACCTTGGAAAGAGGAGTGCTTTTGAGGCTATTCTTTGTTGGCTATAGATGCTTTTGAAATTAAAATGGTCTCTGGTTTTAGAAGGTACAGGAACATGATAGGGCGGTGGAGGCCAAGTCACAGACCCACATAAGGCAGGAAATACAAAAAGGAGATATGGCCACCATATTAAGATGGTGGGGCCAGTGTGGTTGTCAAACTAGATTGACCTGCAGAGATCTATGGAGCTCTATTTGCCAATCCTTTTCTGATTAATATATTGCATTTAAATGATTTGATTGCTATTTTGCCAATTATTATATCATTAGCACAGTGAGAGTATCCAATAACCCAGACATCCATGAGTGGAACTGATGCAGTGTAGTCTTAGCCAGAATATTTTCTCCACTTGATGGAATGTTCTTGGCTCACCTCCTTCTTATAATCAAAGAATATAAATATTCTAGGACCTTTTCCTTCTTATCTTGCCTATTTCTTCTTATATTTTACTAATCAATCATGGCTTCTTAAATTCTCTAATCTTATATATTCTGTTTCTATAAACATAAAATACAGAATGCTTCCAAACACGTAATTATTCTATGTACTCCCATTTTCCTTTTTATAGTTTAATTTTATTCTTTAATCCATTTTGAAATTAATGTGGAGAGAGCTTATTTTTTTCTAATTACTTAATCAATAACCCAATTACCATATATTAAATAATTCCTATTTTCCCCATCGATCTGAAATACCAACTCTACCATATTCTAAACTATGTATTTAGATAGATTTCTGTATTTCCTCTTTACTTTCATTGATGTGTCTGCCCATTTTGATAATGATATTACACTCTTAAATGTGTTGTAACTGTATATTTAATGTTTCACAATGAAAGTGGCCCTTAATATGTTTCCTTCTTCATTTTGTGTGTGTGTGAGGGGAGGGTTGGATATATTTTTTTAATGTTTATTTATTTTTGAGAAAGAGAGAAAGAGTTCAAGCAGGGAAGCGGCAGAGAGAGAGAGAGAGAGAGAGAGAGAGAGAGAAATCCCAAGCAGTCTCTGCATGCACTCTGTTAGTGCAGAGTCAGACGCGGGGCTCAAACTCACTAACTGTGAGATCATGACCTGAGCCGAAATCAAGAGTCAGATGATTAACTGGCTGAGCCACCCAGGAGCCCCTGGATAATTTTTTTATACTACCTGTTTTTCTTTAAAATGACACTTATCTCCATTTTGTTGAATTATGAAGTGTCTGTTTGGTACTTTGTATAGAGCTACTTGAAATCTAAAAATCAATTTTGAAAAGATTAATTCTTTTTTTTACAATATTGCACTCTCCTTCTTTTCCCCACCTCTTCCACAGGAAGGAACATAGTATGCTTCTCAATTTATATGCTTAAAAAGTAAGTGGGTGCCTGAGTGGCTCTGTCGGTTGATCAGCTAGCTCTTGATTTTGGCTCAGGTCATGGGATCAAGCTCCACATCAGGCTCTGCACTGAATGTGGAGCCTACTTGGAATTCTCTCTCTCTTTCCTTCTGCCCTTCTTCCCTGCTTGCTCACTCTGCATCTAAAATATGATTAAAAGATTATAAAAAGTATCACTAAGTCATTTTGTTGTTTGTTAAGGCCTGAATCTTCCTCCTGAAGCTTATTTCTACATATTTTATACTCTTATATCAATATTAAATACTAATATCTAATAACAATTGAGTCGTTACTGTGCACCAGGTAGTGTTTCAAACCCATTACCTGTGTTATTTCATTTATTCTTCCAAAATGCCTTATGATGAGGTATTATTGTTATTCCTTTTTTACATATAAAGAAACTGAAGTCTCTACAGGTCTAATAATTTGGTGATATTTATACAATGTCTCCTCTTATTTCGTATACCAGGAAATCTCAAATTTTAGAGAACAAAAGAACTACCTGGGAGTCTGTTTAAAATTGTTTATATGGCACAAAAACAGACACATAGACCAATGGAATAGAATAGAAACCCCAGAACTAGACCCACAAACGTATGGCCAACTCATCTTTGACAAAGCAGGAAAGAACATCCAATGGAAAAAAGACAGTCTCTTTAACAAATGGTGCTGGGAGAACTGGACAGCAACATGCAGAAGGTTGAAACTAGACCACTTTCTCACACCATTCACAAAAATAAACTCAAAATGGATAAAGGACCTGAAAGTGAGACAGGAAACCATCAAAACCTTAGAGGAGAAAGCAGGAAAAGACCTCTCTGACCTCAGCCATAGCAATCTCTTACTCGCCACATCCCCAAAGGCAAGGGAATTAAAAGCAAAAGTGAATTACTGGGACCTTATGAAGATAAAAAGCTTCTGCACAGCAAAGGAAACAACCAACAAAACTAAAAGGCAACCAACGGAATGGGAAAAGATATTTGCCAATGACATATCGGACAAAGGGCTAGTATCCAAAATCTATAAAGAGCTCACCAAACTCCACACCCGAAAAGCAAATAACCCAGTGAAGAAATGGGCAGAAAACATGAATAGACACTTCTCTAAAGAAGACATCCGGATGGCCAACAGGCACATGAAAAGATGTTCAGCGTCGCTCCTTATCAGGGAAATACAAATCAAAACCACACTCAGGTATCACCTCACGCCAGTCAGAGTGGCCAAAATGAACAAATCAGGAGACTATAGATGCTGGAGAGGATGTGGAGAAACGGGAACCCTCTTGCACTGTTGGTGGGAATGCAAATTGGTGCAGCCGCTCTGGAAAGCAGTGTGGAGGTTCCTCAGAAAATTAAAAATAGACCTACCCTATGACCCAGCAATAGCACTGCTAGGAATTTATCCAAGGGACACAGGAGTACTGATACATAGGGGCACTTGTACCCCAATGTTCATAGCAGCACTCTCAACAATAGCCAAATTATGGAAAGAGCCTAAATGTCCATCAAGTGATGAATGGATAAAGAAATTGTGGTTTATATACACAATGGAATACTACGTGGCAATGAGAAAAAATGAAATATGGCCTTTTGTAGCAACGTGGATGGAACTGGAGAGTGTGATGCTAAGTGAAATAAGCCATACAGAGAAAGACAGATACCATATGGTTTCACTCTTATGTGGATCCTGAGAAACTTAACAGGAACCCATGGGGGAGGGGAAGAAAAAAAAAAAAAAAAGAGGTTAGAGTGGGAGAGAGCCAAAGCATAAGAGACTGTTGAGAACTGAGAGCAAACTGAGGGTTGATGGGGGGTGGGAGGGAGGAGAGGGTGTGTGATGGGTATTGAGGAGGGCACCTTTTGGGATGAGCACTGGGTGTTGTATGGAAACCAATTTGACAATAAATTTCATATATAAATAAAAAAAATTGTTTATAATTTCAGTTTAATTGGTCTATATACCCAGATTTTGAGTTAGGAAGTCTTGGATGGGTCTTAGGAATCTGTACCCCCCTCCCCCCTCCATTCTCCTCCATTCTGGTGTAGGTGATGTGTGGTCTACACCTTGAGAAGCACTGCACTGAGTTATGAAGGATATGATTGGGATTTTTTTCCATTCTATTTTCTTACTAGCTATTTTGCTAGAATATTAATAGGTAACCAATTGATGTCTGTGTATTTACTTTATATTTTGCCACCATCTAAATCCTTATATTAGACAAAAAAGTTTTCACTTCTTCCTTTTGGTATAATGAGACACCTCACACAGTGCCTGTAAAAGAACTAAATAAATGAATACATCTCCTGAAAATATTGTAAATTTCTTCTTTTTGATGGCATTTATATTTATATTTATATTTATATTTATATTTATATTTATATTTATATTTATATTTATATTTATATTTATTTATATTTATATTTATATTTATATTTATATTTATATTTATATTTATATGGAATTTTCTATTAGCTAGAACCTCCAGAAACTATTAACTAACGATATCAGTAATGGATAGAGGAAGTATATGTATTTATATTGTCAAGTTTATTCTCTTTCGTCCCTGCATCTTTATATTCATCATTGACCAAAAAAAGGGGGGGGTATTAAAGATGTGAATTCTGATAAGCTATAGTTATTTTCCTAAATAACATTTTTCTCTGAATATAATTAATTTTTTCTAAATGTGGTTATATTCTTAGAATATTATAAACATTGAAAAAGGAACAGATCTTTTACTTTATTGCTTAAAATTAAGGCAACAGTGTCTATAGAGTAATTTAATAAAATACTTCATGAAAAACTCAAATGCAAGTTAAGAAAAAGGAGAAATATAATCTAAAAGGTGTGCTTGAAAATAGCACCTTGAGAAAGCATAGCTTCCAAGGTCAGCTGCCCCAATTTCCCACTGAAATACATACACTTACCACACTAAAAATTAAGAACCACAGAAAGCTTGTTTTCATAACTTGGAAAGAATGTCAATTGTATAAGATCTACAGGGTCAATTTCTATAGGTTTTATAGAAAACCTGTAGCAATATGGAGGTCATTGGTGGAGAGGGAAGACAAACAACTGGTGGAGTGGATTTTGGAAAGAATGGAGGAGAGAAGTTCCAGTGACAAGTACATACTAGAGATAACTTTCTAGTTGTCTGGTTATTTCTATCTATCTCCCCTCTATCCAGGGGAGCTGTGAAGTCAGGCAGTAAGTGGAGAGTAAGTGGCATCAGAAGGATTTCTTTGGATGGGAGAAGTAACACAGGATTTGCAAAATAATGGAAATGACCCAGTAAAGCATGAAAACCTATTGATGCAGGGGAGTGAGAGAAAGAGAGAGAGAGAGAGAGAGAGAGAGAGAACATAAGAGAGAATAAGATCTGCTGAACGAGTTGAGACATTGGCCTGCACGTTTCATCCATAGTAATTGGAGACCAGGAAGGGACTCTGTAGGCAGATTCAGGTAGGTTGGTAAGTGTGGGAGGAAGGGAGCTATGGATATTTTTCCTTCTTGCTTCTACTTTCTCGGAAAGAAGTCAGATGATTAGTGGAGAAGATCGGGAGGAAAGTGTGGAACGAATGAAGAGAGAGATAAAAATAGGAATAGTCAACCAGGGGAGCAGGAGAGGTGGCTTAAGGAAGTTCTGCACTATAGGCTCACTTGAGTTAGTGGTAATGCGTCTAAAGGACCCAGACCAGTAACGACAATACTCTTTCCCCACCCAACTCAGCTGTATGGCTTCAAATGCAGCGTAGGATGTAATGATGAAATTCAAGAGTATAAATGTATATAAAGTATATAGAGTAATGATAAAATATATACTTGTTGGTAAAGACGCTACCCTCTTCGACTTCCTCAAGCCTCTCAAGTCATTCCCTCCCACATTTTGTGATTCCACATCACAAACGGTCCTGGAAAAGAGCTGGCACCCACTCCTCTTCAGCGGATGAAAAGTGGAGGGTGGGTCCAAGGGGAAATGAGAAAGGAATATGTCAAAAATAAAAGAGTGGAAAAAAAAACCTCAAGAAAGTCAGAAAGCATTAAAAACATGTGAAATGTGATAAACTTGCTACATACATAATCTAAGGTGAAGACTATTTGAGATAGATCAAAACTGAGTTGGCCTCTTGTCAAATCACCACCACCAACATGACAAAAGCGGTTCGGGTAGATAGTATTTAAGTAAATTTACACAAACACAAACCTCTCCGCAGGTGCATTCAATTTGAGTGCACAATTAAAGCTAGAAAGTACTGTCAGATAGTATATTGGTAACTTATTGCTACATTTTTCACTGAGTCTGTAAAATCCCTATACTCTGCCTCCAATTTGTGATTTTTTTTTCAACGTTTTTTTATTTATTTTTGGGACAGAGAGAGACAGAACATGAACGGGGGAGGGGCAGAGAGACAGGGAGACACAGAATCGGAAACAGGCTCCAGGCTCTGAGCCATCAGCCCAGAGCCTGACGCGGGGCTCGAACTCACGGACCGCGAGATCCTGACCTGGCTGAAGTCGGACGCTTAACCGACTGCGCCACCCAGGCGCCCCCTCCAATTTGTGATTAAACAAATTTTTTTTTAGAATTTATTTTTGAGAGAGAGACAGCGAGTGGAAGAGGGGCAGGGAGAGAGGGAGACACAGAATCGGAAGCAGGTTCCAGGCTCCAAGCTGCCAGCAGAGCCCCACGCGGGGCTGGAACTCACGAGCCTTGAGATTATGACCTGAGCCGAAGTCGGACTTTCAACCTACTGAGCCATCCAGGCTCCCCCCTGTGATTTTTTTTAAAAAGCACACTTAGTTTATTTAACATTCTGAATAAATAAACAAAACCAAAGTAGAGAATCAAACTGTTCTTTCTGGGTAAATAGCTCAATTAGTAAGGGATGCTAACTACTATGCCAAGTAGTCCCCAAGATGTACAATGGCTCAGCAGCGATGGTGTTCTGTTTCCAGAAATCCAAGGAGGAGTCGCTGCGACTCAGCTGGAGGGAGCAGCTGGCTGCCATCCTCAGCAACCTTATGAAGTCACCTGGGTGTGCCTATCTTGCTGCCAAAAGGGAAAGGTCCTTGAGGATCAGATGCCAGCCTGGAAGATAATCCCCACCCTGTTGCTCGATGATCACCGATCACTCTTCACTGCCAGGTTGGGGGGCACAGTGGCTAGCTATGTGCTTAAAGAAGAGGAAAGGGGCGGGAGCATCAGCTTGTGGCTGTCTTTACCTTAATGCCATTGCTTATGGTAAGACAGACCTGTTTTGTATGTTTTAATTTTAACTCATGCTTCTTAAAAAAAAAATGTTTATTTATTTATTTTGAGAGAGACAGACAGAGCATGAGCAGGGGAGAGGCAGAGAGAGAGGGAGAGAGAGAATCCCAAGCAGGCTCCGCACTCAGTGCAGAGACCAACACGGGGCTTGAACTCACAACTGCGACATCACGACCTGAGCCGATATGAAGAGTCGGAAGCTTAACTGACTGAGCCACCCAGGTGCCTGGAATTTTCACCCAAGTGTTTGAGTTAGCTCTCTGATACACACTTGCCAAAAATGCTGTATGAGAGTTTGCTTCCTTTGTAAAATTTTATCCATTGAGAGTGAAATCTGTGGAAAGATCATGAGATTTATGAATGTATACTACATCTTAAGAGCCACTAGCCCCTGGAGTCCCTAAGCCAACCTGCCCTCCGGTAGGTTTTTGGGTCAGAATAGCAGGGTCAACCGGGTTTGGAAAGGTTTTGAAAGGAGGCAAGCTTAATTAAAAAAAAATTCAAGAACAAGCACCTGATTTGAGAGCGCCAGCGAATTTAAAAGTTCATTGCTCCTTTTAGTTAGTTACTCATTCTGTTCCTGGATCAGTGAGGTGACCAGAGACTTGATCCTGGGCAATAAATCAACAATCACTTGGAAAGAAATCATTGCCACTTCTGCATTTTGCATATAATTTGTTTTTTTTTTTTTTTTTTTTTGGATTCTCTAGTGTAGGTAGCTAAGGATGTGCATACATGTATTTTGAAGATATGTCAAACTCTCCAAATTATGTACAAAATATAAATCTTGCAGGTACAGATATGGGGAAACAAGCCAAAAAAAAATTCCCTTGTGTTCCAACTCTAATATGTTAAGCAAAAGCAGTTTAACTAATCAAATGCAGACATCTGAGATCGTGAACACCCTTAATACAATTTCATACACGCTTACTGAGCTCTTCCTATGCCGGAAGTGGTTGGCTAAATGAGCTTCCTGTTTTTGTTTTTGTTGCTGTTGTTCTAATTGTTGGGTGTATTTTTATTTTTTATTTTTTTATTCCAGCTTCACTTTATGAGAAAGGTTGTTGTTTTTGACTTTTCTTCGCTTGCACTCAGACATACGTTATCACTGCCAGCTGACTTGCCAGGAGAAAAAAAAAAAAAAAGAGTGGCGCCTGAATTTTGCTATTCTATGGAGCACTGCTATTCTGATTCACCCCAAGAGCAATAATAAGAGGTCTGGAAAAGCAAAGGAGACTACAAGGCCAGAAAGCACGGGGTCTCTTTAAAAAGCAACATTTCCCCCTCATAATTAATTGCAAGCTCCATGTGGAAAATTTGTAAAATGAAATTTGAAAATACAGTTTTAAATCTACTCCCAGCCCTCGTTAAAGCACAGAAATTTTCATTCCAGTTTTTTTCTTTTTTTTTTTTTTTTTTAATAAAATTGGATCGCTCTGCAGGGAGAGTTCGGTATCCTAATTATTTTTTAAACACAAATAGATCTATCCAGTTTGAGGGGTTGCTGGCCCATCTTCACACGTCAAGGTTGCAGGGCATGCGGGTGGACATTCTCTCAGTACACTTTTTGCTGTGGAGCAGATGTTTAACAAGGGCTAAGGAAGCTGTTAGGCTGAGGTGCGGTCTCATCCTACTCTACAAGCCTGGTTCTTCAACATACTAGGCAGGAGAACTTGACAACCCGATGCCTGGTGGAAATTCTCATGGCATCTCTTGTTTCTGACCTGCCCATAGCATTTGGTTTATAGGGACCACTCGCCCCAAGTGCACTGTGTCATCAGTCCCACGGGGCTATGCACACGTGGATGTGCAACCTGCGCAGACGCTAAGGCGCCCCCTCTCCGAGGGTCTTGTGCTTGTTGTAATGCTCTGTTGTTGCCATCTTGAAATTCTTAACAATTGTATCTCTGAACTTGTATTTTGTAATTGAAGCCCGATGGGACTTGGGCGTATGCTTGTTCCACGAGACACGCACAATTCGTGTGCCTGTCACCCCTTCTCCGCCATCGCTTGCAGCACTCAGACTCCCCTTGGGCACACCTTGCAGGATTTCGGCGGGACTCGCAGGGAGTCACGGAGTAAGCAGAGTGCTCACGGCCACCAGGGGTCACACTTTCTGTCTGAACTAGAACTCCCTCCGAATGCAGAGAGAATGCACTTGCACCTGAAAGAAAACACATGAAACAGGGCAACCTGAATGTGTCTTCTTCCTTTCTGCTGTTAGCCAACTACTTGGGCTAAAAATGATGACATAGAAAGCAATGGAAGAATAGGGCACCCCAAATGCCTTTTCCTTCAGCCATTCCTAATCAGCAAACTGAAGGTAGAGAGTGTTTAAGAATGTCCATATGTTAGGAGAGGAAATAAAAACGGTAGGGTTTGAAATAAAAGTGGTAGGGTTTGCTGCTCTGGTAAGAACCAAATACATCTACGTGTCCAAGCTGAAAGATAAAAATTGTGTAGATCTTGGCTACTCAGTGGGCTTCTCTGTGGCTTTTTTTGATAGTTGCTGCATGCTTGGGCAGCCTGGCCTCCGGGAAGATTGCCACAAAGCACAGTTTTGAAGTCATGGGTAGTGGCTGGTTCTCATGGTCACGCTGGGCTTTTTTCTTTGGGGCCAGTTGTGCCTTCTGTCCCAGGCACTGTTTGGGCATAGCAAGTACAGAAACATAGCAAGTCCACCTCTAGAATTTGATAATTATAAGATTTCCAGTCTGGGGTCTGGAGAGCCAGCATTTTATTGTTTAGATGCTTGATTACATAATCCTTATAACTGGTATTTTACTTACCTTTCCATTCTGTTTACAAAGACAAAATTCAGAGTCTCCCTAGGGATGTATACTTTCTTATAAGCCAGGGGATCTAAGGCATTTTTGTTCAATAAAATGATACACCCCAATCTTCATCCCCTTAAGGTTTTTTTGATGTTACTCTTTTGAGATGTCATAGAAAAATGCATTTGGTCTCTAACGGTAAAAAAACAGATTATATAAAAACACCCAGAGTCCAAGCATATAGTTGGAGAGGTGCATGTGTTTGCATGGGAAACCTTTCTTACATGTGCACTATTGATTCACTATTTAACACAGTTGAAGAGGTGCACGTATTCAATTTCTTTCATATTCGTGCCACAGCTTTATATATGCGGCAGGGGCTTGGTATATATTGTTCACTGTGTAAATTGGTAATGCCATTCTGTAATGGTTCTGCACCTTTTGAAATGATTTAAAAGTGTACAGGGGCACCTGGCTCAGTTGGTTAAGTGTCTGACTCTTGATTTCAGCTCAGGTCATGATCTCACAGTTTGCGAGTTCAAGCCCCTCATCGGGCTCTGCGCGGACGGTGCTGAGCCTGCTTGGGATTCTCTCTGTCCCTCTCTCTGCACCTCCCTTGCTCATGCTCTCTCTCTGTCTCCTTGTCACTGTCTCTGTCTCTCTCTGTCAAAAATAAATACACTTAAAAAAAAAGTGTATAGCCTATAATTTATGCACTGAGCAGTTAGGCTGTGTGTGTGTGTGTGTGTGTGTGTGTGTGTGTGTGTGTGTGTGTGCTTGCCCATACAAATTCTTTAAGAACAGAGTTCTCTTTTGGTGAATTCCAGTTCTTATTTGTAAAACTAGCTTTTAAAGAAAATTGTCCTGCCATTAGAAGTGATTAATCCACCCCCATCTTTTCTATCATCAGTGAATTTAATTAACGTGGTGTTCCTTCCTTTGAGAGATTAGCAATTAAAACAGTTCTAATTCTCCTCATCAACGCACACCTGAGAAATTAAAATAGATGCTTGTTCTTAATGGTTGCTGCTTGTTCTGGCTCATTGTACGATGACCTTCAACCAGTTTTTTTTCGCTTCATGTATTTGCATTCATCTGAAGAGTTATTTCAAATCATGTTGTGAGGTTTTCAGAGACACCAGACCCTCAGCTTTAATACCGTCATCATCAAATGAGTTAAAATAAATGCACTCCTACTAATGTATTCATATTCAAAACCTACAATGAACATTCATTTCTGAGGCAAAGATATGTGTCTAAAACAAGGCAGAGCTGAATTTGAGATCAGTGATTGCTGCCTAAGGCATTGTAGAAACCAGGCAAAAGAAAAGTAGAAGATGGAGTCCCTTTGCTTTGCCTTCTTCCCTCACTGGGCAGTTTCTTGTCGTTATTATGGAATGCTGGCTCCTAGCATGAGCAGTTGCTCTTTGTGGCTGCTTCTTGTAGCGCTATGCTGTCACCCATCTTGATCTGAGAACTGATACTTAAAAATGGGAAACCTTCCTCACCTGTGCGTTATTGGTTCACTATTTAACAAAACCTTCAGGCTTCCAATGAGAGTGCCTCCATTTATAATGAACTGTCCTAGAGGTGTATAGCCCTAAAATGGCTGAGGCTGGATGATGGGTGGGTGGCTTTTGGGAGTTTCCCCCATGGATGATACATTCAGGGGAAAGATGGTGAGGCACATCTTTGACGACAAAACAGAGGGTCAATAAGACATCTTCCGAAGGTACAGCACCATTGCAGCCCTCTCAAAAGAGCTCTTGACTTGAATATCAACTGCCTATTTGACATTTCCACTTGGAGGTCTCAAGGGTACCTTGACCTCAGCGTGTCCCAAAGTGAAACACATTGTTTCTTATCTCAGGGTGGCACTGTCTCCTACCCAATCATAAAAGCCAGAAACCTTGATCTTTCTTCCCCATTTCTTCATCTGGCTAACTCCTATACATTCAGGTCCCAGATTCATGCTTTAGAACCTCTACTGACTCCCAAGCTAGGGCTGTCTTTTGCTCTCTTACCTTTTCTTGTACTTATGACGCATATCATTCATTAAATTAATCAGTTATTATTTAAGTGAACGATTATTTGTGTATCTGCCTCATTTATATCAGGATTTAAAGGCAGCAAGAGCAGGAACTGAAACAATTCTCAGCTCTTTTGCCTAGTATGGTACCTCAGATTTAGCAGCCACTCAAGAAATGTTCGTAATGTGAATAACAACTGTGTATGACTGCTAGCCACACATGAACATCAGAAAGATTCATCAGTGTAACCAGCCCTTCTCCAGCCTGCCTTGCAACACACAAATACACAGCCACTACTATATTCTACCAGTTCTGTTGACAAGAACCTTGTCTGAAACGTAGGTAGCCTGTTGAGAGTACAGAATGTTTGTTCCCACCTTAATTTTATTTGCTTTATTATAAATAGAAACCTGTACGTTTCTAGGAGGAAGGACTAAAATAACAATCTGTGATTATTATCAACAGTGTGGCCCAAACTGCCAGAGCTCTCCAATATCTGTCTCTTTCCCTTCCTGGAAACACAAGTAAATGAACCGGAAGAACCCTTGAGGTGAGCTGGACCATCTGAATGAGTTCCGGCCAATGGGATGTGGTGGGTGCGAGGTCCACACTTCCAGGCTGCACAGGGGCAAGCTTGGAGGCTGCATGTCAAATATGGAAAGGCCAAAGACGGAAAGGGTCTGGGTCCTTGAGTCAGGGTTAGAGGAGAACCAGCCAACTCCGACTGGACAGTGATACAAAGAAGAAAGAAACATTTATGGTGTTAAAGCCTCTGAGATATGAGAATTGGTACAGCAATTACATTTCCACGGCTAATATAATAGATTGGTACTTCGAAAGGTTGTAGTCACAAAAATCTGATGTCTGACATCGACTTCGAGTCAGGTGGGAAGGTAGAGGGTGATCTATGGTATACAGTGGAAATATTTAGTAACATTATTACCTGCAGTGCCTTTGGAGGCAGCTTGTGAGCCTCATGATTCAGCAACTCTAGCAAAAGCAGTTGGAAAAAAATCAAAGTGTTAATGTGTGTTTGCTGTAGTTGGCTGTGTTGGCATGCTATTAAAAGAAAGAGAAGAACTCAGGAGAAAACTGGCTAGTTTGCAAGCAGAAAGTCCAGAAAGTTGGGTCTGTGAAGGGTTGCAAATTCTAACTCCTTCTGGAACATAAACAGTAGGAAATAAGATATTGAAATAAAAGCCTTGGAGTTACAGAGCCGTATTATGACTCAGCCTCGTGGCCATGATCAGATTAAAGAGTTGTTTTCCCACTATGAAGCTGAGGTAGGCAAGGGCATGAGAAAGCAAAAAAGGAAGATCAGAAAATTTGTGTATGAGGACGCTTTGGGTGTGGTTACAACTCTATGGAACAGTTCGGAAGCAACTAGATCAAAAGGAATTGAAGGGATTATATATGCCAACAGAACTACAAACCTCGTCTCTAACATCTTTGGGTCCTGGGCAGAAAGTGTGAGGCAAAGCTTACACGGATCCTGTGAAGGAATATTCCCCACACCTGGTTCAAATAAGGGAGCATGCTTAGGAAAAGAAAAAAAACTCCAAAGAGGGAAGATCCAGAGGTATCAGGAAAATAGCTCGTAGAACCTCCTTCAGAGAGGAGCCCTGGAGTCTGACCAGGGGTCCCCCAAATGCAGGCAGAGGAGGCTGACAATGCCCCGTGTCCTCGAGGGTCAGTGAATGCCAGTGTTTATTGCAGTAATCTTGTCCTTGTTTAACGAGTGAGAAGAAATGAGCACCTTTCTCTAGTTTCTAGGCTGCATGCAGCTCTATGAGCAGGCACTCTGGGTGGAATTACCCAGAAGGCCCAGTCCCTGAATTGGATGCACCGATTGTGGAGCTCTGGTCGGCCTTTCCCGGGGAGGGCTTGAGACTGTTCTATGCACTGGAAGAATGTTCAGGTGCCTGAGAGTCTGGCCAAGTCTGCTAGTGTTTCACAATCCTTCCTTTCTTCTCCAGGCACACAGGTAGACATGTCACCCAACACCTTCGCATCAGTGGGGCCGTCTGACTGCAGGTGAATGGCCAGCCACACAGTCTCTCACTCACGCTCAATCATCCCTTTTACCCTTATGTGGGGAATGTGAAGGCCACATTTTGGAACTTGTACAAAGATCAAGGAGGAGCCGGGGTCCCTAAATCATTTTTTGGAGGGTGCCGTGACCTGTCATGAGTGGCGTGAGAGTGAGAAATAAACGTGTTGTGTCCAGCCACTGAGATTTGGGGACTTTTCTGGTTTCAGAAATTAACCAAAGCACATGGGGCGGTGGAGTCCAGTAGACAGTTGTGACAGGGATGTCGGAACCTCGGTCACAGGCCTCGATACACCAGAGACTCAGCACTGCTGGCCCACAGATCTCATCCGGGAAGCAGGGCTGTCCTTTGCTCACGCACATGCTAGGAACTGGGAAGGTGTAAAACTTCTTCGCGGTGCGCAGCTTACAGATCGCGCACGTCTCGAGTCTGATTTCTCTCCTCAAGTGCCTCTTCACTATTTGCCTATGACTCTCACCCTCCAATCTTGTTCAGGTTCTTTTTCACGGAAAATGCTCCCATCCCCGCTGGCAGACCACACGCCTCCCTCTTCAGCCCAGCCCGGCTCGCTGATGTTGGGTTTGTTGAGGACAGCAGGTGGCGGTATTGCAGAGTGGTTAGGAGCCCGGAGCCCCAGAATTGGACCGCTTGTGTTCAACCCTGCCTTGCAGCCCTCTAGCTCTGTATTTTTGGGCAGAGCTTGAATTCTCATGTGCGAGACAGGCTGCGGACAGAGCCATATCATACGTGCCGAGTGCCCCGTGCTCGGCAGATCCGCAGCATATTCAGCAAGTTCAAGTCACATTCATCCTGTTTTCCATACTTGAAGGCAGTGAATGCAGCATCCTGTGAATACACGCACAGCTCGCTGTAGGGTTTCAGACGCCAGCCCTGTGACCCTGGGCGTTGTGCTCAGTCTCTCAAAGTCTGTTTCCTCAACTGGAAAATGAAGTACAGTGTCCAGCTCTCAAGTGATCGGGAAAAAGCAAAGCTTTCAGCACCTACTTGTGGAGGGTCTGTTATGTCCAGACATGGTGCTGAGAAATTCATTTCCCTTCCTTTCCTCCTTCCCATGCTGTATCTATGTCACTCTCTCTTTCACCTCATACAGTTTTCTGACTGGTCTTTCTATGTCAGCTTTCACCCCCTCCCCACCTATTTCCCACACCATAGTCACTGACCTTTACCTTTTCTTTTTTTTAATGTTTATTTATTTTTGAGAGAAAGAGAGAGAGAGAGAGAGAGAGAGAGAGAGAGAGCGAGCACAAACAGGGGAGGAGCAGAGAGAGAGGGAGACACAGAGTCCGAAACAGGCTCCAGGCTCCGAGCTGTCAGCACAGAGCCCCATGCAGGGCTCGAACTCACAAACCGTGAGATCATGACCCGAGCCGAAGCTGGATGGATGCTCAACCGACTGAGCCACCCAGGCGCCCCTCATTGATCTTTTTAAAAAAAAAATTTTTTTTTCAACGTTTATTTATTTTTGGGACAGAGAGAGCCAGAGCATGAACGGGGGAGGGGCAGAGAGAGAGGGAGACACAGAATTGGAAACAGGCTCCAGGCTCTGAGCCATCAGCCCAGAGCCTGATGCGGGGCTCGAACTCACGGACCGCGAGATCGTGACCTGGCTGAAGTCGGACGCTTAACCGACTGTGCCACCCAGGCGCCCCTAATTGATCTTTTTAAAATGCAACCTGATCATGTTACTTTCAGGTCTGAGCTCTTTTTGTCTCCCTGTTGCTCTCAGAATAAAATGGAATCTATGGTATGTTCTACAGAGGTTGCATGATTTGCTCGTATAACATGGTTTTACACCCTTGCGTGTCCTTTATTTCTCTCTCCACGTTCCTGGTTGAGGGTTTTTTTTTTTTTTCTTTTCATTTTCCAAAAGTCTCCCAGTTCTTCCTGCTCCAAGGCCCTGTCTAGATTTGAAATGTCCCGCACTCCCAGTTCACTGTTCCAGTGCTCGTGTCCCAGCTTGACTTGCTCTACCAAAACTCGTAACTCCATCTCGGCGAGGTATTCCTGAACTCCCATCCCAACGAAGTTAGACCCCTGTGCTTTAGTACAATCCATTCTCTCCTCTGCTCTAAACACCACATTGGAAATTATGTTTTCAAGTCTGTTGTCCTGCTGGGGGTGAACTCTACTAGCACAAGATGGCTCCTTGTTGGGTCTCTGGTAGTTTCTGCCTCCCAGGCACACATTCCAAGGAGAATTTTTAAGGTCAAGGTTGAGGGAAACACGGATTCAGGGGCGCAGGCATACCACTGGCTCCTCCTGCAACGTCTTAAGAGATCAGGCCCCCTAGGCCTGGGCCTTCCCAGGGGCAGGGGGCAGAGGGCAAGAGTGCAGAGAAGGCTCCCACCACCCCAGCTCTGCCCTTAGCTGGGAAGCTCATGGACTCTAGAGACCACTGTGCAAGTCCAAACTGCATCCACATTGCCACCCACTCCTTCCACTTTCCCACTCCCTGCTTGGTGCCTGGGATAGAAAAAGGAAGAGATATTTAAAAGGCCTAGAAGCAGGCCCTCACTGGAATTCCCAAGGCCAACTGTGCCAGACCAGGACCCATGGCAGGAATTCCGTCGTTCAGATCCATGAGCAGATATCAGCAATAAACCCCCCTGCTTCCCTCCTTACCTCCGGGACCACTCCTTACCTTTCTCTGTCGTGCTGTGTTTTATCCACAAGTTATTCACCCACTGTTTACACGTTTGTAATCAGCCTTCTCCTCCAGAAAGCAGGCATTGTAAGGCGGTGGTTCCTGCCATGACCGGGACAGAACAGGTGCACAGTGCTGAACACCTGCCATTTCATGGAGGGACGAAAGCAGTGGACTCAGGGCTTTCCTCCTCTGTGTCCTTTCAGCTCTTTACTTGGTTTACGTGAATTTTATGCTGTGTGAATCCCCATGTAGGATAATCACCCACATATTTTAAGGTTAGCTGAAGAAAAATAGAGAAATTAAAGCATTCATCTAAGTAATTTGGTTTGGCACTGAGTTTTCTCCAAAATTGCCTCAATTCTTTCCTTGGCTTTGATGATGACAATCTGGCTTGAAACTACTCATAGATAATATTTTAATTAAAACTCACTGAAAACAAGCTTACTGTACTATTTAAATAACTGAAGAGGAAAATGTGGAAAAATTGATGATTTAGAAATGAAGCAGGGAGAAATATTAGAAAAGGAAATAGAGGTGTAATTATATTACATATTTAATGTTGCTACAGATCCAAGAATAACAACTTCTATGAATATTCATTATACACTTTCATTCCAAAATTTTTTATGAGCCATGATAGCAATGCTCTGTATTTATTTATTGGATCCCTTTTACTTTTCAGATAATGGGATATTTGTTTTCTTTATTCAAGGAAAAAGAAAACATGAAAGAATAAGCTCAGATATAAATGGCAATGTTTTGTAGACTTTAGTTTTATTGATTTCAAAGATTTTACAGTATGTTCCATATTATCACTGACCTTTGTACCTACTCTTCATATCCTATAGAAAGAATAATTAACTTTTGGGTCATAGGGCATTTAGTCTTGGGTTGTCATGGTCCACTACAGGATATGTTTGACCCTGGAATAAGTTGAGTCCCTTGAATTCCTGGACCAGGCTTCCAGGCAGGGGAAGCATTAAAAATGCATCTTCATGAGGTGCCTGGGTGGCTCAGTAGGTTGAGCATCTGACTTCAGCTCCGGTCATAATCTCAGAGTTTGTGACTTCCTGTCCTGTGTTGGGCTCTGTGCTGACAGCTCAGAGCCTGGAGCCTGCTTGGGATTCTGTGTCTCCCCTCTTTTCCCCTCCCCAACTCATGCTCTCTCTCTCTTTCTCTCTCTCGAAAATAAATAAGCATTAAAAATTTTTTTAAATTCACCTTGTTGCTTGCATGGCTTTAGCTCTGGCTGCTCTATTTAGAATTTATTAATGGCAACATGATGACTGAAACAATCATTTTGCACATAGAAGGGCTAATTTACCGAGGAATCTTTCTCCTGTAGTTGAAGAACTGTGGTTACAGTTCTTTTCATGGATCACAGATAAGGTCCTGGGAAATGTTTATGAGTGTCACTGTGGCTGGGGCTGGCGGGGCGGGTGCCTCGGCTGCTTTACCTGCTATTGACTCAACTCCACATTCATCCTTCACTGCCCGATCTATGAAAATGGAGATAGATCCCTTTCATAGTTTTCCTCTGCTGATGTCACTCTAGTCGTCCTTTCTGGCTTTCGTGGTCCATTTCTCACATTTCCTGGTCTGATGTCAGAAGAAGGTTGTCCTTTCTGGTTTTCATGGCTCATTTACCAGGCTCCTGGGGAGCAAGCTTCTTCTCCTTGCTGTTCGGCAGTGTGGTTTCTCCAGGGTTAGGTGCCTGCACAGAGCAGCTGTCTCCAGAATTTCCTGCTGCTTGCTTTCCACAGGTCTTGATAGGAGTAGCACCTGTGCGGCTGGAACTGCAGACAGCATAGGACGGGCCCATCCAGGTTGCTGCTCTCCTTAGCTTCACACGTGGGTACACTGAGGCTGGCTGCCTGCCCTTCATCCCCGGAAGATGCCCAGAGTGGCCCAGGCCCATGTTGTACCCAGAAGTGTGCCGGAGTCCTGCAGAGGTGGCCTCTACGGTACACACCCACAAGGCATCCTGACTCCCTCCGTGTACCACCTGTCAATCTCAGCTTTCCTGCATCCTAAGTGTGTTTCCTGTGGCCCTCCTGACATGAACCCTCTGTGCTTTGGGCCTAATATCGACAGTCTACCTTGACTCTCTGCCTGCGCATTGGCCTCGGTTTGCCTGTGCCCGGGAAGAGTGTTCCCACTGGGCTAGTGACAATGGACCAGCCAGGGCCTGAGAAACCCAGCAAAATTCTCCACCATCTAGGCTCAAGGTGGGAGCCTCCTTCCAAATGTGTCTGTCCTTGGGTACTCTTCCATATCTCTAGGAGGCCCTTGAGAGCTCTCTATCTCAACACTTACTCTCCTATCTTATGCGTAAGAAATAGGTTAATATTATTTAATTTTTTAAAATGTTTTTTATTTATTTTTGAGACAGATAGAGACAGAGCATGAGCAGGGGAGGAGCAGAGAGAGAGAGACACAGAATCCGAAGCAGCCTCCAGGCTCTGAGCTGTCAGCACAGAGCCTGACGCGGGGCTCGAACCCACAGACTGTGAGATCATGACCTGAGCTGAAGTCAGAAGCTCAACCGACTGAGCCACCCAGGCGCCCCTAGTGTTATTTTACATTAAACTTACCTTACTTCAATTATGTTGTGCTTTGCATTTCCTGGTTAGATCCAGACTGTGTGTGTATATATATATATATATATATATATATATATATATATATATCTATATATATATATATATATATGTTTGTTATGCAAACATCCTTGAACAAAACTCTCAATATCCTTTGCTAAAAAGATGTGCGTAAATACCAGACCACAGAGAATTATCTCCCAAAAGGGATGTCCTTCGACCTGATTTGGGGAAGGGCCTCCAAGAGGTAAAAAATTCCAAGGCACATTTGGGACAACTGAGAGAAGAAGGAATCTTCACCGTTTCCCATAGAACAGTACCAGGAGGGCACAAAAACCCAGAGTTTACATATATAAATATATATATATATATATACACACACACATAGTCTGAGAACATATCTTGATATAAATTTTCAGATGATTTAGGCAAATGTGTGCTTCGATCTAGATTATTTGATAAACGTGTCAAAAATACATGTGTTTTGGCATAGAGTAGATGACCTTGTCACAGCTGGAAAGCGTTGCCCCTGCTGTGTGCACTGTATGCAGCCCCAGGGAGCAGCTGCCCCATAGCGTTGAAGTTCAAGGCTCCCACTAGTAATGAGCATCCCCTGCTGTCCCCTCTCACAGCCCTGTGCTCCTAGACACAGCCAGATACAAGGCCCCTGCTCCCTATTATCACCCAAACTTTGTTGCTTGGCTCATCCCTTTTCTCCCTAATAGCCGGTCACCCGTTCCCCCAGTCCCTTCCACGGGGCCTCTGGAATTCTTCTCTGTGATCGTCGTCATCAACACTGTTATTGCCACCACCCTCGTCTAATACTTACCAAGTGCTAACTCAATGCCAGGCAGGTGCTAAGCATCTAGCCTGGGTTATTTGTTCAGCCTTGAGCATCCACTACATGACTGATCCAACTTTAATCCACATTTTACACAGTAATCGCTGTTTTGAGAGGTTAAGTCACAAACCTGGCACACAGGGGAACCTGGGTTTCGGGTTACTGCTTCAAGTCTAGACCTACAGCGTCCAATACTCGTCACACGCAGCTATTTAAATTCAACTGAAATGAACTAAGAAGACAATTTGAAGGAGGTCTTCAGTCACCATGGTCACATTCTAAGTGCTCAGTAGCTACATGTGGCTAGCAGCTACTGATTGGTTGGTGCAGAAATAGAATATTTCCATTCTTGCAGAAAATTCTGCTGGATGGCACTGATCCACATCAGTACTTTCCCCAGCTATCTGTGGTGAAGGACTTGTTATTTTTTTTCCTTTCAATTTTATTTTCAATCCATTCCATATGGACACTTTTAGAAGATATAATAAAAATAAATTGCTGAGGGAGTGATGGGAACAGTGGTAGCTAAGGCGGCAGAACAAGATGGCAGCCCTGGAGCTGGTGACTAACTGCTCCTGATAAACTACCGCCCATGCACCCCCACAGCAGCCTCCAGCCGGGCTCCAGAGACTGACATCTCCCAATAGCAGATTTTGGGGGGAAAAGAGGATTGAAATCCTTATTTGTCATGAAAGTGACCCAAGAAAAATGTCCCCTCTCGTACCTCTTTGGGATCACCCATAGAAGGAAGGTACTGAGGGGTGGCATCTGACCCTTCTGTCAGTTGTCCTGTGGTGTCAGCATCCCATCTAGCCTTTCAATGGACAGAAAGATCCTTTTAAGTCACCACAGAAGCATTGTTTGTTCTAGTCCACCTGGTGTCTTCCAGTGTGTTGGATCTTCCTCTATTTCTGGGAAATGTGTGAGAATCTAGGAATAATGTTATGATCTTAGTCTGATGCCATTGCAACCCTTGCAAGGCTATATCTGGCTCCATGGTTTCTGACACACTGTGCAGCTCTAAACTCCTTGGGTTTTTGTGCCCTCCCGGTACTGTTCTACGGGAAACAGGGTGAAGATTCCTTCTTCTCTCAGTCGTCCCAAATGTGCCTCGGAATTTTTTGCCTCTTGGAGGCCCTGCTCCAAATCAGGTCGAAGGACATCCCTTTGGGGAGATAATTCTCTGTGGTCTGGTATTTGTGCACATCTTTTTTAGCAGAGGATATTGAGAGCTTTGTTCAAGGATGTTTGCATAACAAACAGTCTTGGCAGTAGAAAAATAGTGACTCCCTCAAGAGAGATTTAGAAACATCTTGCCTTGGAGAAATTCCAGAGTAATAAAGATGATGTCTCTCTCCAGAGAGGAAGGCCAAGTCAGCTAGCAGCCCCTATCTATGTAAGACCGGGATCTCCTAACCTTGCAGTTCCTCAAGTGTGACACAGATCCACGGCAGCCACAGGACATGGCAGGGGACGGGACCCAGTGCAAACATGGGACTCATACTGCAATCACTTATCTAAACCCATTTGGGCTCTTTGTCTCCTTATGGACTAAAGATACGGAATGTGGCCAGTTGACCTGGAAACTGTGGTAGCACCTGCTGTGCCAGAACTCCTGGACTGCTGGAGAGTCTGGATCCTCCCTACTTTATGCTCTCATCTGCATCTCTCCATTCTTCCTCATTTCTATGTCATGAGGAGCTTGTTCCTGGTAGTCATTCATTCCTGATTCATTCGATAAATGTTGTTGAGTACCCACCATGTGTCAGGTACTGTTCCAGGTGCCATAGATACATCAGTGAACAACACATCCATTATTCCTACTTTCACAGAGCTGCACTTCGGTTGGAACCGTGTCGGGACGAATACTGTGAAGACGACAGTAAACCAGCCAATTCTGCCCAAATATCAGAAGGCTACCAGTGCTATGCTGAGGAATAAAATGGTGTGATGGAAAGACAGGGACCATACTGTCTGGCTATCTACACTGGATGGCCACGGAAGGTTTCTGGGAAGGTGATGTTAAGAAGTTGAGATTTGAGGGCAACCTGGTTGGCTCAGTTGGTTGAGTGGCTGAGTTCGACTCAGGTCATGATCTCACATTCATGAGTTCAAACCCTACGTTGGGCTCATTGCTGTCAGTGAAGAGCTTGCTTTGGATCCTCTGTCCCTCTTTCTCTGCCCCATCCCTACTCACGCGCTCTCAAAAATAAATAAAACATTAAAAACAGAAGTTGAGATTTGAATGAAATAAGAGGGAACCATTCCTAAGAAAACTTAAGAAGGACATTCAAGTAGAAGAAATAACTATAACAAATGCCTTAAAGGATGACCAACTTGGTAAGTTTCAGAGAGGCTGGAACTTGGGGTGGGTGATGAGCGAAAGCACAGAAGAATATTCCAGGTGGTTAAAGGCACCAAAGCCAGGGCCAGGGGTTTAACCTCCATTTTGTGTGTTATAAGAAGTCACTGAAAAGTTTGAAGCGAAAGAAATGATTTAACTTATGTTCTTAAAGGATGATTCTGGACTTATACTATAGCCATTGTAAAGGAGACTTGGGATAAAATCTAAGTTGTGCTTGCAAAGTAGATTTGACAAGATTTGCTGATAGGTTAGATGCATGTGGTAAGGGAAGGAGAGGGGAAAGTCAAAATATCTTCTACATTTTTACCTTGAATAATCGGGAGAGATAGCAAGGATGCTGGCACTGAGAGGTAAATCATGGGAAGAGGAGTTTTGTTTGGGTGAGTAATGAAATACCTATTAGACATCCATGTGGGCAAGACAGTTGTAGGCAATTGAATGCATGAAGCTGGAGAACAAAGGAGTTTTCAAAGCTAAATATGGAGCATTGACAGTCATTGGCAAGGAGATGATGCTTGAAGCCTGGCACTGAATGAGTTTCCTTAGGGAATGTGTGTAGAGAGGAAAGAGGATCCAGAACAAATTTCTGTTGTTGTTTGCTGCTTAGAGGTCCAACAGAGTGGGTGGAGATAGCAACGAAACAAGGATTGCCAAGTTGGTCAGAGATAGTCTTAGAAAGCATGAGGCCATAGAAATTGAGACAAGACAGTATTTCTAAATAACACTTTGCATAAAATTTGTTTGGCAATAGGGCAATTATTGTAGCTCTTTGCAAGAAGGATCTCAGTGGAACAGAAGGAGACAGCATCCTGATTGGGGAGAGTTAAGCCAAGATTAATATGTGGGAAAGAAGAGCTATATGACTATAGACTGTAGATAAACATTTACAAAGTCTTGCTGTAATGAGGACTTAAGAAATGTGATAGTTGGATGGGGCGCCTGGGTGGCTCAGTCGGTTGAGCGTTCGACTCTGGCTCAGGTCATGATCTCACAGTTTGTAGATTCGAGCCCTGTGTCTAGCTCTGTGCTGACAGCTCAGAGCCTGGAGCCTGCTTCAGATTCTGTGTCTCCCTCTCTGTCTGCCCCTAACCCACTCGCATTCTATCTCTGTCTCTCTCAAAAATAAATAAATGTTAAAAAAAAAATAAAAAAAAAAAAAAGAAATGTGATAGCTGGAAGATGATGGGAGTGGTCAAGGGAGGGGTTTTATTTTGGTAGAAGAAAACAGATAATATTTGTGTGTTGATAGAGATGATCCTTTCAAGAGGTAGAATTTATGAGAAAGGGGACAGACGGGCCTAACATCATTTTCTTATTGAGCTTAGGCTTTGGGGGAAGAAAATAGAAAGAGAGGAAATAGCAAACTATTTCTGATTCCCTGGAGGTGATGAATCCAGAAAGGGTCATACATTTGAAATTGGCAGGGGTAAGGCTGGGAGAGAAGACAAACAATTCATATTTAGCAGACCCCAGACACTAAAAATATTAACTCTGCTCACTTCTGTTCATTTTTGGCATCACCACCCTCATCCAAACGCTCTCATCTCTCTTTGCGTCCACATATACTTTCTCCACATCTATTTCACCCCTTCCTCAGCCCATGCCTGTGCCCTCCACCTGTAATGTAACTTCCATGCAGCTGCCAGAGGGATTGTTTTAATACTTAAATTCAATTATATTGCACTTCCGGGTTGAGTGCTTTAGTTGCTTCCGATTTCCTGTGAAATAAAGCTATTATCATGGCTTCCAAGGCCTTAGATGATCATGACTGGCTGCTGACCTGTCTCCTGCTTTTCTTACACTACAGATCCCCTGAGCCGTAGCTAGCCCAGGTGGCCTGGTTGCATTTCCTCCAACAGGCCGAGTTCTTCTTGCTCAACAGGACTGCACAGCTGAAATCTCTACCTGGAAAGATCTCTTCCTAGTCTAGATAGACTAGTCTCTCTCTAGGTTCTCCTTCCTCACCTATCCCTCTACTTCATATTGAACCTTCTAGGTTCACAATGACCAGTTATTGAACGATAAATTGTATTTTATACCCAGAAAATCATCTTGGAAACATATTTTGGACACAGTCAATATTTTGATGAATTATTATTATGATAGATATAGTTATGGATGCGTCTTTTTATACTTTTAGAGCCTTTTGGATTTTTGACTCAGAACTTTGTGCAGACTAGTCACAATATTCAACTTTATCCATTTGTCTCCATGACTACATCAGTCTATTCATTCTGACATTTAATAATCTATAGTGCTAATCATTTTATTCATCATGATTTAGATAGACAAATGGTGATTTCAAGCCAACATTTAGCAGTATTGTTTTTTAGTTATTCTCAAGCTTAATAGAATTATATAGTTAAAGTAGAAATTGAGTTTGTGCTGATAGCAGAGATATTCTCACTGGAAGCAGTTATTTCCCACAAAATCTGTGCAAGTATACAGGTCTACACCATTGCTCTCCATTTCTTGTTCTCCATCATGTAACGCTCATCCCGCAATATTGAGAATGCATTGTAGTTACATTAAAAAAAAAAACAGCGATTTACATTGTAGGGGCTTCACCAATGTGAGCTAAGTCTCAAGATGGTGACAACAAAACAGAAAAAAGAAAACTCACAATAGTTTAGCTTAAAATAGGGAGTCACATGAGGTTCGTGGCTATAAATAAGAATCCTGTTGTAAGAATTCGTTCAGTTTCGATGCATGGCTGATCTTTCTCCAGGATTGATTGAATGCAGCATTTAAAATTGCAGAGAGCCTTTGATCTCTGCGAGTGCCTAGAATTTGCAGATCAGCTGTTGGAGAAGGACTTACCCATTTTCCACTAAAATATCTGACAAGTTTGGATCTTTGCGGATTTAAATGCCCTTACCTGTAGAAGACAAATAAGAGACTGGTGTGTCCTTATCTGTTGAATATTACTGCAATGACGACTTGATAGAAAAACAAACCACAAAAACAACAAAACCTCAACCCGGTTTCCTCAGTCATATGGCTATTTTTGACACGTTAATGAAAAGTTAGAATACAGAATGTTATGTTACAATATTAATAACATGACACAGTGTACATAGAAATATAGACATGCACCAAAATGTTCAGTTTATTTGGGGTGAGGCTGGTTAAGCAGGCACAGTTGGAGTTTGACTTTCTAACCTAAGGCATATTTTTATTTTTTAATTTAATTTTATTTATTTATTTTCAGTATATGAAATTTATTGTCAGATTGGTTTCCACACAACACCCAGTGCTCATCCCAAAAGGTGCCCTCCTCAATACCCATCACCCACGCTCCCCTCCTTCCCACCCCCCATCAACCCTCAGTTTGTTCTCAGTTTTTATTTATTTATTTATTTATTTATTTATTTATTTATTTATTTATTTATATATTTTGTTTCAATATATGAAATTTATTGTCAAATTGGTTTCCATATAATACCCAGTGCTCATCCCAAAAGGTGCCCTCCTCAGTACCCATCACCCACCCTCCCCTCCCTCCCACCCCCCATCAACCCTCAGTTTGTTCTCAGTTTTTAAGAGTCTCTTATGCTTTGGCTCTCTCCCACTCTAACCTCTTTTTTTTTTTTTTCCTTCCCCTCCCCCATGGGTTTCTGTTAAGTTTCTCAGGATCCACATAAGAGTGAACACATATGGTATCTGTCTTTCTCTGTATGGCTTATTTCACTTAGCATCACACTCTCCAGTTCCATCCATGTTGCTACAAAGGGCCCTATTTCATTCTTTCTCATTGCCACGTAGTACTCCATTGTGTCTATAAGCCACAATTTCTTTATCCATTTATCAGTTGATGGACATTTAGGCTCTTTCCATAATTTGGCTATTGTTGAGAGCACTGCTATAAACATTGGGGTACAAGTGCCCCTCTGCATCAGCACTCCTGTATCCCTTGGGTAAATTCCTAGCAGTGCTACTGCTGGGTCATAGGGTAGGTCTATTTTTAATTGTTTGGAACCTCCACACTGTTTTCCAGAGCAGCTGCAGCAGTTTGCATTCCCACCAACAGTGCAAGAGGGTTCCTGTTTCTCCACATCCTCGCCAGCATCTATAGTCTCCTGATTTGTTCATTTTGGCCACTCTGACTGGCGTCAGGTGATATCTGAGTGTGGTTTTGATTTGTATTTCCCTGATGAGGAGCGACGTTGAGCATCTTTTCATGTGCCTGTTGGCCATCCAGATGTCTTCTTTAGAGAAGTGTCTAGTCATGTTTTCTGCCCATTTCTTCACTGGGTTATTTGTTTTTCAGGTAAGGCATTTTTTTAATGTTTATTTTATGTTTGAGAGAAACCGTGAGCAGGGGAGGGGCAGAGAGGGTGGGAAACAGAGGATCCAAATCAGGCTCCGAGCTGACAGCAGAGAGACTGATGCGGGGCGCGAACTAATAAACCACAAGATCATGACCTGAGCTGAAGTGGGACGCTCAACTGACTGAGCCACCTAAGGCATTTCAATGATGTTTTATTGTCAACATTATGAGTAACAACAATATGATAGAAAATTAAAAATAAGTCCATGAAAGGATAGTTTTTGTTTCTAAAAATCAATTTATATAGTTTTGAGGACTTTTTTTTCAAAGTTTTAAATGTTTATTTATTTTTGAGAAAGAGGCAGAGCGTGAGCAGGGGAGGGGCAGAGAGAAAGGGAGACACAGAATCTGAAGCAGGCTCCAGGCTCTGAGCTGTCAGCATAGAGCCCGACATGGAGCTCGAACCCACTCACTGTGAGATCATGACCTGAGCTGATGTTGGACACTTAACCAACTGAGTCACCCAGGTGCCCCTTGAGGATTTTTTTTTTAAACAAAATGATAGAAATTTGAACTTACACATTTGTCTTCTTGATTTTTCCTTTCAGTAGTACTTGTCTGATTAATATTTAGGTTTTTGTGTTCGGGATACTTGTATTTCTGTGCTAATGATGTGATATTTTTGAACAAGGTCACAGATGCTGACAGAAAAAGTCCAGGAATAAATTATTCCTACTGGCATCAATGTGAGAAAAGAGTAATTTTTAAAAATATTAACGCCTATAAAAGCTTAGAACAATCTTTCTGTCTCAAAAAGCATTTTAAAAAAATTACACCATGCAGTTGAAAACTGACATTTTATTATTTAATCATGTCCTATTTTAGGCGATGTGCTGAGAGGACACATTACCATGTACATTTTCTCAATATTAAAGGCATTAGAGTCGTAGAATCATAGAATTGAGAGGTACTTTAGGCATCATCTTGTCAAATGCTCTTATTTTACAGAAAAGGGAAGGGAGGCTTAGACTGCAATGGCCTTGGGGACAGGCAAGTCTCTTCCAGCCCGATTACCCATCTGTGGGAAAATCAGCCTCAAAAATTTCCACTTAACTAATGAGTGGAAACAGTCACATACATTTACAGAACCCATTTGTATGTCCACATCCTACATATTTCGTTGAATGTTTCTGTCCATTCTTTCCAGCCATGCTCCCTATGAATCCTGGTCCCGGGACAGCTACACACATGTCTCTGACCCTAACTACAGAAATATAAAAGCAGGTAAGAAAAGGAAGAAAATGCTTGTGATCTTCTAACTGTATCAAGGTGACACTAGAATGAATCTAACACATTTTTAGGTTAACAGTTACTTTGCTGTATATCAATAACAAATAATGAGGAAGATAGTCTATGCACATCTAAGAAGAAGAGTCCCTTTTTGTTAGTTTTTTTTTTTTTTTTTTTTTTTAATTTTTTTTTTTCAACGTTTATTTATTTTTGGGACAGAGAGAGACATGAACGGGGGAGGGGCAGAGAGAGAGGGAGACACAGAATCGGAAACAGGCTCCAGGCTCTGAGCCATCAGCCCAGAGCCCGACGCGGGGCTCGAACTCACGGACCGCGAGATCGTGACCTGGCTGAAGTCGGACGCTTAACCGACTGCGCCACCCAGGCGCCCAGTTTTTGTTAGTTTTTTTAATGTTTATTTATTTTTGAGAGAGAGAAAGGGGGGGGAGGGGCAGAGAGGAGGGAGACACAGGATCTGAAACAGGCTCCAGGCTCTGAGCTGTCAACACAGAACCCGATGTGGCGCTTGAACACACGAGTCACGAGATCATGACCTGAGTCAAAAACACTTAACCTACTGAGCCACCCAGGCACCCCAAGATTCCCTTTTTGTATTTTTAGAAAGTGTTGAGATCATTGAGAATAATTTTTTTTTAATTTTTTCAAATGTGTTGTATTCATGAGAGAGACAGAGAGAGAGAGAGAGACAGAGAGACAGAGGACGAGCAGGGGAGAGGCAGGGCAAGAGAGGGACACAGAATCTGAAGCAGGCTCCAGGTTCTGAGATATCAGCACAGAGCCCCATGCAGGGCTCGAACTCATAAGCCATGAGATCATGACCTGAGCAGAAGACAGACGCTTTACTGACTGAGCCACCCAGGCACCCCTAAATCATTGAGAATTCTTAGTGAAAAAGTGGGATGCATTAACACTGAACTTCTTCAAAGGGTGGTTTTAGGAGACTCTGCCCACTCTGAACCCCAAATTCTTGACTCTAACAGATAAGGAAGGGGTTGGACAATCTAGGTAGCTATTTGTATTACAAATATTTTTAATTTTCTGTATATTTTGCTAGGTAGCTATTTGTATTATAAATATTTTTAACTCTCCGTATATTTTGATATTTGGACACCTTAAAAATCCTTTCTGATCCTCACTAGGCTGGCCCATCCCTAGAGATGTCAAAGGTCTCAGCCAGGAGTGTGTGTGATATATAAACAATCCAAAACTGGGCTGTTCACCCTGGAAGGCAAAATTCGTCTGCCTCAATCATCCCAGGGTCAGGGGTCAGCCAACTAGGAACCACCCTTATCGCTTCCTGCCTACCCAGATTATTCCCTGGACTGTTCGCCCTGCCTTGCCTTTCCTGCAAGAACCCCAATAAAGCCATGGCCTGGCAAACCTTGCCCTAGCTCCTGTCTTCAGCCTCTTAACCATCCAGTTGTCTTTTCCATGTGGAGGCAGAGATGCCTCCAGTTTCTAGGAACTGGAAGTACAGGTGACTCTGGAACAACACAGGGGTTTGAGGTACTGATCCCCTACGCAGTTGAAAATCCATGCGTAACTTTTTTTAAAAAAAAATTTTTTTTTTCAACACTTATTTATTTTTCGGACAGAGAGAGACAGAGCATGAACGGGGGAGGGGCAGAGAGAGAGGGAGACACACAGAATCGGAAACGGGCTCCAGGCTCCGAGCCGTCAGCCCAGAGCCCGACGCGGGGCTCGAACTCGCGGACCGCGAGATCGTGACCTGGCTGAAGTCGGACGCTCAACCGACTGCGCCACCCAGGCGCCCCTCCATGCGTAACTTTTACTCCCCCCCCAGATTAACTACTAATAGCCTATGGTTGACTGGGAGCCTTACCAATAACATAAACCAGTCAATTAACATCTATTTTGTATGTTATATGTATTATGGACGGTATTCTTATAATAAAGGAAGTTAGAGAAAAGAAAATGTTGTTAAGAAAAATCATAAAAAAGAGAATATGCATGTATTGTGCTGTACTGTATTTTCTGAAAAAGATCTGTGTATAAGTGGACCTGTGCAGTCTAAACCTGTGTCGGGTAAGGGTCAACTGTATAATAAACTTTGTTTTTTCTTGAGCCTTTCCTGTGGCCATTTCTGACTGACCATCCCATGAAAGAATATAAAACATGATTTAATATCGTATTTTGTCATATGAATTGTATGTTATATATAGTTATATATTTTATATCATTTTATTTTGTTGTATATTTTAGAGAGTGACTGTAGCTGCTTATCTCATAACTTTGTGAAAATGGAATTTAAAAATTTTTTAATGTTTATCTGTATTTGAGAGAGAGAGAGGCAGAGAGGGGGAGACACAGAATCCGAAGCAGGGTGCAGGCTTTGAGCTGTCAGCACAGAGCCTGACGTGGGGGCTCGAACGTGAGATCATGACGGGAGCCGAAGTCAGATGCTCAAGCGACTGAGCCACCCAGGCGCCCCATATGAAAATGGCATTTGTTGAAAACATTTGCACCGACAGCCTGGAACATGAACTATGCAATTTTATAAACATGGTAAATCTAGCTTGACTGTGATTAAATATAAAGAATGCACAGTTGCTCTTCGTGTTATGGTCCGGTTTCTTTTCCGTAAGCAAGCGTACTTAACCGCCATGTTGTCCTCACTGGAGTCACGTTCTGTAAATGCCTCCCGTGTTCTGCCTTCTGGCTTCACTGGAATTGTGGCTTGTTGCATTATACCCTTTACTTTAATCGGGAACACAGAGTATTGGAGCCCTTGCTTAATGTGCCTTGAAGGGCTTCTCAGGACATCGGCCCCCAGGGTCTCCCACACCAGGGCCCTGCCATTGCTATGCTCTTAGGGTTCTTCAGCTCTGGAAGCTGCCCTCAGTTTTCCTAGGGGAGGGGTTTTCACCATCTTTTGCTAAAAAGAGAGTTTTAATGTTTGCAGTCTGAATGTAAAAACGAATGTTCCCCTTCCTCAAAAGTGGCACAACACGTGATGCTAATGCAGAACTCTGACGTGATCCTTACGTGATCCTTACGATCCTATGCGGCTTCCCACGTTGCATAGGGACCAGCATTGTTGCCTTACCTGGAAGCTTCCTAGAAACACAGGATCTGAAGCCCAATTCAGACATACAGAATCAGAATTGTTAACAAGAGCTCCAGGCGACTTTATTTAAAGAGAGAGACAGAGAGAGAGAGAGGGAGAGAGATGGGTGCCGGGTGGCTCAGTTGGTTGAACATCAGACTCTTGATTTCAGCTCTGGTCATGATCTCACGGTTTGTGAGTTTGAGCCCTGCGTCAGGCTCTGTGCTGACAGAGCAGAGCCTTCTTGGGATTCTCTTTCTTTGCCCTGCACCCCCCCCACCCCCACTGCATACGCACTCTCTCTCTCTCTCTCTCAAAATTAAATAAATAAACTTAAAAAAAAAACACACAAAAGGAGTGCCTGGATGGCTATCAGTTAAGCATCCAGCTTCTGCTTAGGTCATGATCTCATGGTTGGTGAGTTGGAGCCCCGCATCAGGCTCTGTGCTGATGCCTCAGAGCCTGGAGCCTGTTTGGGATTCTGTGTCTCCCCCTCTCTCTGCCCTTCCCCTGCTCAAGCTCTGTCTCTGTCTCTCTCTCAAAAATAAACATCGAAAAAAAATTTTTTAATAGAGAGAGGCACCATCTTTATGTATTACTGCTTAGTCACTTCAAGCCCTGTACCAGAGCCATGAACTGAGAGGATTAAGTACACTTGTAATAAACTTAATTAAATTACTGAAAAGTTAATTTGAAACATGCATAATAATGTACAAAATAATTATTTTGCAGCACAGTGATTAGGCACAAATGATAAAAGAATTACAGTAAGTATTAATTATATCATCATATTACATATTTTTCTCTCTACTTGGCTTGTATTTCTAGAACTTTATTCAGCTTCTGATGGCAATGATATCAAAAAAATTTAAATCATTGCCAGAAAACTCGTACCCACACACACCAACCGCAAAAATAAGCAGTTAAGAAGTAAATTGCAGAAATGAAGTTTTTCTCTTGTTCTGATTAAATTACCCTATGCCTTATACTTAGTAGATACTCAACAACAGTTTTTGTTTTTGTTGACAAAGATAGAATCCTCACTCCAATAGTTGGGATTCTTCGTGCAAATTGTCCTTGGCGTTCCCCGAGGTTGAAATTTACAATGACGATCATGTCAAACGTCTATTACTCCTATATCCAGTCATCGTGAGAAGATATTTTGATTTTCTTAGTCTTGGCGAGATTTGCGGGTATTGTTGACATACTGAAAGTGTTTACAAATACAGTGGAATAATCAAAATGAGTAGAGGAATACGTGCAATGACTCCACCATGCTATAGAGCAAAAATTTGCAAGCGGGGGCAATTTTGCCTGCAGGGGGGAGTCAGGTACATCTGGTGGCCTTTGGCGGGTAAAGACCAGCAATGCCACTTCATATCCCAGAATGCACAGGACAGCCCCAAAGAAAGACTATCTAGCCGCAAATGTCACAGTATCACAGGTGAGAAACTTTGCTGTACAAAAAAATCAAAACCCCAGTTAGATAAGGGAAAGGGTCCAGAGCTACACTGGTGGCTCCTGTGTCTGCAGGAGCAGAAAGAGGAGGAAGAAATGATGTCACAGAGGGGTGACCAAACCAGTCTCCTGTTTTCCCAAAGCAGGGCTAGTTCAGGCTTATTATATTCAAAGCAGGGGAAGCCTGGTCTCAATCCTAAGAAGCCTATTTCTTCTTCTACAAGTTCCAACGATATGTGAAATTGTCGAATTCCCTTAACGTCCTAATATTGGGCACGTGGCTTCAAGATTCACGTACCCAAAGACGTTAATGGATTTAAATCTAACCGTTGAGTATGACTCCAGATTCGGAGATTCTTCCTTAGTCAGTGCCACGGAAGTTGGTGGGGACAGCAAGAAAGAGCCTTAAAGAACTGGGATGTTTCAGAATGACAAATGTTGCAATCTTGGTCTATCTGCTTAACTTACTGCTCGTTTTCATCTGTCTGGCAGATAAAAAGAAGTCAGGCAAACAGAATTCAAACAAAACAATATTCCTTGCATTTCCTCGATGCCATCAGTCATATCCTTGTTGAAAGCAGCTTAAGGACTTTCTGGAAAGTGACAAAAAGCATCATAATAATCCCTCATTGAATGTTAACTTATTTTTATTGGCTAATTAATGAGATAAAGTCACAGAAGGAATGCAGGCCATCCCTGCTGACAGATTCAATAGTCAGTGTGGATCCTCACTTGAGATGAGCGGCATTTAATGACCGGCAGAGTACCGACTTCATTATATTAATAATAATTGCATAATGCTTTCTGCAATACTCGGGGAGATAAAGAAATAGGCTGATAAATCAAGAAGAAATAGGCCTTACACAAACTGTAGAATTTCTTGCATAGGATGCAAAGTGAACGAAGCCTGAGAAAAATTAGGTTGTATAATTTTAAAATGAAAGGGTAAGGGGGTTGATAGGAAGAGAAAGGTTGATTTAATGGGACATATATTTAAAATATTAAGAGTAGGATTGCTTAAATGAGGGCTAGAAACGCTCCTGGACATGACTGACCCCAAACGGCCTTCTCCACGAGCTTTCCTGTATCTTCTTTCCACACTTGTTTTTCTAAACTTGGTTCCAACAGGGAGAAAACAACACATTTCAATATTAATCATTCGGAGCAACCGACTCCTGATTCCAAAAACCTGGCAACTATTAATAGAACAGATAATGAAGCACTTTTTATAAAATCCATGCGCAGACTGATTAATATGTTTTGCATGTTTATTGAGAGAGATGAAAAGGAAGGAGATAATAAATGCTTGATGAACGTGTCCCACTGCAGAATCAGTGATTACTCAGTTTTCATTAGATTGTTATTTTTTCCTCTTGTGCTGTTAATATCGAAATGAACGAAATGGAAATGTGGGGTATCATTAGTTAAAAAGTATCTGGACTGTTTAAAAGGCTTTCTTCTTATTTTTATACATTTTCCAGAAGTTTTTCTGTGTAGCGAAGAAACAGTTCTGGGGCTTATGTACTTGTTGTTGCATTGGGTCTGTGGTCTATTTCATTTTTTGTGTTTCGACATTTCTGATTTTCATCCTTCCAATCACCTCGGGACTTTTTGTTTTTGTAAATTCTTGTGATGAATAGCTTAGTTTATTACTTTATTCGTTTAAATCATGCTTATTGAGAATTACATATTCATTTTGCATATTCCAGCAAATCTGATTTGTCACGGTCTCAGTTTCCTCTTCTGGCAACTTAATATTTTTAAGTTTATTTTTAACAATGGGAATTTCACGTGTCATTTACATAGTAACAGAGGGAATCATGAATCAAGATCCCACATACCCCTGGCCTCGTTGCAACAATTATCGATGTTTTGCCAATCTCTTTTCAGGTATCCCAGTTATTTTTTCCTTGCAGGATATGATGCCACTTTCATCAGAAATACTCTGATTTTGTAATTATTTTGACTGATTCCTTGAGCCAATTTATTTGATTATTTATTAATTTTTTTCCTTATTCAAGTAATCTTTATTTTTAATAAGATGCTCAATTTTTTAATCTAGGCAGTGCACATTTTATTTGATTTATTCTTTTGTATTTATTGTCTTCTGTCATTGGTGATGATTTCTAGGTGGTGATGGCCGGTTCATTTCCTTTCTCTTTCTATCATAATTCATGTTTTTTAAAAAACATTTCATAGGTTTTGCATAATTTACTAAAGTGGAGAAAATGTGGGATGCCTGGGGGGCTCAGTCGGTTAAGTGTCCGACTTCAGCTCAGGTCATGATTTCACAGTTTGTGAATTCGAGCCCCGCATTGGGCTCTGTGCTGACAGCTCGGAGCCTGGAGCCTGCTTCAGATTCTGTGTCTCCCTCTTTCTCTGTCCCTCCCCTACTCACACTCTGTCTCTCAAAAATGAATAAATGTTAAAAAAAAAATAATAGAGGTAAAAATAAAGTGGAGAAAATGTAAAGGAACAAAATTCTCTTAATTTCAGTCTTGGTAAATCATTAGTAAGTACTTCACGATAATATCTTTCCCAGCCATTTATCTATCTCAATCAGAAATCACACTCCGTATATAGCATTGTGTTTAGGTTGGATTTCAACCTACAGTATGTCACAATCATAGCATCTCCTGAAATGTACTCACTGAGGTCGGCGATGACTTCTTCATTCCCAAGTCTCTTGGAAATTTTCAGAGCCTTTTTACCCGAATTCTTTGATCCATGTGTTGTCCTCAATCTCTCACAGTCTCTGTGTCTTCCCCTGCCTCTGCTCATTTTTGCTTTCCCTTGAATGGCTCTGGCTTTTCCTTCTTAAGCCTCTAGAAGGCTGAAATCCATCCTTGCCTTTTAAAATGTCAGTGTTTTGTCCTTGTTCCAGTGCCCTAACTCCACACAATCTCTCTGATTCATCTCACCCTCATTGTGGCTTTCACTCTTTTTTGAGTGAAAATGTGTATATCAAGTTAAAATGTGCATATCACTGAAGACGCTCACATCTGCCTCTTCAAAATAAAACCTCCATCTCACTGTGTGACCCTATTATTCCTCCAGGTTTCCATGCAAGCAATCTGGGCTTAAGTCATCTCCTTTTGGACATGTTGTCATAAGAACATTTAGCTCTTTCTTGTGGATTTGAAAAAAAATATATTGCTTATAAATGATATTAATATACTTTAAAAATATCTGACTGTATGCTTTTCTTTTTAGTGATGGCATGAAAATGTTCACCACAGGTGTCAACGTTTTATGTGTTTTGCATTGAATTCAACACTTAGGAAACTTTTTTTCTGAATCAGAATGTCTTGAAATGGAAAGCTTTGTAGGGATGATGACATAGGAGGCTCTTGAGTTTACTTCCTCCTACAAACGCAGCAAATCTACAGCTACACATGGAATAACTCCCTCGGAACGAAATCCAGAATCTAGTTGAGTGACTGCTACACATTGAGAGAATGAGAAAAAGAAAAACAAACAAACAAACAACATTAAAATGGGTTGGAGAAACTGGGAAACACCTCACCATAAACCCCAACTGGCACAACATGTGATTGAGAGGGAAATCACTCCCCCCCCCCCCAGCTTCTCCCTGAGGAGTGAAGGGTTTAGATCCAACCTCTAGAGCCTCAACTTTAAAGACTTCTGATGGATGGGATCCCAAAACATTTACCTTTGAAAGCCATTTAGCTTTGAAAGCTTAGGTCCATGAGACCCACAATACTACAGCAAACAAAGAAGCAGTTCTTAACAGGCTCAAAGGACTCACTGTGGCTGTCCCCTGGGGACTAAGCCCAGAAGCAGACAGAGATGTCCAGTTCTCAGTCTTTGCCTGAAAAAGGCTTATTTACATATATTAAAAGCTTCAGCCTGAAGGTCAGGCTCCTAATTTAGCACACATCTAGAGGATGATTGCAATTCTCCCTGGAGAATGAGACTGCTTGCAGAGGCCATCTCCACAGTCTCTTTTTGCTTTACCTTGGAGGGCTGGCATCTCCCTGAAAAGAGCCTGAGGCCACATCTGGTGCTCTGGCTTTCGTGACTGCTGCCACTTCATAGCTTGGCCCCGATGTCCTGTAGGTTTTGTGTTTGCAGGTCCCACAAGTCTGCAACAAACAGAGAAACAGTTCTTGACCAGCGGTTCTCCCAGGGCTCAGTACGGAAGGGTCAGAAATGCCCCTCTCCCAGTCTTCCTCTGAAGGAGTTATGATTGCATACTTGAAAAGCTGCTGTTGGAGGGTGCAGCTTCCAGCAGTCTGCATAAGGGGCTGAGGTCCTCCCCCTTTGGGACACTGACAGGTCTTGACACACCCTCAGCTTCTGTTTGGGACCATTACGAAGAAAATAGATGATTTGGATAATCACAAAGTTTTAAGATACAACCGAGAGGTGGGGGCCAGGTGAAAGATAAACTGATATTCTACACGAGACCACCCTTCAAGCCTAGAAGTGGCTTTCCTACCTATTGCACAGAAGCCGACACAGAGAGCCAAGGAAAATGAAGAAATAGAGGGATCTGTTCCAAACCAAAGAACAAGATAAAACTTCAGAAATAGACTTTAGTGAAAAAGAGAAGCGATTTACCTGATAGAGTTCCAAATGATGATCATAAAGATGTTCACTGAGATGAGGTAAATAATGCATGCACAAGTAAGGATTTCAACAAAGAGGTGGAAGATATAAGAAAGTACCAAACAGAAACCACAGAGTCAAAGAATAGGGTAACTGAACTGAAAAATACCCTAGAGGGGGTTCAAGCTCAGACTAGGTGAAGGGAGGAAAGGATGGGTGACTCTGAAGACAAGGCAGTGGAACTCCTATAATTTAAACAGCAAAAAAGAAAAAAAGTAAGATGTATGCTTTAAATCTTTTATGGTTTTGTCAACTTTGCTTCAGTAATGCAGAAAAACTAAAAGTTAGGTATTCAGTGTACCAAATTTTTAAAGCAATCCTAACAAAACTTCTACTGAAATATCCGTGAAAGCAAGAAAATAGACGCAAACATTATTGCATCAGACTAATGGAAAGTCTGATGCCAGAATGTGGGAAAACATCTCCCAGATGGATGTGCATCCTAAACATGCCTAGCCTCAGTTCACACCTCCTGGCACACCCAGGCTTCCTCATGAAAGAGAGATCATTGGAATCAAGATCAAGATGCTTGACAATGTCTTCACTACTTATTTCCTGATTTAGAAACCCAGAGTCTGAGTTACTCAGAAAATTGCATCCTCCTGTCTGTATGGCCAGAGGGAACGCTAGTCACCAGTGACCTCCCGTGGGCCCTGCCCCTTTGTGACTTGTGTAGCACTTTCCTACGGCTCTTAATGTATTGAATCATTGGTTGCTTTTACGTTTTCTTTTGTTTTCTTTTTTCACTAGACAATATGCTCTTTGGGGATAGGAACTCTTTCTTAAGTATTTCTCCCTCTCTACGGCCCTAGCCTATTCTTTGTGACATAGAAAGTTCATAGTAAATGTTTGAGTTGAAATAATGCAGATAAATTAGATTAGTGTTTTGTTACTGTAGGAAGTATTCTCATACATTTCCACATTAAAGATAAAAATGAACTTGTAATTCATAAATAGGTGTTTTAAATATATCTTTAATACTTTTTTCAAAGTGTACATTTTCAGAAAACAAATACACTCATTTAGATTTATAAATAAAAAGAAAGCAAAACACATCTGTACCTGGCTGTGCCACAAATTCCTTAATGTAATTCTCAAATTAATGTATTATCTCTCTGAATAAACAACACTCTCTTTCCATAGTGCTGGTTTCTGTGAATGTTTACACAATTTCTCAAGCTAAATTAGAAATCTTCTTAGTTTCTTCCTTGTATTTATAATGCCTTTTCATTGCTAAATTCCATTTTGTCCATTAATTGTTACTTTATTGCAGAATCTCATCATTTTATATTTAGCTTAAAGCAATGCCCTATTAGGTGATTCTGCTGCCTTTTGTTTCACTTTTTGGCTATTAATTCAACCTCCATACTACAATAAAATGCACATATGACTAAATCAATGCTTTGCTTAAAGTCAGTTGATGGTTCCCATCACTTAGACTCCTCCTGACATAACTTTCATGACTGCCCTTGCCTATCACTCTTTAAATATTGCCTGTCATTCCTCCCTTCTCCCTTGAAAATAATATTCTAAGAACTCTACATTTCATGAAGTCATCTAAACATTGTCTTCAATCCAGTCATATCAATTAATCACTTTATCTGATCTGCCTTCTCTTTTTGCCTCATTATCACTTATATATGTTTTCTCCAGCAGAATTGAACTCATTATTCATTTCTGTATAGTATTGCTGTAGATTTTTGCATACTTCTATTATCTTACTTATCCTATTGTGTTACAATTTTTTTTACCCAAACGTCCGTCACTGCTTCTTTTCTCTGCATTCAGGTTGAGAATCTTATTGGCCTTTAAATGTACATGTTCTAGAAGAGCAACTGATGTATAATAAACTCAGAGTACTGATTAGTTGAGCCAGTGACTTTAAGTTTTAAAGATAGGAATGCATTCTTTAGCCAAACATTTAGATTTTTGCCTGATTTTTCTCTGATTCTTTTCTGATCTTAGACAATAATTGTGAACAATTTTATTCAGCATCTGTTGGTACAATATGCACTTCTGTTCAAGTTTTGCATAAGACAATAATGCAAATATATTTATAAAATCATGCAAGATAATTGTGAGAATGAGGAAATCTTTTATTTTTTTCCCTTTTTCTGACTAAGTCATCTCAAATAGTTTTGTTGTTAGCCATCCTCCCTGAATTCAGGTGCTGTTACTACTGTAAAATGACAAAATAATTGATTTCTATTGTACGGGGTTTTGTGTTTTTATTTATTTTATGGATAACATAAACTTGAACTGTTATTTCTTCACAGGGTGAAAGGAGAGAAGAGAACCTTTTCTTTTTCAGTTTTATAACCACAATAAAATTTGAAAATCTTGAAGGTACATGTTTTATATACTATTAGGGAGTGATTTCATGAATCATTAAAATGGACAGGTTTAGGAATTACTATTAAGAAAGGTAATCACTGTGGAAAAGAACTTTTTGTACAATTGTTTTTAAATGATTTACCTGTCACTATATGTTAGACAGAGCTATTTCGTTGTTAGAATCATGACACAGATAAAGATAAAGCCTTCAGCCTGTGTACCAAAGATAACATAAAAGACAGTCAAGATTCCATTACTTGAACAAATCCTAACTCAGACAGCTACTACTCTCGAGCAAAGGTGAGGAAAGCCAGCTTTATGAGTGTCTTCTTGCATAGAGGTCAAGTTCTAGGGAAGAAATATGAACTTAAAAAAAAGAGTTGTCTAGCAGTACTTCACAGTGACAAGGGAATGCATGCTTTTCTCTCCCATGTGGGTGGAATCCTATGAATAAAAGCAATTTGTGTTCTATGGGTTCCATGATTTGATAACATTGAGAGGGAGGCCAGTTTAAAGATAAAGTTCCTGGCTACTCTGTCTCCTCCCAAATTCTCATTAAAATAACCAACAGGCTTTGTCAGTATGGGAGAAATTTTCAGCAACCCTGGAAATTAGGAATAGGTGTCATCTTGTTTCAGGAAAGTAAAAGAATTTCCACTGCCTTTACTGCCCATGGAATAAAATTGAAGGCATACAGAGCTGAGGAAGAAGCCTCTTCTAAGAGAAATAATAATCCTGAGGAAGAAGTGGAAAGAAAAGGAAAGTTCCTGAGGAAGTCCCTGAGGAAGTCCCTGGCAGGCTCCTCCTACACGTAGCCGACAGTATTCAGACTCCAAGAGAAACATCTAGTATAAAAAAAAGCAACAAAGCACAGGGGTGTGGTGTCTTTATCTATACCATACCCATGTTGCCATGGAGGGAAATTCCTAGAAAAATGCCTCCATAGCCCCTTGAGACACCTGGACTGAGTTGGTAGTCTTTCTCCATTTATTTTTCTATACTTCTCTTACCCACATCAAGAAGAAACAATATAAGCACTATGAAAATCTGTATAGGACCCATTTATATAATCTTCTCAGAACACTTCTAAATTCCTACTACATGTAAGCCCAAAGTGAATAAGTATAAATCTATGCTTTTGACAATAGATTAGAGGGAAAAAACATGGAGCATAACAAATTCAAAATAGGACACTGTCATTTCTCTGAAATATCAGGGTCCTTGACAACCTCAAGTCATTGAAGGGAAAAAGGTAAAATGTAGAAAGTATAAGATTTATGTCTTCAACAAGATAGAAAAGAGAACAGAAACCATAGGGTTTTTCCATAGCATTTATTGAATGAGAGAATCCTTTGAGAATCTTCTGGAAAGTATTGACATCCATCCAGAAAAAAGCATATGCCAACATTCGCACAGAGAGATATTTACATAAAATTTTAGGAGCTTTATAGCCACTTTAAAATCCACCTATTGATCCCAAATTACCTCTGTATTAGTCTGGGTTCTCCAGAGAAACAGAATTGTTAGAAGGTGGAGGGACTGTAATGTACCTTCCAAACTGAGAAAGCACTTTGAGACTGAAACACGAAGCAGAAAACTCCATCCAGTTTACACAGAGTTTTATTCAGGGTAACTTACTGACAGGAAGGATTGGATAGATGATGTTATGGATCTGTGAGACTATTCTCTGCAAAGTCCAGACCTTAGTCTACAGATTTTATAGAGTGAGTAGACATGTGGGAAGGTGTTGCAGTGAGATCAAAGGGTTTGCATACATTTAATTGATAGCTAACATTTAACAGAGCTCACAGCGCCATCTGAACCTCAAGGGGTGAGGGGTTGGGGAAACTATGTTATCTCTAATAGTTATCTAAACGGATTTGTCAAAGGCCTGAACAAGTCCCCCTGCATTCTGGTCATGGCATACACGAACCTTCAAGGGGCTGGGAACATGTAGCCTGAGGGAGGTTACCAAGGACATGGACAAGATGGCCAAAGATGGAGTCAGTATTGTCAGCACTGTGATAAGAATTGATAAAAACTACCAATTCATATATAGGTGAATTAGCTCATGTGATTATGCAACCTGAGAAGTTCCAAGATCTATGGTAGGCAAGCTGGGGACCCAGAGAGCCCATGGCGCGAGTTCCAATTATTGTCTGAGTCCAAAGTCAGGAGAAGACCAATATCCCAGGTCGAAGACAGTAGGCAGAGAAAAGGAATTCTCCTATTGTCAGCTTTTTTGATCTATTCAAGCCTTCGTCTGATTGGTTGAGGCCCACCCACTAGGGGAGGGCCATCTGTGTTACTCAGTTTACTAATTCAAATGTTAATCTCATCTGGAAACATCTTCATAGACACCACAGAATAATGTTTAACCAAATATCTGGGCATCCTGTAGTCCAGTCAAACTGACATATAAATACAACTATCACAGCCTCTGATCTAGAGAAAGATGTCATAAATATAGCATGATCTGAGATAAACTATTATTGACACAAATATCCAAAGTCAAAGAGCACAGGCTTTTGAGTTGGATAGGTTGGTTTCAAAACCCTGGTTCGTTTTTTCTCACTGGCTGTGTGATCTTGGATATATATCACTCAGCACATCACCTGGATACGGTGAGAACTACACTTCTCACCAAAAATGATGGACCTGGTTGTTATATTTACAGGGTTAAAGAATAGGATTCTTGAGTGAAAATTGCAGTGGAAGCAATGAACATCACATTTTACACTGAAAACGTTAGAGACAAACTTAAGACAGTCCTCTAAAAAAACAGAAAAAAGAATAGGTTATACATAAGAGAAGAGAAAACAGATTGTTCTCATAACTCCCCAAAACACCAATTGAGTGGCACTGGAGAGAAAGCCACACATCTTAGAAGGAAAGTGTTCACCAGGTAGTCTCCAAGAAGTATTTGTTTGAGAAGAAAACTCTAACAATATTTTCAGATACTAAATGAGTACCAAGTATACAAGTGCCTTTCTGTACAAGTGACTGAACTATTGGCCCGAGAACCATAAAAAGGCATCAATATGCCAAATGAGAATATTAGTGCACTTAAGAAAATTATGATCAGAAAAGAAAAGCCAAGAGCATTGGTTAGTGAAAATAATGGAAATGTCAAAGGGTCATCATAAATGTAGCTACAGGACTGATTATAAATTTTTTTTGTTTAAAATAAAAATATATAATTAAAAATGAGGTGTATATGCACAGATTAAATGTTTAAAAATTGGGACACTGGAAAGGAGAGTATCTAATAACTGATCTCTGATTTTAAAATGACTGAAAGCACTGGGTGGATAACTTCTAGTAGAATGAGAAATCTGGTCTTCACGTCATCACAAAAATGACACCATGCAGGAGAGCTTCTACAGGTACACAAAAGTGAAATTCATCAAATTTCTCTTTTAATTAATATTTACATACTACTCTTTTTTAGCTGAAGTTTTCAAGAAAGGTCTAAGTCTGAGAATTTTTTTTATTCTTTTATACCTCAAAATAATTTTCTGTTACCTTGAGATGATACCCATTCGGGTACCATCTTGGGCAGGTAAAAATCTCTGGGTTTACATTATTTGCATCTAAGCTCTAAGTAACATTACCTATTTTCTTGCATTGTGTAGACTGATGAAAGAGAACAATTAAGCAAATCTTATTTTTATACATTCTTTAATCAAAGTCTTAAGCAAGTCTGATTTGTTTTTAAAGTGTATTTATTTTGAGAGAGAGAGGAAGAGAGAGTGAGCAAGGGCGGGGGGAGCGCAGAGAGAGAGGGAGCACAGAACCCAACGCAGGGCACAAGCCCATGAACCACGAGATCCTGACCTGAGCCAAAATCAAGAACTGGACACTTAGCCCACTGAGCCACCCACGCACCCCAAGCAAGTCTGATTTTTGCACAGTTTTCCTCAATCTGTTGCCCCCCGCCTCCCTAATATTCCAATAGATAAAGTGTGAAGAGTTTAAAAAAGAATCCCAAGGACGTAAATTTAACCATCATTATGATGTGTCTTTTCAGATGCCCTGGATGACCACCTTCCTGCCCTTCCTCTTGTTGGCTGGTTCGCCTGCTCCTAGTCCAAGACTTCCGCCTTAAGTGAAATTGCAGGTGGGTGGGGGAGGGGAGGGGACTTGGGAGCTGGTTTCCTTACAAATTCTCTTTTCTCTCTTCTGAGAACGGACAGGTGCATTTTCTTCTTGCAGGGGAGAATTTCTGTGTCTCAAACAAACATGGTCACCGAGGAATCTGCTGTGCCAAGTGCGACAATGCACGCCCTTGGGTGGCTGTGCAGCTTGTCTTGCCTCACACCCCTCAGTGCCCCCTCTCACTGGCCTAAATCCGCATCTTCCAAATCAGTCGTGAGCACTTTCATCTCTGCCTCAGGCTAAAGCAGTGAATCATTTTATAGAATTGTTTGTCCTCATTGTCAATTTTCAAAACAGGTTATCAATCAAGTTTTCAAACCATCACGATGATTATTTCTAATACATTAAACTAGCAAAGTATTTTCCCCTTAAATGATGGAGTCACGGTAAGAAATGATTAAAAAGGGGGGGGGGGAAGGCATTCATATGCATGCCAAGGAAGAGGGCAATTTATTTTAATTTACTAGAAAACAATTTGGCAAGAGATTTAGAAACATTTCTAACCTTTTATTCTATAATTCCACATCCTAGAAAGTATTCTACAGAAATAAGTAAAATAAAGAAAAAAAATTGGTGCACAATTTTTCATTTTAGCATAATAATCAGCAGACATATATTGGGGGGGAGTAAACATCAATCTGGATGTTTGACAAATGAAAATTAAGTAAATTCCAGTTGAGAATATTGGTACTTTTAATATACTTTTAAATAATTTATAATAACAGAATTTCTGCTTTCTAATATTAACTAGAAAACAACAGAACTAATAGCATACATACATGGGTATTAAATATGAGCTTTAGCTATTTAAACACTGTAGAAAAAAACTTTTAAAGAAATGTATCAAAATGTTGAAAATGGTTGTCTGTGGGTGATAGCAAGTGACTATTTTTTTCTTTCCATTTTTATTTGCATAGCTCAAATTTAAAATTAACGTGTATTTATTTATAATGAGAAAATGTAAACAAAAGGTGGATGATTTAATTATTCAAAATTGGGGAAGTCTGTTTTTTTTCTAAATCTTTGGATTTTTATTTGACATCGTGCCTTTTTCCTCTCATGAAGTTTTCTTCCAAAGTGTAATATATTGGGCAATGTAGAGGAAAAAAACCTAACACATCCCCAGATTCCGTGTCTTTGAATTTATTCTTTTAACCTACAGTCCTAATCCAGAAAAATTGATGTGACATGTCTGTGCGAAGTCAAGAGTAAAATTGTTAATATGTAAGAATAAAACGTTCTTGAAGTTCTGAATGCCAGAGGGTACAATACCCACAGACTAATAATGCAGTGGAAGTTGGATGGTGGAATTTAATTTGGCAATTTCTTTTTCTGCCCACAGAGAACAGGAGAAATAGTTTAATAATGATAAACTATATAGAGCATTAAGATTTGTGGAAAGCTTTTGGTAAAACTGTAGGAGAGAAAATCATCTTTGTTGTGATTGACTGGCATCTTTATGTGTAAGCTGCTACCCAGACCTTTCACCTCCTCTACTTCGGAAGAAATATTACTCTGCTCATAGGAAAGTCATCAGACATTTAAATTTATTCTTTCACGATCTGACAAAGGAAAATGGTGGATTAATACAGAAGTCCTCAAAACCAACAGTTCATCACAGATCTGGGCAATCTGATGTAGTTACTAAAATTCACTATAAATCCAGAAATGTTATTTGTAACCTATGTTTCTTCGTATAGCTTGAGCCAAGAAAGTACAACATTTTGATAGGATGGAACTATGTTCGTTGACTGTCGTGTCAATCTGGTGCCGTAGGATATCTACATTCTCCCCTGAGCTTTGCTTCCCTCCTCTGCATTGCCCAGAAACATCGATATCATCCAGTTTCTTCATCTTTGTTCCAGAAACACTTTGGGGTTTTTAATTGCTCAGTCAAGAGTCACTCTTTTTCCTGGCCCCATCGTCCACCACTGCATTGGCGGGGCTTCAGACCCCAATGTGTGGAAATCTGAGGCACTTGCAGTCACTGCCCACGTCCATGTCTTGTTGTTCCCTGTGCACTGCCAGGCACCTCCACTATCACCATCTCTGCCCTGCTACCTGCAACCACTATGGCCACTGCAGGGGTGCTAAATGGGTCCACATGCCAAGATTTTCCAAAATGTCAAACACTGTCACTGTATTTCTGGAACTTTCAACGAAGCTGAGTGGACTTGCAAACGAAGCCATGATGTGCTGTGTGCTACACTAGGGAGAATTTTCTCTTGCCTTTATGCTGTGCTTAATTTGAGGGGAAGCAAACTGACATTGGCCTGAACATTGATGCCTTGCATAGTGTAGAGTAAAAATAGCTATTCTATTTTAAATTACATCTCCATCTCTCACTGGGAGTCAGACAGGAGGCCTTGAGAGGCCAAGCTGAGTAAATTATTGTGATGGATTCTGTACAATACTCAAAATTACCTTTCTTCACCACCCGCTATGTTTTTATTTGTAAGCTTTTCTGACCAACTTCTCTTTCTAGAATTAATTCTGTCCCAGGAGGCCTCCTTTTGTGAATAGACTCTGGACAGGCTCCTCACTGGTATTGAACATGTGGGAGCTCAGATGTGATTCAAACTGATAATCCTAAAACATAACATAGGCCCAAATTCAGCTTTTCATGCTGTGTGCTTCTTAATTATACATGGGCATAGTTTTAGACTGATAATTTTTAATAGAATTCAGAAATATAAGCCAACATTCAAATCCAAAGAAGCTTATTTTAAGATATTTATGTATATAAAAAGAAAACTTTGCATTAGCTTCCAAAGCTGCCATAGCAATTACCACAAACTTAGTGACTTAAAACAGTAAACATTTATTAGGTTACAGTTCTATAGGTTAGAAGTCCAAAACAGTTTCCACTGGGCTGTGTTTCTGTCTGGGGGACCTAGGGAGTCATCTGTTTCCTTGTTTTTTGAGTTTCTGCAGGCTGCCCACATTCCTTGGCTGGTGGCCCCTTCCTCCATCTTTAAAGCTGGCAATGACCTGTTGAGCCCTTCTGACATGGCTTCACTTTAACCGTTTATAATCATGTCTCCCCCTGAATCCCTTCTGTTTTGTTCTTCCACTCTTAAGGACCCTGTGATGACAGTGAGCTCACCCAGATTATCTGAGATAATCTCCCAAGTATAAAGTCAGTGGTTCAGCAACTATAATTCCATCTGCAACCTTAATTCCCTTTGCTGTTTGTTGTGTAACCTAGTGTATTTACAGATATCAGATATAACAGTGTATACATTTTTGGCAGAAGAGAGGCATTATTCTGCCTGCCACAGACTTGTAAGGTTTTGTTTTGTTTTGTTTTATGTTTTATTTATTGATTTTGAGAGAGACAGAGCATGAGCAGGGAAGGGATGAGAGAGAGGGAGAGAAAGAGAATCCCAAGCAGGCTCTGTTCTGTTAGTGCAGAGCCTAATGCTGGGTTCCATCTCACAAAACCACAAGATCATGACCTGAGCCGAAATCAAGAGTCAGACGCTTAACCAACTGAGCCAGCCAGGTGCTCCAGTTATTTACATTTTTTTAAAGACTTGATGTCGTGCTTTTCATTTTTATCCCTCTCTGGCAGTCCACACCTCACTATGTGCACACAAGATGAGTGCCACCCAGAAAGCTCTCCCGCTAGCTGTGCAGCAGCACCACGTAGATGTCTGAGGAGAACATCCCTGCTCTCTCACATCTCTCTCTTCTAGTATTTCCTTCAGTGTATCTCTTCTCACAAAAGTTCAAGGGTCATAAAATCCTCCAAAGAAAAAAGGAATGGAGGTCTTGGATAGCCTGTTTCATTTTCTATGAGACATGTCTTTCCAAGGAATGTGTGGTAGGCCCTCTGCTCCAAATCCTCATTTAGATTCCACAAGACTACTGACCACAACAGTGTGGTGGCTACTCCCAGACCACACCCACTTTCTCTGTCTTTGATCCATTTCCTGGGCTCATGGTCTTTGCCCTGGGCTGCCATTTTGACTACCTTCCAGCACCTTCCTCTTCATCTCCCTCACCTCCAAATTGCTGCTGGTAACAAAGTTGAACAGTGACACAGTTCATAAATATTTTTTTGTAAGAAAGAAATAAAATAAGAAAATAAACTTGTGTGTGTTGTTTTTTCAAAAAGAAACGACACATTTAAAAACAAAACTAATAAAGTAATTTGGGGGGTGCAAGGGATAAAGAATGAGGACTGAGAAAAAGCTGAGGCTGGGTTTCCCAAGGCATAACTTTTATAAATGTAGACATTATTTTGAATTATGTGAGTATATTATGGAAGAAAGGCAGATTAAAGAATTTAAAATGTAGATAAAATTCCTATACAATATAATCTACAAAGATAACTCAATAATATATAAAATCTGAATAGCCAAAAACTATTAAAAATATTGGATCAGGGTTTGAAAGATCTCCCCAAAAGGAATCCAAAAGCTTAAGATATTTTATGAGAGAGTTCTACTGAATGTTCCAGGAATAAATAATTTCAATGCCTTACAAATTTCCAGAGAATGGAAAACAGAATATATCATAATTCATCCTAAGAGTTAAGCTTAACCTTTGTAAAAAAACCTAGAAAATCTGTAAAAAGAATATTAGAGACAAATTTTATTAATAAACATAAAAGCAAAATTGTGTAACAAATATTAAGAACATTAAAAACAAATTATCCAAAATTTAAAATAAAATATATCATGACCAAGTTCTAAGAATGCAAAGATTATTTAACATCAGAAAATTACTTATATAATTAATCAAGTTAAAAACAAAGGAGAGAAATAATTTGATTTTATAAATATATGTGGAAAAATATTTGGTCAAATTCAAGATTTGTTTATGATAAAAGGAAAACAACTCTGCAAGTAAGAAAAAAAAGAAAATTGCCTTAATTTGAAAAGAGTATCTAAAAACTCACAGAAGTATTGTCCTGTGAAATTTTTAGAGACATTTCCCTTTAATGAAACCATAATGTCCACTATCACCAGTACTATTTTAAATTTTATTGAAGATATTAGTACATTAAGATAAAAAATTAAGAATAAGTAAATAAATAGATAAATAATATGAGTCTTGAAAAGGAAGGCATACATTCATCATTGTTATTATTACTATGTTTGCTTATTTAAAAATAGTCTATAGATAAATTATTAACATAAATAAAAAGGTATTATAATTTGGTTTAATATAGCATCAATATTAAAATATAAATTGTAGGGGCGCCTGGGTGGCTTATTCGGTTAAGTGTCCGACTCTTGATTTCTGCTCAGGTCATGACCTCAGAGTCGTGAGATCAAACCCCACATGGGTCTCCTTGCTGAGCACGGAGCCTGCTTAGGATTCTCTCTCTCCTTCTCTCTCTGCCCCTCCCCTGCTCTCTCTCTCTCTCAAAAAAATTAATACATTAAATTAAATATCAATTGTATTTCTGTATGCCAGAAACATATAGTTTTAAATGTGTTTTTTAAGGCTGCTATCTATAATAACAGCAATAATAAGAACAGAAAAAGTACTTAGGAAAAAAAAAATTAACAAAATATGTTCCGGATTTGAAGGAGGACATTATAATAATTTATTTAAGATTAATGAAGATGTAACAAATGGAAATGTTTACTATGTTTATAAATAGGAAGATGCACTAACATAAAGATGTCATTTCTCTGAGATCCACCAACTGATAAAACCACACTTCCAGTAAAAGTCCTGAAAGAGTTTCAAGTCACTTGACAGGCTGATTCTAAACTTAATATAAAAAACTGAAGGACTGAAAACAGCCAAGGAATTCCTTGAATAACAAAGGCAGCTGTTTTTCCGGATGATAATCAGAGCTGATAGGGCTATAGAAATTAACATAATGAGACATTGTACAGGTATAAATAAATTGACAAGTGGAATAAATAGACCAGATACATGCATATATGGTTACATTGGATTTATCTCAGAGGCAGCACTGTGGATAACTGAAGACTGAACTAACTCAATATAGGGGTGGGCACAGTTGTGCCATGGGGAAAATGAAGTTGGATCCCTATCATATCATATATAAATATCATTTGTTGACGAAAAGCTGATGTATGAAACTTAACTTTAAAGAAAAAGGAAATGTGATAGGAAGAAGTCTACATTGGTTTTTAAGATCCCTGCCCTCTCACCCTGCCTGCTGGAGTCCCTTCTCCTGGACTATGGGTGGGATTAGTGCATATGGTGGAATGTTACTCTTGTGATTAGGTTACCTTATGGAGCAGAGGTAAGAGATTTTTGTTTGCTTAATTAAGTTCCCTATCAGCTGAGTTGAGTTAGTAGAAGGCTTCATGAATCAGGTGAGCCCTTTAAAAGAAGGCTCTTTAAAAAAGGTGCTCTGTCCAGAAGGGAGACATTCAAAACATAAAGATACCCTCCTGCTGATTTTGAAGACTCAAAATGCCATGTGTGAACTGTCTATGGAGAAATGCCACTCTATACATGGGCATAGTTTTAGATTGATAATTTTTAATAGAAATCAGAAATATAAGCCAACTTTCAAATCCAAAGAAGCTTATTTTAAGATATTTATGTGTATAAAAACAAAACTAAATTCTGGCAACCACACCTGAATGGGAATGGAAGAGGGTTCAAGTTCCAGATGGGAATTAGCATGGGTGACCCCTTATTTTAGCTTTGCGAAACTGAGCTGAAGAGCCAGCTAAACCAAGCCACATATCATGCCCAATGGAAAGTGAAAAAAATAAATACGTGATGTTGTAAGTCAACTAATTTGTGTTAATTTGTTATGTAATAATAGAAAATTATTGCAGAAAGCTATGATTATGAACCTTAAGAATAGAGGGGCTTCTTAACAGGGACATAAAAATCATTGCTGCTACATAAAAGAATAATAAAATCAATGTTAAATTAAAATTTCATATTTCACGTCTGGGAAAATGGAGTAGAGGTATTGTCTTGTATTCCTTCTGCTTAGTACAACTAAAGCCTCTTAGGCATTTTATGCAAAAGAAACATAAAGAAAACTTCGAAAGGTGGAGAGAGAAAGGCAGACTGGTAGACGACATTGGGACACAAGAAGTGAAACAACGTTGAGTTCCCTAGATTTTCCTCTTGCCTCATACATTTGAGACTTGGAGCTGAAGAGGAAGGCAACTCAGAAATGGTGCAGACATAAAAAGCCCCAACAAAAGTCTGCTTTCTGTAGTTAAAGGATCAGGAAAAGGGTAGCCTACTAAGAGAAAACTTCTTGCCAATAATGTCTTTAACCCCATTTAAACACTACAGAAAAACTATTGTCTGGTCCCATCTCCATATCAGCAAGGTCAAGGGGAGCACCTGAAATGTAACTGCTTTCCACACCCCTAGGCTGTCGTCAGAGAAGTCTATGTAGAAAACTGGGACTTTCATCCATTCTCCTCATATAGACACCCCCTTAAAATAAATGAGAGAAGATTTAAATAAGGGAGAGAGAAACAATTTTCATGGTTTAGAAGAGTCAACACAATAAAGATGTCCGTTCTCCCTAGGAGAACACATGTTTAATCCAGTTCTTATCAAAATTACAGCAAGCTTTTCTTTTTTGTTTTTGTACGCATAGACAGGCTCCTTCTAAAATTTATATGAAAAAGAAAAATAAGTAGAAGTGCTAAACAATTTTGAAAAAGAAGAATAAAGTGAGTTGAATCACTACCCAATTTCAAAACCCATTATATAGCTACAGTAATCAGACTGTGTGGTATTGATGGAGGGACAGAGAAAGGGAACAGAATTGAGAACCCAGAAACAACCTTACACAAATATTCCCAACTGACTTTGGATAAAGGTATAAAAGCAATTAAGGGGGAAAAAAAAGACAGATTTTTTTTTTTAACAAACAGTGCTAGAGCAGTTGGAAATCCATAGGCAATACAAATAGACCTCAAACCAAGACTAATACTTTCTATAAAAATGAACTCAATATGGGTCATGAATTTAAATGTTCAATTATAAAACACTTAGAAAAGAGCAAAAAAAATTAGAAAATCTTCCAGTTCTATGGCTAAATTTGACACCGAACACATTATCCATAACATGAAAAGTTAATAAATTAGATTTAATCAGAGTTAAAAACCTTTGGTCTGTAAAAGACCATATTAATCATGAAAGGACAAGCTATAGAATGGAGAAAATATTTTCAACCCATATATGAAACGTAGGATTATTATCTATAATATTAAGAACTCTTTCAAATTGACAGCAATAAAACAGCCAACTTAAATAGAAAATGAGCAAAAGACATGAAGATGCCTTTTACTGAAGATGTGATGAAGACATATATATGAGAAAATAAGCATGTGAAAGGTGTCCAACACCATTAAGGAAATGTAAATTATAACCACAATGAGACATCACTACATACCTACCAGATGGTTAAAAAAAAAAAATTGACACCACCTGATGGTGACAGAAGAGGTGGAGAATTTGGATCACTAATCCATTGCTAGTGGGAATGTAAAATGGTATAGTCACTCCTGAAAGCAGTCTGACAATTTCTTTATGTAGTATATATGCAACCATTGTAAAACCCATTGATTGCCCTCCTGGGTATTTATCCTAAAGAAATGAAAACTTACATTCACTTGAAAATTTGTACACCAACATTTATAGCAGCTTTATTTGTAATAGCCTAAAACATAAAGCACAGATGTCCTTCAATAAGGAAAAAGTTAAATAAAATGGGCATAGTCACACCCCGGAATACTACTCAGCAATGAAATTGAATGAACAATTGATACACACAATATCCTAGATGAGGGTCATGAGAATTATGTTGAGTGAAAAGAGCCAAACCAAATGAGTTACATATTATATAACTTCATTTACATTATATTTTTGAAATAACAAACATTAGGAATACCAAACAAATTAATGGCTTCCAGGAGGTAAGGAAGAGTGGGGGCAGGAGCAAAGTAAATGTGACTCTAAAAGGGCAACAGCAGGGACCATTGTGGTGATCAGTGTTAAGGTATCATGCTATAGCTTGGAAGTTATCACCACGGGGGGAAACTGGATAAAGAGTAAATGGGATCTCCTTGTATTATTTCTTACAACTGTATTTGAATCTACAATTACCTCAAACAATTTTTAAAAACAATTTAAAACTTAAGAGTTTATGATCACTCAATAAGAAGACACAAACTGAAAGATATTGTAACTAATGAAAATTGACAAAGATTTAGGATACAGAAAATATACACACCACCTTTTTCTACAAAGCAATAAATAACTGATCTGTGGAAAATAACTGATCTGTGGCAGAACACCTGACAAGCACTTTTAAAAACTTCATCACATAAATGGCCAAAAGATATATAAAAAGTTAATCACTTACTAGTAATTGAGAAATATGAATTATGATTATATTTTTCATCTCCCCTTTATCTTCAACTCCAACTTCAACTATCTGTCGCTGTAGATTTGCCTTAATTTGACATTTTTAAAAAAAACATTTTCAATGTCATCCCACTGCCTTTTTTTTTTTTTTTTTTGGTCTGTTCTTAAGATTGAATTGTCTCTGTTGGTTTAGGTTCAAGTTCACTGTTGTTTTCACTGCCATGTCAAATCTGTCACTGAATCCCTCTAGTGAATTTTTCACTTTATTGTACTTTTTAATGCCAGAATTTCCATTTGATTTGTATAATATATATAAGAAATATATACATACATATGTATATATATATGTATATATTTCTATCTTTGCTGAACAATTTTCATTGATTTGTTGTCATCATGCTTAGTTTTACTTTTCTGACAAGGTTTCCTTCAGTACTTTATGTATTTACAATAGCTGCTTTAAAGGCTTTGTTAAACTCAATATTTGATGATATGCAAGACATGCCCTTTTGAGTGTTTTTTCTCCCGAGTATTTAGCATACTTGTTTCTTTGCGTGTCTCATAATTTTTGCTTGAATATTGGACATGTTAGATTGTCACAACCTCATATTCATATTTTTTTTGTTTTGGTAATTGGCCTATTTTTTTTTAACATTTATTTATATTTGAGAGAGAGAGAAAGAGAGCAAGCCCAAGTGGGGAAGAGGCAGAGAGGGGGAGACACAGAATCTGAAGCAGGCTCCAGGCTCTGAGCTGTCAGCACAGAGCTGGGCGCGGGGCTCAAACTCACAAACCTAGAAGCTCATAACTGAGCAGAAGTTGGACGCTTAACTGACTGAGCCACCCAGGCGCCCCCAAGGCAAGTGGTAATTGGCCTGGTTTAAATGATAAAGGCTGTATTCCTCCATAGTATGCAACTTCATATCTCTGCTTATTTATTTTGCTTGATTTTATTTTTGAGACTGGCTTTTTAAGATTAGCTTTTATTTTTGAGATTATGCCCCTGTGAATACAGAGCCTAATTTGTGAAAGGTGGGACACAAAACACCTCAAACCAGTAAGTCTCTATTCTGTGCTGATGCACTCCTTCGGAGATAAACCCAGCTATTTTCAGATCTGCCCCAGCTTTTTTCACTTTCCACCGGACTCTTTTGCTTCTTGTCTGTCGGTTTTAATGTCCAGGCTTCATTGGCCAGGGATGTTGGGATGGCTTGGGTTCTTTGTATTCTCTGCTGTGCACCTTCAAGCCTCCAGTCAACCAGGATATAGGGATAACTTATCAAGTCCCCAGTGACTGTCCCACCTTCTGAAGCTTCCTGTTAAATCCCCAGTTGATCATCTGAGACGTCACTTGCTCCAAACAGAACTACAATCTCAGGCAAGCTGCTGCTGACTCTCCCAGTTTCCTTGCCACAGAGATCCCAACTGTGACTGACGATGTTCCAAAGCGAGTGAGTCTCCTCCAGCAGTGGCATGGAAAGGGCTGTTTTTCACAGTCTGCCCCATCCTGGTCGAAGGACCATTCATAGGGCTGCTGGGAAATGGATCAGAACAACTCTAAGCAAGAAATCCAGATACTGGCTCTGTTCTAACCTGAAGTTCAGGTGTTCCCATAAGTAGATTCTTCTTGGTTTGCTGTATGACTTTGGTCAATTTCCAGAGTGTTGAAATTGATGTTTTTGACAACTTTGTCCCACTGTAAAGTAACTTTTTGGAGAGAGGATTTGTTGAACTCCATATTCCATCATGCTGGAAATAAGGACTGTGAAGCAAGAATTTTATAACAGGCTACATTTTTAAAGACATTTGAAAATGAACAGAAAGACATACCATGAAAATGAGTCAGAAAATAAATAACCCATGTGTCATTATTTAACATATAACTTGAGGAAATATTCTAGCCAAAAGAGAGACACCAAATTTAGAACTCAAAAACAGAAAAGTGAGGAAATATATAGACTTGCAGATCTTTCTTATCTTATTTTAAAATTAGATTCAGAAATTTCATTGTTATTATGGTATATCTTATGGATTATTTGGGAGGAAGTTTTTGCGGTCATTGTTGCTGACAGACAAGTATGGCCATCTTGTGTTGCTTTTATAGGCTTTTATTCCTGTGTTGATTTTATCCTTTGCCCAGGACATTGGCTTCTATTTTTCCTGTCATGGCCATCTCTTGTCAGTTCTAAAGCCATTTTTGTCCATTTAATACAGTAAATGCTGTTCTTTTTCAGCATGTTCTAAAAATGACAAAATTATTTGTATAGTTGGCAGCTTGTATCAAGAGACTTAATTTTATAAAGATATTTAACTTTACTCTGCAGAAGCAGAATTGCATAAAACAACATAAAAACCATTTTTTGCCTCTAATTAACTTGAATAATTTTTCCTGCCTTTTAAGAGTTTATATTAAATTACCCGAGTAACATTTTTTTCTTTAAGTGGGACACTATCTTTCAAAAGCTCTTCTTTATATTGTTCCCCTTCTAAAAATACATGAACACTCCTGCATTAACAGAGCTCCGACCTAGAACTTACATTCTCCGTTAAAGTTTTTGTCAAAGATCTTGAATGGAAAAAAGTGACTGCTAGGAAATATATTAAAATATTTGTCGTGTAAATCCTTGCCTGGTTCGCAGTCCATGCTTCAGTTTTCCCATTCCTCATTTAAAAACTGATTTATAGAGAAGCCGGAAGATGGCGGCGTAGGAGGACGCTGGGCTCACCGCGCCTCCTGCTGATCACTTAGATTCCACCTACACCTGCCTAACTAACCCAGAAATCCGCCAGAGGATTGGCAGAATGGAGTCTCCAGAGCCAAGCGCAGACGAGAGGCCCACGGAAGAGGGTAGGAAGGGCAGCGAGGAGGTGAGCACTCCACGGACTGGCGGGAGGGAGCCGGGGCGGAGGGGCAGCCTACCGGCCAAGCAGAGCTCCCGAGTCTGGCTGGCAAAAGCGGAGGGGCCGGACGGAGTGTGTTCCCACAGCAAGCGCGACTTAGCGTCTGGGAGGTCATAAGTTAACAGCTCTGCTCGGAAAGCGGGAAGGCTGGAGGACAAAGGGAGGGAGAGCTGCTGAGCCCCGGACGACAGAGCTCAGCTTGGCGGGGAACAAAGGTGCTCGCCAGCGCCATCTCCCTCGCCCACCCCCCAGCCAAAATCCCAAAGGGAACCAGTTCCTGCCAGGGAACTTGCTCGCTCTGCGCAAACACCCAACTCTGTGCTTCTGTGGAGCCAAACCTCCGGCAGCGGATCTGACTCCCTCCCGCTGCCACAGGGCCCCTCCTGAAGTGGATCACCTAAGGAGCAGCGAGCTAAGCCTGCCCCTCCTGCCCCTGTGCACCTTGCCTACCCACCCCAGCTAAGACGCCAGATCCCCAGCACCACAAGCCTGGCAGTGTGCAAGTAGCCCAGACGGGCCACGCCACCCCACAGTGAATCTGCCCCTAGGAGAGGGGAAGAGAAGGCACACACCAGTCTGACTGTGGCCCCAGTGGTGGGCTGGGGGCAGACATCAGGTCTGACTGCAGCCCCGCCTACCAACTCCAGTTATACACCACAGCACAGGGGGAGTACCCTGCAGGTCCTCACCACTCCAGGGACTATCCAAAATGACCAAACGGAAGAATTCCCCTCAGAAGAATCTCCAGGAAATAACAACAGCTAATGAACTGATCAAAAAGGATTTAAATAATATAACAGAAAGTGAATTTAGAATAATAGTCATAAAATTAATCGCTGGGCTTGAAAACAGTATAGCTGACAGCAGAGAATCTCTTGCTACAGAGATCAAGGGACTAAGGAACAGTCAGGAGGAGCTGAAAAACGCTTTAAGCGAAATGCAAAACAAAGTGGAAACCACGACGGCTCGGATTGAAGAGGCAGAGGAGAGAATAGGTGAATTAGAAGATAAAGTTATGGAAAAAGAGGAAGCTGAGAGAAAGAGAGATAAAAAAATCCAGGAGTATGAGGGAAAAATTAGAGAACTAAGTGATACACTAAAAAGGCATAATATACGCATAATTGGTATCCCAGAGGAGGAAGAGAGAGGGAAAGATGCTGAAGGGGTACTTGAAGAAATTATAGCTGAGAACTTCCCTGAACTGGGGAAGGAAAAAGGCATTGAAATCCAAGAGGCACAGAGAACTCCCTTCAGACGTAACTTGAATTGATCTTCTGCACGACATATCATAGTGAAACTGGCAAAATACAAGGATAAAGAGAAAATTCTGAAAGCAGCAAGGGATAAACGTGCCTTCACATATAAAGGGAGACCTATAAGGCTCGTGACTGATCTCTCTTTTGAAACTTGGTAGGCCACAAAGAATTGGCATGATATCTTCAGTGTGCTAAACAGAAAAAATATGCAGCCGAGAATCCTTTATCCAGCAAGTCTGTCATTTAGAATAGAAGGAGAGATAAAGGTCTTCCCAAACAAACAAAAATTGAAGGAATTTGTCACCACTAAACCAGCCCTACAAGAGATCCTAAGGGGGATCCTGTGAGACAAAGTACCAGAGACATCACTACAAGCATAAAACATACAGACATCACAATGACTCTAAACCCGTATCTTTCTATAATAACACTGAATGTAAATGGATTAAATGCGCCAACCAAAAGACATAGGGTATCAGAATGGATAAAAAAACAAGACCCATCTATTTGCTGTCTACAAGAGACTCATTTTAGACCTGAGGACACCTTTAGATTGAGAGTGAGGGGATGGAGAACTATTTATCATGCTACTGGAAGCCAAAAGAAAGCTGGAGTAGCCATACTTATATCAGACAAACTAGACTTTAAATTAAAGGCTGTAACAAGAGATGAAGAAGGGCATTATATAATAATTACAGGGTCTATCCATCAGGAAGAGCTAACAATTATACATGTCTATGCGCCAAATACCGGAGCCCCCAAATATATAAAACAATTACTCATAAACATAAGCAACCTTATTGATAAGAATGTGGTAATTGCAGGGGACTTTAACACTCCACTAACAGAAATGGATAGATCATCTAGACACATGGTCAATAAAGAAACAAGGGCCCTGAATGACACATTGGATCAGATGGACTTCACAGATATATTTAGAACTCTCCATCCCAAAGCAACAGAATATACTTTCTTCTCAAGTGCACATGGAACATCCTCCAAGATCTATCACATACTGGGTCACAAAATGGACCTTCATAAGTTCACAAGAATTGAAATTATACCATGCATACTTTCAGACCACAATGCTATGAAGCTTGACATCAACCACAGGAAAAAGTCTGGAAAACCTCCAAAAGCATGGAGGTTAAAGAACACCTTACTAAAGAATGAGTGGGTCAACCAGGCAATTAGAGAAGAAATTAAAAAATATATGGAAACAAACGAAAATGAAAATACAACAATCCAAACGCTTCGGGATGCAGCGAAGGCAGTCCTGAGAGGAAAATACATTGCAATCCAGGCCTATCTCAAGAAACAAGAAAAATCCCAAATACAAAATCTAACAGCACACCTAAAGGAAATAGAAGCAGAACAGCAAAGGCAGCCTAAACCCAGCAGAAGAAGAGAAATAATAAAGATCAGAGCAGAAATAAACAATATAGAATCTAAAAAAACTGTAGAGCAGATCAACGAAACCAAGAGTTGGTTTTTTGAAAAAATAAACAAAATGGACAAACCTCTAGCCAGGCTTCTCAAAAAGAAAAGGGACATGACCCAAATAGATAAAATCATGAATGAAAATGGAATGATTACAACCAATCCCTCAGAGATACAAACAATTATCAGGGAATACTATGAAAAATTATATGCCAACAAATTGGACAACCTGGAAGAAATGGACAAATTCCTGAACACCCACACTCTTCCAAAACTCAATCAGGAGGAAATAGAAAGCTTGAACAGACCCATAACCAGCGAAGAAATTGAATCGGTTATCAAAAATCTCCCAACAAATAAGAGTCCAGGACCAGATGGCTTCCCAGGGGAGTTCTACCAGACGTTTAAAGCAGAGATAATACCTATCCTTCTCAAGCTATTCCAAGAAATAGAAAGGGAAGGAAAACTTCCAGACTCATTCTATGAAGCCAGTATTACTTTGATTCCTAAACCAGACAGAGACCCAGTCAAAAAAGAGAACTACAGGCCAATATCCCTGATGAAGATGGATGCAAAAATTCTCAATAAGATACTAGCAAATCGAATTCAACAGCTTATAAAAAGAACTATTCACCATGATCAAGTGGGATTCATTCCTGGGATGCAGGGCTGGTTCAACATTCGCAAATCAATCAACGTGATACATCACATTAATAAAAAAAAAGAACCATATGATCCTGTCAATCGATGCAGAAAAGGCATTTGACAAAATCCAGCACCGTTTCTTAATAAAAACCCTTGAGAAAGTCGGGATAGAAGGAACATACTTAAAGATCATAAAAGCCATTTATGAAAAGCCCACAGCTAACATCATCCTCAATGGGGAAAAACTGAGAGCTTTTTCCCTGAGATCAGGAACACGACAGGGATGCCCACTCTCACCGCTGTTGTTTAACATAGTGCTGGAAGTTCTAGCATCAGCAATCAGACAGCAAAAGGAAATCAAAGGCGTCAAAATTGGCAAAGATGAAGTCAAGCTTTCGCTTTTTGCAGATGACATGATATTATACGTGGAAAATCCGATAGACTCCACCAAAAGTCTGCTAGAACTGATACATGAATTCAGCAAAGTTGCAGGATACAAAATCAATGTACAGAAATCAGTTGCATTCTTATACACTAACAATGAAGCAACAGAAAGACAAATAAAGAAACTGATCCCATTCACAATTGCACCAAGAAGCATAAAATACCTAGGAATAAATCTAACCAAAGATGTAAAAGATCTCTATGCTGAAAACTATAGAAAGCTTATGAAGGAAATTGAAGAAGATATAAAGAAATGGAAAGACATTCCCTGCTCATGGATTGGAAGAATAAATATTGTCAAAATGTCAATACTACCCAAAGCTATCTACACATTCAATGCAATCCCAATCAAAATTGCACCAGCACTCTTCTCGAAACTAGAACAAGCAATCCTAAAATTCATATGGAACCACAAAAGGCCCCGAATAGCCAAAGTAATTCTGAAGAAGAAGACCAAAGCAGGAGGCATCACAATCCCAGACTTTAGCCTCTACTACAAAGCTGTCATCATCAAGACAGCATGGTATTGGCACAAAAACAGACACATAGACCAATGGAATAGAATAGAAACCCCAGAACTAGACCCACAAACGTATGGCCAACTCATCTTTGACAAAGCAGGAAAGAACATCCAATGGAAAAAAGACAGTCTCTTTAACAAATGGTGCTGGGAGAACTGGACAGCAACATGCAGAAGGTTGAAACTAGACCACTTTCTCACACCATTCACAAAAATAAACTCCAAATGGATAAAGGACCTGAATGTGAGACAGGAAACCATCAAAATCCTAGAGGAGAAAGCAGGAAAAGACCTCTCTGACCTCAGCCGTAGCAATCTCTTCCTCGACACATCCCCAAAGGCAAGGGAAATAAAAGCAAAAATGAATTACTGGGACCTTATGAAGATAAAAAGCTTCTGCACAGCAAAGGAAACAACCAACAAAACTAAAAGGCAACCAACAGAATGGGAAAAGATATTTGCAAATGACATATCAGACAAAGGGCTAGTATCCAAAATCTATAAAGAGCTCACCAAACTCCACACCCGAAAAGCAAATAACCCAGTGAAGAAATGGGCAGAAAACATGAATAGACACTTCTCTAAAGAAGACATCCGGATGGCCAACAGGCACATGAAAAGATGTTCAGCGTCGCTCCTTATCAGGGAAATACAAATCAAAACCACACTCAGGTATCACCTCACGCCAGTCAGAGTGGCCAAAATGAACAAATCAGGAGACTATAGATGCTGGCGAGGATGTGGAGAAACGGGAACCCTCTTGCACTGTTGGCGGGAATGCAAATTGGTGCAACCACTCTGGAAAGCAGTGTGGAGGTTCCTCAGAAAATTAAAAATAGACCTACCCTATGACCCAGCAATAGCACTGCTAGGAATTTACCCAAGGGATACAGGAGTACTGATGCATAGGGGCACCTGTACCCCAATGTTTATAGCAGCACTCTCAACAATAGCCAAATTATTGGAAAGAGCCTAAATGTCCATCAACTGATGAATGGATAAAGAAATTATGGTTTATATACACAATGGAATACTACGTGGCAATGAGAAAAAATGAAATATGGCCTTTTGTAGCAACGTGGATGGAACTGGAGAGTGTGATGCTAAGTGAAATAAGCCATACAGAGAAAGACAGATACCATATGGTTTCACTCTTATGTGGATCCTGAGAAACTTAACAGAAACCCATAGGGGACGGGAAGGAAAAAAAAAAAAAAAGAGGTTAGAGTGGGAGAGAGCCAAAGCATAGGAGACTGTTAAAAACTGAGAACAAACTGAGGGTTGATGGGGGGTGGGAGGGAGGGGAGGGTGGTTGATGGGTATTGAGGAGGGCACCTTTTGGGATGAGCACTGGGTGTTGTATGGAAACCAATTTGACAATAAATTTCATATATTGAAAAAAAAATAAAAAAATAAAAAAATAAAAAAAATAAAAACCGATTTATAAAAACTAGGAAAAGATGAAAATTCATAACATTGAAAGGTAAAAATAATAAAATATTTCAAGGGGCTGGAAGGAATTTACACCATTTAAATGGCATATGGAGTCGAGTTGGAACTCACAGTCAGCAGCTGATCCCGATAAATACTTTATGCCTGAATGTGAAGAATTTGTCTTCTTCACAGGTTCAGAGACTAAAAATATGTCATGTCTAGAAACTTAGGCAATACTGCAGGTACTATCTAAGCAAGCACCTCTGTTAATAATTTTCTTTCAGCCTATCTTTGAAGGTTTGCCAGGATTGCCACATAAGCAGGGCAGAATGAAAATAACGATGCACAAGGAGCCAGCAATAGGAAGCAACTTCAGGAGGAAGTGCTTCGGGAAGGGTGAATCCGGTGACTGAAAATTTTGATTTGCACACAAGAAAAAGACGATAGTAAGAAATAATATGGGGGTGCCTGGGTGGCTCAGTCGGTTGGGCATCCGACTTTGGCTCAGGTCATGATCTCGCGGTCCGTGAGTTCCAGCCCCATGTCTGGCTCTGTGCTGACAGCTCAGATCCTGGAGCCTGCCTCAGATTCTCTGTCTCCTTCTCTCTGCCTCTCCCCGACTCATGTTCTGTCTGTTTCTTTCTCTCTGTTAAAAATAAACTTAAAGGGGCGCCTGGGTGGCGCAGTCGGTTAAGCGTCCGACTTCAGCCAGGTCACGATCTCGCGGTCCGTGAGTTCGAGCCCCGCGTCAGGCTCTGGGCTGATGGCTCGGAGCCTGGAGCCTGTTTCTGATTCTGTGTCTCCCTCTCTCTCTGCCCCTCCCCCGTTCATGCTCTGTCTCTCTCTGTCCCAAAAATAAATAAACATTGAAAAAAAAATTAAAAAAAAAAAAACTTAAAAAAAAAAAAAAAAGAAAATATGAGCATGACTTCCAAGATTCAAGATTAATACTTGTGCTAGGGTGTCCCCAGGTCTGCTCCCAGGTTTGGTGACTCTCTGGGGCAACTTATAGGACTCAGTTTGTAGTCACACATATGGCTAAGGTCAGTACAGACAAAAGATATGGAACAATATCAGCAAAGCGGGAAGAGAGGTATATGAGTGAAAGCCAGAGGAAACCAGGTATAAGCTTTTAAGACTCCTCCATCAGTGGAGTCACAGAGGACCTGTTTAATTCCAAAGAGCATATTACAGCACTGGTACAACAATGGATAATCAGAATGAAGGGTCAAATGAGCTTAAAACTGTAGGGCAATCAATATAAAAATATTATGTGACAAAGGATAATTGCAAATTAGTTTGGTCAAGATGAACTAAATTTCTACATGGCTTTGAAAAAAGTAATTTCTTTTTATTGTAGTAAAATATATATTACATACAATTTGCCATTTTAACCATTTGTAGGTGTTTATTAAGTGGTACTGAGTATTTCACACTGTTGTATTACCATCACCACCAGTCGTTTCTAGAACTTCTTCATCATCTCTAACAGAAACTCTCTACCCATTAAACAATAACTCTTCATTCCTACCTCCTCTCAACCCTTGGTAACCTCCATTGTGCTTTCTGTCTCAATAAATTTGCCTTTTCTAGGTACCTCATTATAGTGACTGACATTAAGCTTTTGATTGCAGAAGGATCCATTTCAAAGACAACCATCTGGAATAAACACCACCAGCTATATAACACAGTCATTAGTGAAACAACTGGATAAGAAACCAAGCCACTTCCCCATCCATGAATTTCCCCTTTTGGAAAGCCCTGGGTAATGCAGGTAACTGAATGTTTGCATAATCTTGCTTCCCTGCCCCCCCCGCCCCCCCCCCCCACCACGCGTGTTCTAATTCTTGCTATTATGTTTTAAATTCACCAATAATGAACCCATGAAATTCTAGGCACCTCACTCTCAGGGCCCAATAAAATCTGAGCCCCTGCTCTGTACTCCCTCCTCTTCCTACCATTGAACTCAGCGTGTGGCCTTCAGGTATGATGAGAGTAACTCTAGGACTTGTGAGTAATAAATCTTGCGCTTCAAACTTCTCTGATGGCTGTTGCTGAGTTGTGACCGCAATCAAAATAAAAACCACAAGGACGAGTCCAGCCACAACATCAGGTCTGGTTGTGGAAATATCTGTGGGGCCTTTACCACAATTAGCGTGGCTTTCGGTGAGTAGATGATGACATCACTGTCAAGAGGCTGAGATCTACATAGCACTTATATAAACAGAATCATATATTATTTGCCCTTTATCTCTGCTTATTTCACTTAGCATAATATTTCTAAGGTTCATCCATGTTTTAGCATGTATTACGATTTCATTCCTTTTTAAGGCTCAGTAATATTCCATTGTAAATATATATCACATTTTGTTTATATATTCATCTGTTGATGTATACTTGGGTGTTTCCATCTTTTGGTTATTGTCAATAATAATTCTGTGAAAAGTGCATGTATTAGAAAGGAAGAATGATCTAAAATAAATATCTAAGCTTCCAATTTTTTTTTTTCCTTAGGAAACTAGAAAAAGAAGAGGAAATCAAATCCGAAGTAAGCAAAAGTAAAACAAAAATAAAAGGCTGGAGGGGAGAGCAGAAATCAATGAAATTGACAAGAAATCAGTGTAGAAAATCAATGAAACCTAAAGGTGTTTCTTTGGAAATATCAGTAAAATTGGTAAGTCTCTAGCCAGGCTAACTAAGAAAAATGGAGAGAGGACACAATTTACTAATACTAGAAATGAAGGAGGGGATATTACTACAGATCCTATTGACCTTAATTAAAAGGATGATAAAGGAAGACTATGAACAACTCTAAACTCACAAATTTGATAACCTAGATTAAATGGACCGATTCCTTGAAAAACACAACTTGCTAAAACTCACACAAGAAGAAATAGGCAGTCTAGAACTAGTAAAGTAGTAAAGATAAAGTACTAGATAAAGTAAAGAAATTAATGGGGACCCTGGTAGCTCAGTTGGTTAAGTGTCCGACTTCAGCTCAGGTCATGATCTCATGGTCCGTGAGTTTAAGCCCTATGTCGGCCTCTGTGCCGACAGCTCAGAACTTGGAGCCTGCTTCACAGTCTGTGTCTCCCTCTCTCTCTGCCTCTCCTCCACTCTCCCTCGTCTCTCTGTCTCTCTCAAAAATAAATAAACATTAAAAAGAAAAAAACGCAACTTGCTAAAACTCACACAAGGAGAAATAGGCAATCTAGAACTATATCTAGTAAAGAAATGAACAAATAATTAATAATTTTCAAAAACACAAAGCACCAAGTTCAAGTGGTTCACTGGTGAGTTCTACCAAACATTTAAGAAATGCACAAAAGTATAGCCACTTTGGAATACTGTAAGATGGTTTCTTGTAAACCTAAATATACTCTTACCATATGGGCCAGCAATTGTACTCTTTAGTGTGTGAAATCCCAAAGATGTTGAAAACATGTCTACACAAAAACCTGCACAGATGTCTGTGGCATCTTTATTCATAATTGCCAAAGTACTTGGAAGCAACCTAGATGTCCTTCAGTAGGTAAATAGGTAAGTAAAGTTTGTTAAATCTAGACAATGGAATATTATATAACACTAAAAATAAATGAACTATCAAGCTGTGAGAAGATATGGAGAAGCATTAAATGCACATTGCTTAGTGAAAGAAGTCAATCTGAAATGGCTATAAACTGAATGATTCCAGTTATATTACATTCTTGAAAACAAAACTAAATTGTAAAGGCAGTAGTTGCCAAGAGTTGGGAGAAGGGCTAAGTATGTGGAAAACACAGGATTTTTTTTCAAAGTCCATAGTTGTACATTAAGGTTCACTCTTGGTATTGTACATCTTATGGGTTTGGACACATGTATAATGATATGTATCCATCATTATAATGTCACACAGAATAGCCTTCAGTACAGTGAAAATACTCTATATAATACTATAATGATAGATACATGTCATACATCTGTCCAAAGTCATATAATATACACTACCAAGAATGAATTCTAATATAAACTGTGGGTTTGGGGTGATTTTGATGTGTCAATGTAGGTTTGTCAATTGTAACATATTTACTACTCACTCTGATAGAAGATGTTGATAGTGGAGTAGGCTATGCATGTGTTGGGGAGAAAGGATCTATGAAACATCTCTGTACTTTTAATTTCAATTTTGCTGTGACTCTAAATCTCCTCTAAAAAACCAAATCTTTTAAAAGAATGCTACTGTGGTAACTGGTATACAAATAACAGTTTTGAGTCCCTGCTTTTAATTATTCAAAGATATTCCTAGAAGTGAAATTGATGGATCACATGGTGGTTTTATGTTTAATTTTGAGGAACCAGAGAAGTATTTTCTGCAGCTGCTGCACCATTTTACATTCTAACCTGCAATGCACAAGTGTTCCAATTTTTCCACATCATCACCAAAGCTTATTTTCCATTCAAAAACTAAGTCATTCTAATGTGTGTGAAATGGTATCTCATTGTGATTTTGAACTGCATTTCTTTGATGACTGGTGATGTTAACCATTTTCTTCATGTGCTTATTGACCATTTGTATGTTTTCTTTGGTGAAGTGTCTGTTCAAGTCCATTGCCCATTTTTAATTAGCTTTTCCAAAAGTTTTAGTTGTGTTGTAAAAATTCTTTATGTATTTTGGATAGTAATCTTATCAGATATATGATTTGCAAATACTTCCTCCTAGTCTGTGGTCTTTTCAATTTCATTATAGTGTTTGTTAGTGCACACACATTTTTTTTTTACTTTTAGGACATTTAATTAATTAATTTTTTTTTTGTTGTTGCTTGTGCTTTTGATTTCATATCCAAAAAATATCACTGTGAAATCCAATGTCATAAAGATTTTCCATTGTAAATAAAATTGTCTTTTTAAAAATTTTATTTATTTTGTTTAATTTTTTAGAGAAAGAGAGAAAGAAATCACACAAGCAATGGAGGGGCAGAGGGAGAGGAAGAGAGAGAATCCCTAGCAGCCTTCATGCCCAGCATGGAGGCCAACTTGTGGCTCAATCTCACAACTGTGAGATCATGACTTGTGCCAAAATCGAGTTGGATGCTCCACCCACTGAACCACCCAGTGGTTCTCCCCTGATATTATCTTCTTAATTTCTTTTTTGGATTATTCATCATTAAGAGTATAGAAATTTAAACAATTTTGTGAGTTAAAATTTGTTGAATTTATTTACTAGGTGTAATAAATGTGAGTGTGTGTGTGTGAGTTTGTGTGTAATCTAGAGTTTTCTACACTTAAGATCATGTTATCTGCAAATGGAGATAATTTTATTTCTTCTCCAATTTGAAAACCTTTTGCTATCTTATTATTTGGGCTATAACTTCCAAATATGTGTTGAATAGTAGTGGTGAAAGTAGGCATCTCCACCTTGTTTCTAATCTTAGGGGAAAAGCTTTCAGTCTTTCACCATTGAGTATGATGTTAGCTATGGATTGTTTCCATATAGCCTTTATTACTTTGATGAAATTTCCTTCTATTCCTACTTTATCCAGTATTTTTAATGAAAAGCTGTTGAATTCTTTTTCTGCATCTGTTAAGATGATCATGTGATTCTTTCCTTCATTCCATTAATCTGGTGCATCACGCTGAAGGATTTTCATATATTGAATCCTCTTTGCAATCTATTGATACATTCTCATTGGTTATGGTTTATAATTTTTTAATATGTTGTGGAACAAGGTTTCTTAATATTTTTTTTAGTATTTTCACATCAATATTTATAAGGAATATTGGTGTGCGGTTTCCTTTTCTTGTAGTATCTTTGTCTAGTGTTGGTATCAAGATAATGTTGGCCTCAAAGAATGAGTTTGGAGGTGTTCATTCTTCCTTGATTTTTTGGAAGATTTTGAGAAGGATTGGTTTTAGTTCTTCCTTAAATGTTTGGTAGAACTCACCATTGAAAGCCATCTGGTCCAAGGCTTTTCCTTGTAAAGAGATTTTTGATTCTGATTCAATTACCTTACCATTTATAGCTCTATTGAGATTGTCTATTTCTTCATAATTAAGTTTTGGTAGATTGTCCATTTTATGTAAGTATCCAATTTGTTAGTGTAAAATTGTTCATAGTACTCTTATAATCCTTTTGTTTCTGTAAAATTGGTAGTAATGCTCGTAATTTCATTTCCTAATTGAGAAATTTGAGTCTTCTGTCTTTTTTTCTTAGTCCCTTTTTTTAAGTCCCTCTAGCTAAAAGGTTGTCATTTTTTTTTATCTTTTCAAAGAAGAAGCTTTTGGTTTTATTGATTTTCTCTATTGATTTTCTATTCTCTATTGTATTTATCATCACTCTAATCTTATTTCCTTCCTTCTGCTATATTTGTGTTTAATTTGCTCTATGAAGTTTTATGCATTTGTCTTTTAAGTCCTATACAAAGGAAAAGTAGAGCTACAAACCAAAATTACAATAATATACACTTTTATATTGGCTACGTATTTCCCTTTATCAGAGATATTTATATCTTTATACATTTCAACCTGAAGTTTCTTTTCATTTCAGCCTGAAGTACCTCCTTTAGTGTTTTGTGCAGGTCAGGTTTAGTGGAAATAAACTCACTAAACTTTTATTTATCTTGGAATGTCTTAATTTCTCCATTATTTTTGAAGGACAATTTTGTCAAAATGGAATTATCAGATGACACCTTTTTTCCAACACTTTAAATATGTCATCTTCCTTCTTGTGACATTCAAGATTTCTGATGAGAAATCAGCTGATAATTTTACTAAGGATTCCTTGTACAATTCCCTTCTTTCTTGTTATTATTAAGATTTGCTGTTTGTCTTTTGACATGATAATGTTTCTCATTGTGAATTTCTTTAGGTTCATCTACTTGAAGTTCCACTGAGCTTCTTAGAATTATGGATTCATATCTTTGGATCAGATTTGGAAAGTTTTTTTATCCTTCTTTCCTCAAATAATCTTTCTGCCCCTTTTTATTTCTCTTTTTCTGGGACTACCATAATGTGTATGTTGATCTACTTTGTAAGTGTCCTGTAAGTCCCTTGGCTGTGTTCATTTTCTTTATTTTGTGTTTCCTTTCTGTTTCTCAGACTTGATCATTTGAATTGTTTTATCTTCAAGTTAACTGGTTCCTCTACATTCTTGAATCTGCTATTGAACCTCTATAGCAAAATTTTTATTTTAATTATTATACTGTTCAGCTCTACAATTTCTTTTGGGTTCCTTTTTTATAATGTATATCTCTCTGTTTGTATTCTCAATCTGCTCATACATTGTTTCCCAATTTCCTCTATGTCTCTGTCCATATTTTATGTTAGCTCTCTGAACATATTTAGGATAATTTTTTAAAGTTTTTGTATAGTATGTATGATACCTAGGCTCTTTCAGACATAACTTCTTTCAGTTTATTCTGAAAATTTGAATACGTTATCTTTCTTATTTCTATGTCTTGTGATTTTTTAAATTTATTTTTATTTTCATTTATTTTCATTTTATTTATTATAGAGAGAGAGGGAGAGGGAGATCATGATAGGAGGAGGAGCAGAGAGAGAGAGAGAGACAGAGAGACAGAAAGACACAGAGAGAGAATGTCAAGTAGGCTCAGTGTGGAGCTTGATGCAGAGTTTGAGCCCACATTTCTGGGATCATGACCTGAGCCGAAATCGAGAGTTGGACACTCAACCAACTGAGCCACACAGGTGCCCCAGCCTTCTGATTTTTTAAAATTGAAAATTGGACACTTAGCTATTGTAATGTGGTAAGTCTAAAAATCAGAATATCTCCATTCCCAAGATTGCTTTTGTTGTTGTTTTAGATTATTGAAGGATGTAGTCGTCCATTTGAAACTTTTCTAGACTATTTTTACAAAGAAGACTATTTCTTGTTTTGTATGATCATTGAGGTCTCTATTTCTTTACCTCATGTTCAGCTAATGTTTTGGCAGAGATTTTCTTGAATGCCAGAAACTAAAATAAACACATAAAAACTACAAAAAATTAAAAAAAACAGAGACAGTCATTTTTCCAGTTTAACATATTGACTCTGTGCTGGGACACTCTTTAATCACCCAGGAAAACTTGCTCTGAGCTTAGATCACCCTTAAGGTGATGCCTAAGGTCTTCTCGGTATTTTTCTAAGCTTATGTTTTCTCTGGCCATGCATGTGTTTTTCTAGGTTCTGTTGTATATATGGTTGATTTTGAGTGTTCTCAATTTTCCAAAGTATTTTGGCCCAGCCTCTCTTTTCTTTTTTCTTTTGCCAAATTGTTATTTTAATTCTAATTAGTTCACATATAGAATAACGCTGGTTTCAGGAGTACAATTTAGTGATTCATCACTTACATATAACAGCCAGTGTTCATCATAACAAATGCCCTCCTTAATACTCTTCACCCATTTAGCCCATCCCCCAGCCACTTCTCTCTATCAACCCTCAGTTTGTTCTCTATCTTTAGGAGTCTCTTATGGTTTGTTTCCCTTTCTCTCTTTTGTCCCCTCCCCATATACTCACTTGTTTTGTTTCTTAAATTCCACATTAGAGTGAAATCATATGGCATTTGACTTTCTCTGACTGATTTATTTCACTTAGCATCATATATTCTAGCTCCATCCATGTCACTTCAAATGGCAAGATTTCAATCTTTTTGATGGCTAAGTAATATTATAGTGTATATATATATATATATATATATATATATGTATGTATATATATGTATATATATACATATATACTCACACACACATACCACTGTAATATAATATTACAGTATATACACACACACAGACACACACACACACACACACACACACAGACATATACACACACACATACCACTTCTTCTTTATCCATTTATCAGTGGATGAACATTTGGGCTCTTCCCATAGTTTGGCTATTGTTGACAATGCTGCCATAAACATCAGGATGCATGTACCCCTTTGCAACTGTGTTTTTCTATCCTTTGGGTAAATACCTAGTACCAAAAAAATACCCTTTTTCTACATCCTCACCAACATCTGTTGTTTCCTATGTTGTTAATTTTAGCCTTCTGACAGGTGTGCGATGATATCTCATTGTGGTTTTGATTTGTATTTCCCTGATGAGTGATACTGAGTATTCTTTATGTGTCTGTTAGCTATCTGGATGTCTTCTTTGGAAAAATGTCTTTTCATGTATTCTGCCTATTTCTTTTTTTTTTTCTTTCCAAGATTTCATTTATTTTTAAATTTTTTTTGAGAAAAAGAGAGAGAGAGCAAGCTAGGGAGAGGGGAAGCAAGAGAGAGTGAGAGAAAGAGAGAAAGAGGGAGACAGAGAGAGAGACGGGGAGAGAGAGAGAGAGAGAGAGAGAGAGAGAGAGAGAGAGAATCTTAAGTAGATTCCACACTCATCATGGAGCCCAATGTGGGGCTCAATCCCATAACCTGGGGATTGTGACCTGAGCCAAAACCAGGAGTCGGACATTCAACTGAGTCAGGTGACCCCAAGATTTTATTTAAATTCGTTAGTTAATATATAATGTAACATTGGTTTCAGGATTAGAATTTAGTGATTCCTTAATGCCCATCACCCCTATAGCCCATATCCCCAACCACCTCCCCTCCAGCAACCCTCAGTTTGTCCTGTACAGTTAAGAGTATCTTATGGTTTTCCTCCTCTCTGTTTTTAAAGCAGAGATGGGGTCTTCTGTCCATTTCTTCATTGGATTATTTGTTCTTTGGGTGTAGAATTTGATAAGTTCTTTATTGATTTTGGATACCAAGCCTTTATCAGATATGTCACTTGCAAATATCTCTCCCATTCCTTAGGATGTCTTTTATTTTTGTTGATTATTTGTCTTGCTGTGCAGAAGTTTTTTATCTTGATGAGGTCCCAGTAGTTTGCTTTTATTTCTCTAGCTTCCGTCAACATGTCGAGTAAGAAGTTGTTCCACCTGAGGTCAAAGAGTTTGCTGCCTATATTCTCCTCTGGGGTTTTGATAATTTCCTGTCTCACATTTAGGTCTTCCATCCATTTTGAATTTATTTTTGTGTATGGTGTAAGATAATGGCCAGTTTCATTCTTTTGCATGTTGTTCTCCAGTTTCCCAATACCATTTGTTGGAGAGGCTGTCTTTTTTTCCATTGGATATTCTTTCCTGCCTTATCCAAGATTAGTTAACCATATAGTTGTGGGTCAATTTATGGGTTTTCTATTCTGTTCTACCGATCTGTGTGTCTGAGTTTGTACCAGTACCATACTGTCTTGGTGACTACAGCTTTGTAACATAGCTTGAAGTCTGGAATCATGATGCCTCCAGCTTTGGTTTTCTTTTTAAGGATTGCTTTGTCTATTCAGGGTCTTTTGGGGTTTCATACAAATTGTAGGATTGTTTGTTTTAGCTCTGTGAAAAATGTTGGTAATATTTTGATAAGGATTGCATTGAATGTGTAAATTGTTTTGGGTAGTATCAACATTTTAGCACTGTTTGTTCTTCTAATCCATTGGCATGGAATTTTGTTTCCCATTTCTTTGTATCATTTTCAATTTCTTTCATCAGTGTTTTATAGTTTTCAGAGTACAGATATTTTACCTCTTTGGTTAGGTTTATTCCTAGGAATCCTACTGTGCAATTATAAATGGGATCAATTCTTGATTTCTTTTTCTGCTGCTTTATAATTGGTGTATAGAAATGCAACAGATTTCTGTACATTGATTTGATATCCTACACCTTTCATGAATTCATGTATTGGTTCTAACAATTTTTTGATGCAGTCTTTTTGGTTTTCTACAAAGAATATCATATTGTCTGCAAACAGTCAATGTTTGAGTTCTGTCTTGCCAATTTGGATGACTTTCATTTCTTTTTGTTGTCTGATTGCTGAGGCTAATACTTCCAGTACTATGTTAAATAGCAATGATGAGAGTGGACGTCCCTGTGTTTTTCCTAATTGTAGAGGAAAAACTTAGTGTTTCCCCATCGAGGATGATATTAGCTGTGTGTCTTTCATATATGGCTTTTATGATGTTGAGGCATGTTATATGAATCCTTACTTTGTTGGGCGTTTTTATCAAGAATAAATGCTGTACTTGTCAAATGCTTTTTTGCATTTATGGAGAGGATCATATGGTTCTTTTCCTTTCTTTTATTAATGCCATATATCATGTTGATTGTGAATAATGTACCACATCTGCAGACCAAGGATAAATCCCACTTAAATCATGGTGAATAATTCTTTATTGTACTGTTGGATTTGATTTGCTAGTATCCTGTTGAGAATTTTTGCATTGATGTTCATCAGGGATATTGGCGTGTAATTGTGCTTTTTAGTAGGGTCTTCATCCTGTTTTGGAATTAAGGTAATGTTGGCTTCAGGGGCGCCTGGGTGGCTCAGTCGGTTAAGCGGCCGACTTCGGCTCAGGTCATGATCTCGCGGTCGGTGAGTTCGAGCCCCGCGTCGGGCTCTGTGCTGACAGCTCAGAGCCTGGAGCCTGTTTCAGATTCTGTGTCTCCCTCTCTCTGACCCTCCCCCGTTCATGCTCTGTCTCTCTCTGTCTCAAAAATAAATAAATTAAAAAAAAAAAGGTAATGTTGGCTTCATAAAATGAGTTTGGAACTTTTCCTTCCATTTCTATTATACATATATATATATATATATATATATATATATATATACATACATATATATTATATATGTTGAATATATGTGCTATATTCAACACGTATATATGTGTATATATACATGTGTATACATGTGTATACATGTGTGTTATATATATATATAACAGTTTGAGAAGAATAAGTATTAACTGTTTCTTAAATGTCTGGTAGAATTCCCCTGGGAAGCCATCTGGCCCTGGACTTCTGTTCACTGGGAGATTTTTGATGACTAATTCAATTTCTTTGTGTTTATGAGTCTGTTCAAATATTCTATTTCTTCCTGTTTCAGTTTTGGTAATGTGTATGTTTCTAGGAATTTATCCATTTCTTCCAGATTTCCCAGTTTGTTGGCATATAATTTTTCATAATATTCTCTTATAATTGATTGTATTTCTGTGGTGTTGGTTGTGGTCTTTCCTCTTTCATTTGTGATTTTATTTGGATCCTTTCTCTGTTTGAGAAGTCTGGTTACAGGTTTATCAATTTTTTTAATTCTTTCAAAGAATCAGTTCTTATTTTCATTGATCTGTTCTTCTGTGGGTATTTTTGTTTGTTTCTATATCATTTATTTATTCCCTAATCTTTATTATTTCCCTCCTTCTGCGTTTTAAGCTTTATTTGGTGTTCCTTTTCTAGGTCCTTTAGGTGTAAGGTTAGATTGCATATTTGAGACGCTTCTTGCTTCTCGAGGTAGGCCTGAATTAATGTATTTTCCTCTTATTTCGACTGTCATGTTTTCATTTTCATTTGCTTCCATATATATTTTTTTTTAATTTCCTGGCTAACCCATTCATTCTTTAGTAAGATGTTCTTTAATCTCCATGTATTCGTGGTCTTTTCAAAAATGTTTAACATTTTTTTAATGTTTATTTAATTTTGAGAGAGAGAGAGTGAGCGAGTGAGCGAGCAGGAGTAAAGGAGGGGCACAGAGAGAGGGAGATACAGAATCTGAAGCAGGCTCCAGGCTCTGAGCTGTCAGCATAGAGCCTGACACAGGGCTTGAACTCATGTACTCTGAGATCATGACCTGAGCCGAAGTTGGACACTCAACCGACTGAGCCACCCAGGTGCCCCTCAAATTTTTTTCTTGTGGTTTACTTCAAGTTTCATAACACTGTGGTCTGATAATATGCATGGTATGATTTCAGTCTTTTTGTTTCTGTTGAGGGCTGATTTGTGACCCAGAATGTGATCTATTCTGGAAGATGTTCCATGAACACTAAAAAAGAAAGTATATTCTGCTGCTCTAGGATGAGATGCTCTGAATATATTTGTTAAGTCCATCTGGTCTAGTGTGTCATTGAAGGCTATTGTTTCCTTGTTGATTTTCTGCTTAGATGATCTGTCCATTGATGCAAGTGGGGTGTTAAAGTCCCCTACTGTTATTTTATTATTATCAATGAGTTTCTTCACATTTGTGATTGATTTACATGTTTGGGTACCTTCAAGTTGGGGCATATTTATAATTGTTAGATTTTCTTCATGGATAGACCACTTAATTATGATATAATACCCTTCTTCAACTCTTGTTACAGTCTTTGTTTTAAAATCTAGCTTGTGTGATAAAAGTGTGGCTATTCTGGCTTTCTTTTGGCATCCATTAGCATGATAGATGGATTTTCATCCCCTCACTTTCAATCAGCTTGTGTCTTTAGGTCTAAATGAGTCTCTTGTAGGCAGCATATAGATGGATCTTGTTTTTTTTTTTTTATCCATGCTGGCACCCTATATCTTTTGATGGGAGAATTTAGTCTATTTACATTCAGAATGATTATTGGAAGATATGAATTTAGTGCCATTGTATTATTTTGTGTTGGTGTTTCTGATGGTGTTTTCTGGTCCTTTCTAGTCTTTGTTGCTTTGGGTCTTTTTTTCTCTCCACTTAAGGAGTCCCCCTCAAATTTTGTGGAGGGCTTGTTTAATGGTCATAAGCCCCTTTATTTGTTGTTTGTTTGGGGAACTCTTTATCTTTCCTTCTATTCTGAATGACAGTCTTGATGGATAAAGAATTCTTGGCTACATGTTTTTTTCCCATTCAGCATGTTGAATACATCCTGGCACTCTTTTCTGTCCTGCCAAGTTTCTGTGGAAAGATCTGCTGTAAACTTGATCTGTCTTCCCTTGTAGGTTAGGGACAATTTTTTTTCTCTTGCTGCTTTCAGGACTCTTTCCTTGTTGGTGTATTTTGTGATTTTGCCTATGCTATCCCCATGTGACCCAGGGTATCCTCAGACTGTGCTGGCCATTCCTAGGTCTCTGCACTCCTTTCCTACTGGAGTACGACCACACCTGCCAGGCACTACCCTGGCAATGGCACAGACCTCAAATACTTCAGACTTTGTGCTCCACTGTTTATAAAAACTTGTGGTATTAAGCCCTTCTCCTTTTCCTACTCAGTGGTTTGGAGGGGAGATTTTTTTCTTGTGCAATCCCCTGCATGTGTTTTTACTCTTTCTTTCTCTATCTTTCCTTCTTGCTCCTTTCTCCATGATCAGGCAACCCGCCCCTCCGCAGTGCCCATAGCAATTTTCCCCCAAATCAACTCTCTGCAACTCCTACCTTCCATCATGTGGCAGTGTTTTTGTGTTTTTTGTACTTTTTTAAATCTCTAGTTATGCAGTTTTTTCTCTCTGACACTGGATTGATTACTTGGGTGTTCAGAATTATTTGATAACATATAACTGGGCTTGAGGAACGAGGCAAGCCTAGGATCCCTGTACTCTCCTGACATCTTAACCTCCTCCATGGCCCTGCTTCTCCTTTTGGCCTCTGATGGCCTGTATTATATTTCCACACACTATCTCTTCCCCAGATGTGTCTGAGATTATAGCCATCTTGTAGCTTTTACAAACAGTGCCCTTCACTTTTCCTGATTGCATCCCAAGTTATGCAAAACAGAGATGAGTGTCTTGTGTCACTCCTTTGGATATACTCCAGACAAATTTGAACAGATGTGCACAATAATTTGCAAATATAGTTTTCTCTGCTGCCTCTGGTTCAAGGGGGATCTGGGAACTGGGCTGCCATCTGCTCAAGACCATGATCACCACTGCACTGGGAAGGAAGTGGTACAAGATGAGTAAAAATGCCACAAAACCTTCCTACCATTTAAAAGGTAGCTTTTTTCGGGATTGCACATTTTCTTGCTGGCTGTGAAACTTTGTTTTCCAGAGCTGCAGCAAAGTTTATGCAGACAACTTCTGTTTTTCTGTTTTGTTTTGTTTGGGTTAAAAAATTTTTTTTTTTTCTGTTTCTGTGGGAAGGGTGAGAGCTTAAGGTTTCCTAGACCATCATTTTGCTGTTCTGAAAAATTTTATTATAAATAATGTTTAAACGTATGACACAGCATGTATCAAAAAAACTTCTTGTATTTAAATGAGGTATATATAAATGAAACAGACAAAAATAAAAGGAAAAACCTCTTTTTTAAATGCTACCTTATTCTCCAAGTGCTGAAAATAGATAGAAAATATAGATCAGTGATGTTAAACTTTTCCAATATGTCACTGACAATCCTTTTTTAAAAGTCATTAAAAATGAATTATTAGAAAAATAAAAAGACAAAATATAAACACTATTTTCTTATTGAGAGAAATAGATAAAAATTATTCTGTAATAGTTCTGTAGATGTTCCTAAAAGGTTCTTTCTCAATACTAATTAGTAACCTCTAGTTCTCAACCGGGCATTGGTCAGTGGCCCACACTTTGTGTGGTCTAGGTTGATGATTATCTATCTGCCTTATGAATTAGAAAGACTCATGAGAACAAAGGAATAAATTGCTAAGGGAAAGGGTAAGGTTATTTTGATGATATGAAAATTGTGTATACATGAAATCATCTAAAACATTGAAGACAGGGAATCATTTGGAAAAACATATTGCCCCAAATATGGTAAAAAGTTAATAACTACGTAATGATTTATAAAGAGTGCATACAAAAAGAGAAGTAAATCAGTAATATCTTAATAGCTAATTGAACAAAGACCCATACACCAATTATAAAATTAAAACTGGCAATGAAAGTGGAAAGCATGTGATTTCCTTTCAAGAGAAGAAAAGATCAATCACGCTAAAGCCTGATACATTTTTTTGCTACAAAGTTATTTTTAAAATTGTCCTCATAATTTAGAAATCAGGTCAAAGATTTATGCTGAAAGATAATTACTTGTTAGTCATAGGAGCAAAACAAGGCACGTTAAAAAAACAAACAAACAAACAACTCTACATTTCTAAAGCGGAGTACTCAATACGTTTTGGCCGAAAGGGAGGTATGTGCCATAATGGTTAAGAGCTTGGGCTATGAAAGTGAACTATCGGGAAAGATTTCCACCTTTAACAAATACTACCTGTGTAACCTTGATCAAGTTAGTCTGTGCCTCTCTTTCTCATCTGTGCAGCAGTGATAATAGTTTTATTTTATAGGCTTGTAGTGAAGATCAGGGAGTGAACACATGTCAAACTTTGCTTGGCTCAGACACAGCCCTCGGCAACTAGTAACAATGGTTATTATGAAACATCTCCAATTATACATAGGACAAGCCTGCAGGGTTTGCCAAAGAGACCTGTTTAGAATCATTCTTTACTCATTTTGACCGGAGTTTAAAAGAACTTACACCAGAGGCACACAGGATGAAGCAGGAAACATTTTCTTGATTATGTTGTTTCATCTACATTCTTAGTTACTCATCTCTGAGCTTCATGCAACTACTAAATTTCAAAACATCATGCCTCCAAGAATGCATTTTTATATACTCTATACAGTAGGGGTCACGATGGTGACTCTTCTCAGGGTAGGAGTCTTAGAGCTGGCTGTGGAACCTTCTAGCCAGATTCTGGGGATCTAGGCGAAGGCACTTAGGATTGTGAACTCTGCAAAGCTGGGTACCAGACATTGGATCATGAGACCCTGTATTCTCTCAGGAACAGTGACGCCAGTTAAAAGATCACATCAATGTTAGAGATTTGTTACTGGCAATTACTGTCTCCTTAATACTTTAACAATATACCCCACATTTTCTGTTGTTAACCTGAAAAAAAACAACAACAATAACAATAGTAATACAATCGCAAACTGAGGGAAATTTCCAAATGTGACTTTCTTCAAACCATGCTTTCATTTTTTAAAGAACTCTTATTTTTAATTATAATTGGGTAACATACAGTGCAATTTTGGTTCCAGGTGCACAATATACTGATTCAACATTTTCATACAACATCCAATGCTCATCAGAAGTGCACTCGATGGGACGCCTGGGTGGCTCAGTTGGTTAAGCCTCCGACTTTGGCTCAGGTCATGATCTCAGGTTCGTGGGTTCCAGGCCCATGTCGGGCTCTGTGATGACAGCTCAGAGCCTGGACCCCGCTTTAGATTCTGTGTCTCCCTCTCTCTCTGCTCCTCCCCGCTCATGCTCTGTCTCTCTTTCTCTCAAAAATAAATAAACATTAATTTTTTTTTAATAAAAAAAGTGCACTCCTTAACCCCATTACTTATTTCACCCCCTCCACCTATCTCCCTTCTGTTAACCAGCAGTATGTTTTCTATTGTTAAGAGTCTGTTACTTGATTTGACTCTCTCTCTTTCTCTTTTTCCCCCACATGCTCATTTGTTTTGTTTCTTACATTTCACATATGAGTGAAATCATATGCTATTCATATTTCTCTGACTGACTTATTTTGGTTAGCATTATACCCTCTAGCTCCATCCACATCATTGTAAATTCAAGATTTCATTCTTTTATGAGTGAGTAATATTCATATATATATATATATATATATATATATATATATATATATATCACATCCATTCATCCATTCATCTATTGATAGACATTTGGGCAGCTTCATAATTTGGCTATTGTAGACAATGCTGCTATAAACATCAGGGTTCATGTATCCTTTTGAATATGTGTTTTTGTATTCTGTAGGTAAATACCCAGTAGTATGATTGCTGGGCCATGGAATGGTTCTATTTTAAACATTTTGATAAACCTCCATACTGCTTTCCACAGTGGCTGCACTAGTTTGCATTCCCATCAATAGTGCACAAGGGTTCCCTTTTCTTCACGTCCTTGCCAACACCTGTGGTTTCTTGTGTTGTTGATTTTAGCCATTCTGATGGGTGTGAGATGATGTCTCATTATAGTTTTGATTTCTATTTCCCTGGTGATGAGTGATGTTAAGCATCTTTTCATGTGTCTGTTGGCCATCTGGATGTCTTCTTTGGAGAAATGTCTGTTCATGTCTTCTTCCCATTTTTTATTGGATTATTTGTTTTGAGGTGTTGAGTTATATCAGTTCTTTATACATATTGGATAATAAACTTCTATTAGGTATATCATTTGAAAATATCTTCTCTCATTCAGTAGGTTGCCTTTTAGTTTTGTTGATTGTTTCCTTTGCTTTGTAGAAGCTTTTTATTTTGATGTATGCCAAGTAATTTATTTTTGCTTTTGTTTCCCATGCCTAAGGAGACACATCCAGAAATAAATTGCTACAGCCAGTGTCAGAGAAATTATTGCTTGTGCTCTGTTCTAGGATTTTTATGGCTTCAGGTCTCACATTTAGGTGTTTAATTCATTTTGAATTTATTTTATTTTTGTGTATGGTACAAGAAAGTGGTCCAGTTTCATTCTTCTGCATGTTGCTGTCCAGTTTTCCTGACACGATTTGTTGAAGAGACTGTCTTTTTGCCATTGGATATTATTTCCTGCTTTGTGAAAGATTAATTAAACCACATAATTGTAGGTTAATTTCTGAATTTTCTATTCTGTTCTATTGATTTATGTATCTATTTTTGTGCCAGTATCATACTGTTTTGATTACTACAGCTTTGTAATATAACTTGGAGTCTGAAATTGTGATGCTTCCTGATTTTCTTTTTCAAGTTTGCATTGGCTATTCTTGGTCTTTTGTGGTTTTATACAAATTTTAGGATTTTTTTTCCTAGTTCTAAACAAAATGCTGTTGGTATCTTTACAGAGATTGCATTAAATCTGTTGATTGTTTGAGTAGTATGGACATTTTTAAAGTATTTCTTCTACCAATCATGAGCATGGAATGTCTTTCCATTTCTTTGTGTCATATTGAATTTCTTTCATAAGCATTTCATAGTTTTCAGAGTACAGATATTTCACCTCTTTGGTTAGGTTTATTACTAGGTATCTTAATTTGAGAGGTCCAATTGTAAATGGAATTTTTTTCTTTCTGCTGTTTCGCTATTGGTGTGTAAAAATGCAACAGATTTCAGTACATTGATTTTGTATCCTTTGAATTTACTGAATTCATTATCAGTTCTAGTGGTTTTGGTGGAGTCTTTCAAGTTCTCTATATGTAGAATTATGTAATCTGCAAATAGTAAAGGTTTTACTTCTTAGTTACTGATTTGGATGTGTTTTGTTTCTTTTTGTTGTCTGATTGCTATGGCTAGGACTTCCAGTACTATATTAAATGAAAGTGGTGAGAGTGAACATCTTCCTCTTGTTCCTGACCTTAGAGGGAAGCTCTCAGCTTTTTACCATGTGGGTGATGTTAGCTTGGGTTTTTCATACAATGCCTTTATTATGCTGATGTATGTTCACTCTAAACCTACTTTCCTGAGGGTTATAATCATGAATGGATGTTGTACTTTGCCAAATGTTTTTTTCTGTATTTATTGAAATTATCATATAATAATATGATATTTATTCTTTTATTAATGTATGTATCACATTAATTAACTTGCAGATATTGAACCACCCTTGCAACCAGGAACAAATTTCACCTGGTTGTTGTGAATGACATTTTAAATGTATTATTGAATTTTTGCTAGTGTTTTGTTGAGGATCTTTACATCTGTGTTCATCAGAGATATTGGCCTGTAGTTCTTGTTTTTAGTGATGTCTGTATTTGGTTTTGGTATTAGGGTAATGGTGGTCTCATAGAATGAATTTGGAAGTTTTTCTTCCTTTTCTATACTGTAAAACCTTAGTTTGTGAGCATAATTCATTCTGGAAACATGCTTGTAATCCAAAGCACCTGTATTTCAAAGTGAATTTTCCAATAAGAAATAATGGAAATTCAGATGGTTCATTCCACAACCCCAAAATACTCATATAAAAATGATTACAATACTGTAATATAATGCAAAACAATAAAGAAAATACAAAATATAAAGAAGATAAACAAATTAACCTGTACTTACCTTTGAAAACCTTCATGGTTGCTATGAAGGAGATAAGAGAGAGGAGGGTTATTGTGTAGGATGACTTTCTCTATCACTAACGGGATCACTGCTATATATTGGCTCAATGGAATCTTTTTTTTTTTTTTTTTTGTGCAACTTTAACAAGGAACCTATCCAATGACCTATAATGAAGTAAAACATTCATAAGCTTTCTCTCGTGACAAAAAATACACTAGTGGCAGTTGTGGGCACCTTCCAATGTTCTGAAAACTCATTGATTTCTGCCAAACACCAATGCCTGAGACCAAGCATCTGAGCATGGGAGACAATCAACCACAATCACACACACACACACACACACACAGAGAGAGAGAGAGAGAGAGAGAGAGAGAGAAGAACCATTGGCTTAGCTGTGATCATGTGACATTTGGTGTCAGGTACTACTTGTATTGCAAGGCATTGCTTATTTATCAAGTTAAAATTTATTAGAAATGGTCACTCGTCTTGTGGAATAATTGCAGAACAAGTTACTCACAATCCAAGGTCTTACCATATTGTGAAATAGGTGTTAACTCTTCTTTAAATTTTTTTTTTAAATGTTTATTTATTTTTGAGAGAGACAGAGTGTGAACTGGGGAGGGGCAGAGAGAGACACACAATCTGAAGCAGGCTCCAGGCTCTGAACTGTTAGCATACTTAACCAACTGAGCCACCCAGATGCCCCTCACTCTTCATTAAATGTTTGGTAGAATGTGCCTGTGAAGACCTTAACTTTTATTTGTTTCAAGCTTTTTGATTATAGACTCATTTTTTTTTTTTGCTGTTATTGGTATATTCAAATTTTCTATTTCTTTCAGTTTTGGCAGTTCATATGTTTCTAGGAATTTATCCATTTCTTCTAGGTTGTCCAATTTGTTGACATATGCTTTTTCATAATATTCTTTTATAATTGTTTGTATTTCTATGGTGTTGGTTGTGATTTCTCCTCTCTCATTTGTGATTTTATTTATTTGAGTCATTTTTTTTTCTTGATAAGTCTGGCTAGAGGTTTATCAATTTTATTGATTTTTCCCAAGAACCAGTTTTTGGTTTCATTGATCTGTTTTATTTATTTATTTCTTTAATATTTTTTTAGTCTCTATAGCATTGTTTTTTAAATCTGTATTATTCCCTTCCTTCTGCTGATTTTAGGTATTGTCTGTTCTTTTTCTAGCTCCTTTAGGTGTAGGTTTAGGTTGTTTGAGATTTTTCTTGCTTCATGAATTAAGCTTTATTACTATAAACTTGCCTGTTAGAATTGCTTTTGCTCTATCTCAGAGGCTTTGGACACTTGTGTTTTCATTTTCATTTGTTTCCATATACACTTGAATTTCTTATTGGATTTCTTGGCTGACTCATTCATTGTTCAGTAGCACGTTATTTTACCTCCATGTATTTGTGATCTTTCCAGATATTTTCTTGCGGTTAACTTCTATTTTTATAGCATTGTGGTCAAGAAAGACGCATGGTATGTCTTCAATCTTTAATTTTGTTGAGGCTTGTTTTGTGGCTTACTGTGTGATGTATTACAGAGAATATTCCATGTGAACTTGAAAAGAATGTATATTCTGCCGTGTTAGGAAGAAATGTTCTGAATATACATGTTAAATCCATCTATCCAGTGTACCATTCAAAGCCATGGTTTCTGTATTGATTTTCTGTTTAGATGAGCTGTCCTTTGATGTAAGTGGGTGTTAAAGTCCCCTACTATTATTGTATTATTATTGATTAGTTCCTTTATATTTGTTATTAACTGTTTTATGTATGGGTGCTTCCATGTTGTGTGCTTAAATATTTATAATTGTTAGACCTTCTTGTTGGATTGCCTTCTTTATCAATACATAGTGTTTTTCTTTTTTTTTTTTTTTTTTTTTGTTACACAGTCTTCGTTTTAATATCATATTGGACAATATAACTATTGTTACTCATAATATATATCAACTTTCTTCTGATATCTATTTTCATGATAGATATTTCACTATCCTTTCATTTTCAATCTGTTGTGTCTTTAGGTCTAAAATTAGTCCATTGTAGGAGGCATATAGTTGGGTCTTTTTTTTTAATCCATTATATAATTCTATGTCTTTTGATTGGAGCATTTAATCCATTTACATTCAAAGTAACTATTGATATATATGTATTTATTGCCATTTTATTACTTGTTTTGTGGTTTCTGCTGAAGATTTTCTCTGATCCTTTCTTGTGTTTCTCTCTTTCATTGTTTGCTGGTTTTCTTCAGTGATATATTTGGATTTTGTTCTCTTTATTCTTTGCATATTTATTTAATTTGTAGTTACCATTAGGTGTGTATATAATATCTTCAGTATATAGCAGTCATTTAGGTTCGAACCTATTCTTTACTCCTCCTCTCCCTAGGATTTAGGTAAATGATGTCATATTTTACATCCTTTTATTTTTGAGTTTCTTGACCAATTTTTTTTAACATAAATAGTCATTTTGACTGTCTTTGTATTTCCTACCTACATACTGTCACTTTTGGTGTTTTCTTTTCACTCAAAATGTCTTCTTTAATATTTCTTGTTGGAACTGAGTTAGTGGTCACGAATTCCTTTAGTTTTTGTTTGGGGAAACTCTCTATCTCTCATTCTTTTCTGAATGACAGCCTTTCTGGATAGAGAATTATTGGCTGGAGATTTTTCCCATTCTGCACTTTGAATATATATGACACTCCTTTCTGGCTTGGAAAGTTTCTGCTGAAAAACCTGCTGATAGCCTTATGGAGTTTCCCTTGTATGTTACTGCCTTCTTTTTGTCTTGCTGCTTTTAAAGATTTCTTCTTTTTCACCATATTTTGTCAATTACAATATGTCTTGATGTGCATCTGCCTTTGTTAACTTTGTTGAGGGCTCTCTGTGCCCCCTATAGCTGGATATCTGTTTCTTTCCCCAGATTAGGGAATTTTTCAGCTATATTTCTTCACACAAATTTTCTGCCCCCTTTTCTCCCTCTTCTTCTTCTGGGACTCCAATATAATTAATGTTATTACAATTGATGGAGTCACTGAGTTCCCTAAGTCTATTTTCATTTTGCATAAATCGTGTTTCTTTGTTCAGCTTGATTGCTTTCCATTACTTTGTCTTCTATGTCACTAATTTGTTTATCCATTTCTTCCCCTTTATTCTCATTTCATCAAATGTGTTTCTAATCTTGCTTACTGCACTCTTCATCTCCAATTGGTTCTCTTTTAATTATTGCAGTAAGGGTCTCACTGATGTCTTCCACTCTTTTCTCAATTCCAGTGAGTGTCCTTATGATCATTGCTTTAAATACACCATTAGTCATGTTACTTATATCTATTTCACTTAGACCTTGAGCTGTGGCCTTGTCCTGGTTTTTTTTTTTTTTTTACATCTGCAACAATTTTCTCTGCCTTATTTTATCTTTGTCTCTGTGCCTGTGTCTCTGAGTTAAGTCAGCTACATCTGTTCTGGAGGGTAATGGCCGTATGAAGAAGAGATCGCATAGTGCCCTGCAGTGTAGTGTCCCCTGTTCCCCAGGTCCTGGAGATTCAGAGAGTGTCTCCTAATATGTGCTGCATGTGGTTTGCTGTTTTGTCCTGGGCACTTTATGCTTCAGGCGATTCATGTGTAAAGGCTCTCTCTGCTTGTTATAGGCAGTGTTTGGTCCCTTCCTGAAACTGGTGTATTTTAACTAGGTGTGCTTGTGAAATGATACCTATAACTATGGCCATCAGAACCCAGGCCTTACAAAATTCCTGGGTGGGAGATGCAGTGAGAGTTGGGGTTTGTGATGGTCTTTAGGGGAGGTCTGCTGTGCTGAGACTTAGGCAAGCATGACTGGGAAAAGTGACTCAACTGGAACATGGGGTAGGGTGCTTTGTGTAGGCAAATTAGGTAGTGAGTCTCAGAGCTGTGCTGGTTCTTACAGGTGGCCCTGTGATTTCCTTTGTCCCTTTGTTCCCAGAAGGGTCTCTCTGTGGATGTTGCTTCTCTGGGACACACTCCAAGACATACTTTGAGGTGAGCAAATAACTTCCCCACTGTGTGCCCCAGGCACTCTTCAGATCACTGTTTCCAAACCATATATGTGTGGGCTCTTTGCCCTGCTTTCTCCCCAAAAGCCACCCTAATGTCTCTGGGTTCCCCCTGAGCCAAGCCTGCTGACCTTTAAAACTGTAGGCTTTAAGCCCTGTTCATTGCAAGAACGCATGAAATTCAGTCACCCTTGTTTACTAAGCCAATTTCTATGGGAATTCATCTTCCCCATGTGACTCCTTGTATGCTAGTCTGTTTCTTATCTCTCTCCACAACTGGAGCTCCCCAGCACAGCAAGCACAATCCATTTTTCTTACAAACTGTGTCTCCACACTTCCTACATTCTTCAATGTGACCTCTTGCTACCTTCAGTTGTGGAGTTTGTTCTGCCAGTTTTCAGGTTGATTTTTGGGATATTTAAGATGTTTTGATAGTTGTCGTGCTGTATTCAAGGGACAAGTCAAGCCTAGTCAAGCCTCCCAACCATGCTTTCTTAGTTGGTCTCCAAGAACATTCCCTGTGTGGAAGCTGGAGACCTTTCACAAATCCTTTTCTTCTCTCCTCACTGAACTGTGTTGCTGCCATTGGAACCTAGAAGTTCCTGAACACCCGAAAACCCTCTTTAGAGATCTCTTGTCTCTATGTGCTTGTCTTGGTAAGGGTCCAATCCGTACTCCTAGCTTCTATCCTGTCACACATTTAGGAGTCATCATAGCAATATTTACAGGTTTTCTGGTCCATGTGGACATCTTCTGAGGATAAGTTACTTTGAGAAAGATGGAGAATTGAAGAACCCAACTTTGAGGCCAGGTTTCATATTCAGTAGCAAGTAGGCTTTGTTAGGGGAAAAAGGAAGCTATGAGATTTAAAAAATCAATGGGAGACAAACCGTCTGGAAGAGAGTAAATGTTGCTGATTGCTTGCCTGGACTTAATCAGTTTTCTGTAGATTTTTCTGTAGATTTCCAACTACAGCCTGCTTCTTACCTCAGTTTTTCAACTTGGACGTTGGGCATCTGAATATACCTTGAAATGCTTCTCTGCCTCTTCATGTAATCCTCTATCTGAACTTATCTTTCAAAACACATCTTTTAAGAGTTTGACTCATACTTAATACACAATATTACTATAGTTACTAGCTGTGGTTATAGCTCATTTCAATCTGTTTTATTGCGTGGACAACTTGTGTTTCTTATTTCTATTAAACTATTCATGATCATAACAAAAACACTTAAAATCCCTTGTCAAGAGATTGTGTAATGGCATTTGTAAAGAGTATTAAGAGAAAATAAACTACATTGCAGAAGAATTCTCTGATTTTAAAAATACATATATCTGAAGACACATGCTTGAGTAGATTACACTGCAAACCTGGCCCATTTCCATTCATTAGTTATATCAGTGGGAAGAACACAACTTGTAGATAAAAGAACATATTTGTAGGCATGATAAATTTATCTGTGATTGGACCAATTGGGATTTTATGGTCTGAAGCATTCTGCATTTGTCAGTCTTGTTTAATTGTTTTCAGCAAAGTGACTCAATCATATTATTCATGTCATTGAGGAAAAAAAAGGAAATGGTCTAAAATTAGCTTGTGTACCAACTCCAGGCAATTGGTCTTTGTCCAGACACATTTTTCTATCTGCTGACAGAGCCTTGTTGTAAAACTTAGAACCCTTTGTGCAGAATCACAGCCCATTAGCCATCTGTTTGTCTGTAACCTACCTTTCTTCTTATAATGTAAGGATTTCATTATTTTGCATGTTAAGAGGCACCTGACTTTTGTAACATTTATCTAAAAATATCTTGTATCTATTAAGGAATAACAGCAGATAAAAAAAAGAATCTCACATTGAAACAATTTTCATAAACATATGTTTAAGGATAAATTGATTTAAAACATGGGAAATTCAAGGGGCACCTGAGTGGCTTAGTTGGTTAAGCATCTGACTTTGTCTCAAGTCACGATCTTGCAGTTTGTGAGTTTGAGCCCCACATCAGGCTCTCTGCTGTCAGAGTGGAACCCGCTTCAGATTTTCTTTCCCCCTCTCACTCTGCCTCTCCCCACTTGCGCTCTCTCTCTGTCTTTCTCAAAATAAATAAATAAACTTAAAAAAAGGGAACTTCACATAAAACTGTAACAAAACAAGAAAACCACAAAAATAGCTTCCTAAATAAATAATGCATTGCAGTAGAAAGTGCAAAACCTTCTTGCATTATAAAGTACATGAAGAGTCAGCATAGCTTTATGAATTGTAGAGAGAAATATGAATACTCTGAAAGTGTGTAACACATGATTATCAAAGAAGTTTGCCTTTGTTCCCTGACTAAAGTAGCAAAAACAGAGTTTGATAGCTCCTCCAAGCCACCCCCAAAGTAACATTGGACAAAAAAGAAAAAAAAAAAACAGGGGCACCTTGGTGGCCGAGTGGGTTTAGCATCTGACTTCCGCTCAGGTCATGATCTTGTGGTTTCTGAGTTTGAGCACAACATCGGCCTCACTGATATCAGCTCAGAGCCCGCTTTGGATCCTCTGTCCCCCTCTCTTTGGCTTTCCCCAACTTGTGCTCTCCCCCATCCCCCCAAAAAGGAAAAGAGAAAAACTGTAAGTTGATTAAAAGACTCGGTAGAGGTGGCTTGCAGTTGTGTTGCTTCTCAACTGTCTGGAGAAGTCACTCTAGATACCTTGGGTAGTGGTTGTCTGTTATCTTATTCATCATTCAGCATTTAACACAGTGCTGGCATTCATTAGGCAGATTTATTTTTTAACTTCTTTTTCTAAATACAGACATATCTTCAGTAATATTGAACACTTTGAAAATACAAAAAGGATAAGAAATAAAACATGTTTGCATAGTTCCACCACACTGTGATAAAATTCTGAGCTCTTTTTTATCATTTATCTGTTAGCTTTTTGATGCATTTATGAATGTGTATACACATATACAAAAACACAATTGGAATTATATTTTATATGCCTTCGGAATATTTTTAAATTTTTTATCACTAAAATAATTGTACCTATTTTTAATTTTATTGTTTTTTAAAATTTTTTACTTAAATTTTAGCTTGTAGTGTAATAATGGTTTCAGGAGTACAATTTAGTGATTCATCACTTACATACAACACCCAGTGCTCATCATAACAAGTGTCCTCTTTAATACCCATCACCCATCTAGCCCATCACCGCCCCCACCTCCCTCCATCAACCTTCAGTTCATTCTCTGTCTTTAGGAGTCCCTTATGGTTTGTTTCCCTCGCTCTCTCCACCCCCCTTTCCATATGTTCATCTGTTTTGTTTCTTAAATTCCATGTTAGGGTGAAACCATATGGTATTTATCTTTCTCTGACTGACTTATTTCACTTAGCATTATATACTCAAGTTCCATCCACATTATTGCAAATAGCAAGCTTTTAGTCTTTTTGATGACTGAGAAATATTCCATTGTGTATACAAACCACTTCTTCTTTATCCATTCATCAGTGGATGGACATTTGGGCTCTTTCCATTGTTTGGCTATTGTTGATAATGCTGCTAAAAACATCAGGATGCATGTACCCATTTGAATCTGCATTTTTGTAACTTTTGGGTAAATACCTAGTCATGCAATTGCTGCGTCATAAGGAAGTTTTGTTTTTAACTGTTTAAGGAAATTCCATGCTGTTTTCCAGAATGGCTGCACCAGTTTTCATTCCCACCAACAGTAAAAGTGGGCTCCCTTTTAGCTGCATCCTCACCAACATCTGTTGTTTCCTGTGTTGTTAGAGTTAGCCATTCTGACAGGTGTGAGGTGGTATCTCATTGTGGTTTTGATTTGTATTTCCCAAATGATGAGTGATGTTGAGCATCTTTTCATGTGACTGTTATCCATTAGGATGTCTTCTTTGGGAAAATGTCTATTCATTTCTTTTGCCTATTTCTTAACAGTGCTGTTTGTTTTTTGGGTATTGAGTTTGATAAGTTCTTTACAGATTCTGGATTCTAACCCTTTTTCCAATATGTCATTTGCAAATATCTTCTTCCATTCCGTAGGCTGCTTTTTAGTTTTGTTGATTGTTTCCTTCACTGTGCAGAAGCTTTTTATCTTGATGAAGTCCCAATAGGTCATTTTTGCTATGATTTCCTTTGCCTCCGGCAACATGTTGTGTAAAAATTGTTGGGGCTGGGGCACCTGGGTGGCTCAATTGGTTAATCATCCAAATTTGGCTCAGATCATGATCTCATGGTTTGTGAATTCGAGCCCCGCTTCAGGCTCTGTGCTGTCAGCGCAGAGCCTGCTTTGAGACTTCTGTCTCCCTCTCTCTCTGCCCCTCTCTTGTGTGCACTCTCTCTCTCTCAAAAATAAATAAACATTTAAAAAAAAAAATAAGAGGTCAAAGATGTTGTTGCCTGTGTTCTCCTCTAGAAATTTGATGGTTTTCTGTCTCGCATTCAGGTCTTGCATCCATTTTGTATCTATTTTGTGTATAGTGTGTATACACTATATTTTGTGTATGGTACATTCAACATTTAAAGCTGTTTCTTCTGATATTTAACTTTGTATTTCTAAATACTTATACCACTGTTGTATAATTATTCAGTTTACAGTTTTACCAGTTTCTTTCCTACTAAAAGAGATGATGATTTAATTTTCTTATATTTTTCACGTCCACACTTACCATTCTTTCCATCGTTAAAGACAATCCCATGTGACCCTTTTGGACATTAATATCACAATTATATCAGTTTTCCTAATATTGAAACGTTTGCATGCTTTCAGATCTTTGTTATATAACTTTGGCTATTTTGTTTCCTTTAATAACTTAAAGGTTTTCACTTATATTTTTGTTCATATATTTTCTCCTACCTACTTTCTTTGAAGTTACATTTTCTAACTGGTTGAGGGGGTTATCTATTATTATTCTATTTTGTTTAATAATAGGTACAATTGTCACTTTTTTCCTAAGTGTACCATAGGTATATGAAATTATGTAACGGGAAGGGAAGAAACAGAACAAATTTGATCCACTAGACTAGAAATACAAACATGCCATGTTTGTTTGTTTGTTTGTTTGTTTATTGTAAATAACACCAATTTGACTCAGTTCCCACATACTGGTTTTATTAGGAAATTTAAACTCAAAATTGTGAAGATCTTTTTTATGCATGTAGGTTTTAATTTTATTTTAATTCAATGAAAAGGACTGAGAGGTCTACTTTAATGACACAGTCCTATAACATTTTTGTCTACTTAAAATTTTGTAATACAAGTTTGCTACAGCTGTATCTAAATGTGATTATAGAAATATTTTCAACATATAAAGCTTCTTACTTCTTAATGATGGATCAACATTTATCAATTAAAAACACGCTATCTTGTTTGACACTTATTCTTGAAAATTCAGATTTGCCTGATGTTGAATCACTAATTAATTTTGATCCACATTATTTTTCAATGTTGTGTTTCTCCCAAGCAAAGCTAGTAAGATTTTTAAAGCATATGTGTTTTTATTTAACATATTGTAGAATTAAGTTTCTTTTTCCTAAAAGACTGTTTTTTTTTAGTGTTTAAATAAACATAGAGCACAAGCAGGGGCAGAGAGAGAGGGACACACAGAATCTGAAGCAGGCTCCAGGCTCTGAGCTGTCAGCACAGAGCCTGATGCAGGGCTCAAACCCAAGAACTGTGAGATCATGACCTGAGCCCATGTTGGACACTTAACCAACTGAGCCACCTAGGTGCCCCTTAAATTTCTTTTTCTTTTGGTATAGTAGGTTTTAAAATTGTAGATAATTCTTAACAGTTAGGATTATATTTTATAGGTTGATAACAATGCTAATAACTTAAAGGGCATTGCTATTTAGAATAGATACACAACTTACCAGTGTTATTGACAAAAGCAAAAGGAGAAAAAAAAATAGACATGTAGACTCCATGAGGAATGAGAAAGAAAATGTACCATAAAGGAGGATTTTTTAAACCTTGAAAAACTGCTACTTATAAGTGAAAAGCAACTTTGAAAACCAAGATAAATAGCATGATTTCCTAGAAAAGAAATAAACTACCCAAATTACCCAAGTAGAAGTGGAAAATTTTAGTGGATCAATTAGAATAAAAGAAATCCAGGAGGTAATAAAAGATATCCTATTGAAAAGGGCACCTGGACCAGGTTTCTTCACAGCTGAATTTTAAATAATCTATTAAAGACTGACAATGCTATTGAAACTATCCTTGGCTATAAAGAAGATATAAATCTTCCTGTTTCACTTTACAAAGCCAGTAAAATTTTAATAATAAAATTTTATCATGATAGCATCTAAAGTAAAATTATAGAAAATCTCAATTTTAAGTAAAAACCAGCTCATTTTAAGTAAAATGTTAGCAAGGAACCCAGAAGTACATCAAACGAATAATACACTATGACCAAATAGGTTTTGTACAGAAATGAAAGTATTTAAATATAAATGTATGTATCAAATAATCCATTACATCAATAAATCATAAGGGGGAAAAGATCATATTCTTTGATGCTGAAAGAGTACCTCATAAAATTCATAAGCCATTCCCTTTTTTTTCCAGCAAAAATTAAAACAATGGCACAGGTAATGAATTCATACCTCTTCAAAAGAGGGTTTACAGTGAAAAGTCTTTTCCACTTGTCCTGACATTGAAACTACAGAATATCAAAGGAAAAAAAAAAATCTTAAAAGCAGCTGGAAAGGAATAAAGATTACTACAAAAGAGTGACCCACTTCTAACAAACAGCTCAAAATTTGAAATGAGTAAAATAATATTTTTAATATGTAACAGAAAATAACTGTGACATAGTTCTTCACTGAGTAAAAATGTTTCAAGAAATCAGGTAAAATAAAGACATTTTTAGGGAAAAAAGAAAAAGCTGAGACAGTTCACTACCGGACCACCATTAAAGGGAATTCTAAAGAATGTACTTCAGAGAGAACGGTTTCTTGAAGGTCTAAGATGCAGGACAGAATTATAAACAGAGATATTTGTAAAAGAAAAATTGGTGAAATAAAGAAAACAAAAATGAAATAATTTGTAGAGTAGGTGAAAAATTAATAATAGCAATAGCATATAAGTTGAAAGGAGGCAATGATAGCTAAAATTCTCTTATATACTTGAATTTTTAAAAAGAAGATAGATACTGATTAACTTTAGGGTAATTGATTAAATATCAGAAACAGAATAAAAAACTGTACAGTGTAAAGAAAAACATAATGACCTAATAAACAATAATAATGTAAATATAAAACACAAACACTTTGGAAGTGATTCTTAAAAGAACGTATTTCCAAATAATATAACTAAAATTGAAGGGAAAAGAAAAGGTTGAGAGTTGTAGAATGAGAAATAGCATAGCATGCAAACATTAATTAAACTGAATGCCATCTTAATAACATACAAAGTAGATTTTAATGAAAAAAAAAAGATTACCAAATTTTAAAATGTTTACTACTGACTGATAAAGGTAAACATGTATGTACTAATAATATAGCATCAAAATACATAAGGTATAAATAGAAGAAAAGTTACAAGAAGATATTAAGAGATCTGACTTAAGAGTAATATGTTTTTGGGGTGCCTAGGTGGCTCAGTAGGTTAGCATCTGATTTTGGCTCAGGTCATGATCTTGCAGTTCATGAGCTTGCGCCCAGCGTCGGGCTCAAAGCTGACAGCTTAGAGCCTGGACCCTGCTTGGGATTCTGTGTCTCCCTCTCTCTGTGCCCTTCCCTTGCTCACACTCTGTGTCTCTCAGAAATAAATAGACATAAAACATTTTTTTAAGAAGAGTAATAGGTTTTTAACATCCTTTTAGAAACTGACAAATTATGACACATTCAAAAATTAGTAAAGACAGAAATATGACTAAGATGATTTACATGTCTTACTAATAAACACATAGAATATTATGCCTAACAACTGGAAATGCACATTATTTTCAAGAAACCATAAAGCATTATGAAATGTGACCAAAATATAGACCAAAAGTTATGTTCAATATATTTCTAGGGTTTGGTAACATACATTCAAAACCTTTTTATTAAAATTTGTGGGACGAAGCTAAGGATACAGTTAGAGAGAAATTTATAGCTGTAAAGTCTTACATTAGAAAAGAAATCCCATGGGGTGCCTGGGTGTCTCAGTCTGTTAAAAGTCTGACTCTTGATTTTGGCCGAGGTCATGATCTCATGGTTTGTGAGACAGAGCCCCCCCCCCCCCCCCCCATCGAGCTCTGAGCTGGACTTGGAACCTGCTTAAGATTCTCTCTCTCCTTCTTCCTCTGCCCCTCCCCTGCTCACACTGTCATTCTCTCTCAAAAAAAAAAAAAAGTGAAAAAGAAAAGAAATCCTAAAATTTAAGAAGCTAATCTTTCAACTAAAAAACTATATAAGAACAAAAGAATAAATGAAGGAATGAAATAATAAAGATATGAACAGAAATTAATGAAATAGAAAACAAAAATCTAGTAAGAGTATTAAAAAAGCCAAAAATTGGTTCTCTGAAAAGATTATTAAAGGAGGCAAATAGGGGCGCCTGGGTGGCGCAGTCGGTTAAGCGTCCGGCTTCAGCCAGGTCACGATCTCGCGGTCCGTGAGTTTGAGCCCCGCGTCAGGCTCTGGGCTGATGGCTCGGAGCCTGGAGCCTGTTTCCGATTCTGTGTCTCCCTCTCTCTCTGCCCCTCCCCCGTTCATGCTCTGTCTCTCTCTGTCCCAAAAAAAATAAATAAAAACATTGAAAAAAAAAATTTAAAAAAAAAAAAATAAAATAAAGGAGGCAAATATCTGACAAGATTAAGAAAAAAAAAAAAGAATGAAGGAATAAAGGAACGACCCACAATAAATGAAAAGAGAGGCACATTGCAGGTTCTGCAGGGGTTAAGCAGATTAAAATAATTAGGATATAACAGGTAAATGTATCTCATGATGAAACAGTGTGAATTAGATAAATGGATAAATTCAGAGAAAATAAAACTTATAAAAATACTCATTTACCCACTCATCCAACAAATACTTTTTGAGGATCTATTATGTACCTGAAACTGTTTTTGGATTTTGAGATGGTTCAGTAAAGAAAAGAGCTAAAGATTTGTGTCTTTGAAGAGCCTACATTTCAGACCACCAGTAGAAGACAAAAAAGCAAACACAATAAGTCAGGAAATTATACGATACATTAGAAAATTATAAGTGCTATTAAAAAAAACAAAAAGAAAATGTAGTTATAAGCAGCTGAAAAAGATCAAGAATGCTGATAAGTGAGGGTAGTTCTTATTGAAAATGTAATATTGGAGCAAAGACGTTAAGCAGGTGAAGGTATTCCCCATAGAAACCGTGTTCCTGGTTGGGGGAAGGGCCAGTGAAAAGCATTAATATGAGAATATGTCTAGCAAGTTTGTTCCAGGAATAGCCGGTGTGGCTGTTGCAAGGGAGGAAAGTAATAAAGTAACATGAAATTAATAAAATATGCAACCAGAGAGGTAAGGAAGAGGCCAGATCATGTAGGATGTTGCAAGCCACTGTCCAGCTAATACAATGAAGAGCCATGGAAGGATTTAAGGACAGGAGTAATAGCTTCTGATTTGATTTAAATTTGAGAAGGCTCATTCCAGCTTCTGTTTGGAGAAACAACACTAAGGCTGTGTTATCAATTCTGTAGTCATTAGGCAAGTGTATCTATTTAAATTTAAATTTAATTAACCAGTTTCTCCATGACATTAACCATAGTTCAAATGCTCAACAGCCATATGCAGCTATTGACTACCATATTGAACACACAGATATATATATCATTGCAGAGAATTCTTTGTGAATGTATTGCTCTAGGAAAGCAGAGGTAGAAACAAGGAAGTGAATGGAGAAATGAAAGCTGTAAACCAGCTGAGATGATGCTGTCTCCAACTGGGATGGTAGCATTGGAGCAGTGAAAAGTGATTAGATTCTCATTAATTCTAGTTCAGGAAGAAATAATCGATAATGTGATAGAAACATTAAAGAATTCAATCATTAATTAATTGAAATTCAATCTGTAGTTTTCAATAAGAAAACAATGGAACCAGTTGATTCTTCAGGGACGTTCTAGCAGTCAAATACTAAATAATCCCAAATTTATACAAATTCCCTCACAGAACACATAAAAAAAACATTTTTCAACCCATTTTATGACCTTTTCCGAGAATTTATATATTGTAATACATGTATTTAACAAAGTACTCATATCAGAAGAGAGGAAGCGCTCCTGCAAATCAATAAGACAATGATAAATAAAGCAAAAGATTTGAACACACACTTCATAAAAAAGGATATCCAAAGGGGCAATCGTGTTTTGGTGTTCAGCGGCATTAGTAATTGTTATGTATTTGAAACCCACAAATGAAACCCAGAATGAATGGCTAAAATGGAAAGACAGAGGATACCAAGTAGTGGTGAGGATGTGAAACAGCTGGAACTCTTCTACATTGCCACAATTTTAGAAAATAATTTGGTGAAACCTACTAAACTAAACGTTAAGTGTCTCCCTGACCCATCAGTGCTGTTCCTTGATATATTCTCAACAGAAATGAGTATGTATGTTTGGGAAAGACATGCACAAGAATATCCACATTAGCTTTATTTATAACCTCTCAAATCTGGAAATGACCTAAATATCCACCAATGGAATGGGTAAATTGTGGATATTCTCATTAAATGGCATACGACACATGGGGGCAGGGGGTTACTTCTACATGGACATGAATCAACCTCAAAGGTACAATGTTGGGGCATGTGGGTGGCTCAGTCGGTTGAGTGTCTGACTTTTGCTTTTGGCTCAGGTGATGGGGCTCAAGTCATTACCTCATGATTCGTGGGTTGGAGCCCTACATCGGGCTCCATGCTTGGAGTGTGGAGCCTGCTTGAGATACTCTCTCTCCTTATTTCTCTGCCATTCCCCCACTTATTCTATCTCTCCCTCAAAATAGATAAATAAACTCAAAACAAAAAACAAAAACAAAAATGACACTATTTTGAGTGAAAGAAGCCAGACACAAAAAAAGACAAACTGCATGATCCCATTTATGGGAAGTTTCATAAGAAGCAAGTCTAAATTAGGATGGCAAATCAGGTCCATAGACAGCAAGGGGCATGAGGGAGTCTTTTGGGGGAACTGAAAATGTTTTCTGTTTTGCTCTGGGTGGTGGTTCCATGGGAGTGTTCATAGGTAGAAATCCATCCCTCTACACGTGTGGGACATGTGTGCTTCACTGCATAAAGGTCATTCTTCCATAAAGGAGGACCATGACAATAGCAGGATTTTGCAGGGTAGTTTGGGAGGCTGAGCTGAAACTTCATCTTTTCGGCGGGGACAGGGGATTAGAGTGGGACAAATGAGGCTGAGTAAGTGCAGGGTTGGACCTTATGTTGGTTTCAGACTTTGATACTTTGTTCATCATGGGTTTTGGGGATTTTGATTTCCCAAAATACTGTCTTATTAGTTATCTTGATATATATTCAAAAATTGTAAGCAAAATGTTTACACTGAATCCAGTAACACATATCATACATCATGACCAAGATAAGATTAGCTTATAAATGCATGTTTACTATATTAAAAAATCTAATAATTAACATTAACAGGAGAAATAGGTGGAAAAACTAAGAAAACACAGAAGTAAAAAAACTGGAAATCATATTTGTAATGCAATATAAATTAATAATATAAACCATAAAAACTGATCACAAAAGAGAGAAAATTCAATCAGGTAAATTATCTTAGTTGCCAAAGACCTATATATTATGTTCACCTTCATCAAGCATTCACTTACACAGTCTTAAGATATATTTATGGGGGAAATTGGCTAAACATTTAAGGATTAGAAACATCAATGCTACATAAACTCTTCCAGGGTATGCATGTGAATGTATTTTTTAAAATGCAAGTTATTTTGGGGGCACCTGGGTGGCTCAGTGGGTAAGCATCCGCCTTCGACTCAGGTCATGATCTCATGGTTCGTGGGCTTGAGCCCCACATCGGTCTCTGTGCTCACAGCTCAGAGCCTGGTGCCTGCTTCGGATTCTGTGCCTCTGTCTCTCTCCACTCCTCCCCGGCTTGCACTCTGTCTCTCTCTCTCTTAATAAGTTATTTTTATAAATCCAGCAAAAGAAATTATATCAAAATTTGATATACCCCCTAAATTTACAGTCTGATATTGATAAAAAAATCAAATTAAAATATTAATATTCAGAATTAGCAACACAGCAAAAGAATTATACACCACAACTAAATGAATTTCATAACAGCAATGTAATAAGTATTCAATATAAGGAAATACATTAATATAACTTGTCATTTTAATATGTCAAAGGAGAAAATCATGTAATTATTTCCTCATTTCATCGTGAATGATGAAAATACATTTGAAAACAATTTAACATCTACTCCTGGTAAAAATTAAATCTAATTAAAGTAGAAGCAGATAAATATAGATAAACAGAGAACTTAAATGTATCATAATAATGTCTATTTGAAAATGTTTAATGCATTTCTATTGAATTCAGCAATGAGACAATGATACCCACTCTCATCACTTAGAATTAAAATTGATCTCAGGGAGGTTATTAAGGAAATGCAAACAGATAAAAAGAAGTGAATAAAATGGGAAGAAGATACATGACTTATGTTTATTGGCATACGATATGGAAAATCCAAGAAAATCAACTGAAAAAAGTAGTAAAAGTAGTTAAAACATTTTCTAAGGCTTATCCTTCCTTTGCAGGAAAAAGTCACACAACGGCTACAGAAATTATATAAATCTAGAAATAAAATTATAAGAAATGAGTAAGCTTTGTATGAAGAAAACTTTCAAATGCCATTTAAGGTTATAAATAAGTCCTTATATTGTACAGATGTCAAATTTAACTATGTAAAGTTAATGTGATCCCAAGTGTTTTCTTTTCCTGAAGGCATGTATGATGAAAACCACGCTCATTAAAAAGTTAAGGTTTTCAATAAATGTATTAACAAAAAATGTAGTAAGAGGAAGAGTAGCAGGTGAGATTAGTCATAGTACCTATTAAAGCAGATTAAAAATTTAAACAAGAGTGATTAAGCAATGTGTATTAGTGTATGAATATATAAACATATCACATACAAAATCAGTTACAAAATAGGGGAGCCAGAAATGGACTTAGATATACGTACAAGATGTTAATATCTGGTAGAAGTAGTATGACACATCAGTGGGAAAGAGGAGGATTAATTTAAAAAATGATTGGTACTGATTTCTATTCAAAAAATATAAATTTTGATCCCTATTGACTCATATTAAAAGAAATTAAAGATGGGTTAAATCACAAAACAAACTCCCATATTACCATAAGAAAATGTGAGTGCATTTAAAATAATCTTCACTTCATAAAGCTATAAAGGAAAAAAATATATTTGAAATTTAACTTCACCAAAAAATCAAATATTTCTGGACACATACCAAATAATAAAACCAAGGAAAACAACAGAAACACTTTCGCTACCCATATCTGCAAAAGGATTATTTTTTGTAAGATATAAAGAGGTCCCACAGATTTGTTAGAAAAATAATATCCAATAAGAATTTGGACAAATATAAACAAATAGTTCAGAGTAAGGAAATAAAAATGAATCTTCAATATGACGTGCAATATTTTTTGTGGTAAAAATAATGCAAATTAAAACTATGACATACCATTTTCTATTGAAACATATTTTTCATTGGCAAGGGTATAAGATAAAAGACAATCTCGCATGCTTTGAGAGGAGTGTGTATTATTGGGAACTGCTGTAACAAATTACCAGAACCTTGGCAAGTTAAAGCAACAGAAATTTATTCTCTCACCTTCTTGGAAGCTAGAAGTCAAACGTTAATTTCATGGAGCTGAAATCAAGGTCGTACTCCCTCTGAAGGATCTAGAGGAGAATCATTACCTCCTCTCTTCAGTTTCTGGTGGCTCCTGTTTTTTTCGGGACTGGTGGCCTCCTCTTTTGTGTGCATTTGATCTCCTTTAGCCATGGACAATTTGATGGCATTTAGGGTCCTCTCAGATATTCCAGGATAATTTCATCTCAAAGTCCTTAACCACATCTGCAAAGACCCTTCCTTCAAATCACAGTTACAGGTTTGGGGATAATATGAGGAAGTATCTTTGGGAGCTATTATGGGACTACCAGAATTCTAACTGGAAAATCAATATCTGCAGAGCAACATCTAAATAAATTAAAATCTTTCAGTTTTGATGATAATTCAACTCTTCACAAAAAGAAGAATATGGTTTTATTATATCATAATACATTAAGTTAAAAACAAAGAAAACAGTTATCTCAATATAGGATTGAGATAAATAATAGTATATCCTAGCCTCTCTGTCGGTTGTATTTGTTGTAAATACATTCCAGTTTTTTTCACTCACTCTGTGGTGTCTTTATGAACAGGAGTTTTTAGTTGTTCTTAATTGTAATGTAGTCAAATTTATCAATCAACCTTTGAGTTGCTCTTTTTGTATCTCATTTAAGAAATACTTAATTTTAATATCTTAAAGATATCCTGCTATATTTTCTTCTAAGAATTTTAAAGTTTCACTTTGAAATTCAAATCATTTTTTGTCTTAGTTACTTTTTTTAATTTTTATTTTATTTTATTATTTTATTTTATTTTTTGAATTTACATCCAAGTTAGTACGTAGTGCAACAATGATTTCAGGAGTAGATTCCTTAATGCCCCTTACCCATTTAGCCCATCTCTCCTCTCACAAACCTTCTAGTAACCCTCTGTTTGTTCTCCATATTTAAGAGTCTTATGTTTTGCCCCCCTCCCTGTTTTTGTATTATTTTTGCTTCCCTTCCCTTGTGTTCATCCGTTCTGTGTGTTAAGTCTTCACATGAGTGAAGTGATATGATATTTGTCTTTCTTTGACTGACCAATTTCCCTTAGCACAATACCCTCTAGTTCCATCCACATAGTTGCAAATGGCAAGATTTCATTCTTTTTGATTGCTAAGTAATACTCCATTGCATATGTATACCACATCTTCTTTATCCATTCATTTAATTTACTTGGAATTCATGTAAAGTGTATAGTGGAAGTTGACATGTGGTCTATCACATATATTACATTTCTCATTTGTACATGGGGCTGTTTCTAAGATCTCTCTATTCTTCTTCTTTTTTTTAATTCCTTTATTCTAGTATGTAACTACATACTATCTTAATGACATTTGCTTCTTTATGAGTCTTGAAAGATAGTGGGACACACACTCTGACATAACTTTAGTTATTCAAGAATGTCTTAGCTTTTCCTATCCTTTTAGTCTATTGTATGAATTTTAGATTCAGTTTGTCATATTTCATGAAAAAGCTACTTTGGGAAAAATTGACATTCTTATGATATGTCCATTAACATGGTATGTCTTTAAAAATATTTGGTTCTTATAAAATAACTTGAATAATGTTTTTAAATTTTTTTATATAAAGACCATAGTCATCCTTTAAATGTTTGGTAGAACTATCCCTGGAAAGCCATACAGCCCTGGACTCTTGTTTGTAGGGGAATTTTTGATTATGGATTCAATTTCTTTGCTGATTAGGGGTCTATTCAAATTTTCTATTTCTTCCTGTGTCAGTTTTGGTAGTTTATATGTTTCTAGGAATTTGTCCATGTCTTCCAGATTGCCCAATTTGTTGGCATATGATTGCTCATAATATTCTCTTATTATTGTTTGTATTTCTGTGGTGTTTGTTGTGATCTCTTCTTTCATTCATGATTTTATTTATTTGGGTCCTTTCCTTTTCCTTCCAGCTAAGGGTTTATCAATTTTGTTAATTCTTTCACAGAACAAGCTCTTGGTTTCATTGATCTCTTCTACTATTATTTTGATTTTGATATCATTTATCTCTGCTCTGATTTTTATTATTTCCATTCTTCTGCTGTTTTTTTTTTTTAATTTTTTTTTCAACGTTTATTTATTTTTGGGACAGAGAGAGACAGAGCATGAACGGGGGAGGGGCAGAGAGAGAGGGAGACACAGAATCGGAAACAGGCTCCAGGCTCTGAGCCATCAGCCCAGAGCCCGACGCGGGGCTCGAACTCACGGACCGCGAGATCGTGACCTGGCTGAAGTCGGACGCTTAACCGACTGCGCCACCCAGGCGCCCCTCTTCTGCTGTTTTTTTACTTTATTTGCTGTTCTTTTTCCAGCTCCTTTAGGTGTAAGGTTAGGCTGTATATTTGAGACATTTCTTCCTTCTTTGGGAAGGCATGGATTGCCATTTATTTCCCTCTTATGACTGCCCTTGCTGCATCTACCATTTAAAGAAAAGTTGATACCTATCCTTTTGAAGCTGCTCCAAAAAATAGAAATGAAAGGAAAACTTCCAAATTCATTCTATGAGGTCAGCATTACCTTGATTCCAAAACCGGGCAAAGACCCCACTAAAGAACTACAGTCGAGTTTCCCAGTAGAACAAGGATGCAAGAATTCTCAACAAGATACTAGCCAACCAAATCCAACAATACATTAGAAGAATTACTCACAACTATCAAGTGGGATTTATTCCTGGGATGCAAGTCTGGTTCAATATCCACAAATCAATCAATGTGGTACATAACATTAATAAAAGAAAGGAGAAGAATCACATGATCCTCTCAATAAATGCAGAACAAGCATTTGACAAAATACAGCATCCTTTCTTGATAAAAACCCTTAAGAAAGTAGGGATAGAAGAAACATACCTCAAGATCATAAAGGTCATATACAAAAGATTCATAGCTAATATTATCCTCAATGGGGAAAAACTGAGAGCTTTCCCCTTAAGGTCAGGAGCATGACAGGAATGTCCACTCTCATCACTGTTATTCAACATAATGTTGGAAGTACTAGCCTGAGCAATCAGAAAACAAAAAGAAACAAGTAGCATCCAAATCAGCAAGGAGGAAGTCAAACTTTCATTCTTTGCAGACAACATGATACTCCATGTGGAAAACCCAAGAAGACCACTAAAAGACGGCTAGAACTGATGTACAAATTCAGCAAAGTTGCAGGATATAAAATCAATGTACAGAAGTTGGTAGCATTTCTATATACCAATAATGAAGCAGCAGAAAGAGAAATCAAGGAATCAATCCCATTTACAATTGTACCAAAAACCATAAAATACCTAAGAATAAACCTAACCAAAAAGGTGAAAAATCTATACACTGAAAACTATAGAAAACTTATGAAAGAAATTGAAGAAGACACACACACACACAAATGAAAAATATTTCATGCTCGTGGATTGGAAGAAAAAAACATTGTTAAAATGTCACTACTACCCAAAGCAATCTACATATTCAATGCAATCCCTATCAAAATAACACTGGCATTCTTCACAGGGCTAGGACAAATAACCCTAAAATTTGTACGGAACCACAAAAAACCCTGAATAGCCAAAGCAATACAGAAAAGGAAAACCAAAGCTGGAGGCATCACAGCTCCGGATTTCAAGATGTACTACAAAGCTATAATCATCAAGACAGTATGGTACTGGCACAAAAACAGACACTTAGATCAACAGAACAGCATAGAGAACCCAGAAATGGACCCACAAACGTATGGCCAACTAATCTTTGACAAAGCAGGAAATAATATCCAATAGAAAAAGAGACAATCTCTTCAGTGAATGGTGTTGGGAAAACTGGACAGCAACATGCAGAAAATGAACCTGGATCATTTTCTTACATCATACACAAAAATAAACTCAAAATAGATGAAAGACCTAATCGTAAGAAAGAAAACCATCAAAATCCTAGAGGAGAAAGCAGGCAACAGCCTCTTTGACCTTGCCTGCAGCAACTTATTCAGAGGCAAGGGAAACAAAAACAAAACGAATTATTAGGACCTCATCAAGGTAAAAAACTTCTCCACAGTGAAGGAAACAATCAAGAAAACTAAAAGGCAACCATCAAGATAAAAACGTCTGCACAGTGAAGGAAACAGTCAACAAAACTAAAATGCAACCAATGGAATGGGAGAAGATATTTGCAATTGATGTATCTGATAAAGAATTAGTATCCAAAATCTATAAAGAACGTACCAAACTCAATGCCCAAAAAACAATCCAGTGAAGAAATGGACAGAAGACACGAACAGACCCTTTTCCAAAGAAGTCAACCAGATGGCTAACAGACACATGAAAAGATGCTCAACATCACTCCATCATCAGGAAAATACAAAACCACAATGAGATACCACCTCACACCTGTCAGAATGGCTAAAATTAACACCTCAGGAAACAGATGTTGGCAAAGATGTGGAAAAAGGAGAACCCTTTGCACTGCTGGTGGGAATGAAAACTGGTACAGCTCTCTAGAAAACAGTATGGAGTTTCCTCAAAATAATAAAAATATAACTACCCCACGTGCGGGCAATTGCACTACTAGCAAATTGGTACTTATCCAAAGGATACAAAAATGTTGATTCAAAGGGGGCACATGCACCCCAATGTTTATAGCAGCACCATCAACAATAGCCAAATTATGGAAAGAGCCCAAGTGTCCATCGACTGACGAATGGATAAAGAAGATGTAGTATAGATATACAATGGAATATTACTTGGTGATTAAGAAGAATGAAATCTTGCCGTTTGCAACAACATAGATGGAACTAGAATGTATTACACTAAGCGAAATAAGTCAGAGAAAGATAAATATCATATGATTTCACTCATATGTGGAATGTAAGAAACAAAACAGATGAACATAGAGGAAGGAAGGAAAAATAAGATAAAAACAGATGGAGGCAAACCGTAAGATACTCTTAAATACAGAGAACAAACTGAAGGATGCTGGAGGGGTGTTGGGTGGGGGATGGGCTAAATGCATGATGGGCACTAAGGAGGGCACTTGTTGGAATGCACTGGGTATTACATGTAAGTGATGAATCACTAAATTCTACTCCTGAAACCATTGTTACACTATATATTAACTAAACTGGATTTAAATAAAATTTTTAAAAAGTGACCACAATCATCCTTTATTAACTATAATTTTTATTATTAATCTTTGAAAAATTAATTTTCTGTTTGTTTCCAGTATCTAAAATGCACATGACATTTTAATGTTGATTTTACATTTGGCAATGCTGTTAACCTTTGCTAGAGATTCTAATCATTTTTATCTAAGTGGTTGGATGGTGGTTTTTACATAGAAAATTATGTCATGTATGAATAATGGAATTTTCTTTTTTTCTATGCCTTATGCATATTGTTTCACTTTTAAATTTACTGTGTGGACCAGAATTTGCAAAACATTGCAGAATAGAATTGGGAAGTCTTAATATTCATATACAAACTATACATATAATCAGATATACAGTTCAATGAGTTTTGACAAGCATAATAGTTATATAAATTCCACAACTATATAAAAATGTATAGAATATTTCTGTTACCTCATAAAGTTGCCCAAACCTCTCTCTCATCTCTAAGCAAGCTTTAATCTGATTCTGTCTAGTGGTCCGGTATAACATGTAAATAGATTCATAAAATATGTAGCTTTCAAGTATTTTTTTAAAGATCAGCCTAATGGGTTTTAAATCCTCCATATTGTGGCATGAATTAGAAAAAATTCACCTGGGGCGCCTGGGTGGCTCAGTCGGTTAAGTGTCCGACTTTGGCTCAGGTCATGATCTCACGGTTTGTGAGTTCGAGCCCCACGTCAGGCTCTGAGCTATCAGCACAGAGCCTGGAGCCTGCTTTGGATTCTGTGTCTCCCTCTCTCTCTGCCCCTCCCCTGCTCATGCTCTGTCTCTCTCTGTCTCAAAGATAAATAAAAACATTAAAAAATTTTTAAAAAAAAAAGAAAAAAAATTCACCTTTCATACAATCCAGAAAACTCATATCTAGGTATTTAATCCAAGAGAGAGAAAAATATATATTCACACAAATATCATAGGAAAATTTTCCTAGCAACTTTATTCTATTGCCCTAAAATGAAAACAAAACAAAACAAAAAAACAAAGTACTTACCAATTCCTGAATGAATTAACCTATTTTAGGCCATCCACAGAAGGAGATACAGCTCAGCAGTGAAAAATGAACTACTGAGTAAAACTTTAGTGAAGGTCATTGTTGAAAGGTTTGGGTGAATATATTATTTGAGGTTTAAAATGGTAAGAATGAGGGACAACTGGAACTCACAAATACTGCTGGTGGAGATGTAAATTGGTACAACCACTTTGGCAAAATGTTTGATAGTGTCCAACAAACCCAAATACAAGCATACCCTCGACCCAGCAGTTCCAGTCTGAGCCATGTTTATAGCAGGGCTGTTGATATTAGTCTCAAACTGAAAACTATACTCAGCGTCTATCACAAGTTAAAACAAAATTAAGTAGGAATATCCTCACCATGAAATGCTTTAGCAATGAGAGAAATGCTTTAGCAATGAGAATGAGTGAAATAAAACTACTTATAACTGTGCTGTCTCCTTCCAACACCAACAGCCAATACTCCAATTCTCTAGCTCTGAGTGTTCAATTGATTTCTGACTCTCATTATCTAGAGTTGCTACAGACCCACCCCACAGATTAAGGGGTCAGTTCCACAAGATGGCCCCAACTCAGATGCCAATTGCAAGTCCCGGGCAACCTGTACTTCTGACTGACTGGCTATAAATTTGGGGTTCCCATAAACCCGTCTTCAGATTTGGTAATTCACTAGAATGACCCACAGAACTCTGGACAGTCTTTTACTTACTATTACCTGTTTATTATAAATGGAAACATGTGTTCTCCAGGACTTTGGTGCAGGCTGGTATACATGTCCATTAGACAATGCTTCTTAATTATGTTGACTAAAATCCTGAGTATTCTTACTGATTTTTAAATTACAGACAGGTGTGTTAAACTCCTCAATGATGGTGACGATTTTATCAATATCTCTTTGTAGTTCTGACCATCCCCATCCTTGCTTTATATATTTTGAAGTTATGTTATTAAACAAGTAAAATTTAAATTTGTATATTATCCTAATGATTTGAAGATTTTGTCAAGATATAATACCCTCTAAGCACTAATAATACCATTTGGGCAAATTCTACTTTGTATTGATACAGTCTTAGTAATAGTGTCTCCAGTTAATGGCATATAAATGGATATTTTAATTTTGACGTAGTTAATAATCTCTATTTCCACTGGTGAGTTTAGTTATCCCTGTTTGCTGTGATTACACCTATACCTCTATTTATTTATAAGATCTTACATTAGGATTTCCAGTTTTCTCACTTTTGTGCGTTTCCTTATTTTTTTCTCCTTGTCTGTCTTCTTTAAAAAAAGTTACTCCTTTATTCAATTTAAACATTTTACTAGTATGGAAGTCAAAAGCTTTATATTTATATTCTTAGGTTACCCAGAAATTTAGCCCTAAGGATTAGGGCTAGTCTGTATCTTACCCTCTTCTCCCCAAACACAGGGATACCAGAATACTTGGAGGGATCAATCCCTGCCCGCTTTAATATGGTGTTTTGTCCAGTATTCTAGTCTTTGTTTAACCTTAAAACCCATACATTGGAAATTATCTTTAATGTTTTGTATAATTAATGTAGTTTGATTTACTTATATGAACTCCACGTCCCTCCATTTTCTCCTTGCATTCAGACTTTGATTTCTAGGTTATTTTCAACCTTCCAGAGATACACACTTTAAAATGAAGCACTATTGATTGGGTCACGTGGGCAGCTCAGTTAAGTGGGGGACTTCAGCTCAGGTCATGTTCTCACAGTTCAAGAGTTTAAGGCCGACATCGGGCTCTGTGCTGACAGCTCCAAGCTTGCTTACGGTTCTCTCTTTCTCTCTGCTCCTCCCCCACTCTCTCTCTCTCTCAAAAATAAACATTTAAAAATTAAAAATTAAAATAAAATGAGACACTACTGGTAGCTATCTCTTTCGACTTTCATCTCACCTTTTTCTGATAATGTTTCTATCTCACCTTTCTCTTAAAAGATGGTTTGGGTGCCTGGGTGGCTCAGTCGGTTAAGCGGCTGACTTCAGCTCAGGTCATGATCTCACGGTCCGTGAGTTGGAGCCCCGCGTCGGGCTCTGTGCTGACAGCTCAGAGCCTGGAGCCCAGTTTCAGATTCTGTGTCTCCCTCTCTCTCTGACCCTCCCCTGCTCATGCTCTGTCTCTCTCTGTCTCAAAAATAAATAAACGTTAAAAAAAATTTGGGGCGCCTGGGTGGCGCAGTCGGCTAAGCGGCCGACTTCAGCCAGGTCACGATCTCGCGGTCCGTGAGTTCGAGCCCCGCGTCAGGCTCTGGGCTGATGGCTCAGAGCCTGGAGCCTGTTTCCGATTCTGTGTCTCCCTCTCTCTCTGCCCCTCCCCCATTCATGCTCTGTCTCTCTCTGTCCCCAAAATAAATAAACGTTGAAAAAAAAAAATTAAAAAAAAAAAATTAAAAAAAAAGAAAAAAGATGGTTTTGCTATTGTATTATTCCTGCATGCTAAAAGATGTTTATACCTATGTGTGTATGTGGATACCTGTGCCAAATCTGCCTGGTGTTAATGTCTATAGCCTTATCATAATTCCCGATATCTGGTAGTGCAACTCCAACCACCTGGCGGGATAAGTACAGTCACATGAGTATTGATTTTGTATTAAATAATTAAAATTAATAACTTTTACGATTTCAAACTCAAATTCCAGAAATTTATTAATAGATTCTTTTGGGGGTATTTAAATAGAAAAACATACCATCTAAGAATAATGCTAGTTTTGTTTCTTCCTTCCACTTTTGTATACATTTTTCCCCTCTCTAAGGGCACACTAGGATCTCTAAGGCAATCACAGTAGTCTGCTCAGACTGCTGTAATGGGACGCAACAACAGAAATGTATTTGGGGACAGTGCTGGAGGCTTGATGTCCAAGATCAAGGTGCCACCAGGGGTGGTTTCTCTGAAGGCCTCTCTCCTTGGCTTACAGCCATTTTCTTACTGTGCCCTCACACAGCCTTCCCTCTGTGCGAATTCCTGGTATTTGTCTCTCTTTCTATAAAGTCACCAGCCCTATTGGATTAGGGGCCCACCTTTGTGACTTCATGTGACCTTTATTACCCCCTTAAAGGCTTGATCTCCAAATATAGTCACATTAGGGTTTAAGGCTTCAACATAGGAATGTTGCAGGGAACATAATTATGCCCATAACAGCAATGTTGAATACAAGTGTGATGGTAGACATCCTTGTCTTGTTCCTAATTTTAATAAGAGTGGTTTCATTATTTTACTATTAAATATAATGCTTGCTGTAGGTATTTTGTAGCAAACTCTAATCAGGTTTAAGGATTTACCTTTTTTTTTTCATCATTTAATAAGCATTTTTTTTCTTCTTTCCAGAAGTAACTGTTGACTTTCATTAAATGCTTTTCTGTCACTAGTATAATGTGGGTGGGCACACTTAGACACACTCATTGTTTATACTGGCCTTCATTTAGTGGGGCTTTGATGGACTATTGTAGAATCTTTAGGGCATGGATTTGTGGGACTCACAGTCTGCACTTTCAGCAGGTGTTTCTGCCTTCAGGGGTTCCCTTAGGGAGCTTATATTTCTTAGGAATGATTGCCAGTTCTATTCTTTTTGTTGTTTGCTGTGAGCTCCAGTTTCAGAGAGGGTAACTAGCAATGGCAGCTGAGTTGGGAGAGCAGGACTCTGGCCTTCTACTTTTCGTGCAGTAGAGAGACAAGGGCCTAAACCTGGGGCTCTGATAACATGGCAGGTGGTTGAAGGGACACAGTGTCTTCCTTCTGGTGCACCTTCAACTACATGGAGGTAAAAAAATTACTGAGCAAACTGAGTTTGAAAGTATGAAAAACAGAAGAAAACTAGTCTTTCCCCATTGCCTTTCAATTCCCAACTTTGGGATCATTTTTTTCCCAGCCTCACACATGAAACCTTGGACAAAACTCCAAACTTTGGGTTACTATCAGGTAACAAAATTCTTTTCTGTATGTTTATCCTAAAAACAGTCCCTTCTCAGTAATGAAAACATCCATCCCCTATAATAATTAAAGCCCCAAATGTCTTCTAAACTTCAGTTTTGTCTGCACTCCAACCAATGCACACCTGCTTCACACAAAGAAGCCTGCAATAGGGACCAGGAGGTGGCCAACTTCCTTCTGTTAGATTTTCTGTAACCCTTTTCCCTAGTTTGCTGACTTCTTGGTTTCTAGGAGAGGGGTGGAAAGGAAGAAGAGGTGAAGGGGTAGGGGCAATTTTCCTTACTGGCAATGTTATAATATGGTATCAGGAGCAGAAGTATCATTGCCAGCTCACATGATGCTTTGGGTGGTCTTCTCGGCATGACTTCCCTGGTAAGCATGTAATTGCTCTGCGCTCAGCTTCTACACTCTGTAGTGCACGGTCTCTTTCTTCTCAGGTTGCTTCAACCCTGGCTGGAAGCCCTGCTGTGCTGGATCCTTTCCACGATGGCCCCCAGGCAGGCTTCTTCCCAGGTGGCAGGCTTTTCTTGATCCAGAAGAAAATGAGGGCTTTCATGTCTCCCCCAATCACACCCTTCATTCAATCAGTTGCAGCAGAAACATTTTGCCTTTAGTCTTTTCAAGGATGGGTCATCTCTGGTTCTTATGCTCTCTCAAGCCCTGGGGCAGTGGCTCTGAAATTTTGCTGCACTGTGAAACCACCCAGGTTCTTTAAAAACACCAGTATCTAGCTCCCACTTTCAGACATTTCAGTTAATTTGTATGGAGTACAACCCAGGCATGGAAATGTTTAAAAGATCCCCAGTGATAATATGCAGCAAAGGTTACATCCATTGCTTTGGGGCATGAATGTAATATATTAGAGTGGTCATCTTGCTCTCCCTTTACTGGTATAAAGATCATGCAGTGGTTCTTGCCACAGTTATGAAAATTTGTCTTGTCTCCACTTCTCTGAATTGACCGTGTGTCTATCCCCCTTTGGACTGTGGAAATACTGAGCACCTATCATCTTGTTCTAAAACCTAGGAACTGTATTAAATCTGAGCCCAGAAAAATAACATTTTAACATCCAGATGTTTGAAAGACACTCCTGAAATCATGAGTATGAGGAAATATAGTCAGCTATTATGTAGTTTTTACATATGTATAATCACAAGAACAAGCTAGAGAAGTATGTTGCTACCTGTAAAAATAATAGAAATAATTTTGATCCCGTTCTTATGAAATATCACATGATTTTGAATGCTTATTTTTTAACTCCCATCCAGAGATGTATTTATTTTTGCCTGTATTCAGATTTTGAATATTTTTGAAGAGAAATAAAATATGTTAATTTCTTCGGCTAGCTTGTTGAAGATTCTTTAGAAATTCTGACTCAGCGTGCTAAGAACAGGGTGCTGAATTAACATTGTCAGCTGGGCAGTAGCATACTGAGAACTATAGTTCTGATTGAAGAAGCTGCAGTAAGTGAGCAAATGAGCTCAAATGAATGGCTTAAATATTGTTTGTGGTTTGCAAATTAGATATACACAGGCAAGAAAAATGTTTCTATACTTTCCTTCCACAATTATGTTCAGTTTGTTACAATATTTCCCTTAAATAAGAGGATTGGGACTCTCAAACCTGGTTTCTGATTTTGGCAAAATAAATTTGCAAATAACCTTGATTCTGGGGCATACAATTCCAAATCAAAGCTATTTACAGTGTAATTTCAAAGACTGCAATCCAAAATCAGGGCTATTTAGAATTTCATCATCCCAAAATGTAAAAAAAAAAAAAAAAAAAAAAAAATCAAAATGAGTTTTCTTTTTCTTTTTGGAAACTTTTCTTTTAATTACAAATTCCTCAATCTTTTTACATAGTAAAAGCATAGAAAGAAAAATTTTATTAAGAGAGGAACTGTATCAGTCAGGGCCCTAGCAAAAGCAGATGGCATCCTCGTTGGGTAGTTTGAGATGGGTTTAATAAAGAAACTTGTTACAAATGCATGTACAAGGCAGAGGCTGGTGCTGTGCCTGGGAGAATTCCTGGGACTAATGGGGCAAACACAGGAAGAGTTAACGGGAATCAGAACCCACCTTGGGGGAAGTGGGTTGCCAGGCCATGCAACCCCGTGCGAGGAAACCAGGGTAATAAATGTCCACCTCACTCTCTGCCCCTCCTGATTTCATTAGATTCTCCCTGCTGTCTGGACTCAACTGGAAGCCAAAAGTTCAATCGTTATTGGTCATCTTTCTAGGGCAAACAGCAAGCAGGGGTAAGGGAAGACAGAGGAAGGGTCTGGAGAGGCAAATAGAAGATATATGTTCATTTCTTTGGTCCCTTAGTCTTGTTCTCAATATAGGGAACACAGAAAATTCCAACTGCTAACATAGTATCATGGGGAAATATCTACCCATGCATACTCCTACCTAAAGTCTGAAACAGTTGCAACCAGACATCTGTATATAAGGGAGCAGAGAATAAACAGTGAAGAGATAAACAGTAAATACAAAAAAAGAAAGTTACTATGGACCCGGATTATAAAACTCATCACAAGCTTGTGTTGGTATCACTACTGTCTTCTTCCCCTACCTAGTCTATATTCTCTTTATGCTCTTTTAGCATCTCCACTAGAGAGGGTTCTTTGCCTGGTAGAATGACCCAGATCTTCAGTCGGTTGAGATCTTAGAGGTCTTATCTTTATTGGATGGCAACTGTTCCCTGGTGATAAGGAACCTGCTCCTTCAAGAACCTCTTTGCTCTCATAGTATAGTAGCAGCCCCAGTGAGATCAACTACATATGATCAGAGTTACCCCTTTGTCTGTCCGTCTGTTGGTTTGGTGGTATAAGGGATCCAAAACAGCCAAGGCTGAGTCTCAGTTTCTAATTCATGGAATCATAACCATGTTCCCCAGTAAAAACACCCCTTCCTTGGGCATAAGATCTCTAAATCCAATGAGGCTAAGATTGTGGGAACTGAAAGCAAACATTCATCAAGGGTTTTATTAGTAACTAGGGCCACTTCTACCCCTATTCCTTGATTCCCAAACCTGACTGTAGGTAAGAAGGCACCAAACACTAGCCACTGGTTAAAGAAATACTGTATCCTCTTAGTACTTAGTCTAGCAGAATTCTGTCATGGAACTGGTATAACTGAGCTTTGGCTTCTGGGATAAAGTGCAGATAGTAAAAATGGAATCACCTTACCACACATCTATCACCATAAAATGAGTTTCTTGAACAGAAGCAACATGTGCAGGGGCACCAGGGTGCCTCAGTCAGTTAAGTGTCCGTCTCTTGATTTTGGCTAAGGTCATGATCTCATGGTTCATGAGTTCAAACCCTGTGTTAACCTTTGCGCTGACAGCACAGTGCCTGCTTGTGATTCTCTCTCCCTCTCTTTCTGTCCCTCCCCTGATCTCTCTTTCTCTCTCTCCAAATAAATAAATAAACATTTATGTTTTAGAAAGCAACATGTGCAGCATTACATGATGGTGGATAAGACGTTCTGTAAGTTCATAAATAGTGGCTTTGCCAGAAGTGGGGACAACGAAGACTAATTTCTACCAAGAATATGTGTCTGTTCCTGTGAAGATAACACTATTCTCTCCATGGTGAAAGAAGTCCAAGATAACAACTTGTCACCAGAGAACAGGCTGGTCATCATGGTGAGTGATGTACTGGGGATTCAGGGTACACTTTTGATGAGGGAAGTCCACACTCATCTTATTTTTGTGCCAATCAAACAGGTAAGGTGACTGGGGACATAGTCAGTGACCCAACCATCTTTCAAGTATTCAGTGGAGGCATTTGTCTCTTAAATTCCCTAGAAAAGTGGTGTCTGATTTGGTTCACTCTCAGCAAGATTAGTGGAAAGGGGAGAATTTCCAGGGGCTTCTATTTGACCTTTTCTACTATAATAGTGTTTATTGGTCAAGAAATAAGTAAGGAAATTCTCAGTGATTAATTAAGTTTATCCTTACTATATTTTCTGGGACTGGAAAAGTATCCCAGGATGAATTCACAGTCCTATTAGCCCCATTGTGAAAAACTCAGGTCAGGCCTCCATCTATGACCTGGCCTTCCCTCTGCCAATCTTGCGAGTGGGCTATAACAACATTCTGTGTCTTTAAGGGTTAGAATCAGATTATAGACAGTGTCTAAATACCTATGTAGATGCTGGCGAGGATGTGGAGAAAAGGAAACCCTCTTGCACTGTTGGTGGGAATGCAAACTGCTGCAGCCGCTCTGGAAAACAGTGTGGAGGTTCCAAACAATTAAAAATAGACCTACCCTATGACCCAGCAATAGCACTGCTAGGAATTTACTCAAGAGATACAGGAGTACTGATGCATAGGGGCACTTGTACCCCAATGTTTATAGCAGCACTTTCAACAATAGCCAAATTATGAAAAGAGCCTAAATGTCCATCTACTGATGAATGGATAAGGAAATTGTGGTTCATATACACAATGGAATACTATGTGGCAATGAGAAAGAATAAAATATGGCCTTTTGTAGCAATGTGGATGGAACTGGAGAGTGTGATGCTAAGTGAAATAAGTCATACAGAGAAAGACAGGTACCATATGTTTTCACTCCTATATGGATCCTGAGAAATTCCACAGAAGACCTGGGGGGAGGAGAAGGGGGAAAACAAGTTACAGAGAGGGAAGGAGGCAAACCATCATTGAGACTCTTAAAAACTGAGAATAAACTGAGGGTTGATGGGGGGTGGGAGGGAGGGGAGGGTGGGTGATGGGTATTGAGGAGGGCACCTGTAGGGATGAGCACTAGGTGTTGTATGGAAACCAATTTGACAATAAATTTCATATTAAAAAAAAAATACCTTGGAGTACCCTCATTCTCATTGCATAATTATACTGGTTCAAGTGAATAGATTGTTCTGAAAAGCATGAGGGAGATCCACGATATGCTCCTAGAGCCACTTTGTAGGCTCCCTTCTCAAAGGGACTCAGTCTTCTCCTCTGGACTTCAGACTCCTTTATCTTATGTGTGAAGTTTGCCTACATATTAGTATCACCTGGGAAACTTCAGAAGCACTGAAGCCTGAGACCCACCCCCAGAGATTTGGATTTACTTGGTCTGGGGTGTGACCCAGGCTTTGTGAATTTTGAAAACTCCCCAAATGCTTCTGACTGAGTCCTATGACTGAGGTCTGAGAACCACTGCTCTAAGGTAGTAGAGTAGGACTAGAGTAGGCTTTCATATTTTTACCAACTTTCCCCATGTGATTCTGATAGAACAAGCAAATCTCTACTAGAACATGCCAGGGAGGTTTCAGCATTTGTACTGCACAGATTGCAAACCACTGTTAAGTCCTGTTTCAATTAGCCAACCTACCAAAAGATTTATACCACCCCCAGGTGCTTGAGGCAACATATTAAACTCAAATCCTGCAGTGAGTACAGACATTTTATTGAATATGGCCAGCTCAAACTTGATGCTTAATTCTTCTTGGTCTGACACACTTAGAATCTACCCTTTCACAAGCTCCCCAGGCTCCTGCCAGCACAGATTGGCTTAATCATATATTATGATATATATTTGCTTCCAGAGCAGACCTGACACTGCTTTGTCTTATGCTGGAGTCTAATTAGGAGACTGTAGGCATCAGGTAAAGAATGTGCTACGGTGAGATGAGCATCATCTGGGAGCCACTGGCTTAGGTGTTGTCATCCATGAACTCTTAAACAAGGGGACACTGGTTCCTTCTTATGGGGAAGTTAAGGGGCTCTCTCCACTTGCAAGCATTTCAGAAAGATTTGAAGCTCAGCATTCCCTGTCTTGTCTCTTTTAGCACAAGTGTTCCCATCCCATCTCTCATGTCCCCATGTTTCTCTTCACCAGGACCCTTTTCTTGATTTGTATGAGATCTGGCAGGGTGTCTATTTCTCTGCAGTCCTTATGATCAGATGTCTGGCATGGTCTTCAGCTCTACCTGCCCCAAAACTCCAGGAGACGAGGATATTTTCTTATCTGTTTCCAAGACTGTCTGATTTCTACTCATGTTCTCAATTCTATTTTCACAGCTTTCCATTTCTTTCTAGGGCAGAGTTTCTCAACCTCATCACTGTTGACATTTGGGTCCAAATAGTTGTTGTGGGGCTGTCTTCTGCGCTGTGGGATGTTTAGTGTCATCCCTGGCTTCTACCCTCCAGAAACCAATAGTAAGTAACCTTCATCCCTAAGTTGTGACAATCAAGATGGTCTCCGAATATTGCTAAAGGTTCCCTGGGGAGCACAATTGCCACTAATTGAGAACCTCTGCTCTAGAGCCATCAGAAAAAAAAAAGCCACCTAATGCCACAATCTTTTAATTCATATTATCCCTGAAGAGACTAATTGCTAGGGCGAACTGATTTTCCAACAACTTGCCCTCCATTTGCCCTTCAATGCATTCTACTTTAATTTGAATAATCATGATCCACCAGATGCACTTAGTTGCTCATGTCCCTTTTCCTGATGGAAAGGAGAGTAACCAAATCCCAGATTCCCATGTTGAGGGTCTATTTCCTAGAGCTATTTCCAGTACCAATTTCTGTATCAGTTAACATCCCAGCAGGAAACAGATGTTACACTCAATTTGAGCAATTTGACAACAGTTTAATCAAGGCACTATTTACATAGATGTGGGCAGAATGTAGGGAAATCAAAAACAAGAGTGTAGGACCCTGAGTTAGAAATGGGTAATGGGAGCTCCATTCCTAGTTCTAGGCCTGAAGATGCAAGGGGGAAAAGAAGTTTCCAGAATTTCAGAACCAACCTGGAGAGAGAGGAGTGAGTAGGTTGGTGGGGGTTAGGGAGACAGAGAGAGAGAGAGAGAGAATACTATGTGGTGGGGGTGGCTGGGGTCTCCTCCAAGTAGCTCTCCTTTAGTGAGGGAGGGAGACTGGGATATTGAACCACCCCTCAACCCCCATCCTCTCTGTTCTTTCTCCCTTTCACTATTCCTCTCAATTGGAAGACAGAGCACAAGGAAGCCCCTGGATGAAGCCTCTTTATGTAGGTGCTCTTGATTATATCACATTAATTGATAGGTACTTCCAGGGCTCATAGCAGGGTAGAAAAAGATGAAGATAATGATGTAGAGGAGCAAAAGGAAGACATAAAACCTAGGAGATATGTTTGCAACACTGGGATAAAGAAATATATTTTGGGTGGAGAAAGAACATTTCAGGCAGAGCATTGTTTGAAAAGATTGTCAGTGATACCACAGACTGTAGGAAAGAACACGTAGGGTAAATTTGAAAAATGGCAGCAAAGCTCCTCAGGGGTGTGTGTGTATGTGCGTGTGTTTCTCTTCCCTTTCTTAATTTCTCTAAATCATTAATGCAAAATATCCATTTTATTTGACTAAGGTAAAAGCTTTAGTGCTAAACGTTCACTTAGCATAAAATCTAACTACTCATCATCCTATTGATTATGTCTCTGAGGTGGCCTTGGTTGCCATTGTCTTTATTCTCCAGAACCACTGGCTTTGTTCAACGTAGGCTTTTTTTCTCCTACGTGATTTCAAAGTCCTGATACTTCATACCTAGGCTTTCTCCTTCCAACTTGTCATTTTCACTACCGTCAGTTATTATTCTTTTTTTTTATTTTTTAAAATTTACATCCAAGTTAGTTAGCATACAGTGCAATGATCATTTCAGGAGTAGAATCCAGTGATTCATCCCCTATATATAATACCCAGTGCTCATCACAACAAGTGTCCTCCTTAATGCTCTTTGCCCATTTATCCCATCCCTCCACCCATCACCCCTCCGGCGACCCTCAGTTTGTTCTCTATATTTAAGAGTCTCTTATGTTTTGTTCCCCTCCTCTTTTTATTATTTTTGCTTCCCTTCCCTTCTGTTCATTTGTTTTGTATCTTAAATCCCACAAATGAGTGAAGTCATATATTTGTCTTTCTCTGACTAATTTTGTTTGGCATAATACACTCTAGTTCCATCCACATTGTTGCAAATGGCAAGATTTCATTCTTTTTTATTGCCAAGTAATACTCCGTTGTATATACATACCACATCTTCTTTATCCATTCATCCATTGATTGACATTTGGACTCTTTCCATACTTTGGCTATTGCCGATAGCGCTGCTATAAACATTGGGGTGCATGTACCCCTTTGAAACAGGACACCTGTATCTTTTGGATAAATACCTAGTAGTGCAATTGCTGGATCATAGGGTAGTTGTATTTTTAATTTTTTGAGGAACCTTCATACTGCTTTCCAGAGTGGCTGCACCAGTTTGCATTCCCCCTAGCAATACAAAAGGGTTCCTCTTTCTCCACATGGTTGCCAGCATCTGTCATTGCCTGATTTAATTTTAGCCATTCTGATGACGAGTAATATTGAGCATCTTTTCATGTGTCTGTTAGCCATCTGGATGTCTTTGTTAGAAAATGATTTCAGGAGTAGAATCCAGTTCATGTCTTTTGCCCATTTCTTCACTAGATTATTTGGGTTTTTTTTGGTGTTGAGTTTGATAAGTTCTTTATAGATTTTGGATACTAGCCCTTTATCTGATATGTCATTTGAAAATATCTTCTCCCATTCTGTTGGTTGCCTTTTAGTTTTGCTAACTGTTTCCTTTGCTGTGCAGAAGCTTTTTATCTTGATGAGGTCCCAATAGTTCATTTTTGCCTCCTCCAGAGACGTGTCAAGTAAGAAGTTACTGTGGGCAAGGTCAAAGAGGTTGTTGTACGCTTTCCCCTCTAGGATTTTGATGGTTTCCTATCTTACATTTAGGTCTTTCATCCATTTTGAGGTTTATTTTTGTATATGGTATAAGGAAGTGGTCCAGGTTCATTCTGCATTCCGCTGTCCAGTTTTCCCAACACAATTTGCTGAAGAGACTGTCTTCATTCCATTGGACATTCTTTCCTACATTGTCAAAGATTAGTTGGCCATACATTTGTGGGTCCATTTCTGGGTTCTCTACTTTGTTCCATTGATCTTTGTGTCTGTTTTTGTGTCAGTACTATACTGTCTTCATGATTATAGCTCTGTAGTACATCTCGAAGCCCAGAATTATGATGCCTCCAGCTTTGGTTTTCTTTTTCAGGATGGCTTTGGCTATTTGGGGTCTTTTCTGGTTCCATGCAAATTTTAGGATTGTTTGTTCTATCTCTGTGAAGAATGCTGGTGTTATTTTGCTAGGGATTGCACTGAATATGTAGATTGCTTTGGGTCGCAGTGACATTTTAACAATATTTGTTCTTCTAATCCATGAGCATCAAATATTTTTCTTTTTTTGTGTGTGTCTTCTTCAATTTCTTTCATAAGCTTTCTATAGTTTTCAGTGTATAGGTTTTTCAGCTCTTTGGTTAGGTTTTTTTCCCAGGCATTTTATGGTTTTGCGAAATTATAAATGGGATAGATTCCTTGATTTCCCTTTTTGCTGCTTCATTATTGGCGTATAGAAATGCAACCGATTTCTATGCATTGATTTTATATCCTGCGAGTTTGCTGAATTCATGAATCAATTCTAGCAGTTTTTGGGTGGAATCTTTTGGGTTTTCCATATAGAGTATCATGTTATCTGCAAAGAGTGAAAGTTTGACTTCCTCCTTGCCAATTTGGATATCTTTTATTTCTTTGTGTTGTCTGATTGCTGAGGCTAGACCATCAGTTATTATTCTCACACAAAAATCTGGTAATGCAAATAAATCAATTAAATAATTTTCATTATTCTCTGTTGCCTGTATACAAATTTTATGACACTTAGAATAACTTCAGGAGAGCTTCATGTCAATCTTTATAGCCTTTCTTGTCTCCTAAACTTCTACACACATTTCTAGGGTTATATTAAGTAAATCCCCATTTTCTGAATCCTCATCATTTAACACCTCCATACTTGTATGTGATACTTATTCTACCTAGAATGGACCTCCCCCACCCCAACCTAAAAAATTGGTCCTTCCCCTGAAAACTTGGTAGTTTACTTTTAGAAGTCAACTCAACCATCAACCTTCACTGAAAATGTAACCGAAGTATTTTGGCAGATTTAGTGCTAAGATATAGACTTATTATACACACCTAGAATATTCCATACCATTAACATAGAAAACCAAATTAAAACAATGTGGTGTCTTTTGTCTGTTAAATGGTCATGGCAGGGTCACCTGGGTGGCTCAGTTGGTTGAGCACCGGACTCTCGATTTCGGCTTAGGTCATGATCTCACTGTTTATGGGATCAAGCCCTGCCTTGAACACTGTGCTGACAGCATGGAGCTTGCTTGGGATTCCCTCTCCCTCTCTCTCTGCCCTCCCCTGCACTCTCTCTCTAAAAACCAAACCAAACCAAACCAAACAAAACACAACACAACACAACACAACACAACAAAATAAAACAAAACAACAACAAAAAACTTTGAAAAATATTAAAAAAAATAAAATACATAAATGGTCATGATAGATGTACCATGCCAGGAGGGATGTGATAGAAAGGTCACTCTCATAAATTAATGGTTCTGATAAACCAACAAAACATTTTGTTTGGAAGAGAAAACAAAAGACTTAACTAATCCCATGTTTACACAAAACATTTGGTTTTAGGAATTTATAAACCCCAATAATAATATATATATATTTAAAAAATGATTATTTTACTCCTGTTAGTATTGCTATTGTTACTATTGCAGATTCACTTTCATTTAGCTTCAGTTTTAACAATAACATATAGTACATTTTTTTCATTTCTCTTCAATTTTTAATATTCATCCATGTCCCTATGTGTAGTTATAGTTTACTCCTTTTTACTACTGCCTGGTATCCCTTTATGCAAAAGTATGACAGTTTATGTCTTCTCCTGCTGATGAACATTTGGATTTCTAGCTTTTGTGCCATTATAAAGAATGCACATTTCATCGTGCACATGTGAAAAGTTTGGGGCTATACCTGGAAGCGGAATTTCTGGCTTGTAGAGTGTGCACATGTTCAATTTTACAAGGTAGTGCCACGTTGTTTTCCAAAGTGGCTGGAACAATCCACTCTTTTCACCAGCAGTGATTAATAGTTTTAGCATGAATTTTTGGTGGGAACTGTATTAAGTGGTTTACATATATTATCCTGCTCCATATTCACCACAGTTCTGTACGATGAGTATTAGCATCCCCATTTACAGAGGAGAGACAGAAACTCTGAGAAATGAATTAAACATACAGAGGGCCACACAGCTAGCAAATGGCACACCTAAGAGTAACACAATGGTGTCTCTGACTGCAATGTCTGTGCTTGTAACCATGACACAAAACTGCAGAAGAGAACCATGATGAAATTCGCTGCAGCATTATTTATTTTTTTCAAGGAATTAGAGGAAGCTTCAATTTTCTTTGGTAGAAGCATATTTTAGACATCATACTACCACTATATTATGAAATATGCAGCCAGTGAAAACGGTTGTAGAAGATATTTCAATAGCATAGAAAATACCCATTACATAATATTAAATAAAAAGAATATACAAGATGTACATACTGCATAATCCAAATATACATATATATGTATATATAATAAATATAATGAATATAAATTTACGATTTTTTTCTGGGTTGTGGAACTGTAGATAACTTTTATTTCTCATTTAATCCTTTTCTATACTTTCTAAAATGTCAACACAGACCATGTATTATTTTCAAAATAGTAATAAAACATCAAAAAATAAAGATTAATGTTTGATGCCTACAGAAGAATTTAGGGTAATAATTGTGACCTGAAAGCTGGATTTTAGTGCGCACTTGGTCAAAGGTTCTCATATTTGTGTTGCTTCAGAAGCACTTACACGGGCTTGATAAAATATGGATTGCCGAGCCCCCAGTCCCATAGATTTTGATCAGGCAGGTCTGGAAAGAACTCTGAGAATTTATGTTTTTAACAAGTTCTCAGGTGGTCTAGGGGCTAGTCTGAGAACCACTGGTTTAGGCACAATGGTTATGAGGCTCTTTCTTGGCAGCAAAATTTATGGCAATCTCACAGCTGTCTTCCTGGGATTTTTCTTCCTTCTCTCCCCACAAATCCCATGTCTTCCTATTTTGTTGTCTATCTTCTACTTTTCTCCAGTGAATTGTATTTCCTAGCAACTTTCTGAGAAGGTTGTGGATAAAAGGTCTTCTCCAATCTCCTCCTCTCCTTTTTCTTTTCTTCACTTCTTTTTTGACATTTTTCGACTTTGAACTGAGAGCTATATTGCCTTCTGGCTTCTGAAACGCTGTTAAAATCAAATGCCCTATTGATTGCCAATCCTTTGCCAAGTGACCTGTTTTTCTTTCTTGGGGTGGGGGTGCTTTTAAGATTTGCTCATTATCCTTGATGTTCTAAATTCCACAATCATAATCTTTCATGTGGATCTGTTTTCACTCATTTTCAATCTGGCCATGTTCTATGAAAATCTCTGTTAAGACTTTTATGATAATTACATTGAAATTATAGATTAATTTGGGATGCATTGACATCTTTACAATATTTAGTCTTTCCATTCATGATCACAGAATACATTTTTCTTCATTTTTAAGATCTTTTATGTTTTGCAATAAAATGTTCTATACTTCCTCTTGAACTGCTTTACATTTCTTTTGGATATATTTTTAGGTATTCAGTATTCCTAGGCATTCCTTTTTTTTCCTATTGGGAATGTATTTATTAGGAAGATATTTTATAACTGGTTATTGCTGACGCATGGACAAGCTATTTAATTTTGTGTATTGGTTACTAGTAAGTTATAACGATTTTTCTGTGGAGTATCTTTGATTTTCCTTTTAATTAATCATGTTATCTGTAACTGTGTGGATAGCGATTCTGTTTCTTCCTTTATAATTATAAACCTTTTATTCATTTTCATACCTTCTTGTTAATGTCAAAGCGGTGTTAGCAGGTATCCTTGAATTGTTCCTGACTGTAAAGGGAATGCTTCAACTGTTCTACTATTAAGTAGGCTAATTGCTGGGGGTCTTTGATAGACACACTATCAGGTTCAAAAGTTCACTTTGATTCCTAGTTTGCTAAGTGCATTTCTTTTATCATAAATAAGTGTCGTATTATCCAATGCTTTTCCAGCATGTGTTAATGTGAATATATGATTTTTCCTCATAGTATCTGTTAATAAGATAGATTATATTAATTGTTTTTCTGATGTAAAGCATTTTGGCTATGTTGAGATCAATTCTTCTTGGCCACAGTATGCCTTTAATGCTCTCGGTATCTGCCATCCCTCTGCCAGATTTAATACAGTCCTTTCATGGCTTGGATCGGCCACCAAGGCTTCAATTGCCCCTAACAATTGCCCCTAATTCCTCTCTTTTCCTCAGGAATAATTCCATTCTGCCCTCCACCTCTGTTTACCTCCATTACCAAAAGAAGCCCAAGTCTTCTAGAGCATTTTTCTTTTAATCACCCAGACTCTTACCTCCTTATGGCTTTGGCTATACATAGCCTGATGTGATTCAGACTATCATCTTCCTCAACCTTGCAAATTCTTCCACAGTCTACACTTGGCAAAGTGCTCCACATATTCAACTGCCTCTTTTATTCCTCCTTTAACTTCTTGATGTAACTACATTTGCTGTTTCCCAGAAGTCCTCTTAAATGGTATATGCTTTCTTTCTACACTTCTACAATGGATCCTACAGTTAAATTAGGTGGCCATGGCTGACTACATTTCCCAAAGATGGCCATATCAATATATATATCCTATTTCTTGTGCTTTTTGTACAATAAGGATGTTGACACTCTTTCACTGGGGTGTGGGATCCATGTTCTCTTCTCTTGAACATGGACCTTTGTTGTGCCACATAAATTCTAAGATTAAGTGGTAACAGGCAATGTGGCTTCAGCCTAGCTTTCTCTCCCTTTGGGACTGCTTACTCTTGTAACGAAACCAGTGTGCTGGGCCACCTGGAGAGCCGTGTGTGGGTCCCGCAGCTCATGATCCCAGTAGGCTCATAGCATATAGCTAGGAACTGAATGAAACCACATGATTCCACACCCAGGCTTGATGTTTTCTGAATGGATCCCCAGGTTTAATGGATTTAAAGATCAACTGCTCCTATTGTGCCTTGTCTAAATTCATAGAAACCACGAGATAGTAAATGATGATTGTTATTTTAAGTTTTGTGTTTGTTTGTTATGCAACAATAAATAATAGAGGTCTATAATGTTTCTCATAACTGTTTCCAGATCATTATCCTAGCTTCCTCCTCACAAAACCCAAGATTTTTTTGAAGCTAGCTCATGTTCTTTCAGTACATCATGTATTACTTTTATTTCTTGCCATCCCTCTTCCCTAGGATATTTTAATGGCTAATTCATCACTAACTCGTGATTCATACTTTTTCTTTAAGTCCATATACTCATGGAACATGTTTGCAACAGCCTGGGATCTCTTGAGATTTCCATTTCCGATGAACCTGTCCACTATTACTGTCATCCCACCCTTGGTTTTACCCTCAATGTTTTCAGTGCCAATAATTGCAAACCCTTCATAACCTCAGTTTTAAGTGTCCCACTTTCTAACTACAACCTTAAATTGTGTTAGACTCACTCCCTCTACGTTCTAATTTCAACAACTCTCATCCCAACGAGCCCTCCAATAAACTGACCCATGACCTTGTCACTGTCCTTCAAATTACACTCATGGCTCTCTTCCTTTCTTTTCTAGCTTAGAGTTGCTGGTCCATCATTATAATCACTTCCATAAATCTCACACCCAGTTCATTCCAGTTCTCCATGAATTCTATACTTTCAACCTAGGAGCTGAAAGTAACCAGAGGAAAACATACAAGGATAATGATGGAACTCACATTAAATTCATGTCCAGCACACCTAAGAGAGATTTTGGTGTTTCCAGTGAATCAGATCACATTTCCCCTATCTTTTCAATCTCTCACTCATTCAGAAGTCTCCTTTAATTTCTAAAAACACCTTTCCTTTATTCACTCTCAAGTGATGACTTTTTGTTTTATTTCTATTTCTATGAGGGAATACAAACACTAAGTGAGAACTTTCACAATTTCTACTCTGATCTACTTGCATTCATATGCACATATTCTGCCTTGCCTTTTATTAAATTGAATGAACTGTCTATGGTCCTAAAACCAGCTACTCCATTTTTATAGTTACTTGAATTCCCTCTTTCCAATTCATGGATGCACTTGATCATCTCTCATTTGTATCGTTAAATTTCCCCTTTATTGGACCATTGCCATCTTCATACATGTATGCTTAAGAAACTCTTAAAAGAAATAACTTCCTTGACCTCAGCAATATCCCACTTATCTGTCATTACTTTAGAAGGAAAATTTGAAAAAAAATTTCCTGTACTTCATTTTTCCATTTCACATTCTCTCATTCTCTCTTAAGTCCACTCTGGGGGCACCTGGGTGGTTCAGTTATTTAAGTGTCTAACTCTTGGTTTCAGCTCAGGTCATGATCTCACAGTTCGAGGCATTGAGCCCCACATCAGGCTCTGTGCTTTTAGCACAGAGCCTCCTTGGGATTCTCTCTCTCTCCCTTTCTCTCTGCCCCTCCCCTGCTCATTCCCTCTTTCTCTCTCTCTCTCAAAATAAATAAACTTAAAAAAATACTCCAATAAGCTTCCACTTCTACTATTCCACCAAAACCTCACTTGACAAGGTCATTTATGATCCAAGTTGCTCATTTCAATGATAATTTCTCATTGCTCATGTTTCTACAAGACAGCAGCATGTAACACAACTTTCCATTTTGTGCTGGCTTATGTGGTATAAACTTCCAGTTTTAAAAGGAATAAGCTCTATGGATGTAATGTGTAGCATGTAGATTATAGTTAATAATACTGTATTGTATATTTGAAAGTGGCTAAGAGAGTAGATCTTAAATGCTCTCACCACACACACACACACACACACACACACACACACACAGTAACTATATAAGATGATGGATGTGTTAACTTGGTGAACCTACCTTATTATGGTAATCATTTCGAAACATAGGCGTATATCAAATCACATTGATCACATTGAGATCACACATTGAGATCACACAATGTGAGATAATCACATTGTATGCCTTAAAATTAATGCAATATTACATACCAATTATATCTCACCAAAGCTGTGGGGAAAAGTTTCTTCACTTGGCTTCTGGGAATGATTTAAATTTATCCCCCATCTCGAAATGTTTCTGCCAATGTAAAATCTCTTGAAGAAAACTTCCCTAAGAAGTAATGTATTTCTAAGGAGTTATTAAAGAGAGAACATTTTTCATAAATAGAAATTATTTTATTCATTTAAACAAAGGAGGTATTTTTCTCTCTGTAGAACTCTTTTTCTCCCATTTGCCTATTTAGCTCAGGAGTAACATTTCCTCTTGTTTGGTCAACTCAATTTCTTCTTGTTGTTCAAATAACAGTTTATTTTTTTTTAGTATGAAATTTATTGTCAAATTTGTTTACATACAACACCCAGTGCTCATCCCAACAGGTGCCCTCCTCCATGTCCATCACCCACCCTCCCCTCCCTTCCACCCCCCATCAACCCTCAGTTTGTTCTCAGTTTTTAAGAGTCTCTTATGTTTTGGCTCCTTCCCTCTCTATTGAATAACAGTTTCAAAGCACACAGTAGAGTATAGATGGTGGTTGCTAATTGAATTGTTGAGAAGGAGGTATCCCTAAAGTGTGAACAGCTTCAGGTGGGCAGAGTGGTCTCCCTGAGGGCAGGCATCTGTCCCTGCTGCAACTTTTTTCCATAAAAGATTTGTGGCACCGTCAAAGAAAATAAAAAGCCTAGAAAATGACAAATGTTAAATGTGGAAGTGGCAAACAAAATAAACAAAAATGGGAACATACCGTGGTGCCAAGAGTCAGGCGAAATTGAGTGAACTGGGTCAACCACAGCATGTTTTCCACATGTCATGTTTTCAGCAGACAAAGCAAAAGGAAAATATGTTAATTACATAAGGCGATTTCCTGAAGGTTAATGAAGTTTTCTGAAGATGTACGATTAGTCTTCTATGAACACCAAGGAAGACTTCCTCTCAGGGGTAGCTGTGGCATGGTGTCCATAAAGTAACCCTGACAGTACCATTTACCTAAGATCTATTAATGTGTTCATAGCTTTTTATTTTTTAAACTGACACTCATTAGATCTATACGCCATTGTGCTGAAGGGAACTAGAATAACAGCAAGAATTCTCATGGCCAGTGTGGTCCAGGCATCCAGCTCTCAGATTTCCTTTGACTTAGAAATGGATGGCAAATATCTTCAGAGGAAGATGGTAATCATTTCGCTCAAGTGTGGATTGTTTTAGCACAGCTGTGATAAATACTGGCGAGTGAAGAGCTCAAGGTTGTGTGCTCCCAATAGGAAGCGTGGGTCTACCTAATCCAGGTTTCCTAATGAAGACCAATGCTCATGACTTTACACATAATAACTTGTGGATAGAGTTGACATTCTCTTTTCAAAACTTGAAGTTAAGAAGGCATCTGCCTAAATAGAAATATGCTTTCATCCATTTCAATGAGATTATCTCTTACCAATGGGCAAAGTGATCAAGGAAAACAGAATGACACCAAACAGGCTGGCTCATTAAGAGCAAAAGATTATAGGTGTGTTAGGACACAGGACATCAGCCAAGGAGTCCAACCCCTGCTCATGAACAATCAACCTTTAGGCAAATTAAATATTTGCTAGAAAAGTGCAAGATCCTAATATTATTTTGGAAACTGGAGATGTTTTGGGGAGTTCTAAATGGCTCCAAATTAAAATTGGGTGCTCACAAGTTTAAAAGTGCCCAATGTTTCCATCGTGTCAGGTTCCATTTCTGTTTTCAGATATGTGTTAAGCAGTTGCTGATGTGTATTTGTAATACTGGAGTCTTCTAGATTGTGTTCAATTAAACAAATCACCAGTGCATAACAAACAGCCTCCAATCGCATAAAATCACTCCTGCCTTGTTAAAATCTCATTTGTTATAGGAACTCTTAAAAACATAAGGTGCCTCCAAGGAAAAATTATTACTACTCATATTGCAACAGGAAATAATGCTCCCTATAAATCAATACCAGCAGGAATGTTCTTATTAAAAAGGAATCCACAGGTCAATTGCTAATTTCCAGTTGACAGCATAATTGAGTAAGGCATACTGTGCCCTTATGGTGGCTAGTGATCATTTTCCGAAAGAGCAGGGGTTATTTTAGTCTGGTTCTGATAGAAGCAATTTGCAATAGAAATAAAATAGGATCAAAGTTGCATATATCATCTTGTTCTGGATATTTTCATTTTTTAAAACAGCTTTAGTGAGGTATAATTGACGTACAAAGAATAACACATATGTAATAGGTACAATTTGGTGTTCGCACATATGCAAACACCCATGATACCATCATCACGATCAAGATAATAGACATATCCAACACTTTGCACAGTTTTCTTGTGCCCCTTTGTGTTTTTGGCTTTTGTTTGTTTTATGTGTGTGGCAAAAATACTTAACATGAGATCTACTCTGTTAACAGTCTGAAGTGAACAATACTGTGTTGTCAACTACAGGCACTGTGTTGTACAGCTGATCTCCAGGTTATATTCATCTTGCATAATGTGCATTATGCATGCCCGTTAAACAACAACTCCCCATTTCCCCCACTCTCCAGCCTCTGGCAACCACAACTGTATCCTCTGCTTCTATGAACGTGACAATTTTAGATCCCTCATATTAGTGGAATCATGCAGTATTTGTCCTTCTGTGTCTGGTTTATTTCACTTAGCATGAATGTCCTCCAGGTTCATCCATGTTGTTGCAAATGACAGGAATTTCTTTCATTTTGAGGCTAACAGGTGTATTCCATCAGGTGTGTGTATGTGTGTGTGTGTGTGTGTGTGTGTGTGTGTGTTTGTGTAATTTTCTCTATCCAATCATCTGTCAATGGCAACATAAGCTATCGTGAATAATGCTGCAATGAACGGGGTGGGGATATATACCAAATGTATATCTTGGTATTGCTGAATCATGTGGTAGTTCTATTTTTAACTTTTTGAGGAATCTCCATACTGTTTCCCACACCTGCTAAACAATTTCACATTTCCGTTAACAGTGAGTTCTAATTTCTGCATGTTTGTCTCTATGTATATATATTATGTTTGTTTGTTTGCTTATGATAATAGACATCCTAATAGGTGTGAGGTAATACATCACTGTAGTTTTGATTTGTATTTTCCTGATGATTAGTTAGGTTGAGCATCTTTGCATATACCTATTGCCCATTTGTATGTCTTGTTTCGAGATATGCCCATTCAAGTCCTTTGCCCATTGTTTAATTGGGTTATTTATTTACTACTGAATTGTAGAAGTTCCATATATATTTTGGATTTTAACTGCTGTATGCTTATTAACTGTGTGTGCTTATCAGATAATGGTTTGCAAATATTTTCTCCCATTTTCTAGGTTGCCTTTTCATTCTGTTGACTGTTTTGTTGTGTTGTGTTGTGTTTTGTTTTTTGTTTTTGTTCCTACGCAGAAGCTTTCAGTTTGATGTATCACCTGCCTATCTTTGCTTTTGTGTCCTGTGCTTTTGATGTCATATCAAAGAAATCATTGCAACGAACAAAATCAAAAATATTTTCCCATCCGTTTACTTCTAGGAGTTTTACAGTTTCAGGCTTTACGTCCATTTTAAGTGGACACTGTGTATAGATGACCACAGGAGTCCAATTTCATTTTTTTTATGTGTAGTTACTCAGTTTTCCAACACCATTTGTTAAAAACACTTTTTTTCGTACTCTTGGCATTTTTGTCCAAGATCAGTTGACCATATGTGTGTGGGTTTATTTCTGGGTGCTCTGTTCTGTTCCATTGGTCTATATGTCTGTCTAACAGATATTTGATTTAGCATTTGAATTGAAATTAAACCGTGAAAGACTTAGTGAGAGGTGATTGCCTTAGGCAGGCCAGGGCAAGTTTCACCAAAGGAAGCTGGGACTCCTGAAGTCAGAAGCTTACAGAAGAATACAGGGAAGGAAGAGAGCATGTGATATAAGTCTCTGACCTCAGGTATTTAGGACAAGGCACATAATAAGCAAGCCACTTCTGTACACAGTGCTGCTAACATGCATTCAAATCTCCTGAGAGGTCTCAAAATGCAGATTTTGATTCAGGTGGAGGGAAAGGAACATACTGAGATGTGGGAAATCAAATAGCTATGTCCTGGGTTAGGAGATTATAGGGAACGCATTGCAAAGCAGAAAACTACTTTCTAGCCTTGCTGAAAACAGTGGCCATGCTTCGCTTATTTAGTTAATGCATATCCGGGGGGGCACTCACTTTGCTTATCTAATTAATGTACATCTAGGGGTTAGGTCTTGCCTATACTCATAAATTCCTTAGGCAATGTTTCTTTTTTAATTTCTTTTTTAATGTTTATTTTTGAGAGAATGACAGAGAGACAGAGTGCGAGTGGGGGAGAGGCAGAGAGAGAGAGACATACACACACACACAGAATCCAAAGCTAGCTCCAGGCTCTGAGCTGTCCGCACAGAGCCCGACGCAGGGGTCGAACTCACAGACCGCGAGATCGTACCCTAAGCCAAAGTCGGATGCTTAACTGACTGAGCCACCCAAGCACGCCAGGCCATGTTTTATCACATGCAATATATTACCCTGTCTTAACTTGTTTTCCCCTCACGTTTTCTATACGTGCTCACTGGCATGTAGCCCACCGACATATTGTTTATTGTTTCCCTAGATGTACGTTCAATGAATATGAGAGCTTGAGAGCAGCTCGGGAGACTTCTCTTAGCCTCCCTCTCATTTCTCGTGACTTGTATGGACTCTTGAGTATCCTTTATGCCGTCCTCGGCTTTGCTGGACAAAGCCAAAAGCTGAACTCACGCTGAGATTCTGCATTTTGAACAGATTCTTAGGGATGAAGATACTGCTGACCTAAGGAATATAATTTGAGTAGCAAGACTCTAGTCTATTCATGTCTATCTATGACAGCCTTATCCTCTATCCACAAGAGTTACCGTTTCATAAGAGAAAATTGTTAAGTAAATATGGTACTGCCTATTTTACTTGTCTGTTACTTTATTTTCTAAATACGAATAGTAGCTAACATTTCTAGAGGACTTACTGTATACAAGTGCCTTATAATTAAGAACGTATATGAATGTCACATTAAGTCATTACAACATCTCTATGAGGTAAGTGCTATCATTATCCCTGGTTTGTGTGTGGAAATTGAGACACTGGGGTTAAGAAACATCACCAAGCCAAGTGGGCAATGTAGGGTCTGGACTGACACCAAAATGTGGATGCCTGAACCTATGCTCATAAAATTTACTCTTTGTTAAAATTACCTAAGAAAGAAAACCCAGAAATGAACCCACAACTATACGGTCAATTAGTTTTCCACAAAGCAGGAAGGAATATCCAATGGAAAAAAGATAGTCTCTTCAACAAATGGTGTTGGGAAAACCAGACAGCAACATGGAGAAGAATGAAACTGGGCTGCTTTCTTACACCATAGACAAAAATAAATTTAAAATGGATGAAAGACCTAAATGTGATACAGGAAGCCATTAAAATCCTAGAGAAGAACACAGGCAGTAACTTCTTTGACATGGGCCGTACCAACTTCTTACTAGATATGTCTCCTGAGGCAAGGGAAACAAAAGCAAAAACAAAGTATTGGGACTTCATCAAGGTAAAAACCTTCTGTACAGCAAAGGAAACAATCAACAAAACTAAAAGGCAACCGATGGAATGGGAGAAGGTATTTGCAAATGGCATATCTGAAAAGGGTTAGCATCCAAAATTTATAAAGAACTTATAAAGCTCAACATCCAAAAAAATGAATAATCCAGTTATAAAATGGGCAGAAGCCATGAAAAGATATTTCTGTAAAGAAGACATACAGACGGCTGACAGTCACATGAAAAGATGTTCAACATCACTGATCAACAGGGAAATACAGACCAAAAACTACAATGAATTATCATCTCACACGAATCAGAATGGCTAAAATTAACAACACAGGAAACAACAGATGTTGGAGGGGATGTGGAGAAAGATGAACCCTCTTACAGTGTTGGGGGAAGGCAAACTGAGGCAGCCAACTGTGGAAAACAGTATGGAGGTTCCTCAAAACATGAAAAGTAGAATACCCTGTAGTTCAGCAATTGCACTACTGAGTATTCACCCAGAAGATAAAAAAAAAAAAAAAATACTAATTCAAAGGAGTATACGCAGCCTGATGTTTATAGCAGCATTACCTACAATAGGCAAATTATGGAAGGAGCCCAAGGGTCTGTCCATTGATGGATGAGTGGAAAAAGATGTGGTATACATATACAATGGAATACTACTCAGCCATAAAAAACAATGAAATCTTGTCATTTGCCATGGCATAGATGGGGCTAGACTATAATATTAAGCAAACTAAGTCAGAGAAAGACAAATATCATATGATTTCACTCATATGTAGAATTTAAGAAGCAAAATGAACAAACATAGTTGGGAAGAAAAGGAGAGGCAAACCCAGAAACACTCTTAACTCTAGAGAACTGATGGTGACCAGAAGGGAGGTGGGTGGGGGGATGGGTGAATGAGGTGATGAATAGGTGATGGGGGTTAAGGGGTACACATGTCGTGATGAGCACCAGGTGTTGTATGAAAGTGGTGAATCACTAAATTGTACACCTGAAACTAATATTACACTGCACGTTCACTAACTGGAATTTGAATAAAAATTTTTTAAAAAGGGACACCTGGGTGGCTCAGTCAAGTGTCTTGATTTCGGTTCAGGTCACAACCTCACGGTTTGTGGGATCAAGCCCTTGTATTGAGGTTGCTTGGGATTCTCTCTTTTCCTCTCTCTCCCTCTCTCTCTGCCCCTCCTATGCTTGCATGGGTGTGCTTTCTCTCTCTCTCTAAATAAATAAACTTAAAAAATTAAAATTAAAAACTACCTACCTAAGTGATGATAAGTTCGCATACATTAATTTCGTACTTTTGAGTAAATTTTGCATAGTTTATTTGTAGGTCTTAATGGTCTCGTTTTCCTGAATGTCATTACCTTTTTACCCTGTCTAGTTTAAAAGTATTATTTACCATTATCTCCTTGTTATTTAAAACATATATAAATGTGTATTTATTTTAAATTTTTTTTTTCAACATTTATTTATTTTTGGGACAGAGAGAGACAGAGCATGAACGGGGGAGGGGCAGAGAGAGAGGGAGACACAGAATCGGAAACAGGCTCCAGGCTCTGAGCCATCAGCCCAGAGCCTGACGCGGGGCTCGAACTCACGGACCGCGAGATCGTGACCTGGCTGAAGTCGGACGCTCAACCGACTGCGCCACCCAGGCGCCCCTGTATTTATTTTAGATAATTTTAAAAATTCAAGTCAAGGGCTAAAGAAGCCCTAAATAAAGAGTAGGAAGGTGAGTCCCCAAAGTTGAGTCAACCTAGTGACAACTCAGCTCTGAGCCACATACTCCTTTAACATACATAAAATCCATTTTGATTTGGCAACATAACTATACAAATGGCGTCTTTTATATTGTATATGTTAATTCTACCACTTACATTGGTGTGGGTGTATGGTAATAATTTCTTTTAATAAAATGACTTTCACATTTTAGGAGTAGTACATTATTTCCTTTTATAAGTAAAAATTACTAGGTTGAAAAGAAGTTCTACAAATATCCTGTAATATCATAGTTCAAAACAATGACCAATAAATAACATTTTGGCTTATATCATTTTAGCATTAATCATGAAATATATGTATATGCATATATAGTCACAAGAATTTGAAACCAGAATGAATTGCTTTAAATCCCAATTCTGCCATATCATCTCTCTGTAACACTGAAGAATTTATAAGTTGCTTAACCTCTTTGAAACTAACTGTCCTCATCCAAGAAAGGGGAAAGAAGCAGTACCTACATCAAATGTTTATGAGAATGAAAGAAGTTAATATATGTAAATATCTTAGAAATATGCTTGCCACATTGTGAATACCTAATAATATTAGCCATCATCATCATCATATTTTTCATAAAATTTCATGTTTTTATATTTATCAGTAATTTTCCTTGAGGTTACAAACCCTTAAATGTCTTTTACACATTAAAGTAATAGTTCAGGGGGCCTGGGTGGCTCAGTCTGTTAAGTGTCCAACTTCATCTCAGGTCATGATCTCAAAGCTTGTGAGTTTGAGCCCCGCGTCAGGCTCTGTGCTGACAGCTCAGAGCTTGGAGCCTGTTCAGATTCTTTCTCTCTCTGTCTCTATCTCTCTCTCTACCCCACCCCCACTCATGCTCTGTCTCTCTCTCTCAAAAATAAATAAGCATGAAAAAAATTTTTTTAAATAAAGTAATAGTTCAATTACATAACAATCGAGCTGATAGATTATTTTCCCCATGCTTGAGGTCATTTGTTTGAGAGCAAATATTAGAACTGTTTACAAATAGTTGGACTTTATATATTACAACTTTTATTTTTATTTTGTTTTACCATTTACTGGCAGCATTTGTATCTGATTGATTTTTGTGACCAACATGAATCCTTTTCAATAAGTTCCACTATTGTTGGTTCATTTGTTTTTTAATTTATTTATACATGAGTTTTCTTTGTGCAAAATTTGAACTCATAAAGCTCTGTCGAGGGCTACTATCTGCTCTCAGGGTACTCAGATTAGTCTCAGCCCTTCTGACTTCCACCCTGACCCTTTATGAATTTTCCCTCTTTTCAACAGCTGCTGGATGAGCAAAACCCCTGCATAAATGTCCAGGGATTGGTCTAGTGTGGTTCTGCTGGACTGAAATGACATCGTCCTTCACTGACACCTGACTTGTCGTTTGACACTGGAGAGAAGGTGTTGGGAATGAAAACCCACAGTTCCCAGGTTGCTAGGACATCAGCACTCTGCCCATCTTCTCCCATTCGAGTGCTCTGGCTTGGAGAGTGGAGCTCTCCAGCTACCCCACAGCAGCCACAGCTCAACAGAGGACTCACAGCTCTTTTCCTCACAGACTTTGCAGTGCTATGAACTGCAGCAGGGAGCATGGAGGATTGGAGGTTGCTCTGTGAGTGGACAGGCCTGTGAATGAGGCTCTAACTCCAGATTCATTAATGTGATGGTTGATATGAAACCCTCACAGATTCTGGCAATGCATGAACTGTCAATATCAGTCTTTAGAAATAGAATGTGTCTTCCTCAGTGTTCATAGACGTTATTTTGGAACTTTCTAATGAGATTTCAGTTTAATCTAGGCACAACTGGCTTTCTTACTCAAATCCTAAGGTATTGTAGTCTTAGGAAAAACGTTTCTAAGAATTCTTCAATGCTCTTAATCTTTTGTGAGTTTGATACTTCTTTTGATACCTTAGAGACCATTCTATGTTTTATTTTATTCTTTCGTACCTTGAAGGGCATTTTAACTGGAAATTGCGAAATCACAAATCAGATGTCAGTTTATTCCAAACCTCGATTCAGTGTCTAGTAAGGACCCATGTAGTAAGAGATTAAACCTGGTAGTTTTAATCCCAGTACGCTTCAGCTGCTTTCCAGGTGAAGATCATGAAGTGACACTTTTAATTTTTTATTAGTGCTTCAGAAACTCCTTCACGTGCATTATCTTATTTGCTCCTTGCAGCCACCATGTAAGATAGGCAGGGCAGGACATATAATTCCCACTGACAGATGAGGAAATTGGGGATCAGGGAGGTTAAGTGTCTCATCACCGGCATGTTACTTCTTTGGTGAAAGGCATCAGTTTTGTAGAAAGCAGCATGGAATGGGAGAAAAGACACCAGCTTAGGAAACAGTGTCTTAGAATCCTGTCTTTTCCCATCTTCTGCACTGTCTTGATCGTGTCATTTAAATTCCCTGAGGTCTGTGTCTTGAAATGAGACATCTAAAATGGAACACACTCAATAACAATAACACCCTACATACAAACCCAGAGGAATAATTTGAAGTTTAAAATAATGACTATGATGAACAGAGAGTAGGGAACATAGGCAGGGGTTGGAGCAGGCCAACAGGCAGGGAAAAACGACAAGATGGGAGAAAGATGCTAAAGAGGGAGTGGAAAGGCGACTTTCAGTGTTATTATTTGTATTTATTTTCTTTGTTAGAACTCTTCTTTGGATGGAGAAATCATCACAGAGCTACAGCATTCTTACTCGTGAGGAATGTGCAGACATCATTGTCCTTGGACACTATTACAATAGAATTCCCATACCACCTGCTGCTTCTTGAAAACAATAGCATGGACAGGTGCCATTTGGGGAGACACACTTTAGAAACAGCCTGAGATGTGTGGCCCCTAGGCTTGAGTCATGTGTCTGTGGATTGTTGTGTGTAAGGGTGTGATGAATAAGACTTTGGCTGGACTAGAGGTATCTGGGAAGAATCACTGAGGGATGAGAGTGAGGTGGAAGGGTGAATCCAGATCTCAGAGACCCCTGACTGCCTGCTTATGTAATTTAGACTCTACTGACAAATGAGAGACATTGAAAAGTTTTAAGGAAAGTCATGCTGTCCATTCATTGGATGCATTCACTGGTTTCCAACTGGATTTAACAAATTAAGTGACTTTTTGTAATTCCAAATTATTTATACTATATGGTTTGCATATAATTATAATTATGCACGTATTCCTTAATTTATTAGATGCTTTTTCAATAAACATGTAGACATTACACCATGTATAGATAGGCTAATGCCTTGTAGCAATAGTTCATGAAGCTATTCAGTCTCTACATTTTCTACTGCATGTTATGGAGAATAGCACTGGACCTGGAATGAATAGTAGCGTATCAGTACCTATTTCAGAGACTAATTTTGCTGATAATTTAGTTCTGGCATCAGTAATGTTATCTCTTCAAGTTCTCATACTGTCGATATAATTAGTATGTAGCTTATAAAGTTTTTTTTATTGAATTTCTTTCTATAATGCTTTAAGATGGGTCCCCCAGGGCCAATCTTTATCGCTGTCCAATGCCAAGAGTATATTCTTATCTTTGCAAACTTATTTCCCAATGCCCAAACACCCATTCTTTTCAAATTTATGAGTCCCTTTTTCTCATCCTCTTACTCCCTGAAAGAGTAAGGAAAAGAAGGATGATCAAATTAATATATAACAGAAAGATGTGTCACTCTCACATAAAAGCACATTTGATGTCTTTACAGTTAGTTGTCATTTTAGAAGCTTGTGAAAATTGCTTTCATTCTTTACCCTCAAATCACAGATAATAAAATGCAAGGATGTGTCACAACAAACATTTAAATGATGTGCCAATCCTGACCATTCCGACCATGCTGGGAATAGGTATGTGCCCGTGCTGAGGAATATGAGAAAATATGCTGCCGCTGCCAATTTAAAAATGAAACAAGGCTCTCATGAAAAAGAATAAGGCACTCCTGTATTAGTGTACAAACTATTTTAGACACATCAGCCTCATCCATAGCTGTCATTAAAACAATACTTACACAAAATAGATGCTTTAAGAAAAACCTGCATAAGGTAGAGGTGGAAATGAGCTCAGCGCATCTAACATTTTCTGTATACTTTCAGAAATTTGAAACCCAAGTCGAATACAGAAGAGTTTGACTATCTTTATGATTCCCCAAAGAGCTCCTTCAGGCTTAGACAAAGAACTCAGGCATTTGCATAAAGAGCCCAATCAATGCTTCTTCATCCTTTTCTTTCTTGGCTTTCTTTTCTTCCTCCTTTCTTCTCTCTTTATTTACATGCAAGCATTGCATTTTTACTCCAGGTAAGAGTCTACACTACTGTTAGGAATGCAAAGATACAATCCATGTACCACTAGCATCTACCCAAAGACCTATGATTCACATTTTCAAGCCTTTGAATTTGAGATGCAGGTGAAATGAAATCTCACAGCAAAAGAATTCCTAACTATGCATGATGTAGAAATACATACGATGTTGTGCTTTAGGGGCTTATTGCTTATAGAATAGTTTTCTTTGCATAATTGTCATCATAAAAATTTTAGTAGTTTAAGGTTTTAATATATTATGCATCTTGGTATGTGAAGATTTAATTGTTGTTTGGCTTAATTTTTAATTGAAGATACTGACCGTTTGACGTAGTTAGTAACAATGGCATGTGGTTTCAAAGACTTACAAATAATCTTAGAGTGATTGTTACAGTCCTTCCAAAATCTTTGACCTTGGTCAAGCTGAGTCAGTTTGTAGTTGGAGTATCTTGATTTTTGTTTTTTGAAAGACAGTAAACTGTGTTGACATATTTTAAAACATCTCAGTCACCTTTTTTAAATGAACAGATTTTATTTTTTAGAAAAGTTTTGGGTTTTCAGGTAACTGAGCAGACGGTACAGACAGCTAAGATATACTTTCTCATGCCCCCATTTAGTTTTCCCTATTATTCACATGTCTCAGTAGTGTAATATTTGTAACAATTGGTGAACTCCTATCAATACATTATTATTAACTAATGCCTATAGTGTACATTACCAACTACTCTTTGTGTTCTACAGTTGTATGTGTTTTGACAAATGCACAATGTCATTTAACCACCATTACCCAATATGTTTCATATCATACACAATAGTTTCCCTGCACTAAGATTCCCAGGCACTCCCCCATCCATCTCTCGTGGTAACCACTGACCTTTTACGTTCTCCATTGTTTTGCCTTTCCAGGACATAATTTATTTGGAATCACATGGTATGTAGTTTTTTCTTTCACTTAGCAATATACATGTAAATTTCCTTTACACCTTCCATGGCTTGATTACTAATTTCTTTCCATTGCTGAGTTACATTCCATTGCACAGATGGACCACAGTTATTTATCCATTCACTTTTTGAAGGATACCTTGGTCACGTCCAGTTTTTGGTGATTATGGATAAATGTGCACATTTATGTGCTTATTTTCGAGTGGAAGATTTTTCAACTCACTTGGGTAAATACTTGGGGGTGTAATTGCTGAATCATACGGTAACACTATATTTAGCTATGGAAGAAACGGTCAAACTGTCTTCCAAAAGGGCTGTACAAGTTTGAATTCCCACCAGCAACGAATGAGGGTATCTGTTACTCCACATTCTCACTGGCATCAGTGGTGTCAATGTTTTGAATTTTAGCTATTCTAATATGTGGGTAGCGGTATTTTATTGTTTCAGCTTGGAATTCATCTTTTCATATATTTAGTAACCATTAGTATTTTTTTCATTGGTGATGTGCCTGCTCAGATCACTTGCCCATATTTAAAATGATATGGTTTCATTCTTATGAAAATTCAAGAGTTCTTTGTATGTTTTGGACATAACTTCTTTGTCAGATATGCATTTTACAAATGTTTTCTGTTCTGTTCTCTGGCTTGTATTTATATTCTTTTGTAACTATCTTTCACAGAACAGTTTTTAATTTTCATAAACTTTAAGTTTTCAATTTTTTCTTTCATGGAGTATGTTTCTGGTGTTGTATCTAAAATTCTTCTCCAAGTATATGGTTATCTAGGTGGTTTTCTATTTTTTTTTTCTTCTGGGAGTTTCATAGTCTTGTGTTTTACATTTAGGTCTTATATGTAGATGCATTAAAAACATTTTTTTTCAATGTTTATTTTTGAGAGACAGAGACAGAGTGTGAGTGGGGGAGGGCAGAGAGAGAGGGAGACACAGAATCTGAAGCAGGCTCCAGGCTCTGAGCCATCAGCACAGAGCCTGACACGGGGTTCAAACTCACAGACAGTGAGATCATGACCAGAGCCGAAGTCGGACACTTAAATGACTGAGCCACCCAGACACCCCGTAGATACATTTTGAGTTAATTTTTGGGAAAGGTATAAGATTAGCACCTATATTCTTTTTTTTTTCTTTTTTTTAAATTTTTTAACACTTATTTATTTATTTATTATTTATTTATTTAAAATTTTTTTTAATGTTTATTTATTTTTGAGACAGAGGGAGACAGAGCACAAGTGGGGGAGGAGCAGAGAGAGACGCAGAATCCAAAACAGGCTTCAGGCTCTGAGCTGTCAGCACAGAGCCCGACGTGGTGCTCCAGCCCACGAACAGTGAGATCATGACCTGAGCCAAAGTCAGACGCTTTAACTGACTGAGCCACCTAGGTGCCCCTTCCAATTACGCTTTTATTTTATTTTTTTGTTATTATTTTAAATTTTTTAATGTTTATTTATTTTTGAGAAAGAGAGAGAGAGAGCGCGCATAAGCAGGGAAGGGGCAGAGAGAGGAGACACAGAATCCAAAGCAGGCTCCAGGTTCCGAGCTGTCAGCACAGAGCCCCGACGCGGAGCTCGAACTCACAGACCACAAGATCATGACGTGAGCTGAAGTCAGCCGCTCAACTAACTGAGCCACCCAGGGACCCCTATGTTCTTTTTTTTTCCAAGTGGGTACCCAGTTGTTCCAGTACCATTTATTTAATAGACTATCTTTTCTTCATTGAATAGCCTTGTGAAAAATCATTGACCATATTTGTGTGGGTCTATTCCTGGGCTCTCAATTCTGCTCCATTGATCTATTTGTCTGTTTTGCCAATACCACACTGTCTTGATTATTGTAGCTTTATAATAAGTCTTGACGTTAGGCAGGGTCCATCCTACAACTTTGTTCTTCTTCGGTATTGTGTTGACTTGAAGCATCCTTCTCATCACTGTGTTGTGCTTCCCTATGTGTTGATTAACTACTGTATAAAAATGAGCCTCACAGTAATGACACAGAAATGGAGATCTGGGCTATTCTATAGTGACCTTGTTATCAAAAGTAACAATAGAAGGAAATACTTATTTTTCACCTACTATGTGCCAGGACCTGGGCAAATTACTTTGGAACTCTAAGAACAGGTTGAAGGCGACTGTCTATGAAGTGTTCATTGTCAGACAGGGGCTTAATAGTTTGGCAGTTTGGATATATATAGGTTCTTGCACACTTTGGGAACTGTCATGAGTTCAGACTTTAAGCTAAGAGCAGTTTTTCTGAACAAAATATTTCAAATTTCTATTATTTGTTCCAGCAACAAAAATGACAGAGGGTAGTGATATTTGAACTATGGTTGAGCAGATAATTCAAGTGAGACAAGAAATATCTTCACAACAAATTTAATAGTAAGGTTAAAAAAAAAGTCCTAAAAGCTTCTGGGGAAAAATCAGCTGACCAACCCCAAAATAAAATTCACTCTGGCTTCAGAGATTTTCTCCATAACACTAAATTCCAGCGATAACCCGGGAAATATATATGTGCATAGGGTATTGAGTTAATGGAAAGAGTATCTAATGTCTATATTCTTTCCATGTTTATATTTTCAAATATATTTGCATATCTTTATAAAAAATTTCTATTTCAATTTCCTCTATATCACTTATTATATATTATTATATAATATATTGTTATATATTATATATATAGTATATACTCTTCTGTCTAATAGCTGTGTCTGTAGCCAACTTTCCAACTGGAGGGTTAATGTCTTCATATTTATGATGTTCTTAACTATTAAGGATATAAGCTACTTATCTGTTTCTTTTTTTGCCTGTTCAAGATGTTGCCTTTCAAAATTGTCTTTCTTATAGAAATTTTATATTTCTCCATATTTTATCTGCTAATTTCCTTTATAATTGCTTATTTCTAATGTTTTCTGCTTAGAAGTTTTTCATGAATTTTTTCATCTGTCTTTTTTTTTCATTTAATTGTCTAATCCACCTAGAATATTCATGAATCCATGGTGAACACTGACTATGCAACCACTTATTCATCAAATCATAATTATTGACTAAATAATTCCACTTTCCCAGTTGCTTGTTCATATCATCTATATCATGCAATTTTTTATAGACACTTGAGTATTTCTAGAACATTCATCGTGTTCTATTTATCTTCCTGTCCATGTTTTGGCCCAAACTACATTATTTTAATTATTGTACTTTCATTAGCTGGGAAGTTAACTCTTTATTCATTACTCTTAATTTTTTTCCCCCCTGGCTATCTTCCATCATTTCATTTTCAAGATCAAACTTAAAATAATTTGGCAAAATTCCAAAACAAAACAACATCTAGCTAGGATATGTTTAGAAATGTGTGGCTTCGGGAAGGATTGTCATCTTTATAAAGACTTTTTCTGTAATATGGTATGGTTTCCCATGATTAATTTTGTGCCCTCAATATTTTTGTTTTTTTCTTCATTTAGGTCTGACATCTTTCTTCACATTGCTATTCTTATTTAATTTGTGTGTTTGTTGCCAATGTGAATGCATTTATTTTTTCATTATGGTTTTCTGGGTGGCATGTAGAAAATGCTGTTTTGTATTTTAATATCTGTCTTTTGTCATTTTGTAGTCAATTACTTGGCTTAAAATATGCCAGTTTGCCCTCTTGTGCTTTTAGGTAGATAATTATTCGTCTCCAAATTATGATGAGTATATTCTTCTTTTCAGTATTTGTTTCTTATTTTTGCATCTTACACTGGCTAGATGATCAAATCACTATTACCAAATCACAAATATCAAACAATGGTAACAGGGATCCTGGTTATGTTTCTTAGCTTAATGAACATGTTTATAGTATTTAAATTCTAATAGTATGTTCTGTTGTTAGCTTAAGATAGATTTTGTTCATTTTACTGAGAAAATATCTCTCAAATCCAAGTTTGCAAAGATGTTTTGAAAAGAATTTTGAACTTTATGAACTATCAATTTTCATCTATAGGGGTGATCATTTCTTAGCTGTATTACAATCTTATGGTATGCTATGTCATCTTATATTAATACATTTCTCTGGGCTCACTGACTGGGGCTTCCCCACATAAAGGCTGCTTAGTGCTGCCACACTGCTGAGCATCCATCTTGCTTATAGTAAAAACCAGAGCCAAGCGCCTGGCATCATTGCCAGGAAGACCTGATAGGTAGGAGGTTGATTACATTGGATTCTTTCCATCGTGGAGGGAATGATCATTTGTTATATCAGGAACATATAAGAATTCTGTACATGAATTTCTGTCTCCTAGGTAGTGCTTTTGCCAGTGCTATCATCCCAACATTACCTCTGATCAAGGAATTATTCTACAGCAGAAATACACCAAAGGATGCATGTGCACAGAATCCACTGGTGTTACCCCATACCCCACCACCCAGTAGCAGCCGGCCCGAGAAAACAGAGACATGGCCCACTGAGACTCTGTTATGCCCCAGTTGATATCAACATCCGGAAAGATCATATATGATTTGAATCAGCATCTGATATGTGGTGCTGATTTTCCCAAGGCCAGCATGTAAGGGTCCAGAAAACAAGGCTGGAAGTGAGAGTGGCTCCTTATTTTGCTCTTTTGGAGATTTTGGTTCTCAAAGGACGTAGGCCTCCACCAGCATACCTAGGGCTTCATTGAATTGGCAGTTGAGATTGCTACTCGCCATTCTGAGCTTTTTATCCCACTGAACCTACTATAGATAATCAGACGTGTATTTTATAGTCTTTTGTAATTTTCAGTGTCTTGCCTTTTGTTTGGTCTTCACATTTTATTTTCTTCCACTTTTTTCCCTACCACCCAGAATTTTGCCTATTTTATTGTTTATTCAAACAACTTTTCCTTATAGCTGCTCTTTAAGGTTTTTCTATTATATCATTTGTTATTTTTATATTTATCTTTATTATTTCTTCTTATCCTCTGGTTCATTTAAAGGACAATTTTTACCTTCTTGGGTTGAGAATTTAATTTATCCAGTTTTTTTCTTGTTTCATAATAAAACATTTAAGAACATTCATTTTCCTCAAATTCAGATGTATGTTTATAAAACATTGATCATGTTGTTCCTGCTTTCTTTTATTTTTAGTGAGATTGAATATTTTCATATATATTGGCTATTTATATTTCTTTTCTTGAAAAACATTGATTATTTACCCCCTGCTTTTTAAAGCTGAGATGCTTTTCTTTTGCTTTCTGATTTACATAAGTTTTAAAAATAAGGAAGGATATTTTAGGCATATCATAATATTGAAGCACTTTTTCCCTTAGTTCTTCTTTTGAGTTTGAATTTTTGCCTAAATGAAGTTTAAGTTTTATATTGCCATTTAATTGACTCTTTCCTAACTTTATTTTGCTTGATTTTTTTCCCAAATAGTTAATCAATTATCTCACAATTGCTGACAGAATCATTTTTTCCCAGTGATTTAGAATGCTGTCTTTATCATATGCTATCTAATATACACATTAAATGTGTACAAGTAGGTGTATATACAATTCTGATTGTCAAGGATGCTGTTGAATATTTCAAATTTTGTATAGCCTCTAGATATCTTTTAAAAAGGGTTGCAAACTCATCCGTAAGTTGAATGTAAACATTTTCCTTTATGGAGAACTAATTCTTCATGACACTATAACGTGGGTTGATTGAGGATTGACGTTTATGGTGGGAATATGGAAACTGACAGTGTGGCATTTTTACGCAATGACTCATACTTTTAGGATGTTCTCAGACACTTTCTTCTACATGATGGTGGACTGTTGTGGTGTGCTGGACTTCAGAGATAACACTAAGTTCCAGAAAGTTGCATAATTTCCTGGTATCTCATCTTTAATCTCTCCCAGGGGGCAGTGGTAAATGGTTTATTAAAAGCAAAGGAATAAACTACCATAAAAGGCATGGCTTTCCGACAAAAATCAAGTGATGTTCATAGTGATTCTTCTGGCAAGATTTTTAGTAGACCCCATATATATTAACAAGATACTTTGAGCACAATTGGACGTGTAGAGCTGTAAGTATCAATGGGCAGAGCTATTTGCTTCATGGCCTGGACCATATAAGAAGCCTTCTTTTCCTCTAGTTTGCACTCAAACCTGGCAAACTTTCAGGTCACTCAATAAGTCGGAACAGCACAGCAGACACACATAGTGTGTGTGTATACAAAATTCAAACAGGCCCATGAAATATGGGACTCTTTTTAGTATTAAGAAGGATAAGGTGTGACATATTTCTTCATTGTAGAAGAAATTTTCTGACATGCTTCAGACACCGGTTCAATTTTACTTATTTCTGCATTTTGTATAAACAGAAATCTTACCATAAGTATATCTTATGTCTTTAATCAATCAGGTATCCATTACAGATTTAAAATTCATCCGTAATGTTGTAAATAGCCCTAATTAAAGTATTTTCTTTGTTATCCAGTATATTATTTTGTGAACATAGTATATATACATATATGTTACTATTAATGATAATTGGTGTTCTTTCCAACTATGGAACATTAAAATGCTTCTGAAAACATACTTATATAATAAATATATGTGGGATAGTGGGTTTTATTGTCTTGCTCCTCAATTTTGAGTATAAAGGGAAAATATCCAATGTGCCATAATGCAGTATGGTATTTGCTGCAACAATTTTGAAAATACCCATTACCAGGGTAAGGAAGTTCTTTTCAAGTTTTTAATCATGAACGGATGTTGAGTTTCATCAGATGCCTTTCTTTCATCTCCTGAGATATGTGCATACTTTTTTATTTTGTCAATGTTGTCACAGGAACTGTTGTGGTCCCTATGGAATGGGGCTCAGCGCTTCCATATGTTCAAGCAAATTCCTTACCTGCCAATATCTACAGTTCTTTTCTTAAAGACTGTCTTGGAAACTGCAAAAGGCTATTCTGCTCATGCCCAAGGCAGGCTTGTAGCGGCTGGAAATGAACCCTGTTAACTTCCTCCCCACAGGGCCAGCCACCCTCAGCCAATGAGTGGCAGGAGTTGGCATTTAAATACTCCAGCTTCTCCTTTGGATGGTGATAACACTGAGGTGTGTTTTATTCCAGGTGCTTAGTCAGTTGCCTGTAATGGTAGCTGGCTTGACAACACAATCTGTCTTCTGTCTTCTTTCCTTCTCTTTGACTCATGGTTCTTGAATCTCCCAATAAATCAATTAGACTCAGATCCTCTCTCAGTTTTTGCTTCTGGGGACTATAATCTAAGACCATTGAGCATCTCATTGTTGGTGTATCCAACTGGGCATTCCTGAAATAAACCATGTTTATTCTATGTGATATATTATATATTGATGATAGGGTGCCTTGGTAGCTCAGTCAGTTAAACGACTGACTTTGGCTCAGGTCATGATCTCACTGTTCTTGAGTTTAAGCCCCGTGTCGGGCTCTGTGCTGACAGCTCAGAGCCTGGAGCCTGCTTCAGATTCTGTGCCTCCCTCTCTTTCTGTCCCTATCCTGCTCCTGTTCTCCCTCTCCCCCCCCCCCCCCCGTCCCTCCCCTGCACTCTCTCTCAAAAATAAATAAATATTAAAACAAACTAAATATACATATATATGTGTGTGTGTGTGTGTGTGTATATATATATATATATATATATATATATATATATATGGATTTATTTTGTTATTCTGTGGTTGATTTTTGTGCCTATATTCATGAGTTAGATTACCTGTAATTTTCCTTTTTTCCACCGTTACTGTGAGGTTTTTTAGCAAGGTAATGCTAGTCTCATAAGGGGAACCAGAGAACAAGCTACACTTTTCTTTCTTTTTTTTTTTTTTTTTAATTTTTTTTTCAACGTTTTTTATTTATTTTTGGGACAGAGAGAGACAGAGCATGAACGGGGGAGGGGCAGAGAGAGAGGGAGACACAGAATCGGAAACAGGCTCCAGGCTCTGAGCCATCAGCCCAGAGCCTGACGCGGGGCTCGAACTCACGGACCGCGAGATCGTGACCTGGCTGAAGTCGGACGCTTAACCGACTGCGCCACCCAGGCGCCCCCAAGCTACACTTTTCTACTCACTTGAGGTTTTTGTGAAAAACTGGAATTATACTTCCTTGGATGTTTAAAGGCATACTTGGAGCTACCACAAACCCTATGTTTCTTAGAGTTTATCTTTCATCCTGTAGAGTGTACATATATTATTAAGGTCTCCATGGCATTATTTTTTCCTGATCTCCAGATCTTATCAACATGATGCCATCAACATGATAGATCAATAGGATTTCTGAGGGGCTGGTGAGGAGGAAAACTAAATTGTGGCTCAGACCTGGAGAGTCCATGTAATTTTCCACGCAAGATGGCAAAGGGGTACTTTCATCTCTGCTAGGTGATGAAAGTATCCTTTTATTTATTTTAGTTGCACTAAAGCAGAAAATTACCAAATTATTAACTGCAGAACAGGTGCTAAGAGTTCTGCTGCTTTGCTCCAGTAAGTACCCATGTTTGAACCAGCAGCTACAATGCACTCATCACCTAAATATGCTTGTGATAGCCTCGACTCAAGACTCAGCTGTCTTTTGTGCTACCAGAGAAAGAGGTAAATGGTTTATCCATGACTTTAATAGTGTCACTTTTTTTCTGTTATTGTTTCTTATTGACTATTTTGGTGAAGAGGAGAAATTCCAGGGTCCTTCAAAAATATGTCTATTAGCTAACTGGGCAGGGAAGTGATGTGGAGTTTTTCTTCTATTGCTCTGATTAGACATTTCAACTGTGTTTTTTGGAGCTGGGGAAGTGACTGCAGGTGGGTAGAGTGGTCTCTGTAGCCAATAAGAGATAAGGATAAATATTCTGTGAACTGCCTGCCTCCCTCATTTTCCACTAGACGTGTCAGGGATCCCAGGATACAGTATTAGTCCTGAGTCATTGTCCAGTAACACCCCACGTCTGAATATTTCTCTTTCTTCAATGCACACTTACTCTCCAAACGTCTCAGGTCCTTTAGGGGATGCTGAAAATAATGTTCTCAGAATTCACATGAAGTATTATTGTTGAGACCCGTGATCCATTTCACGAATCTGACTCTGGCAATGAGTTTGAATGAGGAGTGAGACTTTGGTATGGTGGCTCAAAACTCTGTTTCCAAGAAAAGGTGATCACACAAATCAAGTGCGTCTTTAAGATGGCCGCTTTTCTATTTCCTTCTTTCAAAACATTCTGATTACCTCTCTGGGTTTGCTGCTTGTTACCTGACTTTATTCTTGTGGTTAAATGCCATATTCTAATGTCTTCCACCATTTCTCAGGTATCTGAGGACAGCCATGGAAATAGACTTCAAATATGCTGGCATGCTATCTCTCCAACGTAGCTCTCAAAGCTTTGAAGAGGGAAATGTCCTCTGGAGGACCTTAGCAATTATAACTAGGGGTTAGGGATGTCTCAAATACAGGAAGGGGTTCAGATGATAATAAGCCGGAAAAAGAGAAAGACACAAACCCAAAAGAGAACAAAAAGACCAGAGACATGCACAATAACCCTATTAATCCCTTACCCCTCATATGAGTCATGTCACTTTAGTACAGGAGAGACAATGCATTTTTTCCCTTGGGTCATTGCTGACTTCCTGGTTTTTAAAGACATAGGAGTTTAGAACTCAATTAGATTACTGCTCTTTATATTATATACTGCCATTTAGATATGCTTGTCCTTTGTATTACATTTTGGATTAAAATGTGATTTCTTTCAGATTTTGGGTTGTAAAATCAATCTAATGTTGTGTGACAAGTGTTAACAAAAAAGAAAGAAACAGAACAAAATAGAAAATGTTAGAGTGTGTTTCACTTCAGGCACACAATAAGGGTAAATATTATTTTGTGAAACTTTTGTTTCTTTTCATATACAGTAAAATACAACAAAATATTCAATGACTCTTTAGATTGAAAACAATTTCAAAGTTCATATGGTAGACAGTTTATCTTATGCCTATTTATTTTTAACATCATATTTGATTCTTTTCTTGGAGCATATAGGAGGTAAGTAAGCCTAGCTTTAAGAAGAGTAGATACATGTGATTTTTCTGAGTTATGCCTACCTCAGAATGATTTTTGTTTATTTCTTTAATAACGGAAATATAACAACTAAGTAAAAATTATTTTGTCACAGTATTTCTCCCACTTTCCTCTGTAATCCATTTTCTTCTGGGATTTGTATTGTGGAGGACTCTATGATCTTATTTTTTTATTTTTTGATCATTTTTTTTTTCTGTGCACTTGCAGAATTTTCCCCTCCCTCTACGTTTTTAATTACTATGTTACACCAAGTGTCTAGGAGTCTCTTTTATTCAACCTGTCTGCACTTTGAGTTCATATAATTCATGTTTTTACTTCAAATCACATTTGTAATTATTATAACCAGTTCAGTACTACACCAGAAGCAGTCCTGATTATCTCCCCAATTTTTTCTTTCCCTCCTCAAAGTTATCAAATTGTAAATTAGCATTAAAATGTAGTTACCTTCCTTTATGCCTACTCTATCCCGGAGCCCCCAGACAAAAGTATAACTTGACTATTTGAGAGATTCAATTTTGTTCCCAAAGGAGTCTTGCTTACAAGCTAAAGTATATGCAATAAGTCCAGATGTAGCCTGTGTCTGGATCTCAGAATAATAGCTCACCTTGGAATTTTCACAAACTGTTCTATTCCTCTGTCCTTGCTTAGTTCCTCTGGCTCTCCCTTGCCTGATCTTATCTCCTGCCAGCCTCCCCTCACTAACTACACCCTTGTGTGTTTCTAGTGCAAGAGCCAGCCTAGATGGATTTCCCCTGAGGGAAGTTTCCTTTCCCTGAAAGCTTCTCCCAGATCCTTGCCTGAGGGGCTTCTTGTCTTTCAAGCTTAAATATTGCCTCCTCTGAGCAGCCTGCCCTGGTCACTTCCATTCACACTCCTTTATATCATCCTACTGGGTTTTCTTCTTAGAATTTATCACTAGCTTATATTCCCTTGTTTCTGGTTGTTTCCTGTCTGTCTCTCCCTAGATACAGGAAAGGCCTTTACCCGTTCCATAGGTGAAACCATAAGGTCTGTAACACTTCCTAAATGATAGACTGTACCCTAATTAATGGGCAGTTCTAAAATTAAAATGATTTGGGCTTCATATTTGAAATTATGTGCAAGTCTATTTTGTAGCTGTGTAGTCTTAACTGCAAGATGAAATTATCAGTTTATGAATGACCTCAGATTACATTCACCTCTAGCAATTACTTTTTCTTATAGGAACTACTACTAAGTTATATTTAATATTTTGTTTTTTATATAAGATCAAAACCAAGACTGTTTATTTGAATAGTATTTGTGTATATCTTGTAAAATTGTATTTTAAGTTGTTAGCTTTGGCTCCAAAACAAAACAAAACAAACCAAACACACATCATCTTATATCTGTTATTTCATGCAGTATATGATAAATTTAAAGGAAAATTTTTTTCTGGATTTAAAAATAAATGTTTTCTTATATACATATGAATATCTGTATACAAATACACACACACACACACACACACACACACACACACACACACACACACACCCACACCCCTACTATTTCCCTAAACATGTCTTGCTTCCAAGGACTTGAAGGCAAATTAGTTTAAAATAATAATCAGGTCCTTTTAGGTGCTCAGAAATGTCTAAGCATTCTTCTGTGGGACCGGCAAACCATAATCAAATCACTTTCAGAAACAGTGAATGCAAGGGACCTTAGCCATAAAACAAATACACATATATCACTTCACGCCTGTCAGAATGGCTAAAATCTACAACACAAGAAACAACAGGTGTTGGTGAGGATTCAGGAAAAGGGGAACCCTCTTACACTGTTGGTGGGAATGCAAACTGGTGCAGCCATTGTGGAAAACGGTATGGGGGTTCCTCGATACAGTAAAAATAGAACCATCCACAGACTCAGCAACTGAATTACCAGGTATTTACTCAAAGAATACAAAAACACTAATTCAAAGGGATACATGCACCCTGATTTTATAGCAACATTATCTATAATAGCCAAACTATGGAAAGATCCCAAATGTCCATTGGCTGATGAATGGATAAAGAAGAAATGGTATATATATATATATATATATACACACACACACACACACACACATATACACACACATACACACACACAATGGAACTTACTCAGCCATCAAAAAGAATGAAATCTTGCCATTTGCAACGACATGGATGGAGTTAGAGTGTATCATGCTACGTAAATAAGTCTGTCAGAGAAGGACAAATACCATATGATTTCACTCATATGTGGAATTTGAGAAACAAAACCAATGAGCAAAGGGAGAAAGAGAGAGAGAGAGAGAGAGAGAGAGAGAGAGAGAAAGGGAGGGAGAGAGGCAAACTAAGAATCAACTCTTAACTATGGAGAACACGCTGATGGGTACCAGAGGGGAGGTGTGGAGGGATGGGGGAAATAGGTGATGGGGATTAACGAGTGCACTTGTGATGAGCACAGGGCGACTTATGGAAGTGTTGAATCACTAAATTCTATACCTGAAACTAATATTTCACTGTATGTTAACTAACTGGAATTTTAAAGAAAGCTTCAAAGAAAACCAAATACACATATGCAAAAATATGCATAAAATTTTAGTGGATCCATAGACTCTACCCAGTTAGCTTGTTTACTAACTCAGAATAAGATCTCCTGCTTCAGATGATTTTTGTTACCTTATTTTATCCTCAAGTGTTGGCATTGGTATTGTTTCATTTGTAAGCAATGTGTAAGTCTTTAAGAAAGAACGAAAGAATCTGATTTGAATTCAAGTAAGCAATTTCAAATTTTTATGACTTTCTCTTCTGAAGAACGTTGCATAACCTTAGAAGTCAAGGTTGAGAAAGTCATATAATTTATTTTTCAATCTTTATTTCTAGAATCATGGTTACCTATGAGGAATAGTCCCAGAGCAATACAAGGTGAAAACCACTAGAGATACTCTTTAATTTTTAAAGGCTTCTGTTCCAATATTTAAGGTTACACATTAACTTTTCGAGTTTGGAGATATAGTGTATCATGTTCTTTCTCACAGACACCGGTGAGCCAGACTCTTGGTAATGCACTGACAGAGAAGACTTGATTATTTTGGACACTGACACAATGAATCTAGTGAGAATTCTTCCCAAGCCAGCATATATCCTTTATTACGAGCGAGCATGGTAAACATCATTGATAACAGATACACATCTGTCTTGCTTTAGAGTTGACCAATCTCATGACCTGAACTTTGGGTAAAAAAATTACATGGTGGATTTTCCCAGCCTGACTGAATTAGAATCAGTATGCTAAATTACGCTTGAATGTATATGATCTTTAGAGGCCAGATAGACTCGATTAATATTTACCTTACCATTAATTTATGCATTTGAAGTATTAAATTTTGAAAGAAAATAAATTTCTAGGTTAATAAAATAGCGCAATCAAATCCTTTATTTATTTTTCTCATTAGACTGAAATAATAAACCAAATGGACAAGAAAAATGTCAATAAAAGTTTTAGCCTGAAACATTATTTCTCAAAGATAATGTTAAGATAATATGAAAATATGCGCATTGCTTGTAATTGAAGTGCAGGAAAATCAATGCATTTACCTTTGAAAAGCAGAGGTATTCATTGCCTTCAAGCTTCAGTTTAGGACCTCAGCCTGCCAGCTACTGGTCCTACAGAGATGATCTTCTGGTTTTGTTATGAAAGGGAATGGAAGAATCTCTCTGGAAGGAAAACTTAGGTCATTTCTATCTCAACCTGTACGTATTCCATAGTGTATATGGAGCACATTAGTAGTTTTGCCTATCATTCTTTGCCAGAGTAGAAAACAGTTTCCAAATGAAATAATCTGAATTATCATAAAGCCAAAAAATAAGAAAGAAATATTTAAAATTGTAATTCACTTAACCAGTGAAAACTTGAACACATTATCTTCTTTAGTTGGAGACTCGCAGTCATCTTTTGCATATTATATTTAGCCAACAACCAAATTTTAATTTTTAATTAGGAGGCATTAAAATATAATTAGCAGCAAATAACAGAATGACAAATCTACAAAAATTCATAAAGGTCAAAGGAAGCAGCATTTTTAGCCACAGCAAGAAGTGTTCTTCCATGAATTTAGGGAATCATGGTGACCACTTCATCTTCTCCACATTCACCTCCAAGGCAAATTTTCTAGAAGCAACATTGCTTTTTGAAAACAATAATGATGATAATCATGTGGGGATAGCTGTCAAAACCAGAAAGTGTACATTCTTCAGAGTCAAGAGACCCTCAAACCTCAATAAACACCATATATAAAGGAACATAGCAAATTTCAACACAGCATACACACAACAAAAGTAATTCATTTATCAGAGACCAATACAATTTTGAATATGCATTTTCCAGAAGGAAGCAGAGGGCAACAGAGACCACCTGCAGCTGTCAGACCTGTGGAAGTGAAACAATGCATTACAAAATTCACACCAATATATGAATTATAAGTGAAAAACAAATGTGTTATCTAAAAAAAGTTGGTTGGTGACCCAACATATAGATCTCTATATGTATATATTTATATATATAATGATAAAAATCAGCTTGCATGAGGGTCATAGTCTACCTACTTTGAAGTTATATCACACATACTAGAAGCAATTTACAGAATTTGTCAAGTTTGCATATACAGGAATTGCAAAATGAATTAAAATACATTGAAATATAGAACACTCAAAATGTATTTATATAAACCTCCCAGGATTGACAGGGATTGGCCGTAATCAGCACTTGCCACCATTGAACAAAAACTATAATCAAGAAGAAGGAGAAAAAAAAATCCAAGGGAAAAAAGAAGAAAATTAAAAAAAAAATCCTTCTTTTATCATGTCTTATTTAAAATAACGTTCTCCTTGTTGACACGCAGTGTTGATGATTTTGTCGTTGCCCCAAGATGGGGATTTCGTTTGATGATAGCTTATGTTCTGTAGCTTTTTGATTTCTGTTTCCTTCCTGCAGATAATGTGTCTTTTAGTAGGAAATCAGTGGTATCCATAGGAAATATTTACTATATCGATGACGTTCGGGCCAACCCCTGAGCAGTCAGCGAGATGATGCTTTAAGCAGCCGAAAGAAGAGAAAAAACAAAAACAAAAAATAGATCTTGCTATTAGAAAATGTCCTATCACGTCACACTAATTTTCTTGAAATAAAAGATCAGTGATTTGCCCAAGAAAATGTTATGAACAAAGCGTGTGATAGCCTCTTCGTTTATGCTTCCGGAAGCAGGCGCTCCTTGGGTAGGTAATTAGAGAACAGTGGGTGCAGAATGGTGCTTGGAGTTTAGGGTCAACTTTGCTGTCCGCTCCGTAGATTTTACAGGCGATTTGCTCTTTGCTTTAAGAAGAGAAAGTGATATTGGAAAAAAGTCAGCACTTTAGATTAAAGCAAAGCACCCTTCACAAAGCCACAAACAAGAAGCAGGACAGAAAGTCCATGGCTTGTAGCTATCATCCTTGCACCTGCGGAAGAAGTTATAAGATATTCGCTCATCTTGAAGATTTCCAATGCTCCTTATTAGGCTGTTTTAAACACATACATATATATATTTAATTAGCTCGCCAGCTTGGCTCTGGTGCTCATGAATGTCTTGGCATGCACTGCAAATAACAACACATACAAAGTATTTCAGTCCCAGGAAGTTGGTCTTGTTTGTTTTGTCTGTTTTCAAACAATGCCATCCCATGGTTGGGAACACTGAGAGGAACAAATCCAAATACTCTTCCCTCAAGGAATTCTTTACGGATCATTCCCTATAGTCATTCCGTTATTCCTCTATTGGTACCGAAAACACACGTAACCTGTTTTACTACCGCATAAGCACAAAACCACAGGAGTATACCCAACACTGAGAGCAACAGGCGTCTCGTGGGTGGGGAGAATTGTGTTCTGGGATGGGTGTGTTAGGGGCATTTTGTTCTAGAGAAAGATCTTTCTTAATTGTTTATCTCGGAGATCTGAGGAAAAGTTAGTGCTATCAAGAGTTGGAAATTTTTGAAAGAGCTTGGGGAAAATGTAAGAGGGAGAACTACATTGCATTTTTGTATTTTATTCTTCATGCATTTTATACAGTAAGCTTCTAGCTAATTACGTATGAAATACCTTTATTTGTAAGAAGACAAAAATGTGATGAGGCTCAAAGTATTTTCTTTCGTTATTTTTTTTGTTATTTTTTTTTGGTTTTTGTTTTTTTTTGTCTTTCTTTTTTTTTTCTTTTTTCTTTCTTTTCTTTTTTTTTTAATTGGAGAAAGGTTGAAACCATTCGAAAGGATAAGGGTAGGGAAATTCACTCTTTGGAACATTTCTGCTAATGCGTGTTCAGTTCCACATTGGCAATGATAAACATTGAGGCAAAAACACAGGCTCACATTTAGTAGGCCAAAATTACCATTTTTTGGTTAGGTCACTGCCATTGATCGTCTTGTTTGGTAAGTGAGCCATATATTTAACACAGTATCTCCACACAGAAACCTAGTGCCTGAAGACCCCGAGGTTAATGGTGAGTCTCTGGAGAGTGCCTTCACTCAGGCTGGGTAAGAAGGTTCAAAAATGCAAAAGTGATAGCGTAGGTCATGTGCAGCTCTAACCACAAAGATCATGCAAGGGAAATATAGTCAATCTATGTAGAACCGTTAGCATCAGAGCTTTCCAAAATTAAATATATATTCTTGTTAGCTTTTGAAGAGAAATTCTTTGACATGGACTCATTTAATCCAAAAAAAAAAAAAAAGGAAAGAAAAAAAGAAAGAAAAGAAATGATTACATGACTCCTTTAGTAATAGCTAACTGCTTTTGATGTGACACAAAATATGTCAGGTATTGAATAAAGGTTTAAAAAATGCTAAGAGCAGTAAAACAACTCACTCTTCAGAGAAGGTACTGTGTGAAGTAATAGTTTCCTTTTCAGCATGGTCACTGCAAATTGGTTCACACTTGCTCAACCTGTGTGTGTACCATGTTGCCCCTTTCTCAAATAATCAACCCTTCAGAGGAGATGTCTAAGCCCACCATTCCCCAAAAGATATGAAGGGAACAGCTACTGCATTTTGACCCAACACTTCCAACTATACTCTGTCCAGCATGTGCAAGTTAAAACAAGATTGACACAAGTAGTATAATTAGAAAGAAACTCAACTGCAGACCGTAGAGTATTTTAAGGCTACTAAATTTCTGAACTGCCCTCACAGGCAATGTGCCATTGTAACATGGTACTGTTTTTGCATTTGTTTGTTTTTCAGCTCGTAATCATTCATCTGCTCTAGGTACATGCATTTCCTAGCATATTTCTATTAAATGAAATGTATTGCTGTCAGGGCAATTGTAAAACGTCCCTCCTTCCCCCTGTACATTAGATTCGACAGCAATTTTATCATCAAATCACTGATCGTTTTTCTCTTCTTTCTGTTTTACGTCTTGAATGAAGAGATATGTGCTCCTTTATCTTTGTAATCCCAAAGATTTAGTAAAATACAAGACTCTTAAATGCTGTCATTTGTCCTGTGTAGTTTTAACAAATAATCATCATAGTCCTTTCTTTCGGATGTACACTATTCTGAGTACTACATTATTACCAAACATGTTATGCTCTTTTCTAGAGTGTTAATTTTATTATTGTTATTATTATTATTATTATTATTATTTTGCAAAAAGAAAACTTTGGCCACTCATCACGCTTTATTCTTATCTTCATCGATAGAAACATCTCACTTTTGTGAGACTATGACGATTATTGGGAGGTTAATTAATTATTAATTAATTATTATTGAGGTTTCTTCTGCCTTATGCCCCGAAGCAGGTTAACTTGCTATTTCCTCATAGGACCATGAATTTAAGCCACTCTTCCCCTCAAAAACCCTGCATCCACTTTGTGTGTCTGCATCAGCTAGCTGTTGTCTCCCGCCCTCTGAACTTCACAGTGTATTGGCTTTGCCTCTCCAATGGCCTTAACATGGCTTACATTGACCCCTGAAAGAAGAATTCATTATATTCATATCTTATCTCATGGATTACATTGCAAGCTCATTAAAGGCAAGGGGCAAAACTTTAGCAATTTTTTTACGACTCTCAATGTCTAAAACAATGCCTGGAGAATTTTAAAACTTTTGCGCCCAACACAAAATACGCTATAAAGAAGAGAGATACCATTATCTCAATTGTGTGAAGAAAATGCACAAGAGAACATGCCCGGATGAAGAGCAGGCTAATAGAACTTAAAGATTTCTCTATGACTCAGAATGCCATTTCGTAATGTCCTTTCACTTCTATTTAATAATGACGACTTCCGTTTGGTTTTATGCTTAAGATTTCCATGGTGCTCTCTCAGGTGTAATTCCCCACGCCTTTGTAAGACAGGCAAGACATTTTCTCCATTTTTGCAAATGGAAAAGTCTAAGAAATCTTCTTAGACGTCTAAGGAGTGCAGGAACCTAGCTTCCAATTCTCAGCTCTTTTTAGACCTCATGCAATACCCATTGTCGCATCACCTTCACTGAGATGTGGACAAGCAGGCATTTCTCAAGAGGCTGACTGTGACAAACGAGTCTGGCTGAGGAGAAATAGGAAAAAAGAATAAAAAAAGAAAAGCCTTCAAATATTTTGTCTTAACCGTAATTATTATTTCAGAGAAGAACAAAAAATTCCCTCCATTGCTTTTAAAAAAACAAAACGACCTGAAAAACTACCAATCAGGGCACGGCAGTGAGACCTTGGCATTGTCCGCAGTCCCGTGCAGATGGTGCCCAGTTCTCCCGCATGGTGGAAACCACTGTTGGGTTCAGCTCAGTCCTGCATCTTCCTGCCTCATTTAACTCACTACAACTTTCCAGACAGCAAAGTGTGCCCTGCCCCTCTGAGGTGTCTGCCAGATGGAAGAACTTAGCTCCCTGTTAGCACCTTCCTTTTTAAACTAGTCCATCTGTACTGCCATCTCCTTCCGGCACCCACGGTCAGGAGGCTGGAAGGCACTGGGCATATTTAACAACGCGGCATCACTCTTCTCGTTCACATCAATTCCCAAAATGACTACCGTGCATCGGGCCTCAACGATGTGTCAGGGAATTTGCATACATTGTCTTAGTTCGCCCTCTAGACAGTTCTGTATAGTAGACAAACAGGTCAAGAACATGCAACTCAGCGACCTGGAATAACTCACCCTAAGTTACATGGACGATAGGTGGTAAAGTACAGAAATGAAGCAACAGCGAGGCAAGTCAGATCAGCTTAGAAGGACACAGGTGCCTGGGTAGGTCAGTGGGTTAAGTGTCCTGCCCAGAAGCAGGTCTGACTCTGGATTTTGGGTCAGGTGGTCTGTGGGATCAAGCCCCAAGTGAGTCTCTGTGGTGACAGCGCGGAGCCTGCATGGGATTCTTTCTCTGTCCCTCCCCTGTGCACACGCATGCACGCGTTCTCTCTCTTTCTGTCTCTCTCTCTAAATATATAAATGTTAAAACCAACCAACCAACAAACTAAAGGATTGGGCACCTGGGTGGCTCAATCAACTTCAGCTCAGGTCATGATCTCACGGTTCATGGGTTCGAGCCCTGCATCGGGCTCTGTGCTGACAGCTTGGAGCCTGGAGCCTGCCTCAGATTCTGTGTCTCCCTTGCTCCCTGCCCCTCCCCCACTCATGCTCACGTGCATAAAATAAAACATTAAAAAAATTTTTAAAAAGGACATCCTTTTTTTCTGAAACTCCCTAAGGCAAACAGCCTTGCTCCATGGTCTCCACATCTGTTACATCAAGATGTGAAGCTATTATTTGTATATACACTAATCTTTTCAGAGAAAATGCACTGGCGATAACATACTTCAGAGCAAAAAAAAAAAAAAAAAAAGAATAAAAAAGTTTGATCTAAAGTTTCTTTCCCAACTCTAAGTTGATAAATATTGGATATTAAAACATCATCAGACTTTTAGTTTTCCCAAATAGTAATAACAAGTAAAGTTTGTTTTGCTCTGTATAGTGTACCAACTGTCCTATGACATAATATTTTAACCTTTTCGTTTTATAGACTTTTACAGCTTAAAGGTTCATCCAGATTAACTTAAACATTTGAGTAAAAGGTGACTCCACCATCATTCTTCCATGCCTTCCTCTTTCTAAGAATTTCTTTTTTCCAGGAGTGTCTCTGTGGCTCAGTTAGTTAAGTGTTCGGCTTCGGCTCAGGTCATGATCCCGCAGTGCGGGAGTTCCAGCCCCGCATCAGGCTCTGTGCTCACAGCTCAGAACCTGGAGCCTGTTTCAGATTCTGTGTCTCCCTCTCTCTCTTCCCCTCCCCACCGCTCGCACTCTGTCTCTCTCTCTCAAAAATAAGCATTTAAAAAAATTTAACGAAGTTCTTTTTTCCAAGCTGTTTAATTCAGATTGATAGCCTAGGGCCAAAAAAGTTAACTTGTCTACCAGGAAAAAGCATTAGAAGAGGCTATGGGTATTGAATTCAAAGAACCAGGTGGAGCGTTTAGACAACTGTCTAGACACTTTATCCCATCGCAATTTTACCAGCTCTTCAAATATCCACTTTTCCTTGGCCGTGAATATTTTCTGATGGATTAATTTCCTATGTGAGTACAACTTTTCATTGGTTTAGATACGAAGAACAATCACAATTCAGGCCATCTGTCTACAAATTTGGGCATAATTCTCCTCTTTCTCTTGTTTGAGTATCTACAGGAATTAAAAGGAACAAGAAAAGAGAAAGAAAACAATTTGTCTCCAGTTGTGTGGCTCCACGGTCTTACTCCAGTCTTTATTTTGTGAAAGTGAATATTAGCAAGGTTTATCATCTGAACAAACCTAAAAATGAAAATGCTCCAAAAAAAAAAGGAAGCAACTGTCAAAGACTTTTTTTTTTTTTTTTTTTTTGTCTGTAAGGAGGCCAAGTTTATAAAGAATGAGTGTCCATTACAGCTCTGGGAACAGACATAACCTTTGACATACTTCTCTTTTATTACAGATTCCAGTTTTAAGAAATGAAAATAGCTGTGTGAGAAAATTTGGGCTAGCTTTTAATGCAATTTTTATTCAGGTTTGCACATACTAAATCACTATTTAAGGGGAAAGGTCAAATAATAGAATGATTTTATCCTATAATTTTTTGAAAAGAATATCTTTTTATTAGAATTCTTACAGATCCAGTGCCAATTTCTTCCAGAAATCCATTTTTTAAAAGAAGTGTGCTTCATTTGACCTAATACATAAATTGCCTATTTTACTGTGCCCCAGCATGTTGGCAGGTTAGCTGTTTAAATTTCCTTTCCTGCGTTCCTTTAGTCAGCAAATTTACACCTCTATTCTAGTTATGAGGCCTCTTATTGGAGCTGGGGGGAGGGGGTGGGAAGTGAAGTTGCCCAAATACTCAAGATCTGACTGACGAGATGATACGCCATTCACCACAGAATTTTCGAGAATCTAGCCTTGGCAGGATTTCAGGATTTCTACCTACCTTGTACGCTGACTTGAGAAGGAACATATAAAGCGATGGTGCCTCCCACCTGCTAAGGCCATAGTGCATCTCACAACACACTTTCATTGTAACTCATTCATCTGGCTAAGACTGCTTTGGGTGCAGACCGGATGATGATTACAATGGCAGCAGCTAATATTTCTTGAACGTTTGTTATTTCTTGACCTCTGCTTGTGATCCCATGAAGTTACGATAATCATTTTGCTACTTAAGGACCTGACTCTGTGCTTGAGTTTACCCAGCCAGTGGGTGGTGCCGCAGACATTCAAAACCAGTTCTGTTTCAATCCAAAAGGTAATTTGCATCATAATTTCCTCCCGTGATTCTTCATGCCTGAAAACTCTAGACTCTCTCAATTCTGCCTATTAGAAATATTTGGAAATATGAGCTGTTTTGACAAAATGGAATGGAGAACAATATAAATTAGTGGAAAACAAAATGTTCTCAGAGTGAGGTTTTTAATACTACATGCATTTAATAACTCCTTTGATGCATGAATAAGAATGATTTATTATTAGCATCACATCCACCAGTATATAAATAAATGCTGCGGAGAGGCTGGCAACTCTTTACCCACGGAGTTTAACTATCCTTCCTGCATGTATGTTTTCATTATTAACTAGCATATTCTTTATTCATAACACAAAGGTAGATATTAATCCACATCTTGTTGGTATGATCACAAACCCCCTGTTAGGGACTGCACACACACGTGGTTTTGTTGCAGTTTGACAGTGTTGTTGAACAACGCCACCTTTCCCAAAGAGCTTAAATAAGCACATTCAACTTGGGGAATGTAAGAGAGGAAATTATGAAGACAACTGGGATCAATGTGGAATGACCTTAGGTCAGGGTAGGCTATGACTGTCTGCCCTGAGTGAGGAAGCCGATACAAAGAGCACCACAGGGGCTCCTGGGAGGCTCCGTCAGTTAAGCATCCAACTCTTGATTTTGGCTCAGGTCACGACCTCATGGTTCCTAAGATCCAGCCCCACGCTGGGCTGCATGCTGACACAGCAGAGCCTGCTGGGGATCTCCCTCCCTGTCTCTCTGCCCCTTTCCCCATCTCTCTCCCTCTCCCTTCCCCCCCACTCCACCTCTCTCTGCCCTGCCCTACTCCCTCTCCCTCTCTCTCTGTCCCTCCCCAGCTCTCATGCTCTCTTTCTCTCTCTCTCTCTCTAAATAAATAAATAAATAAGCATTAAAAAATAAGAGCGCACCACAGCTAGAATTATTGACTACTAAGTGAAGAGGTAAGAAAGCTGTATTTTCAGATTTGAGCCATCACTCACTAATTGGTGAAATAAAGAATCTGTTGTTATAGATCACCCTTCCCCTAACATCACCAGAGAAGAATTTCTCGTCAAAGAAACACATCTCATATTTTTACAGAAATGGCAACTGCGGCACTCAGAGTGAAGAAACAGAAGTCAAGGAAAGACAAGGAAAGAAAAATAGCTGCGGAAATGTGATTTCACTTTTCACTTATCCTCTTACATAAATTGAAAAGTAAAGATTTCAACAAAATTTACACAGTAATTTGCCTACATTTAAACATCACCTTTGGGGTGCCTGGGTGGCTCAGTTGGTTAAGCGTCCAATTCTTGGTTTAGGCTCAGGTCATGATCTCATGGTTTGTGAGTTCGAGCCCCACATCTGGCTCTGTGCCAATGGCACAGAGCCTGCTTGGGATTCTGTCTCCTTCTCTCTCTGTCCCTCCCCTCCTTGCTCTCTCCCTCTCTGTCTTTCTCTCAAAAGTAAATAAATAAACATTTGGAAAAAAAATCTTTAAAAAATCCATTTTAATTGTACAGCAATGTTTGCTTTTGAGGAAAAAATTATTTGAGTACCTACTGCCAATAGGATGTAGAAAAACCTTGGGGCACCTGAGTGGCTCAGTCGGTTAAGCGTCCAGCTTCGGCTCAGGTCATGATCTCAGGGTTTATGAGTTTGAGTCCTATGCCGGGCTCTGTGCTGACAGTTCGGAGCCTGGAGCCTGCTTCAGATTCTGTGTCTCCCTCTCTCTCTGCCCCTCCCCTGCTCACACTCTGTCTCTCAAAAATGAATAAACGTTAAGATTTTTTTTTAGAAAAACATCAGTTATATAGCTTCAGAAAACACCTATTTTAACATAAGAAACATGTTTTGAGACTTTACCCATATATTTTCTAAATTTGAGCCCATGGTTTTATCCTTTTCCTTAATCCAGCCATTTCAAAATTATCTAAATTATAATGTTTTACAAATTATCCTCAGAACAGAAATGACCTTAGCCATCAGAATTATGTAATTAACAGAGATAGTTGAAGCATTTAAAATCCCCTTTATCAAGGCATGTGCATACAAGAAAAATATGTAGTTGCCAGGACTGCTTACCAAATGTCCTAAACATAATTTGTTATTAGATACAATTTTAAATACATGAATATTGTTGTCATGGTATGTAACGAAGGATTGTCCAATTGTAATTTCTAATCCTCTCTCTCCATTAATACATAAGGGGCCTGGGGTTCTTTTCTTATAGATTGACTGAATTACATAAAAAATCATGTCACTTGGGGCGCCTGGGTGGCTCAGTGGGTTAAATGTCGGACTTTGGCTCAGGTCATGATCTCTCAGTCTGTGAGTTCGAGCCCCACGTCGGGCTTTGTGCTGACAGCTCAGAGTCTGGATCCTGCTTCGGATTCTGTGTCTCCCTCTCTCTCTGCCCCTCCCCTGCTCACACCCTGCCTCTCTCTCTCTCTCTCTCTCTCTCCCTCTCTCTCTCTCTAATTATATGCTAAATACAATATTTAGACACTGCATTAACACCAAAAATATCTAGACATAGTTCATATCTATAAAATACTTATATTTTCAGATTGTTTGAAACTGAGTTTTTACATTCTAAAGGGTTTTTCTTTCTATTTAGTACTTGTGATCCTATTGTTTGCTCCCTACATGTAGGGTTTTTCAAATTAACCATTTACATTGCTAAGAGAAGTGAGAAAAATTAATAAACTTATTTAATCAGAAAAATTAAAGCTCAAATGTGTTCCAGGGCTGAAGAAGATGTTGCTGAGATTGTGTCTGTAACACAAAACATAAATAAAACAAGAAAAAAAGCAGTCCCATGATAGACCCCCTCATTGCGCAATGCCTAAGACCTGTCTACTTTAAAATATAGAGTGACTGCATTACTTAATCTTTATTAAAGTATTTTTGTCTGTGAAGCTAATAAAATTGCTTCAGGTAATTTCTTGCAGTTTACTTTTTCAACAGCTCCACGGAATAGGGAATCCTAACGCCTAGTTTTACCATTGGCTTTAGTTCAAACACCAAGAGTTTAACCTGTCTTGGGTTTGTTTTATACATATAGGGTTCTAAATTCATGCAAAAATGCTCTCTCAGGCTTTTTAAAAGACATATTAAATAAAACATAATTATCATTTATAAATCCTCCGGGGTACTAATTTTCCTTGATAGCCCCAATGACTGCACCATTATTCATCACTCTGAAATCCCTCTGAATTGGGGGCCGAATGAGTCATGCTATTGAGAGGAAAATGATTGCATGATATGTAATTTATGGACTTTATATGAGTTTGATTAGTTTCATCAAAATAAATTTATCAAGATCACACTTGTTATGTTCAGAAAAATAAAAAAAAATAATTTGATGGTCAGATTATCCATCTAGCTCACAGGAAATAAGATGCAGTGTTCTTAACTTCGATGCTACTAGAATTTCTGAGAATTCCTACTTCCATGCTAGGACTTCTAACGTATGTGTGCACACACGTGTGCACGTGTGTATAAATATGTGCATGTACACATACATGCATGTGTGTATATGTTTTTAATTTGTCATGACCTCCACAATCATACACCATTATTTTACCTTGCCTTTTTGTTTTTATTTGTTTAATATATTTTATTTGTTTGTTTGTTTTCTCTGTCATGAGTTGCCTGTCACTGGACTATCTTTAAATCTGGGAAATTTTAAATGATGTGTTTTTTCCCCCCAATATAACAAAAGTAATAAATTATCACCATATAAATATTAATTATACACACAAAATAATTAAGCAATTAAAAATCATAACATCTTGGGGTGCTTGGGTGGCTCAGTCGGTTGAGTGTCCTACTTTGGCTCAGGTCATGATTTTGCAGTTTGTGGGTTTGAGCCCTGTGTCGGGCTCCGTGCTGAAAGCTCAGAGCCTAGAGCCTGCTTCAGATTCTGTGTCTCCCTCTTCCTCTCTGCCTCTCTCCTGCTCTCTCTCTCTCTCTCTCTCAAAAATAAATAAACATTAAAAATAATCATTACATCTTGACTTCGGACGTACATTTTCATATATTTCTTGTCATTTTTCTATGCAAGTATCTCAGATTGATTTAAAGTTTTATATCCTATATTTTTGACTTTAATGTTTTGTTCTGTATCTTTCACATTATATTATGTGTTGAATCTTACCTAGTTTCATTAAAACTTGATTTTAGAAGCTGTGTAACAGTCACTGTATGGTTTTAACATTTTAACACATTCATTAAGTAACTTCCTTGCTGTTGGTCATTTGAGTATTTCCAATTTAGGGATGACCTCTGTAATAAGCATGGGTCTGGGCCTACTTCCCACTGATCTTTCTGGAATCTCCTCCCAGGAATATTACTTCAAGCACAAGTGGGCCACACAATCTAAAGCCCTGTGACTGATCTTTCCAGATAAATTTTTCTCCAGAAGGAAAGTACCAATTCACCATGTAAGTAATCATATACCAAAATGCTTGAGTCCCTGTAACCTTGATGATACATGTTGATTCTAAAAATCTTTGCCAAGATTATATGTGTCAAGTTTGAAAAAAAGACTAGGGTTTTGACTGAGACTGCATCAAGTCTATAACTACTTTTGAAAAACTTGACATTTTTTAAATTGAGATCGCCCATCCAAAGACACAGCATATTTATTCATTTATGCAAACCTGAACTCTCTGAACCAAGTGTTCCAACGGTCTTCATATTTAGAATGCTTGTTATTGTCTTTAAAAAGAAAACTAGATACTGTATATCTTTCGTTTTTGTTGTTACTGTTGAGAATTATTATTATGCCCCAAATATTTTCTATTTGGGTATTGTTGTCCATACCCAAATAGGCTTAAGTGTATTTTGCTATCTCTAAGTCATTTAGAATGGACTACATAATCATAGTATATGTAAAATTGATATTATTTTATTCTTTTCCTAAGTATTAGATGTACATATTTCCTTGTCTGCAGCATCGTGTTTTACTTACATTTGACTTAATCAAAAAATTTTTTTTTAATTTCTTACAGTAAAATGTTACTTTCACTTGTATATTTAGTAACTTTAAATCTTGAGAGCCTCAGGCATCTGATTTTATGCTAATCTTTCTAAATCTGATTTTTCTTTTCTGCTCTGCTCTTTAATTAATTTGAGTTCATCTGGATATATATCCTAAATTATGACAATGTTTCCTTTTGTCACTTATTAATTAAATCAATCCTTTCTTAATTCTTGTATTTTTTAGTTCATCAGTATGATATTATTTTATGTAATTTTAGGGCTTCCCAGGCTTCTTATTTTCTTTCTTCCTTATTCATATTTGTGTTCCTTTGCTACCTTTTTAATCATAGTTACTTAATAATATGTTTCAATATCTGGTAGGTACAGAAAAAGGAACCAATCACTGCCAGGTTTACCCTGCCAGATAGTTAAAATACATCATGTCACTTACTGCTGGAAATGACCCTTAGGGCATATGTGTTAATATTTCAGTGTCATAAATAATGACTCCTGAGGTTCAGAGATATTTTGTACACAGCTCACTCAACAAACAGGCTGGGAGTTATTGGTTTATCTAAATCCATTTTATTTTATTTTTTCTATTTTTAAAGCTTTTAACTAGTCTCACTTGTTTATGTTTTCAGATGTATGTTTAATTATTTTACAATTTTAAAAATTCTGAGGGTCAGTTTTGGAAAGCTTGAAATTAATTAAGAGAGCAGCCGAGGTGTATAATTGTGGTTTCCAAATACATGTTGCTTATTCCGGTCACACAGTTCAAATTCCTAACAATCCTTTGGAGTTTTATTATGCTTTACAATAAGGATCTAGTTACAACCTTGGGCAAGACAGCTGGTGGCCAATATATTTAGTATGGTTATCTAGGGGGAAATTTATCATCAACTAATGGCATTGTGACAGAGTAAAAAAGGAAGTTCTGAAATTATGCACAACAAAACGTGAGCCAGGAATGAAGACTCAGTCTTCCTTCTTTAATTCATCACCTACACACACTCAATACACACACTCCGCCACAGTGGAGCCAGGTGGTGTAGACCATGTACTCTCAGGACTTCACGGTTCCTAATAATCACCATCATAATAACAACGCACATGCAACAACAGTCCTATTAATACAACAACTAGTTATCATTTATTGTGGGCTTGATCAATGCCGAGCTCTCTCTGTATCTAATTTCATTGAATCCTCAAAACTCGGTGAGGATACCATAGTTTCCATTTAATAAATGAGGATATGGAGACATGACCAGTTATGAGTGATGGACATGAGGTGGGGACGGACGTCCTCCTTAAGTGCTGTGCCTACTGCCCCTGCTGGTGAATGCCAAGGCAAGAGGCAGAAGGTCTAAGGAACACCTTCCTGTTTATTTCTACCCCTTGCAGCTGATATGAATGCACCTGTGGTAGCTATAGGTGGCAGCAGCAATCCTTGGGAGAAGGAACCCTGCATTTTCTCTTTTAAGATGTGTGTTACCTTGGCCAACCGAACTAAGTCTTTCCAGCAACTTCTCCAACCTTTGGTCATCTATCCAGATAGCTGCTTCTCTGGCAGCTTTCTGAAATCTCAAGGATCATGCAATCATTAGAGACAAGAGCTTAGAACCCTGACAATTCTGCTTTATGGCTCCGTAATTACAGAGCTCCTGGAAATCACAGGTAAACCTTAATGTGTCCAGTCGTGCATTGAAAAGCCCTCCCAACATATAGCTGGCCCTTGGTTTTATAGACCCAGATAGGTACTGAATTTCAATGAGTGAAGTATGGTTTGCGAGAGAATTTAGCCAGTATAGACTTTTAATCCACATAATTCCGGTTCAAACATGGCTCGAGCAGATTCCTTGGCCGGTATTATCTAAAGCACTGCCTCAAATCTATTTTTCATCTTATTCATAGACACTTGATTTACATAGCAGCCATTTAACTGATAGAATTACGATGATCAAATTAATTTAACCTGTGTAAGCAGCCAAGTTGGATCATTTAAACCAAAATCAACATTGAGGTCTAAATCATATCATGGGCTTTCTACCTGGATGCCACGCACCATTTCCTCATATTTTAAGTGAGGAAAACAATCTCCTGCAAGCCCCTCAGCCCCTCAGCTGCCCCCTCCCATCCCCCCACCCCCACCCCTACCCCCACCCCCACCGGCAGCTTTGAATCCTGTTTCAGGATCATTCTTACTAGATCTGGCCACTTTGGGAAAGCAGCCATGTTTATCGGCAGCAGGGGAGCTCCAGGAGCTCTTGGCATCTAGCAGCTGTAGCAAGGCAGCTGCCTCTCAGTGTTCAGGTTCACCTCCTGGTGAAAACACAATCATATTTCGGAGTTCAGAGAATCAGCGTCCCTGCTGAGTGACTAGAGACTCCACACGCGGAAACAGAACTACCCCTTAACCAATGGCCAGATTTCCTGTAAGTGCCAGCTGCAGATCACGGGAGTGAAGAGAACAGCTTTGCACAAGTCTATCTCTACACTGGAAAATAAACGATGGCCAAAGGCCAGTTTCAAAAAAAGGATTTTGTAGCATCGAACACTTGCATGCCTATCTCCTAGGAAACGATACAAAATTCTTTCCTCGCCTATAAGAACTCTGTACAGCTAATGATTTTCGTAATTTGCTGCACATAAAAATACTTCTTTCTGGTTCTCGATTCAGACTTTCATTCAGTAGGTCCTGGGTGGAGTCTTTGAATATGAATTTTTAACCAGCTCCCTTGGTGAGTCTGGCTTAGGTCGTCTGCACTACACTTCGAGAAACACTGTTTTAGAGTCTCGTTCAGTTTTGGGATAGTGGCAGTATTATGTACTTATGCAAATATAATTATAAGGAAAAAAACAACAAAAACAAAGATTTACTGTCCCTCTCTGTTTCCCTTTCCTCCAGCAAACATGAACTCCACTTGTTCCAGGCACCTGGTGGATTGCAAATGCAAATTGTAATATTTGGAGCCTAGGAGTTATAGTTGGGTGACCGACTATCCCCTGAGCCTGAGGCTTCCCAGTAGGGCAGAATCCAGCCAGGAAAGGAGGAAAGCCCCAGGAAAAATTCCTACACTACACTACAAGGCACAACAATGGCTTCAAAGTTAAGTGTAAACAAGTTGCTTTGAGCCCTGAAAGAGGAAATAACCAATTCTAAGACGAAGGAGGACGCTTTATAAAAGAATTTGCATTTGAGTAGGAACTCAGCAAAGAGGGAAGGGCCCACGCAGGGAAAACACAGTTGCAAAGTCACAGAGGTAAAACAGTATCTGAAAATGTTGCAGAAATACCAATTAAGAAGATTATGGGCGTGAGGATTGGGAAAGCGGGAGCAACAAGGCTGGAAATTACACCACGCAAGTTTGCGACGGTGCTTTGGAAATAGTAATTATATCATACTTGCTCTGTTGTGATCTGTTCGATGCATTAGAATTTAAACAGGCAAACTATTAGGAGCTGTTGCAAGAGATGCGGAAAGTGAACAGGCTCCATCTTGAGAACAAAGTCTCTCTTGGTGGAACAGGAAAAAAAAAACGCAGTTGTTCAAGGTTATTTTAAAGAGACCATTTGGAGGACTGAATAACTGATTCATTGTGGCAACCGGAAGAAGAGGAAATAAGAACATTTTCAAGATTTCCACAAGACCTGTGGATGGTGATCATGTTGTTAAAAGGATTGGGGAACCCCAGAGGAAGAACATTTCTTTTTGGTGAGGAAGCTAAGATAATAAACTCAGTTTTGAGTTGTTTGCGTTTGGGGGCCTAACCTAGAGATCACTGTGAAACAAACCATCCTACAACTCTTTATTATTTCTCAGGAGTTAATGTCAGCTGGGCTCAGCTGCAAGGTGCTGGTTGAAATAGCAGTGAGGGCTGAAGGTAAAGGTTGGCCCGCTTGGGCTTCTGTCAACTCAGTAAGGCGGTCTCAAGGTAGCTGTCCTTTTATGACGCCTGGCTTCTAAGAGGCCAACAGCAGAAGCTAGAAAGCCAACAACAGAAAGGCTAGGTCTCTCGACTGGGCGTTGCAGTGCTTGCATAACATTACCTTACACCTTCCTGTCTAAGTGTCTCATGCCAGCCGGGCTGGGGCGGCGGGGGGCAGGGAGGAAAGGCCCCAGGTGTCAATGGGTGCAGTCAACAAAGGTGCAGCCCTCTCTACCCTGCCACAGTGCTTGTAGAAGGCACATGTGGAGATGCACTGGGGGACCAGAGTGAACCGCAGTCTGGCTCTCCAGAAAGAAATCAGAACTGGAAACGGGTGGAGGAGTTTTCTGAGGGAAAGTTAGCAGTGGAAATCCTAACAGTGGATGAGAAGTTCAGGGAGTTGAGAATGGAAGAGGTCTACATTCAAGAGAGGCGTTTTGGGGAGAAGCCAACAAACGTGAAACTCTACCAGCCAATCAAGAGGACACGGGAAGACTGATGTTCCTAGCAACTGCTCAGGACAAGACAGGGGAGGTGAGGGGACCGGGCTGGGGACTGACTGCAGGGCTGGCAGGGAAGGAGGTGCTAGGAAGGCAGAGTGGGCGCCGGCGCCCCCTGCCGGATGGTGGTTGGCGGCTAGAGCCTTCAGTCCAATTTGCCAGTTTTCCAGGCGTGGGGAGGGGTCCAGCAGCCGGGAAAGAAGAGAGGGACAAAGGGAGGACTGGACGGTGGCCTGTGGGGGGCACCTTTGGCTCCTGGAAGGGGGATGAGACGGGAAGAAGCAAGTAGACAAGGGTGTGTAGAGGGAGGTGTTTGGGGAGGCGCCAGCGCTCCAGTACGTCTGGGTGTTCCCTGTGAAGATGGAAGTAGAACCAGGAATTTCTTCCTCCTCAGAACATCTACAGGACAGTTTTTCAATGTCAGTTATGGGTGCACAAAACTGAAGTTCAAAAGAACTGGCAATGAGAAAACAAGGGGTTGAAAAAGCCAGGTTTTGTCTATCCATTTGCTTTATCATTTTCCCTCATTATTTTGGTTTTAATTGTGCATTAATCAAGTGAATTGAAAAGGCGATGTCATAAAGATAAACAGTTTAAAGCCGGAGGGTCCAGTCACATGCTCACTAACTTTTGGAAAAATGGGACTAGCTATATTAAATGATAGTTAAATGTGTCTTTATCTTGTGATACGTAGATGGTAATAGGCTCTTTTTCCATCCTTTTTTTTTCCATGTAAATTTCTGTTTTTAGGAAAACTGGTTAATTGTATGACAATTTGAACATTATATCTAGGTATATATACAGAGTTACTTTCAGTTAGTGCTTGTCCTACAGAGAGACAAAAATCCTTTGACAGAAAAATACTATGAATTAAGAGTTGAGTAATTCATCCTAAATAATTTACTCAACCAAGTCAAAGACTATCGTGAAGAGAAAAGGCCAGATAAACCAGCCTTTTGTAACCTAGGTTAATATTACAGTGTCTTATGTACCATGGATGAAGCATGCCTCCTGGTAGCGAAAATAGACAAAAGGTTACTATCTTGGCCTGTAAAAGCAAGATTTTAATTTTTGTGTCTTCATTATGTCTTGCCTTTAATAGAACAAGGGGGAAAAAAAAGATGCATGATGAATGGAATTTACAAATATTGTGTTTGCTCACAAAGAGAGGAAATATGTCTCCCATTTTTGTGTCATTGTGCCTGGCGTAGAAGCTCTTGGAAGGATGGAGAGTGAATAAATGAAGCATGGGTATTGAAATCAGCTTTATTTGGATATAACCTGGAAAATTATAAAGCAAAATTATAAATCAGGATGTAGGTGTTACAGTGAATCTACTATATAAATATCCATCCCAGATACTGTATTGTATACAATAATTGTGCAAGCTCAAAAACTTACACACATATAGAATGGGTGGCTGGGCAACCCCAGCTTCTGAAGTAGTTAAAAAATGTTACTAAATGTATCAAAAATATTTTCTAGTATTTCTACTGGTAGAAAAACATAGACATGAAAGATTTGGATATATTTCATATTAATCTTTGCTATAAGCAGATGGCTTTGGATGCATATCTGGATGCTTATGCATGAAGTCTACATCCTTTCTTCCATATGCATATATCCATGCATATCTGGATGCATATCCATGGATGCATATCCATGAAGTCAGCATCCCTTCTCCCACTTCGCTTTAGAGAAAACAAGTCAAGCTGGTGGTGTGGTGGAAAATAAGCGGTGATTCCTACTTGAAAACTGTTAGAAGATATCTAGAGTTCTACCATTTAGCTCCAATCACAATACTGAGAAAAATATATTAAGATAAGTTAGCTATTTTGAGAGTACGTTACTTAATCCAAAAGTAAATAATTTAGAAATAGAACATTTCATTCCATGCTTAAAATCCTCCATTGGAATAGGTAACCCATTTGATTTTATTCAGTGGAACAGATTTATGATCTCTGGAGTTTGGAGTTTGGAGTAGTCTATGTAGGCTAATAATTTCACTTCCATGATTTGGAGTTCTCCCTAATAAGGCTGTAAACTGTCTGCTGAGGCTACTCTAATTTTGCATATAGTGTCTAGCTTCTGTTTTTATCTTTGCATGAAGGGGAGGGGGACAATGTCTCCAAAGACTTTGAATCTCTATTAAATAATGGATACAAAAATTCTAACCACTAGGGGTGTGTGTGTGTGTGTGTGTGTTTCCGTGTGTTACATATGCATATGTGTATATACATATGTATACATATACATATACATATACATATATATGTACATATATATTCTAGCTGTGGTCTTGTTTTTTAACTTGGGAAACAAAAGAGATGATAAGGAGGAAAATGAGACAAAGCCACACAAACTGAGCCTTAGAGAGGCTAAGGGGCTAAGCTATTTATTCATCAGACTGGCAGAAACTGCCAGGACCAAGGCAAACTCACCCACATTTAAAAGCGATGCAAACCCCCAGGGACCCTGAGTCAAGCTCTCCACACATCATATCCATTAGCACGTGATGAATAAGAAGGAAGCCTAGGTTGGCACACATTATCTTAAAAGTGCTGTTTACCAGCAAATATTTAATATATATGTACACATGTATCTGAAATTATCCTAATGAAATGCCCATCATGTATTTGATGGCTAAAGTGACCTTGAATGTTAGCAGTGTCATTTGCTACTACCAATAGTAGTATCAATACTTCTTCAATGATAAACGGTGAAGGGAAAAACTTAAAGAACGATAAATTAAGTATTTTTATGCTGCCTGCATCCTGTAATATTACGTCAAGTGTTTGAACAAAATACAGAACAGTCACGGGGTCGTGCAGGGGACTGCTCATTCCAAGAACCCTTTATCCCCCATCAAGGTTAAAACTTCAATGAGTTTCCATTGGCTGAGTGATTGCATAAATTAATGCTATTCAGAACAGCTTTAACTTGCACAGCTGACTTGGGAAATGTGTGACTAAGCTCCTAAATTGGCATCGAAGGCACATTTGCGGGAGTTGCCGAAACTCCGCACTACTTACTGCCTTTCATCCCCCCTCACTTCCTCCCATTATCATTATCACTTTCATCACAGGCAGCTGAAGTTTCTCCTTCAAAATCAAAAGCCCTTGGAGAACAATCCTGCCTTCAAGCTAGGGGCCGCTGAAAATGTGTTGTCTCTTTCATTTACATTTTGATTAAGTGAAAGTCTCTTAATTTGGGCCATTATCGATACATAAATCTGTAGAGAAAATGAACATGCATTTATAATGCGACCAACATGACATGATTTACTGTTCTTCTAAGGTGTAAATACAGAAGGAAAAAAAAAAAAAAAGTCCAGCTCTTAGGTCCCCTGGACGTGTACACGGCCAGAGACTAACGGGGTGACTCACGTCCTCTGGGAAGGCCCCGCGTGCTTCATCTCGTCATCATTCCAACTGCACTAGGTCTCCAATTTTAAAACCATCATACATAAACCTGTCTACTCTACTTGACCGATCTTCCTGTGGGAAGGTTTGTGAGTGGTAAAATGAAAGGCTCAAAATGGGTTTCCATACCTGATTGTGGACTTTGTTTGGGGATTTTGGCTACCGCTTGAGGGCTGGAGGTGGAGTGCATTCGCTGGTTGCCAGAGCTGTGGATGCTGCTGGGAATGGCCACTGAGACATTCTTGCGAGGCTTCATATCCTGCAGCCACATGGGCGAGGCTTCGAAGGCCTGCATCCTCCTAGCATGGCTGTTGGCATTGACTTTCAAGTAGGCCTGGGCTTTGTGTTCCTGCAGCTCTCCGTAATTAGCGTCTGTCACCCTGCATTCATACAAGCCTTCATCCTTTTTCCTCACTTTGGAAATCTGAAGCTTGTGAGAGATGTCATTGCCTTGGACTTTCACTGTCTGAAAAATTGCAGGTGGAAAAAAAAAAAAGTGCTACATCAAATGATTTTGTTCCCATACGTGCTCCTAAGCTTGCTAATGTTGGAAAATGAAAGGGTCTTAATAGCCTCGTAGCCACGGTCAGAGAGCTATTTATTTTCTCAACAGTCAAATACGAAGGTCGTATTTATCCCATTGCACTAACAACTGGCTTCACAAAATCATGGGGTAATTAGTTCAATCCGGCCAGCGCCAGAGTCTCTCAGCCGTGTGGTCCCCAGATCCTAGGTTCCAGGTCTGCCATTTTCCAACCATGGGATTGACCTCGGCCTGGTTGGCTCCGTTGAACGAAACACGGACATAATAAGGTAAAGGATATAGTTTGCACCGCCTCTTGTCATCACTTCAGGCTACAACTCTGAGAGATCACAAAACTATGTTGTTGGGGACACCAGGGTTTAAGTGAGAATGTGTTTTTATCCCCACATTGGGGATGCCTTACTAAAGGTAGTGACACAAGGCTTGAATATTAAGTATTCTTCTCAAATGTTTGGTGCAGGCTTACCAACAGTCATGGGGTGGCATGACTTGGGGTGCAGATTAATATCACCTGGTCTTATGGGCAGAGTACATACTTCCGGCAATGATAGGGTTTTTATGCTACTGGAACTGGAGAGGCCATCAATCAGACGCTGGTTTGATTTTCAAGAGTGAAACCGGCTTTCTTATTTCTTCTAATAATTTTGATGCCAGACTAACAGCAAAATTATATATAATTGTAATATGTAAGATTATATATAATTTTATATTATGTCGAATCTACATATACACATAGATATCCATAAGCGTCTTTATCAGAACAGCTAGATTTTATATACATCATCTATTATCCATGATTGACCGGATGATGGATTTCATAAGACACCCAGGATTTAAGGCCTTGGATGATTTTGAAAGGCAGGGAAAAGAAGTGAAGAAGGCATACACTTTCAAATGCCCCAAGTAATTAAGAAAACTTGGGGAGCGCTCATCTGTTTTTACCTACAGAGTTGTATACAGTTTCCAACAGTTGAACCATAACCATAGTATGTATTTATTTGTATGCAAAATTACTTATAAATATACTAATACTATAAAAATAATGGGGACTAATCGTTTCAAATATAGTCAGTTGAGTCTCCTAATAAAGTTTGAAATAGTTGGAGTACTTATATGATTATTGTTTTACAGTAAACTGAGATTTGGGGGTTTGGATCCGTGATTCTCAGCACTGATTGCACATTAGAATCCTCTAGGGAGCTGTGAGAAAATGGTCTCATTTGGATTAATGTGGAAACATTAAGTCTGCATCTCCAAGAGGTGAAGCTATCACAATGTTTCGTAAAAGAATACCTGAGAATTCTAAGTTAACAACCGCTGGTTTAAGACACATGACATGACCAAGGTCACCTTGTAGGTAAACTGGGAACCAACTGGTTTCTACCTCAGTTTATAACGAGAATTTTTTGCTGATTCACTAGATTTTATTAACCTTTGGCATAGATAATACTGTTAGTCGCAGTATGTAGTAGCTGTGTGCATGACCGTGTTTCTTAACTGCATGCTTCCTTAGTTCAGGATGTGGGAAGCTATTTTCCTTACCGCTTTTTGGAAGATACAGGCGTGGGTGAAGGGTGAAACCTGACTAGTCAGTGAACAATCCAGCCACATATATATGTATATAAAATGAAATACTTAAGAAAAGTATTGTCAATAATTAATTTTACCCGTGAGCCTTTCTAGCATCGTGTGAAAACAAGAATTGTGTGATAGCATAATAATTGAATTAAAATATTCTAAAGTCGGTAAGTTTATGAACGTAAATTGTAGTTTTTGGTTTATGTCTTATTTTTGTTTGATATTTGCTTCCATGTTTAGATTATACATTTACATTTATTTTATAAAATATTAGTTTCATATTATAAAATTATAGAATATATAAAATATTATGTATTTTTATAAAATACATGTATTTTATAATTTACATATATCAGTGTTTTATAAAAGAATTCCTAAACACATATATACGCTAAGGAGGCCTTGTACTTCTTGATTATACAACTATTTCATTTGTAGTAATGGAATCTTCTTTATTATTTATGAATGAGCTAGGCAGTTCTGTCAATATAAAGTGATTGTAGGAGGTTTCAATTGTGGTGTAGTAAAAAGATACAATTTTCTTTTTATTTCTAATTTCACATAGAGTTATTAAAAGTAATAATCAGGACAGTCGAAATACATCTCGATATTTTCAATAGGTCAACCTCCTCCACTGTGTTTTATATTTATATTGGCTTTGGCTTTATATGATTTTGAGCACTGCATTAGAAATACATGGCATGCATTATGAATCACATTGAAAATTGAGTGTTTTCAAGACAATTTCAACATCCCGTTGGATGCTTTAATTTTTTCCTGCCTAGGAAGATTTTCATAAGTTAGTGTTTTACTTCCTATTAAAGGATAATTCTTTCTATGATTTTGAATGAAGATTAGCATTGCAGCGCTACAGGCTTACAACTATTTATTTAACTGTTAAAAAAGAGTGAGAAAAAAAGCGTCACACTCTTTGGCCGGCAAAATGAGTCTTTAGTAATTGTTTAAATACTTAGGATAGTAAAGTAAATAATTTTATTGTGTCATCTTTAAATCGGCTTCAATTTTTTTGGGACCCAGTGAAATAAGAAAGGGAAGACTGGTTCTCGCCCTGCGTTCGTGACATTGCCGTTCTCGGGGACAACTAGTTAAAAGGCTTTTTAAAAAACCTAAAATTCACTCATTTTCACCTGGGGCCTGCCTGGCAGCTGACAAAGGCACGCGCCCCCTGTCGCCTGTCGCTGTGATACTCACGCTGATCTTGGTCCCGTCGTTGTCCGGGTCTCGGTCGGGCACCAGCTCCACCTGCGGGAGAAGGAGACGGCGCTCAGACTCGGGACCCCCACGGTCCCCATCCGGTCCCGGGGGCGGCCGCGTCGAGCCTGCCCGACGAGCCCCGAGCGGGGGCGGTAGGACTGTCTCCGGTGGGGTGATTCAGAAAAGAGACCGACGAGGGCGAGCGCGGCCCAGGCCACCGCGGCGCGGGGAGGGGACCGCGCGGGGGCGCTGCCGAGTCGCGCGCGCGGGGAGGTGGGTCCCGGACGCGCCGGGCCCGCGAGGGGGCGCGGGCGCGGGCGCGGGCGCGGGCGCGGGTCGAAGTTTGCGGGGACGGGATTCTGCGTCTTAGCCCAGCCTGCGACCCCTCCCTGGGGTCTCTGCCAGATTTTCTTTTTTCTTTTCGCTCCGATAAGGCCGCCTCTTTTGCTGAACTGTTCAATCTCTGCTCGGACCCTCTTTTCCTCTCTCACCGCTTCTTCCCTTTTCCTCTTCTCCTCCTTTTCCCAGCCCTGCTCCGTTTCTCCACACCTCCCTTTCCCTTCTCACCCCACCCCTCCGCCCTCCTCTCCGGGGTGTTGAGGAGTCACCTCCGGGGCCCTCCATCGTTCACTCCCCATCCCCTCTCCCTTCCGTCTTTCCTTCTCTCCCCGCCTCTTTCCACCGCCCCCGCCTTTCTTCCCCCTCTCCGTCGCTCCCTTGCCCGCCTCCACTTACCCCTCCTCTTTTCCCTTCTCTCTCCCCCTCCCCCAACCTCTTTTCTGACAACCTCAGTCGTGAGAACTGACGCTGTGTGTGTGTGTGCGTGTGTGTGTGTGTGTGTGAGATGGAGACACAGAACAATCCCTCCCCACCCCACCGTCCGGAAAGGGGAGGAGAGTGTCCTGGGATGTGTCAACACAGCAGTCCCGGAAGGACAGCTCCACCATCGCCGGTACTAAAAGGAGGAAGTCATTCCCAGTTTTAACTGGGGAAGACTCCACAACAGGACGTCCTCCTTGGTTTTAACGTGATATCAGCAGGACACATTCCTGCTCACTGCCTGGTATTGCTGGCATCAGTGGCGCTAACAGAACCACGCGGGCCCCCGGGGGCGCCCCCTAAACTGGACACCTAGAGGACTAAGGGGGTGAGTGGGACACACTCAGGGGGTCGCTGCGGAAGACGCGACTCCGCTACCTGCGCACCAGCCACCTCGGCCCCGGGCTCCAGGTCCTCGGGCCCCCGCAGAAACCACCACTGGATCTCCAGGTACACCGAGGCAGAGCCACTCTGGAAAGCGCAGGACATCTCCACATTCTGCCCCTCGGTCGCTGTCACGTTCCGCGGAAACTCGGTGAATTTTGCTGCAAAACAGAAATGCATCTTGTTGGAATGTACACACCACTCTCCTCAGCTTCTCTTTCCTTGAGAGCTCGCTACATTTTTCTTGGACTTAAAAATCAGGGCAACAAAACCCCTCTGTGACATCTCGGACTTTGCCTGGCTCCCCAACCCCCCTTCCTTTGCCTCGTTCCTGTCTCATTTTTGGGATCATGCCTAAATAACTTTGTTGTTGATGAAGTCCAGATAATGGAAAGGCTAACGAGCTTGCCAAATAACTCCCCTCTGTTAGCCAAGATGCCCACATACCTTTTGTCAGACTGCAGCATTACCCAAAACTTACAGAGGGATTCAGTGAGCTACATTTTTGACAAATCTGTCAAGCTGATCTATGAGGAGAGCCTCTTGCGCTAAGTTTCTAAACAATCTATGACTAACTGGATGTTCATATAACAGAGAATGGATCGTGATTACCTGTCAAAATGCACCTTCCTGATATATCAAAACAATGTTTAGCGATTGCGATGTTAAGACCACAGCAGTGAAACAAGTTGCACACGCTCTAAGCTGCGAATATTTCTTTCTTTCCAGATTCACCTTTGTATTTGTTCTCATCAAGCCATCACGCTGCCAATTGCTGTGCATCATGGCATGTAAGAATCACACCCCTCATTTGAGTTCAGATTAAAGACTATTTTGAAGCCACCAGAGATATTTTTTTTTCAGTCTTTTCACTATCGATCTTGACACTGCTACTCTGCAAAATTCAGAGTTAAGATGAAACTCACGAAAATGAAATGTTCCCTTTTCCCCAAAGGCATTTCTTCAACATGGAATGCTTTGGGTGTTTGTTCTTATCTTGTCTAAGGGACACTTTGCAAAGAACTGATGTTTCCCTGAAAGTAGTCTTAGGGAGATTTGTGGGTGATGGAGGTGCACAACTACAACGCACACTCATGGACAGGACTGGGGGGCTGTGGCACTGATTTTGGGTGGGTGCACCTTCCCCCCACTTTTTAAAGGGAGGCACCATCAGTGTCTCTTCTCAAAATTTTGTGAAATACCAAGACTATCTCTACCGAAGTGGAACCGTATTTATACTTAAAGGAAGTAGCGGATGTTAAAGAAGACATTCGGCTCTGAAAAGGACTTTTCTGTTTCAGCTCCCAGAAGGAAGATAGCATTTCTGCTTGCAGAAGTGATGCAGTCTTCTGGCAGCAGAGATGTGATCTGTTCGTGGTGCTGAAATGATCACTGCAGCCTGCGAAGTCCTGAACAACTGGATTCAGCAGGCTGCTGCTGTTTGTGATGCAAGTCGTGCCTTTTTATGGGTCCTCAGAGGAGTCTGTCCTTCGATAAACACACATGCAAACGAAGTCGCAAGGACCCAGAAAAAGGAAACTCTAAACCAATTCTGTCTACACTGAGGACTGGCAATGGAGAGCCCCCCATCCCCAGCTCTGTTTGTTTGCGATGATTATGTATGCATGAGTGGTTACCCAGTGCATGCACACAGATACAAGGCGCACATACACACACGCACACACACGCACACACACACACACACACACACACACCCCTGTGTTTGCGCTTGCACAGGAACCCACTTCATTGTCAGGCACCAACTAGGCTTGCCAAATCTAGCTTGCCTACTATTTAATAAACTTTAAAGAAAAATGCCAAACAGAACACTATTGCACCGTTACTTGCTAAGAATCTCACTACATCTGCTTGGCCGTTCTTTGAATGTAGAGAACACACACACACACACACACACACACACACACACACATTCCACAAGCAAATGTATATTTGCCAATGAGCACACACTTACCTTGAGAAGAGAGCCCTTGTTGTACATATAAAACGGAAAAGAAAACAAATCCAACATACGCCAAAAAGATCCCCATCATTCCAAAAAGGGGAGGGGGGGGGTCACATCAGTGTAGCCGACAGCCAAAAAGCCCTAAAAGAAAGGAATGCAAATGTATCAGAGGCTCGGTCTCAGAGCCCTGGGCGCGACACTGCAAACATCCTGCTGCTGGTTCAGCGAGCACTGGCTTTGGGGAGAGGGGAGCGCAATTCGCGAAGGTTAAAACCAGCTGGCTTGGATTCGGAGAGGCTTCGAGTCCACACTCGGGCTTGCAACGCGGGGAAGTGCCTCAGCTGCTTCGCTGCCTGCTCTCAGCTACCTGGCAGCTCGTCCAACGTCAGCCCGCTGCTCCGGCTTGCGTGATCACTGCCCTCCCTAAACGCCGAGCCAGCTCGGGAAGTGGGGAGTGGGCAAGGGGGGCGGGCTGGAGGACTTCACCGGGCTCGCCGCGCCGCAACTTTTCCCTCTAATGGCTGCGATGATGCCTTTAACTCTCTGCGCGCCGGACAGCTCCCCACCTGCTGGGAACTCGGGCCGGGCAGCCCGCGGCAGGCTCGGGGCTTGGCGGCTCCGTCTTACGTTTTCCTTCTGGGGAGCAGGAGCATTTATTTTTTTCCAGTTTGCTTTTTCCCTCCATGGATTGACTCCTTCTTGCCTCGGCAGACCGGATCGCTCGGTGCTTAGGAGGACAATACAGTTGTAGGATTGCGGTGTAGGATTGCGGGGGGCTGGGAGCTGGAGATTTGGGGAGGAAGTTGGGGCATTGTTGAAGAGGAAGGGAGGACTGGGATGGGGTGAAGGAGACTGCTTTAGGGCGAGGAAAACAGTCGTTTGAGGGAAATGTCGCTTAACCAGTTATTAACTGCTTTAACTAGAATGATCACATGCTATTATTCCTCACGAATTTAGTGCCGAACAGCCTCCAGCGGAGGAGAAAGCTCATGCAGGCACCATACCACTCTAGCTGGCAAACGGAGAAGACAAAAAGTACGAAAAGTCACGTATTGAGAGAATTTTCCAGAAAGAAAAGCCCACCACACGACGATTACTTTTATTGTATTATTTTTTAAAAAATTCATATGCCCCTCTGCCTTCCCTGCGTCTGTCTCACACGTATTTTGGAATGGGGGAGGGGTTTTAAATACCATTAAGGTCTCCATTGCACGGGTTTTCTTTTTGTTTCTTTGCTTTTCTTTTGCACAACAATAATTATCTAATGCTCCCTAGGATTATATGAATAAGGAATATTCTCCTAGGGAAAAAAAGCACAATAAGTTTTGGAATTTGAAACAAATCTACTTATTTGCCCTGGAGAAGGTTTGAGATAGAGATGTTCTATTTCTTATTAAGAACCTAAAAACAGTGTATTAAAGACTCCATTTGTCCTTATGAAGTCCAACCATTAGCCAGTGAATTTAAATCTTTTTAACAAAATTAAAATCATTTCCTATTTAAGCAGAATACCAGATATTTTATTCCCATTAGTATTTCTATGCAACTATACCACAGATTTTCAATATTATTTGGAAATATGACTCAGCCTTAACAATGCTGTCAGGAAACCAATGCAGTATACGTATTTTCATTTTACTGGTAAAAAATCTGTAGTTGGCTAATTCCTTCACTAACCAGACAAAAAAAAATAACCGTAACATATCTGTTGAGTTTTTAAACCACTTATGCTTCTACTGCTGAATGCAGCAACAACTTAAATGATCAGAAAACCAATACACAATAACTTCATAAGAATATTATTTATTTTCTGAAGATATATTTATTTTTCACTCTGAATATAAGATTTATAAGATTCCAAGAAAGTCATGGGGAATGTTTTACATTGGTTTGTGTTTAGGCCAACAAGACTCCATATCCTTGTATTGAGCAAAAGATTCTGAAGTATGCCATTTCAAGAAAATAAGTCTCTTTATGCCCAAATACTTCCTCATGGAGAATGTATTTAGAGTACGGAAACAATCCAAGTTAATATACTTGCCCCGTACTTAACATTATTTGGAAAATAAACAGAACTTTGCAGGTATTAGATCCTCAGAGGTTAACTTTCAAGTTATCCTTAACAAGATATGTTCAATGTTTATCTCCTGGTTTTAGCTTTAGTTGAACATATAACATAACCATGAGATTAATATGTCATGAAAATGACCTGACTTCAAGGTTATCTGCTGTTCGAACAGTTTCCAGTATAAAGAAAAGGGCATCCATTTTAAGCAAGGGAAGTTCTGAATTAATTTAGCAAAGCACTTCAATTTCTTTTAAGGGGAACTTGATCATTGTGACTATAGAAATACAATAAAAATAAGTTGAAAAGTGTTAAAGTAGGAGAAAAGCTTTTATAGGACAGATAAGCTATCAAACTACTTTATAAGCATTTAAGCAACAAAAGAAAGAAAAAAAAAGAAAAGAAAAAGAAATAAAGAAACAAGAAAGACAAAATTGGAAAAAGATTTATGTTCTTTTTCTTATGAAAAATGCCCGATAGGTATATTATTCTCACTTTTGCCAAGATAGACCAATAATTTCATCTTAAATATCTGCTGTATCATTTCAAGGACAGTATATAGTGCTGGCAAACAAACTTGCATTATTTCCTTTAGAACATTTGCTTTATTAAAGACAAAATATCTCTATATTAGCAGTTTGAAATGATAAGAAAGTTTAATTAAAAAAGTAAATATACCCAATATATCAAATGTCACAGTTCTGAGGCAAAGTCCCACTATTTTTTATTAAGTTCCTGTAAAATACCACATTCTCCTATAAAGTTGGTGGTAACTTACCAGCACAGATAACTTGTTTGCATCCAGAAATGGGAGAGACATTTTCTTCCCATTTCTCCTTTCCCAGAATGATTGCTGGTCCCTCACCCTATAAAAATGACTGCAAATCTCTTCTTAAAACAAACAAGCAAACAAAAACCTATCTATGAACTAACGCTCCAAAAATAAAATCTTAAAATCTCATTTTTAAAATTGTTTTCTTGCCTTCTAAACTAACTTTTTTGTTAATTTTTTTTTGCTGTTTTAAAATTTAAATATTTGTATCACCAGAGCTATTTTTCCTCTGAACTGTGTAATAGGAATGCTTATTTGAATATGTTCCTTCCTTGGGTATAATTCAATCTGGTTGAATTCATTCCATTGCCTTCCTTTGATATCTTATTTAGATTGCATCATACTCTTTTCTTGTGTATAAAAACTTGTTTAACTTTATCTTTCAAAAACTGCTGCCTTATGATGTCCACAGTCTCACATACACTTTCAGAGCCTTTGATCCACTAAGAATTAACTAAGCAGGAGAAGGGCTCTTCAAGATCGGTGATTATAAACTAGATTGTAGATTGGCCCTTTCTCCTAAGAGGGCTTTGGGGCATCTGTGCACCTTGAACTTGACGGGGATCACCATTTTTCACTTCCAAAGGCTCAAGATGAAATTACTTTCCATATTCCATTTGCATAATCTGTCCTAAATTGAGACTTAGTGCCCAATGTAAACTTTTAAAATTTTCTCAACAATTGGAAGATCCAAGATTATGTATTTTATTTATAAATAACCTTTAAAATAAAACTAAGAAATTGGAAGATCATCCTCATGGGTCTAGAAACATAAGCTTCATTTCTTTACCTCTCTGGCAAGCAAGGTTAGTTGAGCAGCTCAGATTTTTCATCCATGCACCTAGAGGTACATTCTACTGTGTTCTCAAACATGGTCTTTGGAGAAGCTCAAAACTGTATAGGAGAGAATATTTCAAGATATTGAGGCATATTTTCACCTGTAACCTCATGCCTGGCTTATTTTTTCTCACTTGGGGAATTAAAAGGAAATATTACAGAGTCTTTAGATATGGAAGCAATATATAAAAAACCCACAGAGAAACTCTTTCAATGGAAGAAATTAGGAGTCTAGGAGAAAGTCACTAACTCATATTAAGGAAAGATGACCTTTTAAAATTTGTTTTGGTAGTGCTGGGTTTATTGGTCTCCTCCACATGTCACATTCTCAAAGATATGAGAAAGTCAAGGACAAGATAATCACAACAGAAACAATATAAATAACATCCTTTGCTGTATATGTATATAGCATGTCTCCTTAAAATCAATGAATTTCAGAAATGGAATGGAACCTAGTTAGCTATCAACCAACCTGCTCACTCTACAGATGACAGGCCAGGGGCTGAAAGTGATGGTCACTCCTTTGGGTCATAAAACTAAATCAAGACTTTCTTTCATCAAGATCCTAAGATCTAAAATGCTTAAAACAAAGGATTAAGGATTGCATATTTTAAGGCAAGCAAACAAAACATGTTCATGCTCTTGGTTCTACAGGTTTCACTGGAAAAGTGACCGATGGAAAGAAATCGGTTGCACCCAAACTCTCTCCTAGATGCTGGTAAATGAGTCACTTGAAATTCCAGTCTTTGAACCTCCTCCACATACATTCTGATTGTCTCATATCTTGCATCTGATCAAGTAAACAATTCAGGGAGGGAGAATAATGGGTGGTCATTGGAAGTGATCAGTATTTTTTTTTTTTTCTTTTCAACGTTTTTTTTATTTATTTTTGGGACAGAGAGAGACAGAGCATGAACGGGGGAGGGGCAGAGAGAGAGGGAGACACAGAATCAGAAACAGGCTCCAGGCTCTGAGCCATCAGCCCAGAGCCTGACGCGGGGCTCGAACTCACGGACCGCGAGATCGTGACCTGGCTGAAGTCGGACGCTTAACGGACTGCGCCACCCAGGCGCCCCAGTGATCAGTATTTTAAATAGCCAGGTGGTCTATATTGACTAATTACCCCTTGTATGGCTACTGTTCATTTTAATCTTCCACACGTAATTTTCCCCTTTATTTTTTCCTTTAATGCATGACCAAAATAGAAATTACTTAGATCTAGCTTATATTCTGTGAATCTCAATGTAACTTTGTAGCTGAAGTTCACAAAGTCAGACCTCTAATTATTCATGAGGTCATGTTATGTCATTTTTAAACTGTAATATCTGGTCTAGATGTGACCGCTGGAAACAGCAGAAGGAAGCTTCACATTTTCTGTAAAAGTTAATATCATGCTCTGCTTAGACGTCCTCCACAAAACTCACGGATCCTTCCATTCACCTTTTGTCTCGTGAGAGATTAAAATAGGCTCATGATCAAACATAAATTGTATCTGGTAATTTCTTCATTAGTAAAAAAGCTAACATGAATATTGGGTGTCCACCCTTAGTGAAAAATATAAAGAGTCTATAGCTGGAAGCTGTGAAGTTAAAAAACAAACAAACAAACAAACAAACAAAAAAAACAGACAAACAAAAAAACCCCTAAGGATCACGCAGCTGCTTCTACTATCTCTGGAATATTTCTTCTGGCTTCAAAATTATGCTGCAGTTGAAACTCAGGGTTTGTGATATTTATTAATTTCAATATATGCTTTTTTTTCCATTAAAAATCCTGTGGGTTTGATTAGACATGAATAACTATATTCTACATCTATTTTTGTGCAACAGATAATTATTTGGGGCGAAAGAAACCCAAAATACAAGAAAAGCAACAATTTTGGTAGAGTCTATAGTTTCTATGCTTGTCCATGTTTCTTTGCCTATATTTATAATATGAATGAAAGTAAATAATAACTTATATATAATAAGCTATATTATAATGCTTTTGAACATCTTTCAAGAAACAAAGCGATTTACAAACATTTAACTAGCTTTACATGCTTAAGTATACATATTTCCTAATTCAAAACATTTTTAAGTATACATTTTTCTAATTATTGAATATTAAAGATTGAGTTCAACCTTCCCTTCAGCATTTATTATCTGTATGCTTTTAAGCAAGTGACTTTTCTTTCCTAAATGTCACCCAGTTGCCCTGTAAATGACAGCTCCTGTTTTATACTTTGTGAGGAAATGCCAGGTATACAGTAAGTGTTCAATAAAAGCTAACTATTTTTTTTATTTTCATTTATTCCTATTTTTCATTCATAAGCCCAAGATTTTAAGATATTAAGGATGAATAAAAAGGGAAGTCTTATTACCCTTATAGTGATCTTTTAGAAGAAATGTATGGGGGTATTCTGGGCTGCCCCACAGGCAAATGGTGGCAAATTATAATCATTTGTATTGGAGGAATAAAGAACTCATATTTGAGAGGAAAAATGGAGTTAATTCAAAACAACAAGACTAAATTTGAAAAATACAATAGGACCATGAAACTTCATTCATGAGATGTTGTAAGAAGGGGGCCAAGGCAACAGTCACAGTTCTAGGACTGATTTAGCAGTGTTCTAGCACTTAGTTATTTTGAGAAAAGGGCTTTGATGTGACTCCAGTATGTATGGAGGTCCCGCTCACCTCCATTAAGCTAAGCCAGGTATATTAACAAATGGGTATAAGTAATTCTATATGGTAACAAACTTAACTGGAGTTAGTCTGACTGTAGTCCGAAGGGCTGAATGACTTAAATAATCAACCCCTGTCATCATAAGAACTTGGTGCATTCCCCAATTCAGAATCTTGAGCCTTTTAAGGGAGCATCATACAAGTCCTAGGTTGATTAAAAATATAGTGATCACATCAGAATGGTCTTGGTTCATGTCACTGTCTCACTATAATTGTTAATATCACATACTTCTGCTTTCAAAAGCATCCCTTTCTGGATGATAAATTATATGACCACCATAGTTTAAGAGGAATATAAAGCCCTTATTCCGGTGTCAAGTTGACGATCATGACTGTGTAACTTGCGAGGTATAAGAGAATATTTAAGACTCCTGTAAATAGCCAGGATTTAGTTGTGAAGGTATTTGAGGTTGGATGAAAGAAAATTTTGATCCCAAGTCAAAATGTTCTAAATACAGAGAGTGGGAGTCAGCTCACATTCTCTTTGGAAGACCCAGAGGCCCTGTGGGAGTAGCCCCTGATAGCTGGGCTGAATCATCAATTAGTCTTGGTAATTGCTAAGAGGAAGCAAAAAAGCTTTACATTTAAAGAAACATAAGTACAGGAAACTATACTTTGAGAAAATGCTTTGCAATTTAAGAAAGAGGGAACAAAAAAGTAAAGGAGGTCTTTAGAATTTCCTGGGATTTGTTTTATATTTGGAAGGCTTGATTCACAATAATGGAAGGTGTGTTCACCAGTCCATTTTCAGAGGAGAGAGGTGTATGTATGTGTGTGCTGCAGCAGTGACATTCAGGGGTGGGATGGGACAGGAGAAAGGGGAGTAAATACATACAGGGCTAAAGGGAAAACTGTAGCTGGCCCTCATTCTCTTGTAATGTTTTGGCCACTTTTGTTGACTTTACTAGACCACACGTGTATCCAGCATGCTGTACCCATCTGTTCCCCACAGAGGATGTGTCCCAGGCTTCTCTACTCCGTGGACCCCTTATGCCCATGCTCTAGCCAACATTCTTCTCTGGTTCTCTCTACTGTGTCTTCTGAGATTAGGAAACTTTCTTACATCTTCACTCTCTTCCCCATTTTTGTCTTTTGTACACATTCAGCATGCAACCAACCAAAAGCCTGGTTCTCTTCAACTGATACAACACCCCAGGAAACCTTCACCTTCACCTAGGCCATTTGTACTCTAACATTTCAAGTAACTGAAGAGCAGAACTTCCTAACCTGATATTTCCTCCTTGAATTTAACTGTGTCCCTTTGGAGCTCATGTTATTCAACTTAGAACATGTTTCCCTTTTTGTTTATAGACTTTCTTAATTTATCAGCTCTTCCCTGCTCTTAGTTACTTTAAAAACTACTAAAGGATACTTCCCTTTTCCTTAGTTATTTCAATATTTAGTTAGAGGATGCTTTTAAAATACTGATTTCTCGGTTTTTAATTTTATATCAAATAAAAATATTGCTCACACTACTTTCAGTCGCATACCTCCTTTGTCTCATTGTGGACTTTGCCATTTCCTAGATCTGTTGTAACTTAGAAATAGTAAATTTACATCGCCCGTCACTTACCAAAACCTTGCATCCTTGATCCGCAACTCCCACACCATTAGTTGGTCAACCATTTAAAAAATTCATACCAGTTTCTCTTTGGACATTTCCCCATATATCATTTCATTCCTTCTTGACTTCCTCCTCTCAAAGGCTGGTTCAGTGTGCTATCACTTTAACCACTATTAGCCTCCCTTGTTTTGGCCAACAAGTCATATAAGGATTCTGCAAACTGCTCAGCATATCTTCCCTAACACCATTCAAAACAAGGGAGAAAACCACAAGTTTGGCCCACACACTCATCAGATTCAAGATTCTGTGTATGACCTGATTTCCATTAGCCTTTAATATGGTGAACTATGGTAGTGTATTAGGTCCCCAGGCATTGATTGATGTATCAGGAGACTTCTTCAGGGGACCCAGAGACTCTTGCATTCAAGAGGTTTTTTTTTTGTTTTGTTTTGTTTTGTGGTGATTTATGATCCAGAAGAAAAAACAACTAATATTTAAGAGAAAAACTAGTATTAGTTCAAAACAAAAAGACTATGTAAAAAATATACTGAGACTGTGTTAATGAAATGTACATGTGAAGGGGGCCAATATAACAGTCTAGAGTTCTATAGTTGATTTAGCCATGTTCTATCTAGCATGGAGTTTTCAGAGAAAAAGCTTTGGTATGACTCCCCATTTGTGATCTAACTTGTGTCTGAGCACTTGGTGAGAAGATCTTTTTGTTTTGTTTTGTTTTGTTTTGTTTTTTGATATTAACTTGTTTCCGTTCAGACATAAAGTTCTACCCCCCTGCCTCCAATTATATAGATTGAATACTACTTTGAAAGATAGTCATCTATTTAAGTTTTAAGTACATCATGATCAATTGGCCAATCCCTGAAGGTCAAGGCCCTCTGATTGCCATGGCCTTCCTTTGGCTTATTATTATAACTTTGTAGTTAATTGCAGCCACAAAATGATCATTCCCATAAAGAGCTCATTATAGTGGTGCCCTACAGAAGACTGACCCCACCAAACTAATTATATGGAAGCTGGTGATGCTTGACTGAGGTATTTGTCAATATCTTAGTGAATGAGGTGTCTTCTGAGTCCCCTCAGGGGATAGCTAGTGAGTAGGTTAATGTGTTTCACATAATAAATACATACAACATTCCTATATTTCTAAAGCTTTGGCTATCTTCCTCCACATTATGGAAGTTCATTATTTTGACCTCATTTAATGTAGGCCATCTTTAAATTCAAGTTTTAATCATCTAGCCAAATAAATTCTTAAAGTCACTTTCAATTTTGGATGCTAGCTTCTTAAAGTATGAATCTCTTTTAGTGAACCATTTTGATAATTCAATAAAAATGTGATAAAATTTAATATCCATTAATGATTAGTGTCCCTTATTATGCAGGAAACAGAACTTCCTAAACCTTATAAAAGACATCTACTAAATGCTAATATTAAATATCATATTTAATAGCAAAATGTGTGCCTCTGAGTTTGGGACATAGACAAAGATGCCCACAGTCTTCAGTACCATACAACATTGTATTGGAGGTACTAGCTAATGTATGAAGACAAGAAAAAGAAATAAAACATGTAAGGATAAGAAAATATTGAAATTAAACTGTCAATACTTGTGGCTGATAAGATTATATATGTAGAAAACACAAAATATAAATATAAATTATTAGAATTTATAAGTAAATTTTGAAAAAAATTGTTGGATGTGAGGTCAATATATCAGGTCAATTGTATTTCCATACCGTAGTAACACAGATTAGAATATTAAAAGTATTTAAAGGGACGCCTGGGTGGATCAGTCAGTTAAGCATCTGACTTTAGCTCAGGTCATGATGAACCCCAGGTCGGGTTCTCTGCTGTCAGAACAGAGCCCACTTTGGATTTTCTGTATCCTCTGTCTCTGTCCCTCCCCTGCTTGTGCTTTCTCTCTCTCTCTCAAAAATAAATAAACACTAGGGTGCGTGGTTGGCATAGTTGGAAGAGCATGAGACTCTTGATCTTGGGGTCATGAGTTTGAGCCCCACACTGGGTGCAGAGATTACCTAAATAAATAAAAAAATAAATAAACACTTAAAAATACAGATATGGAATTTATAGGAGAATAAAATTATCAAATATCCATGAATAAATCTAATGGAAAATTTGCAGAATCTCTGTAAAGAAGTTGGGAGAAATAAAAGAAGATCTAAATAAAAAGAGAATATTCCTATCTTTATTGATTAGAAGACAAATGAACATATGTATCTATTCAGTTTTACTCAAAATGTCAAGAGGTTATCTGTGGTAATTGACAAGTTAATTCGACATTTCTTCTGGTAATTTTTGAATTGAAAGTAGCAAAGATTAAGAAAAGAAAAAGAGAAATGAAGATGATTTGGTAGATATATCAAGACAGTATAAATAATTTATAATACATTATCATATTGGCATGATTACAAATGGGAAAAGTGAAATTAAAAAAATCTAGAAGCGCCTGGGTGGCTCAGTTGGTTAAGCGTCTGACTTTGGCTTAGGTCATGATCTCATGGTTCGTGAGTTCAAGCCCCACATTGGGCACTGTGCTGACAGCTCAGAGCCTGGAGCCTGCTTAGGATTCTGTGTCTCCCTCTCTCTGCCCTTCCCCTGCTCACACTCTGTGTGTGTGTGTCTTTGTGTGTGTCTCTATCAAAAATAAATAAACATTAAAAAAATATAGAAATCTTCCTCTGTATATTTGGACTTTTATATGCAACAAGGGTGAGATTTCAGCTACATGGTCAAAGGAAAATCTTTTCTATTAATGATTCTTGGCAAATTGGCTACCTACATAAAGGAAAATATAGTCCCTGATTTATGGCACACAGAAAAAAAAAAAATCCAGGTTGATTATGACCTAATTGTGAACACTGAAATATTTAAGTTTCTGGAAGATGATATAGGAGAAAATCCTCTTGATTTTGGCCTACAGAAAGATTCCTTAAATAGGTTACAAAACCAACAGCTACTTAGATTGATACATAGGAGTTCATTAAAATTTAGAAGTTCTGTTCATCAAATGACATTGTTAGCTGAGTAAGAATTAAAAACATAGAGATGAATGGAATATACATAAGCAACAAAACACACATATCCAGAATATATAAATATTTCCACGGATCAATAAGAAAAGCATACTATTTTTCTTATTTGTTTATTTATTTATTTATTTATTTATTTATTTATTTATTTATATTTTTAAGTTTCTTTAAAAATTTTTTTAACGTTTATTTATTATTGAGAGACAGAGAGATACAGAACATGAGCAGGGGAGGGGTAGAGAGAGGGGGAGACACAGAATCCGAAATAGGCTCCAGGCTCTGAGCTGTCAGCACAGAGCCCAATGCGGGGCTCAGACTCACAAACTGTGAGATCATGACCTGAGCCAAAGTCAGTCACCCAACCAACTGAGCCACCAGGCGCCCCATATATTTTTTAAGTTTTTATTTAAATTTCATTTGATTAACATACAGTGTAATATTAATTTCAGGTATACAATTTAGTGATTCAATACTAACATGTAACACAAGCACCCTCCTTAATCTCCATCACCAGTTAGTTAACCCATCTTCCCATCCACCTCCCCTATGGTACCTACCAGATTGTGCTCTATAGTTAAGAATCTGTTTCTTGGTTTGCTTCTCTTTCTCTTTTTTTCCCCATGCTCATTTGTTTGTTTCTTAAATTCCACATAGGATTGAAATCATATGATATTTGCCTTTCTCTGACTTATTTCACTTACCATTATAGTCTCTAGTTCCATCCATGTCATTGCAAATGGCAAGATTTCATTTTTTTATATGACTGAGTAATCTTCATATATATATGTATATGTGTGTATATATATATATATATGTATATATATATATATATATATATATATATATATATATATATAGCTTCATCAGTTGATGAACATTTGGGTTGTTTCCATAATTTGCCTATTGTAGATAAAAGCACACTATTTTTAAAAATGGGCAATAGACTTTATACTGGCTTCACAAAAGAGAATAAAGATCAATAAAAATATGAAAAGATGTTTAATCTCTTTAATAGTAATGTAAATTCCAATGAAAGATGCAATGAGATATCCCATTAGGATAGCTAAAATTAAAAAAAAAAATGGTATTCTCAATTACTGGTCTGCATGTGAAGCAAAATAGGGAAGCTCCTTCAATTAGGTGGGGGTAGTACCCAATCGTGCTATTGGTTTGGAACATAGTTTGACATATCTGTTAATTCTAAGGTGTACTTACACTGTGAAATATAACTCTACTCTTATGTACAAATGCAACAAGAATATATGTATATGTGCTCCAAGAAATTTGTGTAGGAATATTCACCGTAGCATTACCTTTAATAGCCCAAAAGTAAAATCAGATGTTTACCTACACTAGAATAGGTAAATTATGGTATGTTCATCTAACAAACATCAAAGAAGATGAACAAAATAACCATAAACAACAAAATTGATACATCTTATAAACATATTGAGCACAAAAAGTCAGACATGAAGAATATGTACTATAGCATACAATTCAATACAATTAAAAAAAAACCCCACAGGTATAACTAACTATATTACAGTGCTAAAGTCAATATCGGGAGAGGAAAATGGGTGTTGTATTAAAAGACTCAACTGGGGGCGCCTGGGTGGCGCAGTCGGTTAAGCATCCGACTTCAGCCAGGTCACGATCTCGCGGTCCGTGAGTTCGAGCCCCGCGTCAGGCTCTGGGCTGATGGCTCAGAGCCTGGAGCCTGTTTCCGATTCTGTGTCTCCCTCTCTCTCTGCCCCTCCCCCGTTCATGCTCTGTCTCTCTCTGTCCCAAAAAAAAAAAAAAAAGTTGAAAAAAAAAAAGTTGAAAAAAAAAAAGACTCAACTGGGGGCTAGTTATATTCTATTTCTTGACCTGGAGACTGGTTACATGGGTATTCTCTGGGTGATAATTTATTGATTTGTAAATTTATGTTTTCTGCAGTTTTCTTTAATAAAAAGTTAAGTAACAAGAAATTCAAAACCATTTCCACTAAACTGACATCTGACCATTAAACATTTATTATCCCCAGTCTCAAATGGGCCCTTGATGATGTCTGTAACTATATTATTTTCATTGTAATAATAACAAATCTATTATTTTCCTAGTTGGCTCACTCCACATTATCCTCAGTTACTATTTTAAATTTTGCCAGCTTCCTAAAACCTTCAGCCACAAGAGTTTCCTTTTTATGATGTGCAAATTCTCTCTATTCTCACTCTAAATATTAAATAGAAGCAATCAGAGTGCCTGGGTGGCTCAGTCGGTTGAGTGACCTACTGACTTCGGCTCAGGTCATGATCTCACGGTTTGTGAGTTTGAGCCCGCGTCAGGCTCTGTGCTGACAGCTCAGAGCCTGGAGCCTGCTTCTGACTCTGTGTCTCCCTCTCTCTCTGCCCCTCCCCCACTCATGCTCTGCCTCTGTCTCAGAAATAAATAAACATTAAAAAAAAAAAAAAGAAGCAATCAGAAAAAAAGCTCATCTAACTTCCTGTCACCAAACACACAGACTTACCTGAAGAATTCAAACTAATAATTTAGAGAGGATATATATTTTTTTAATTTAAATCTGAGTTCGCTAACATATAATGTTAATGTGTAATGATGATTTCAGGAATAGAATTTAGTGATTCATCACTTACATATAACACCCAGTGCTCATCACAAGTGCCCTTCTTAATGCCTATCATTGGTCTCCCCACCCAACACCCCTTCAGCAACCCTCAGTTTTTTTCTGTATGTAAGAGTCTCTTATGGTTTGTCTCTCTCTCTGCTTTTATGTTACTTTTGCTTCCATTCCCCTGTGTTCATCTGTTTTGTTTCTTAAATTCTACATATGAGTGAAATCATATGATATTTATCTTTGTCTGACTGACTTATTTCACTGAGCATAATACACTCTAGTTCCAGACACAGTGTTACAAATGGCAAGATTTCATTCTTTTTGATCACTAAATAATATTCCATTGTGTGTGTGTGTGTGTGTGTGTATGTACACATATATACATATATATGATATATATGTATATATATGTATGTATGCATATATATGTATATGTATGTATATGTATACATATATGTATATGTATGTATGTGTGTATATATATATATATATATATATACACACACACACACACCACATCTTCTTTATCCATTCATCAGTCAATGGACATTTGGCTTCTTAACGTACTTTGGCTATTGTCAATAGTGCTGCTATAAACATTGGGATGCATATGCCCCTTCGAAACAGCACACCTATATCCTTTGGATACCTAGTAGTGCAATTGCTAGGTTGTAGGGTAGTTCTATTTATGATTTTTTGAGGAACCTCCATACTGTTTTCCAGAGTGGCTGCACTAGTTTGCATTCCCACCAACAATGCAAAAGAGATCCTCTTTCTCCGCATCCTCACCAACATCTGTTGTTGCCTGAGTTGTTAGCGTTGGTCATTCTGACAGGTGTCAGGTGGTATCTCATTGCGGTTTTGATTTGTATTTCCCTGATGATGAGTGATGTTGAGTTCTTTTCATGTGTCTGTTCCTCAGCTGGAAGTCTTCTTTGGAAAAGTGTCTCTTCATGTCTTCTGCCCCATTTCTTAACCGGGTTATTTGTTTTTTGTGTGTTGAGTTTGATAAGTTCTTTATAGATTTTGGATACCAATCCTTAATCTGATATGTCATTTGCAAATATCTTCTCCCATTTGGTTGTCTTTAGTTAGCTTATTGTTTGCTTTGCTGTGCAGAAGATTTTTGTCTTGATGAAGTCCCAATGGTTCATTTTTGCTTTTGTTTCCTTTGCCTCTGGAGACGTGTCAAGTAAGAAGTTGCTGTGGCCATGGTCGAAGCGGTTGTTGCCAGTTTTCTCCTCTAGGATTTTAATGGCTTCCTGTTTTGCTTTTAGGTCTTTCATCCATTTTGAATTTATTTTTGTGTATGGTGTAAGAAAGTAACCCAGATTCATTCTTCTGCATGTCACTGTCTAGTTTTCCCAGCAACATTTGCTGAAGAGACTGTTTTTTTTCCATTGGATATTCTTTCCTGCTTTGTCAAAGATTAGTTGGCCGTACATTTGTGGGTCCATTTCTAGGTTCTCTATTCTGTTCCATTGATTTGAGTGTCTGTTCTTGGTGCCAGTACCATACTGTCTTGATGACAACTTTGTAGTACAGCTTGGAAGTCTGGGATTGTGATGCCTCCTGCTTTGGTTTTCTTTTTCAAGATTGCTTTGGCTCTTCAGGGTCTTTTCTGGTTCCATACAAATATTAGGATTGTTTGTTCAAGCTCTGTGAAGAATGCTGGTGTTATTTTGACAGGGATTGCATTGAATATGTAGACTGCTTTGGGTAATATCAACATTTTAACAATATTTGTTCCTCTAATCTGTGAGAATGGAATATTTTTCCATTTTTTTGGTGTCCTCTTCAATTTGTTTCATAAGTTTTCTATAGTTTTCAGTGTATATGTTTTTCACCTCTTTGGTTAGGTTTATTCCTAGGTATTTTATGGTTTTTGGTGCAATTATAAATGGGATCAATTCCTTTATTTCTCTTTCTGTTGCTTCGTTATTGGTGTATAGAAATGCAACCAATTTCTGTACATTGATTTTATATCAAATATAAAACTTTGCTAAATTCACGTATCAGATCTGGTGGAGTCTTTTTGCATTTTCCATATGGAGTATCATGTCATTCATGAAGAGTGAAAGTTTGATTTCCTCCTTGCTGATTTGGATGTCTTTTATTTCTTTGTGTTGCCTGATTGCTGAGGCTAGGATTTCCAACACTATGTTGAATAACAGTGGAGAGAATGGACATCCTTGTTGTATTCCTGACCTTAGGGGGAAAGCTCTCAGTTTTTCTCCACTGAGGATATTAGCTGTGGGTCTTTTGTAAGTGGACTTTATAATCTTGAGGTATGATCCTCTATCCCTATTTTCTTGAGGGATTTTATCAAGAAAGCGTTCTGTATCTTGTCAAATGTTACCTGCATTTTTGAGAGGGTCATGTGGTTCTTGTACTTTCTTTTATTAGTGTGTTGTATCACATTGATTGGCTTGTGGATATTGAACTAACCCTGCAGCCCAGGAATAAATCTCACTTAATCGTGGTGAATAATTCTTTAATGCACTGTTAGGTCTGGTCTGCTAGTATCTTTTCGAGAAGTTTTGCATTCATGTTAGGGAAAGTGGTCTATAGGTATCCTTTTTAGTGGGGTGTTTGTCTGGTTTTGGAATCAAGGTTATGCTGGCCTCGTAGAATGAGTTTGAAAGTTTTCCTTCCATTTCTATTTTTTGGAACAGTGTCAAAAGAATAAGTGTTACCTTCTTTAAGTGTTTGGTAGAATTCCCCTGGAAAGCCATCCAGCCCCGGACTTGTTTCTTGGGAGATTTTTGATTACTGATTCAATTTCTTTACTGGTTATAGGTCTGTTCAAATGTTCTATTTCTTCCTGTTTCAGGTTTGGTAGTTTATATGTTTTTAGGAATTTGTCCATTTCTTCCAGATTTCCCAATTTGTTGGCATAATTGCTCATAATATTCTCTTACTATTGCTTGTATTTCTGTGGTGTTGGTTGTGATCTCTCTTTCATTCATGATTTTATTTATTTGGGTCCTTTCTTTTTTCTTTTTGATAAGTTTGGCCAAGCATTTATCAATTTTGTTAATTCTTTCAATGAACCAGCTCTTGGTTTTATTGATCTGTTCTACTGTGCGTTTTTTGTTTTTGTTTTTGATATCATTGATTTCTGTTCTAGTCTTTATTATTTCCCTTCTTCTGCTGGTTTTGGGTTTTATTTGCTGTTTTTTGTTTTTTCCTGATCTTTTAGGTGTAAGGATAGGTATCAAGATATTTGAGACCTTTCTTCCTTCTTGGGAAGGCCTGGATTGCTATATACTTTCCTCTTATGACTATCTTTCCTGCATTCCAGAGGTTTTGGACTGTTGTGTTTTATTTTCATTGGCTTCCATGTACTTCTTAATTTCCTCTTTAATTTCTTGGCTAACCCATTCATTCTTTAGTAGGATGTTCTTTAATCTCCAATATTCATGGTCTTTCCAAATTTTTTCTTGTGGCAAATTTCATAGCATTATGGTCTGAAAATATGCAAGATATGTCTCAATCTTTTTGTACTTGTTGAGAGATGATTTGTGGTCCAGTGTGTGATCTATTCTGGAGAATGTTCCATGTGCACTTGAGAAGAATGTATTCTGCTGCTTTAGGATAAAATGTTCTGAATACATCTGTTAAGTCCATCCGGTCCAGTGTATCATTGAAAACCATTGTTTCCTTGTTGGTTTTCTGCTTAGATGATCTGCCCATTGCTGTAACTGGGATGTTGAAGTCCCCTACTATCATGGTACTATTATTATCAATGAGTTTCTTTATATTTGTGATTAATTGATTTATATATTTGGATGTTCTACATTGGGGGAATAAATATTTGCAATTGTTAGATCTTGATGGATAGACCCCTTAATTATGATATAATGCCCTTCTTCATCTCTTGTTACAGTCTTTATTTTAAAATCTAGCTTGTGTGGTATAAAAATGGCTATAAAAATGGCTTTCTTTTGATGACCATTAACATGATAGATGGCTCTCCATTCTCTTACTTTCGATCTGCAGGTGGCTTTAGGTCCAAAATAAGTCTCCTGTAAGCAGCATAGAGATGGGTCTTATTTTCTTATCCATTCTGATTCCCTGTGTCTTTTGATTGGAACATTTAATCCATTTACATTTAGAGTGAGTACTGAAAGATATGAATTTAGTGCCATTGTATTGCCTGTAGAATTGGTGTTTCTGGTGATGTTCTCTGGTCCTTTCTAGTCTTTGTTGCTTTTGGTCTTTTTTATTTTTTTCTGTCTTTTCTCCATTCAAAGAGTCCCCCTTAAAATTTCTTGCAGGGCTAGTTTAGTGGTCATGAACTCCTTTAGTTTTTGTTTGTCTGGGAAACTCTTTATCTTTTCTATTTTGTTTTTTTTTTGTTTTTTTTTTTAATTTTTTTTTCAACGTTTATTTATTTTTGGGACAGAGAGAGACAGAGCATGAACGGGGGAGGGGCAGAGAGAGAGGGAGACACAGAATCGGAAACAGGCTCCAGGCTCCGAGCCATCAGCCCAGAGCCCGACGCGGGGCTCGAACTCACGGACCGCGAGATCGTGACCTGGCTGAAGTCGGACGCCCAACCGACTGCGCCACCCAGGCGCCCCTATCTTTTCTATTTTGAATGACAGCCTTTTTGGATAAAGAATTCTTGGCTGCATATTTTTCCAATTCAGCATGTTGAATGTTTCCTGCCACTCTTTTCTGGCCTGCCAAGTTTCTGTGGATAGGTATGCTACAAACCTGATCTGTCTTCTCTCATAGATTAAGGCCTTTTTTTTTTTTCCTTGCTGTTTTCATTTCTTTCCCTATCTCTATATTTTGTAAATTTGACTATGATATGCTTGGTGATGGTTGGTTTTTGTTGAATCTAATCAGAGTTCTCTGTGCTTCTTGGATTTTGATGCCTGTATCTTTCCCCATATTAGGAAAGTTTTCCATTATAATTTGCTTATATAAACCTTCTACCTCTTTTTCTCTCTCTTCATCTTCTGGGACTTCTATGATTCAGATATTATTTCTTTTTAAAAAGTCACTGAGTTATCTAAGTCTTGTGTCATGATTTTTTTGCCTTAGTTTCCCTCTTTTTTTTCTGTTACATTATTCTCCATAATTTTATCTTCTCTATCGCTGATATGCCGCTCTGCTTTGTCCATCCTTGCCATCATGGTCTTCATTCAAGATTTCATCTCTGTTATAGCATTTTAAATTTTAGCATGCCTAGATTTTATTTCTTTTATCTCCACAGAATGGAATTTTCTGGTGTCTTCTATACTTTTTTCAACCCTAGCAAGTATTCTTATTATTGTGTTTTTAAATTCTAGTTCTGACATCTTACTTCTGTGTTGATTATGTCTCTCGCTGTCATTTCTTCCTGTTCTTTCTTTTGGAATGATTTCTTTTATTTTATCATTTTGGAGGAAGAAAAAAATTAATAAAAGAGAGTTAAAATAAAAAAATAAAAACAAAACAAAAACTGAAAAAAAAAAGGAAGCTGGATATAGTTCTGTTTCAGTCTGCTTGTTGAAAGAAGTTTGATAGAATGGAGAAAAAAAGAAAAGGAAAGAAAAAAAATGGTAAGAAAAAATAGAAAAATTAAAAAATATATATAATCAAATAAAATAAAGAAAATGAAATAAAATTAAAAATTTAAAACAATATAAAATAAAGTAAAAAATAATAAATTTTTCTCTTTCTTTGTTCAAGAAAGAGAAAGAAAGGAAGAAAGAAAGAAAGGAAGAAAACAATTTATGCAAAAACAGAAGCAAAGAAAACAAACAAATAAGCAAACCAGAAAACAGAATGAAACCCAAAGAAGTATATCCAGTTTCCCCTAGAAATGAAACTATGAAGGCTTCTATAGGCAATACACTAAGCAGGTAGAGTGACTTGTATTGTCTTCTGGGGGATGTGATTGGAGGACGTAGTTGGACAGGACTTGGTGTAATGGCTTTGTTCTCCACTTCTCCACTAGTGGTGCTGCTTAGCTTACTGGGGTGGATCAGTGTGCATGGGTGCATGCATGTACATGGGAGAGGTGAAAAAGGCTTTACCCAGCTCCCTAATCTCTGGCACAGGAACTTTGTGCTCTCACCAACCTGCGATTAAGTATCTCCTTTGTCTCAGACCTCCATCCACTCCCCCCCTCTACCCTGCCCCTGTCCAAGCTCTCCACCTGCCAGGTGCACCTCCCTCCAGAATTTTCTCTCAGATGGGGTTGTATCTCAAAATCTCACACTTCAGAGATTCCCCCACGACTTGGACTTAGAGAGGATAGGTTTATCTGTGAGAATTAAATTTTGCTTAGAATGATAAAATCCCCCAAATAACAATACGTTAAACTACATCTGTCTGTCACATAAACAATAGAAACAGAAAGAGAATATTAGGTAAAAACTAAGTAAATCTGAATAAAATATCAACTTTAATAATAATTTATCAACATTTGTTTATTAATTGTAAGAATTATACCATAAAAGTGTAATATATTAATAACCGGGAAAACTGAACGTGGCATGTATAGGAATTCTCTGTACTATCTTTCAATTTTTCTGTAACTTTAAATCTGTTCTGAAATAAAAAGTTTAAATATACATAAAAATATGTTACTTTAAACAATTACATATTTATTGTAGTAATTGAGGGAATCATTGACAAATGCAAAAAGTGAATATGACCACTAGTGAATCTTGAATTTGATGAGCCATTCTATCCTACATTGTCATTTCTCTTCAACTCAAAAGTTTTTTTAAATTTACTTTTGATTATAAATTCAGATCCATGTGATTTCTTCCATTAATATAGTTTATTACTGTTCTCTGTCTTCCATAACTATTATCTCTTCTTTAATTATCTTCTATTCTGATTTTTTTTTTTTTTTTTGCTGAATTTCCTAATAGCTTCTTAAGAGTTCCACTTACAATTACTAATTCAGTTCTGCAAAATGCCTACTATGGTGTTTTTAATTTCTAGTGAAAATTCAATTCTGCTTTGATATTACTATGTTATTGTTTATCACCGCTTGCTCTCCCTTTCCTCTCAGGCTAGTAGTGTCTTACGTAGGCATACTTCATTTTATTGTCCTTCATTTTATTGCACTTTGCAGATACTGCTTCTCCTTCTTCTTTTTTATTTACAAATTGAAGTTTCAAGATTCAATGGGGGAAGTTACTGTAGATGTAGTAGAAATAGCAAGAGAACTAGAATTAGAAGTGGAGCCTGAAGAGGGGACTAAATTGCTTCAATCTTATGATGAAACTTTAATGGATGAGGAGTTGCTTGTTATGGGTAAGAAAAGATAGTGGTTTATTGAGATGGAATCCACTCCTGGTGAAGATGATGTGGCATGACAGTGGAGGACTTTGTTGAAATGAAACAAAGCATTCAGATATTACATAAACTTAGTTGATAAAGCAGCAGTAAGGTTTGAGAGGATTGATTTTAATTTTGAAAGAAGTCTACTGTGGGTGAAATTCTATCAAATGCATCACATGCTACAGAGAAATTGTTTGTGAAAGAAAGTCAATTAAGGCAGCAAACTTTTTTGTATTTTTGTAAATTTTTTAAATGTTTTTGTTTATTTTTGAGACAGAGAGAGACAGAGCATGAGCTGGGGAGGGGCAGAGAGAGAGGGAGACACAGAATCTGAAGCAGGCTCCAGGCTCTGAGCTGTGAGCACAGAGCCTGATGCGGGGCTGGAACTCACCGACCGCGAGATCATGACCTGAGCCGAAGTGGAACACTTAACTAACTGAGCCACAGAGACACTCCTGGAAAAAAGAAGTTCTTAGAAAGAGGAAGGCATGGAAGCCTGACATGGGGCTCGAACTCACGGACTGTAAGATCATGACCTGAGCCGAAGTTGGACGCTTAACCGACTGAGCCACCCAGGTGCCCCACTTTTTTGTATTATTTTAAGGAATTTCATAGCCACCCCAATCTTCAATATGAAGGGAAAACCCTCTACCAACAAAAAGATTTTGACTCACTGGAAGCTCAGATGATGGTTAGCATTTTTGGCAATAAAACATTTTTAATTTAAGGTATGTACTTTTCTTAGACATAATTCCATTGCACTCTTTAAAAAAGTAATCTCGTGGCAATGAGAGAGAATGAAATATGGCCTTTTGTAGCAACGTGGATGGAACTGGAGAGTGTTATGCTAAGTGAAATAAGTCATACAGAGAAAGACAGATACCATATGTTTTCACTCTGATGTGGATCCTGAGAAACTTAACAGAAGACCATGGCGGGGGGGGGGGGGGGGGGGGGGGATGGGGAGGAAGAAATAAAAAAAAAAAAAAAGGTTAGAGAGGCAGTGAACCAAAACATAAGAGACTGTTAAAAACTGAGAACAAACTGAGGGTTGATGGGGTGTGGGAGGGATGGGAGGGTGGGTGATGGGTGTTGAGGAGGGCATCTTTTGGGATGAGCACTGGGTGTTGTATGGAAACCAATTTGACAATAAATTTCATATTAAAAAAAAAAAGTAATCTCTGATTCCAATGTGGGGCTTGAACTCACGACCCTGAGATCAAGAGTGGCATGCTACATCACCTGAGCCAACCAGGTACCACAATTCACAATTCTATTGTAGTTTTAAAAGACTACTGTATTATATAAACAGAACTTTTATGTGCTCTGGGAAACCAAAAAGTCATTGACTTGCTTTATTGTGATATTCACTTTATTTCAGTGGTCTGGAACCAAACCCACAATATCTCTGAGGCATTCCTATAACCTAGTTTTTTGTATGTTTCACATTTTTTAAATTTGTAATTTAATATGAGTGTACAGACTATAACTATCTAAAGTTTTTTTTTTTTTTTTCCTGTTGGGTATCTCTTAAACTATATATTCTAGGAGCTGGAATTTTTGTATTATCACCATAGTTTTTTTCCAAGTTTCTCTACAGATGTCCCTCTTTTCTTTTCTTTTTCTTTTTTTTTTTTGGCTACTTTTCTGTTTATTTAATTTTTCATCAGAGAAATCTATCCAGACATATTTATCCCACAATTATGTGATGTTTTTCTTGCAGAGACCCACCTCTGGCCAATTTATGTAAGTGACTTATCAATCTGAGACCACAGCTCAGACCTCTTGGTATAATCACTCTGTACCTCATGCATTATTAGAGTATATCACAATTCTACATACATAATTATTTAGTTGGTCCAATGGTTTTCTTTCATACTGGACTCTTAAGACCCAGGAGGATATTGACTATATCTACCTTATTCACCTCTGTATTAACAACACCTAACTCAATGGCTACAGCAGACTTTTGATATTATTTGTTGAATAAATGGATATGAGGAATGGATGGGCAGGTAAGGCCAAGAGAAATCCCAGAATAGACACACAATTTTGGTAAAACCAGTGCACACATAAAAAAATACACTATTTTAGGTATCTCTTGGTAGGAAATACTTAAAATGTTTATTCTTTTAGTTTATACAAATAAAATATTGACAATGTTGTATCACTGATGAATTTATAAAATAAATTGGCATATAATTCACTTTGACTTTTTCTCAACTTTTAGATTTATTTTCCTTTCATTGGATTCAAAGTAAATCACATAAAATTTGATTATTTTTGTGTGAAACAAAGTTGGTAATGTTTGCCTCTTATTTTTATGGTAGGGAGACAGTGCCACAAAATTCAATATTGTGACAACATTAACAGTTGTAGGATGATTTAGATATGTAAATAATTTAGACACCTTAAAAGAAGTATTTCAATGGTCTTTATAGAGAATTGGCAACAAACTGGAAGACACTACATAATTTTTGTCATGTCCTTTCTTAGTTTTAATTGGAAAAACTTCTGTGATCTTGCCAATGGCAATCCAAAAATCATTGGGGAGGAGAAATTTTTCTTTCTACCTTTCTAGATTCTTTGTTTGATTTAATCATCAAATCAACAGAAGACAGATTGACAGGAGAAAAACAAATTTAATTACATAAGTATTGGGCCCCATAAGACTATGAGACCCAAGGACAAACGAGACAATTGAGGCTTATGTGCCATCTTGAGCTAAAGAATGAGATTGAGGCCTGGGGCTTCAAAGGGGATGAAGGCGATTTACAAGATGATATGAACAGCAGATGTTTGACAATTAAATGCTTGTCCTGCGGTACAGAAAAGGTCATTCAGATAAAAAGTTATCTCTTAGTAATAGTTCTCTTTTTGGGCCATAGTTCTTATCTAAATTCTTTTAGGTAGTTTAAAGGAAAGGTAGAAACTGTTCTTGAGTCAACTGGGTCTTGATTGCTTTCTGTTCAAAATAACCCATGTGCACATTTTGGGAAGGTTCATTCCAAACCCTTCGGCTTGGTATCTTGCCCCATTTCATTGAACCTCAGTCCTGAAAACAGGTCACTTCTGTTAAACAGCTGTGTCTCATTTCAGATGGTGATGCAGGTGGGCTCCCAAACTTAGGCCTGTGGTGCAAATTTCTATGGAAATAAAAGGAAAACTAAGGTTAATAATTGGAGCAGATTACAATCTCAGTTTCTAAGTTTTGAAGGCAGCCACTTGAGTAGATTTTTAGATGTCTGGCTTGGAGGGTGTTTAGACGAAGTGAGTGCAGGCAGTGACAATCCAATAGGTTTTTCGTGTTTGCAGTTTCAATATCTCTGGAAATCTTTCTAAGTGCCTCACACAACAACATACGTGAAGATTGTTTATATGTGAGCCGTTGCGGTAGTTTATCTGAAGTTTATATTAGGTTGTCTAGCTTTTGTTTACATGGCTTTGGGAGAAGAGTTGTTTTAGTTTTGTAAGGGTTCCAAGTCAGAAGGGATGGAGAAGTTTGTAAATGTTAGTTCAGAGAGTTGTAGCCAAATATTGGAAGAAACCAGAAGAATGCAGAATCTAGTATACTTTGCAAGTAGAAAACAAAATCTCAAAGACAATTAACAGCACTAAAATTTGATATCCACAAAAGTATATTACTGAAGCGTATTTTTCTCTCTATAATCACCCATCTTTAGCAAAGATAACCACAAGACTAATTCACCTGCAAACCAAGCCTGTTTTCAATACACTGGTCTAATTATTTATAAAGGTACTGCAAGCGTAGTGATTGACTCTGTAAATTCTTTTTTTAAAATGTTATTTATTTATTTTGAGAGAGAGAGAGTACAAGCAGGGAAGGGGCAGAGAGAGGGAGAGACAGAATCCCAAGCAGGCTCCTTGCTGTCAGTGCAGAGCCAGATGTGGGGTTTGAACTCAGGAACCTTGAGATCATAACCTGAGGTGAGATCAAGCCTTGGAGGCTCAACTGACTGAGCCACCCAGGGACCCGTATATAAGCCCTTTTAAATCTGCTTTGCTGGAACTTTTCATAAGGAATCTCAGATTGAACTTTTAAAAGATTTTCAAGGCAAAGAAGCCACACCCAAGGCTCGCCCTCAGACTTTGCCTGCAATACCTCTGGATTTGAGTGAATTCCTCTCTTCTCAAGGTCTCCAAATTATCCTGAGGTTCCTGTGCCTGCCAGGAAGTGACTTTCCTTACTCATCTAGTAAGGCTGACAAAAACTCCGTAAGCAAGACTGAATTTTTCAAGAAGCTTTATTAGCTTCCTCAAGTCAGCCTTAGTTCCTTAAAGATGTCTGTTTGTATCTGAGTCTATTTATATCTCTCTCAAATATGACATTCAGTCACAACCTTCCTATTATAACCAGTGTTTTTAATTATGCCCTATTATAAGAAAGACATTCTTGTTGAACTTATATAAATAGCAATATTGTCATGCAAATAAGAATAATCACTAAGAATTTCCAAATTCTGGAACAATCAGGTAGGGGGAAAATAAATTTTCAATTTTCCTTACAAAAGTAAAATTTACAAAATTGCTATACGTCATGGTTAGTTTAAGAGGAAAGATTTTCTTATATCTGGAAAATGAAAGATTAAAGGACCAGTGATATTTTAAACAAAAAACCATGAAGAATTATAATCATCTTTTTCAGTTTGTAGCCCCATGTAATTAATACTTGTTTTGCTCAAATCCAGTTTTTTCTTTTATGAGTTCTGAAAATTCTTACCCAGTTTAGTTTTATAATATTAAAGTTACCAGAAACTTGTTTTGTCAAAAGTCTTTCCCATGAATCTCTTTGAAGATGAGACACATTTGAAAACATCAGACTAACACAACTATTTATAGATGACAAAAGACTTAAAAATGCTTGTGTTTAAAGATCTGATGACAGTTTATTCTAATGTAATTGACAAGGAAATGTGTTTTTTTTAATGATACAACAACATATTAAGATAGCAAGAATTATGACTGATAACATTATTCTAGGACATATCAGAATTTTAGGAATTTTATACAATTTCTAGAACATTTATATTAATTTTCACCAATATAGTATACCTAGGAAATTAATCATCACTTATTTGACAATGTTTCCCATGTAATTGAACATACCAATAAGCCCAATTAGTTCATTATCTTTTTTATAATAAAAAAGAATAAGTCTTTTTTTTTTTAAGTTTATTTATTTACTTTGAGAGAGAGACAGAAAGCACATGACCAGGGGAGAGGCGGAAAGAGAGAGTGACAATTCCAAGCAGGCTCCACACTGTTAGCATGACGCCAACACAGGGCTTGATCTCACAAATGATGAGATCATGACCTGAGCTGAAATCAAGAGTCAGACACTTAACCCATGAAGCCACCCAGGCACCCCAAGAGAACAAAGCTTTTGAGATGTTCTAGGGACCCTCTGGAATATCTCATATCTTAAGGTTAGTTCTAAATCAAAACATCTCATTTAAAATTTTAATTTTGGAAATTTTGTCAAAAAATGTGAACATTTTATTGTTGGATCAAAGATCATTATGAAACAATACTCATTTTTTTATTTAAAAAAAATGTTTTTTTAACGTTTATTTATTTTTGAGACAGAGAGAGACAGAGCATGAATGGGGGAGGGTCAGAGAGAGGGAGACACAGAATCCAAAACAGGCTCCAGGCTCTGAGCTGTCAGCACAGAGCCCGACGCGGGGCTCGAACTCATGGACCGCGAGATCGTGACCTGAGCCAAAGTTGGCCGCTTAACCGACTGAGCCACCCAGGCGCCCCAATACTCATTTTTTTTTTTTTACTCAGAGTGACGATAAAAGATTTTAAAGGAAAATGCAGAAGGTTACATAGTTGTTAGCAAAGCTTAACTCTTTTAATATTGAGAAGATTTAGTTTTCTAAAGTAATCAAAGGCCTCATTAAAACAACATTAAGCACAGGGTATTATTTTGTTAAAACACAGAATTAAAAAAAAATCTTCTAGGCAGATGACTTTAAGAGGAAAGAAAATACCTTTAAAATGTCTTATTAAAAGCCGACCAATAGTCCAAGAAACCTTTGTCTTTTAATGTAGATAAAACCAAATTTTAATTTTGTACCAGCTTATTTTTGATGCTGAAGCCCATTCACTTAATTAAGTTCATGTTGATCTTATCTAAAAAGTAAGAACACACACACAAGTTTCTTTTCAAAGATTCTTTTTCCACAAACCTTTTATAACTTTTGTCTTTTTCACCATAGTATATTTTACTTTCCTTGAATACAGAGATATTTCCTTTATTATTTCTAGTAGCTTTAATTATACATATTAATAAGAATTCTTAATCCTGGGGTACCTAGGTGGTTCAATTGGTTAAGTGTCTGACTCTTGACTTTGGATCATATCATTATCTCATGGTTCTTGGGTTTGGTCCCTACATTGGACTCTGTGCTGACAGCATGGAGCCTGCAAGGATTCTCTCTCTCTCCCTCTCTGTCTGTCTTACAAACACGAGCTCTCTCTCTCTCTCTCTCTCTCTGAAAATAAATAAGTAGACATTAAAAGAAAAGATCTCTTAATCTTTAGAAACTTTAATTTCTACAGAAAATGAAAAAGTAAGCAATTGTAAACTCTGTTACACCAGCCTTGTTTAGATTTAAATTTACAGACACATTTGATAACTTCTAGTAGTACATGCTAATATGGAGAACAAAGGCAATAGAAAAAAAAATTAAATGTTCCCACAACTTACAACCCACTGACAAGTCCTTGAGACTGGTAGAGTGACCATCTTCTAGGAACTCAACTGCCTCAATATTAGTACTTGCTAAGGGAAGAAGGCAACGTTAGTTTAACATTAGCCTGACCTCCAGGATCCTGTAACTCTCCTTTAACACATAAAAATTCCTTTGGAAACTTCCTTTATCTGTGCCCCTGCCCTCTTGCTCGCAAGGTATATGTTAACAATTTCCTCCAAGCATGTGACCCCCTGATATACATCCAAAGGGTCTCATGACTAAGGTTTTCCTAGACAATAATAAATGCCACTTTCCTAACAATAGCTAGCCCCCTCAAGGTCCTGAAAACCTTGTTTCCAAATTCCTTAGAGCCTTATGTTATCCCTAACCCGCTCCCAACTTGAAGGTATATAAGCAGCCACTCGTCACAACTACAGTGCAGTTCTTTCTGCCCATGAGTCCCATCCTGTGCTTTAATAAAACCATCGTTTTTGCACCAAAGATGCCTCAAGAATGCTGTCTTGACCGTTTGCTCCTGAACCCCATTTTCAAATCAATGCCTCCTTTTAGAGTACTATCTTCCAATGTGGCACAAGCTATATTTGCCAATAGATACAAACAGCTTCTGTCTCTGTAAGAAGAAGACAAATGTAGATAAAGTTAGACATGTTTAGCAAGTAATGTTTCAGTATTTGATCTTATTGGCAATACCGTATACATTAAATGTATTCCCAGCATTTAATTTAACTTAGCAAAATTCTAAGAGTTGAAATTTCCAAAGAGATTTGGAAAACTAAGTACACATACCATAAGATAAACATTGCTGAAAAGTTCATTTATAAACTTTTATCTTACATTTATTTAATACATTTGATTTTAACAATTATGTTTAGATTAGTCATGAAAATTTCATGAGGTATTAAACAGCTAACCATTATCTTAAGTTATTTTTCTTGCTGACAAATTCTGTGACAGAGATGCATAAGCTTATTAGGTTTCAGTAAACCTAAGTAAAATAAAAAAATATTGTATTTAATGCTCTTAAATCTAAATATATGTCTGTATTAGTTAAACCAAAAAACGTAAACTAGCTTTTATTTACCAAAAATTATCTTACATCACATGAACTTGGAAAACACTTGGATTAGTTTTTACTATATGTCTGAGATTTGCAATGTTTAATTTATAAATGCTTAATTTTAAGCCAATTAATTAGAGATCTTTTACACACCATTTTAGCACCACCATTCAGAGGCAGAAAAGTATCACATAGCTATGACATACATGCATAGACATACATAAACATAGAGACAAATGCAGAGACCTCATAGTTACTAATATTTGTTGAGAAGACTTTTCATTTGCCTGATTTCCAAATGCTCTCTCTCTCTCTGTCTCTGTCTCTCCCTCTCTTTCTCTCTTTTCCTTCTGATAAGAAACCTCTCCCTAAGATTTCCATTCAAAAAATGACTCTTAGGTCCTAGAATAGATGAGGGTAGAAAAATCTACATCACAAAGGCACAGAGAAAACAACCAAGTTTTTCCAAAAAAGACTCTGGTTTCCTGAGGACAATTTGTTTCATTCCCTCTGAGCACATAGCTTTATTTCAGCTTAGAGTAAAACACCTAGGAAAAATTCTTATCAAGCTCCCAATATCAGCTTCCAAACTATTTGCCAGTCTGGTGAGAACAGTAAGGCTGTGAGGCTGGGTAGAACAGCAGGTTTATAGGGTCTGCGTTTTCCCCTATGGTTTTTCCTCCTTATGACAGAAAGACAGAGACAAAGAAAAACAGTGACCATCCCTGAGGAAAAGGATCAATAAAAATCTAGAGTACTCATAACAAAATTTTACTGGAGTCATTATACCCAAGGAAATTGTTCCACAAATAGTCTCTCCTGCTAATCTAAATCTAGAATAAGAAAAAAGACTCACCACTCTCACTTCCACTGCAGATAGAGATCCAGGAGACTGACACGCTAAGAATTCTTACCTCCTGCTGGCATTTGTCAGAGGTCCCAGAATCTCTTTGCTTCAGCAGCCTCAAAGTGAGCAATGTCTAGTCAGTGAAATATTCTGCTGACTATACCAACTGTTGGGGAGGAAAAAAAAAATCATTCTACCTTTCTGAATTTTTTTAGCTGGTCTAAAAATCAAACTAACATAAAACAGATTAACAAGAGAAAAATAATTGAATTACATATGCTCAGGGACCCCATAAAATATGAGGCTCAAGGGCAAGACAGGCTATTGAGGCTAATAAGTCTAATAATAATAATAATAATAAGGCTAATAAGTCATAATAGAAGTCTGGACTCTATTTAAAGGAGAGGAGGGTGATTCACAGGAGAAGAACAAATGTTTGTAAATTAGATGTTTGTCCTGTGTACAGTTAGGTCATTAGATAAAAAGTCATCTCCTTGTGGTTTATATATACAATGGAATACTACTTGGCAATGAGAAAGAATGAAATCTGGCCATTTGCAGCAACATGGGTGGAACTGGAGGGTATTATGCTCAGTGAAATGAGTCAGGCAGAGAAAGGCAGATACCACATGTTTTCACTCATATGTGAATCCCAAGAAACTTAACAGAAGACCATGGGGGAGGAGAAGGGGAAAAAAAGGTTACAGAGAGGGAGGGAGGCAAATGATAAGAGATTCTTAAATATTGAGAACAAACTGAAGGTTGATCGGGGGTGGGGGAGAGGGGAAAGTGGGTGATGGGCACTGAGGAGGGCACCTGCTGGGATGAGCATTGGTGTTGTATGGAAACCAATTTGGCAATAAATCATATTTAAAAAAAAAAAAACAACAAGTTATCTCTTGGTAATAGCTCTTTTTCTGGGCCAAGCCCCTATCTAACTTATTTTAAGCAGTTTAAGGTTGAGGTAAAAGTTTTTCATGAGTCTATTGGGTCTTGATTGCCTTCAGCTCAAAATAACCCATATGCCAAAATGGCACATTTTGGAGGATTTGTTCTGAACCCTGTCAAAGCACTTGTATTTGTGTTGAAGAATGTGTAGGTGTAACGAGAATTTGATAGTGCAGTTGGGAAAATTTTTTTAAATAGCAAAAATTCCCGCCTGTATTTTTAAATTTTTTGAATAAATGAGTTTTTAGTGTGTTTGTGGGCTTTTGGTGAATTTTGTGCTCTGATTTTTTAAAAGATTTTATTTTATAAGTAATCTCTATACCCAACATGGGGCTCAAACTCACAACTCCAAGATCAAGAGGTATATGCTCTACTGACTGAACCAGCCTGGTGCCCCTGCTGTAACTTTTTTAAATGCAGTAAACACTGTAAAAAAAAAAATACCGGAGGTCACAAAAATTGTACAATTTGAACACTTACATTAGCTTTCCATTAAATTGTCACGTTATTTGGCATATACTTGGGATTCTGTTAATTTTTTTTGACTTAAAAAATATTGTTGAGGACTTTGAAGAGTACAAAGTAAAATAAAATATGAATGTATATGAATGTATAATAGAGAATCTGATAAATTGAGTGACATTAGGAAATAACCATCATTTACTAAATGATCCAAAAAGGTGTACGGCATTTATTTAAATATAAATTCAGGGCTGCCTGGGTGGCTCAGTCAGTTAAGCATCTGACTCTTGATTTCGGCTCATGTCGTGATCTTACAGTTCATGGGTTTGAGCCCCAGGCTGGGCTCTGGCTGACAGTGCAGAGCCTGCTTGGGGTTTTTCTCTCTGTTCCTCCCCTGCTCACTGTCTCTCTCAAAAATAGTAAAATAAAACATTACAAATAAATAAAAATTTATATAAAAGGGTTAATATCCAAAATAATAAGAAACTCATACAACTCAATACCAAAAAAAAAAAAAAAAAAAAATCTGATTAAATATTGGGCAGAGAATCTAAATAAACCTTTTTTTTTTTTTCCCCCAAAGAAGACATACATATAGCCAACGGATACATGAAAGGATGAACCCTTTTGTGTTTTGCTGAAGCAAAACACAATCAGCACAATACATATATTAACTCTTTCAGATGGCTAGATTAAATTGATATTACTGGATAGATACAGTTTAACTATCATTCCCTTTGGGTATTTGAGGTGAATGGTGACATTTTTATTTTGGTAATGTATTTTAAAATTTACTGTGATAGGATTTATTGCTTCCACAATTCAGGTACATATGCATATACATTTGGTGAGAATAACATGCACAAATCTATACAAAAAAGAAGAAAATTCTAATAACACAGTTTTTTAAACAAAATTATGAATTACAAAATGGACTCAAAGAAGAAAATGTGAACAACCATGAAAGCGATGCTTACAAATCAGTAATGATTAACAAGTTATACCCTCTGTTTCTCTCCCACACAACTCTTTAGCATTATCTCACCATGGTAGTGTGAGATCTGTTATTAAAGTATCAAAAGCCAGAAGATTTGTTTCAGAAATAGAAAAAGCTGAAACGCATCCAAATCATTTTTCAAAGTGAAACTAATCTCTTATCAATCTAATCTGACAGCATAATTACATTACAATTATTACAATTTAATTACAGCAACCACTCACTATTATGCAAACATTTTATAATTTATTTGTGCAATTAAGGTGTGGTTTAAGGGAGATTTTTTTTTTAATATATGAAATTTATTGTCAAATTGGTTTCCATACAACACCCAGTGCTCATCCCAAAAGGTGCCCTCCTCAATACCCATCACCCACCCTCCCCTCCCTCCCACCCCCCATCAACCCTCAGTTTGTTCTCAGTTTTCAAGAGTCTCTTAGGCTTTGGCTCTCTCCCACTCTAACCTCTTTTTTTTTTTTTTTTTCCTTCCCCTCCCCCATGGGTTTCTGTTAAGTTTCTCAGGATCCACATAAGAGTGAACACATATGGTATCTGTCTTTCTCTGTATGGCTTATTTCACTTAGCATCACACTCTCCAGTTCCATCCATGTTGCCACAAAGGGCCATATTTCATTCTTTCTCATTGCCACGTAGTACTCCATTGTGTATATAAACCACAGTTTCTTTATCCATTCGTCAGTTGATGGACATATGGGCTTTTTTTTAAAGCTCCGCACAAGCTTGTTTTAAGGGTTTTGTGTGATATTAAGGTTTACCTCATCTTTGATGTGTTGATGATGTTGGACAATAAGAAAAGCATGTGTATGTGGTGTTTCTTGAAGCAGAGCTTCATAATATAATATAGCATAAATACAGTAACATCCTCTGTTGATCCCGCTAAAACACAGCTTTTCTGTAAATAGCCAATCATTGGTGGACATGGTGATGGCGGTAAATGACCAAGAGCGCCTTGTACTATTGAAATGTGCCAGGGAACCGTCTTGTAAAGAGAGGTTGAAACGTTTTTGTATTGGAATTTCTTTAAGTACTCATTCAAGGTAGACTGTGATAAGGAACGAAGTCATTGTACTCCATAGAATACCACCAAATAAAAAGTTCTTTTTTTTTTTTTTTTAAGTATTCCTTTTCTTCTTTCTTTTTTATTTGAGAGGGAGCGAGAGCTGGGGGGCGGGGCAGAGGGAAAGAGAGAGAGAATCCCAAGCAGGCTCCCTGCTTAATGCAGAGCCGGACACGAGGCTCGATGCCACAACCCTGGGATTATGACCTGAGTTGAAATCAAGTCTGGCACTCAACCACCTAAGCCACTCAGGTGCCCAAAAGTTTTAAAAAATAACTAAGAGTAGGTAATATAAATAATAATGAATCCAAAAGAAGACAAGAAAGGTAAAATAAGGAAACACAGGCCACATGAAACATTTAGAAAGTGAATGGAAGGATGGTGGATTCAAAACAAATTATATAAGTAATTACATTAATTTTAAGTGGGCTACAAATTCCAATTAGAAGATAAAAATTGTTGGGGTGCCTGGCTGGCTCAATCAGGAGAGCATGAGACTTTTGATATGGAGGTTGTGACTTAGAGCCCCAGGTTGGATGTAGAGAGTACTTAAAAATAAAATCTTTTGGGGGTGCCTGGTGGCTCAGTCAGTTAAGCATCCGACTTCAGCTCAGGTCATGATCTCTCAGTTTGTGAGTTCGAGCCCCGCATCAGGCTCTGTGCTGACAGCTCAGATTCGGAGCCTGCTTCAGATCTGCCCCTCCCCTGCTTGTGCTCTCTCTCTCTCTCAAAAATAAAATAACCATTAAAAAAGTTAAAAATAAAATAAAATAAAATCTTTTGAAAAAATGAAGATAAAAATTGTCAGAACAGATATAAAAAATGGATGATCTAAACATTGCTATTTAAAAAAAGACATGTTTTAGATATAACAGGCTCATTGTTTTTTGTTCATTTCTTTATTTTGAGAGAGAGAGAGAGAGGAGAAAGTGTGGGAGAGGCAGAAAGAGGGGGAGAGAGAGAGAATCCCAAGCAGGATCTGTGTGTCTGAGATCATGACCTGAGCCAAAATCAAGAGTTGGACGCTTAACTGACTCAGCCACCCAGGCGCCCCAGAGATAAGAAAATATTGTTAAGGAACTGCAAGGAAAGGAAAGTACATTTACAGTATGGTGCTGTATGCATCAACACTGTAAGTTTATGTCATCTGTTTACGAGATAAATCATCCATCTGTTGATACCCACACCAATACTTCCTTATATGATACAAAATACAATAGATGTTCTATGTATTACTGACACTAGACCTCAAAAATGAAAAGATGTGAAAAAGAAGTTCATATTTATAGAAAGGTCCAATTGTTCATGTATTGATAACAAAGAAGCAGCAACATGATCGCTATGGTAGCCTAGCATAATTGATATGATTGCCTCACCATAGTCTAGCCTACACGCTAATGAATAAGTCATTATAAAATTTTTATGGCATACAATACTACAGTCATATTCGTAATATAGTATTGAAGGCGTTGTTCTATTTTTTTCCCAAACACTTGGCTTGTGACGCTAGGCTGTTAAGTAGTTTCTCCAATAATGGGAGAAAGAGGCATTCCATATGGGAATTTAATTCTTTGAGAACAAAGTTATAAAACATTAAGAAAACTAACATATTATTAGTGTTATATTAGCTATCTCTCACCTCATGCCTGTGTAAGGGTGGGCTATCCACTTCCCTGCGAGTCTTGCCCACATGTTCTACATGATTTGTACTTAGGTGATGACAATGATGGTGCTGATGGTGACAATACAACCTCACACAGTTCTTGTCATTCATCCAGTTATGAGATTTCTACATGAGGCACAAGAGATAGGTTTCTTCACTGTACGATTGTGTACTGTTCATTAAGTGGAAGTGAATTATCATCAAGGTCTTTATCCTTCCTATCTTCACATTGAGTAGGCTGAGGAGGAGGAGGGTGAGGAGGAGGAGGGGTTCATCTTGCTGTCTCTTGGGTGGCAGAGGTGGAAAAGGTGGAGGAGGCAGGAGAGGAGGCAGGAGAGGCAGGTGTAATGTGATGGAAATACCATAATTGCAATCTCTGTCTGAATATTTTGTTTTTGTATTTCTCTAAAAACGTTTCTGTACAATCCCAATCCTTCTTCCACTGCTTGTTTTGGTCTCGGTGCCCTTCTATCATACATAGAAGGGTCCATGTCATAAAAAAAAAAAAAAAAGTCAAAAAGTGTCTTGAATAACTGGAACACTTCTGCAAGATCGTCTAAGGTCAACGTGTTTTCTGGCCCTGCTTCTTCTATGCCTTCTTCCTCATCATCTGGCACCGGTTCAGAAGCACTCATTTGCTTTGCCATCTTCTGCTAATTCCTCTGGTCAGGTGTCTTGTAGCTCTTGAATTTATCTAAGGCCCATGCTTTGAAACCCTTCAACACCCTCCACCTTTGTTGCCATATCCACAATGTGCTTCATGGTTTCCCTGTCATCAATCCTGTGAAGTCATGCGCAACCGACATCTGGACAGTTTTCTCTAGCTTGACATCTCTCACAGCCTATTGAATGACAGCAATGGCATTTTCAGTGGTGAAATCCTTCCCAGACTTTCATGACACTCTATCAGAGTTCTCTTCCCTAGCATTGATAATCCTTTCCATAGGGTACCCTGTGTCACGAGCCTTAATGTTCCTTATGACTCCCTGATCTAGAGGCTTCATTTGAGACACTGTGTTTGGAGGCAAGTAGACCTCTTCAGCACCTTTGGTATTGAATTCATGGGGTTCTGGGTGGCCATGAGGATTGTCCAGTGACTAAAGACTTTAAAGAGCAGTCTCTTACTGGCAAAGTACTTTCTGACTTCCAGACTTCAGGAATAATGAATGCATCCCTGGAAACAACCCAGGAAAAGGTTCTTGTTGTCCGGGCCTTCTTGTTGTACAGCCAAAAGACTGGCAGCTGGTATTTATCTTTTCCCTTCAAGGCTCAAGTGTTAGCAGCTTTATAGATAAGGACAGTTTTGATTTTAAACCCGACTACATTTACACAAAACAGTAGATTCAGTCTATTCCTTCTTGCCTTAATTCCTGGTGCTAGCTTCTCTTCGTTACTAATAAGTGTCTTGTGGCTTTCTTTTCCAGAATAGGGTACTTTAGTCTGCATTAAAAACCTGTTCAGGCAAATACTCTTCCAATGGTTTTCTTAATGGCATCTGGGAGCTCCTTGGCTGCCTCTTGGTCCTGTTATCGTAACATTTGTTAAAGCCAAACATCTTCCTAAAATTATCAAGCCATCCTCTGCCAGCATTAAATTCTCCAGCTTCTGGAAACTTCACCTTCCTTTTGCTTAAATTGTCACATAATGAATTCACTTTTCTCAAGTTATATTAGAGTTTATAGGTATGCCTTTCTCATAGCAATCCTGGGCCCCCGTAAAAGCTACATTTTTAACACAAGATAACCAAGTATTTTGCAAAAAGTGCAGTGTTTTGGGACCTACTGATGTAGTTGCAGTAATGGCTTCACAAATTTCCTTTTCTTTCTTTCTTTCTTTCTTTCTTTCTTTCTTTCTTTCTTCCTTTCTTTCACGATGTTTCTTATGCTGAATTCATTTATCTTGACACGGCAGATCACCGCAAGATTACTGCAGCTGCACACCTCAATCTATAGTACATATCAGGCAACTCAACTTTTTCTTGTAATGTCAAGACTTTGCTTCTTTTAAAAAAAATTTAGCGTTTATTCATTTTTGAGAGACAGAGAGTGACAGACGGCACGTGGAGGAGGGGCAGAGAGAGAGGGAGACACAGAATCCTAGGCAGACTCCAGGCTCTGAGCTGTTAGCACAGAGCCCGACGTGGGGCTTGAACTCAAACTGCGAGATCTTGACCAGAGCCAAAGTCAGACGCCTAACCGACTGAGCCACCCAGGCGTCCCTGTTCTTTAAATTTTTTTAATGTTTATTTATTTTTGAGAGAGAGAAAGAGAGACAGAGTGCAAATGGAGGAGGGGCAGAGAGAGAGGGAGACACAGAATCCCAAGTAGGCTCCAGGATCTGAGCCTTCAGCCCCGAGCCCGATGTGAGGCTGAAACTCAAGAACTGTGAGATCATGACCTGAGCCGAAGCCGAATGCTTAACCGACTGAGCCCCCCGGGGGCCCCTTATGACTTTGCTTCTTAAGAGAACTTCCAGCATCACTAGTGGCACTTTGTATGGGTCCTGTGGTGTTACTTATGGTTTATGGTATTGCACACAATAAAAAACAATGCCCGAGAACCATGAGACATTACTTGTTGCTGTGATATGCAACTTCCTGGAGAGACGATTACGTGGAGATGTATTGGAGATGTACGTGGAGAGATGATTACGTGGAGATGACTGGAGTCACCTGGCATTTTCAGCAAATACTCATAACACTTGAGTTCACCATAGTGCAAGAGGAGGTGGAACAAAATTATTATGATAGTATATATGCACCACAAATTAATATCATGCAGTTATATTTTAATACTGCATCTTTACATGTTTACATGTCTTTCAATGGCAAATGGCACGATGTGTGGTCTATAAGTGTTTGTGTGTATAAATTTTAATACATTTTAATTTTTATGAATGATTTACATATATTTTATGGTAATAAGTAATAACATTGACTAGTATACACGTATGTTTCATGTATTCATGACATACCTAACGTTTTCTTGTTTCTTTTAAATATTTCTAGGCTATGTGGTTTGTCTCTGAGTTTTTCCAAATAGTTGCAAATCTCCAAAAATGCTTCCGATATGTTTATTAACAAAAATCTGTTTATAAGTGGACCCATGCAGTTCAAACCCATATTGTTCAAAGGTAAGCTATTAAGTTTTAAGTAAGGAGTCTTTAAATGGAAACACACATGAAACAATGAAGCGATCATTTATATAGTGATCAGCTGATAAATATGTGGTGACCAGAGGTTCACAGGAACTTAACTCTGTATTGCTATAAAAGCACTAATTTAATATTTAATATTTAATTCAATTATGTAATAGTTTAATATTTAAGGTCACAGTGACTTTATGGAACATAACTACTACGAATAATCAAGATTGACTGTACCAAGAAAACAATAACTAATAAAACCATGGTGTTTCTCTATTTATATAAGAAAAATCAGATTTTAAAGTGAGAAGTATTTTTAGAAATAAAGAGGGAAATTTTATGATAATAAAAGTGTCAATTTACCAAGAAGATATACAATCATAAATAGTATGCATTTAACAATATCAAAATATAAGAAACAAAAAAAGAGAAAACAAGGAGAAATAGATAAATCCATAATCATTATTAGAGATCTGAACACATTGCCTCAGTAACAGAACAAGGAATTTTAAAATCAATAAAAAATACAGAAGATTAGAACAGCATGATGAAACCATTTGACCTAATTGACGCATACAGAATACCACCTGCTATAACTATAAAGTCTCATTCTTTTCAAATACACATAGGCACATGGATCCTTTACCAAGATAGACTGTGTTAAGGACCATAAAGCAAGTGGTAACAAATTTCAAAGGAATGGAATGATACATTATAAACTCCAATTATAGTGCAATTAAGCTAGAAATCAAAAACAGAAGAATAATTAGAAAATCCCTAGATGATTGAAAGTTAAGCAACTTCAAACTTTTAAATAACCTATAGATTACCAGAGTAATCACAATAAGAATTTGAAATATTTTTAAATAAGAGAGATTAAAAAAGCAAGGCATATCAAATTTTAGGGATACAGCTGAAGCAGTGGTTAAGAGGAAATTTATGGCTTTTGATGCATATACAAGAAAAGAATAATAATGGTGAAAACCAATGATCTTAAACTTTTATCTCAAGAAGGGTAGGGACCATCAGATTAAATCATCAAAATGGAGAGGTGTCTGGGTGGCTCAGTCAGTTAAGTGTCTGACTCTTAATTTTGGCTCCGGTGGTGATCTCATGGCTCATGGGATAGAGCCCCGTAACGACATTGGGCTCTGTGCTGACAGCTCGGAATCTACTTGGGATTCTCTCTCCCTCTTTCTGTCTGCCCCTCTCCCATTCATGCTCTCTCTCAAAATAAATAAATAAACGTTAAAAAATAGATAATCAAAATGGAATTAAATATGAAGACATGAGAAAACAAATCAATGAAATAGAAGACACACAGGGGTGCCTGGGTGACTCAGTCGGTTAAGCATCTGACTTCATCTCAGGTCGTGATCTCACAGTTCGTGGGTTCCAGCCCTGCATCGGGCTCTGTGATGACAGCTCAGAGCCTGGAGCCTGCTTGGGATTCTGTGTCTCCCTCTCTTTCTGCCCCTGCCCAGCTCATGCTCTGTCTCTGACTCTCAAATAAACTTAAAGGAAAAAAAGAAAAAAAAAAAAAAGAAGACATACATTAGAGAAACTCCACAGAGAAGCTAAAATTTGTTTTCTTTTAACGTAAAACCATTAATGAAACCAGAGTAAGAATGATAGAGAAAATAACAGAAAAAGAAAAGCAAATTATCAATATCAGAAGGCAAACAGAGATATCACTATAAATCTTGTAGACATCAAACCCATAAGAAGATAATATAAATACTATGTGCAAATAAATTTGACAGCATAGATAAAATGGAAACATTCCCTGAAAACATATTTTATCAAAGCCTACACAAGATGAAATAGAAAATTTGACTATACTATCTCTTTAAAGGAATTGATTCTGAAGACATTTTCAAGGTAGTGAATTTTCCTTTATTTAAGGAAGACATAATACCAATTTTACACAAATTCATCCAGAAATTAGAAAAAATTGGGAACACGTCCATCTCATTTTATGAATTTAGCATAATCTTGGTATTATGTACCAAAACACGTCAAAAAAAGGAAAATCATTAAGTTATCACTCGTAGAAACATAGGGCCATACATTTTATACAAATCGTTTTAAATTTTTTTTTTCAACATTTATTTATTTTTGGGACAGAGAGAGACAGAGCATGAACGGGGGAGGGGCAGAGAGAGAGGGAGACACAGAATCCGAAACAGGCTCCAGGCTCTGAGCTGTCAGCCCAGAGCCCGACGCGGGGCTCGAACTCACGGACCGCGAGATCATGACCTGGCCGAAGTCGGACGCTCAACCGACTGCGCCACCCAGGCGCCCCTACAAATCATTTTAAAATGAATTCTTTATGAATAGGGTAGCATATCACAATGACATTGGATTTATTGATAGAAAATAAGACTGGTTTAAAATTTTAATATCAATTAATAATCACGAAAGAAGACCAACCAAATAATCGTCTCAATAGATACACAAAAACTAGGAATACAAGAAAATAGACCTGATCTGATTACCAGACTTCCTACCAAAGACCTACTGGTAACCTTACTCTAACTGGCAAAATAGAAAGTCTTTATCTTTGTAAGCATAGTGCAGTTTTACTTAAATTTTTAATGTTTTGTTAAACATTGGTTATTGGCATTAGCTTTTATTTTAAAAATTATTTCATTATATATTACTTATCTTGGTTACTGAATTCGTGAGTGTCCCTCCTCTTAAATTTTATACAAGTTATTATTTCACTTGCCTTATCCTCATCCTGGCCCTGCTTTCAGGGAGATGCAAATTAAAACCACAAGGAGATATTGCTTCGGACTCACTGGGGGGATTAAATTAAACAAAGGCAAAAGCAAGTTCTGGCTATGATGTGAAGCAATGGAGACTCTCCATACTGTTGGGAGGAATGTACATACAACCGAGTTGAAGACTGTTTTCAGGATCACTAAAGCTAAATGAAACCTGCCCTATGACTTAGCAGTCTTACTCCTTTGTATAGACCCAGTATGAATGAGTACGTATGTCTGTCAAACAACTTGCATTAGATGCTCACAGCAGCCTTATCCTTAATAGCTCCAAATGGGAAACAATCCACGTGTCCTTTAACATACAGTTGGGGATAAATAGTGGTATATTCATATAATGGAATACTGCACAACAAAAAGGAGCAAACTGCCACTACAAAAAACTACATGAATCAACTGCATTGCTGCAATATTCAGAAAAAGAGATTAGACATAACAGCTTACTAATGAATGCTTCTGTTTATCTGAAATTCAGGTACAGGCAAAACCAATCTACTATGATGGAAGTCAATAATGGTCTTCTCTATTGGAAGGGAGATGGTTGACAGGAAAAAGCATGAGGAATCTTTTGGAGCGATAGAAATGTATTATATCCTCATTGGGTATTGCTTAAAGATGTATATATTTGTCAAAATTCATGAATTGTAATTAAGGTTGTATATTTTCCTATATGTAAACTATGCATCATATAGTTATTTAAAAAAGCAACACATTTATATTTTAGGAGGTTAGGAGTTTATTGACTGAATTGAGGAATTCTTTAATTTTATTAAATTGAATCTGTCTATTTTAGGGAAGAGAGACTGAGTGCCTGGTGCTTATTTTCAATCTTTGTCTCTAAGATGATTTTGATAGCTCCTAACATGGAAACAACCATCCAAGTTCACAGGACTTTATTTGTCTTCCTAACAGCTGGTTGTACCCTATAATTCCATAAGCTCTGGACCTAAGAGCTGTAAATTTAATTTAGAAAAATAATCTTTAAAACCAGCTTTTTCACCTACTTATGCTGACTTTCTAAAGCATAATAGAACAAATGGAAATTGTCAAAAAAACCTATTTAAGCCCTATAAAAATAAAAGACAAACAATGGCACAGTTCTTTGGAAAACATGAGGTACATTTAAGGAATTATGACCAAAAGGCGGCAAGAGAGGAATTGAGAATACATTAGAGGTTACTCTGGAGTAAACAAGCACTCTGAAACTCATTTAAAATGTGCATATTTCACCATCAATGTTCTGTGACTTAATTATTTTGAAACAATAAATGAAATACTCATGTCGTTAGCCACTTACATATAGTCTCAGCTGTCATCAAAAATAATTATTCACTGTTCCCTTTCCACTTACTTCACAGACTAGAAAAGTACCCAGCTGGTGACCTGTGTTCTCTCTACTGAAGGCAAAGTAATGGCAGAAAGTGACCCAAGGTTATTCCACCAAACATATTCTTTGTCATTATTATTGTAGAATATAAATTAATTTTGATATCTCACATTGTTATAAAGATTTCCTCATATTTCTGCAGTGATAAAATATTCTTAGATCATGATAACAGATGATGTGTATATATGTGTGTATATATATATGTGTATACATATATATGTGTATACATATACATATACATGTATACATATATATCCAGACTGATTTTCTTTGAGGTGTCCAAGAAATATAATGTCCAAGTAGACATTATCTAAAAGACTTTGTTTCCTTATTTTTGTTTATCTTTCTTCAGCAACTGTTAGGAAATGCCATAGACTTTTGTCAGTAACGCAAATCCATTCCTAACAGGGACAGATAATTAAGGGTAGTAAAATGGCTGAATATATTCCCATCACATTGTTTAAGGCTTTTGAAATTTACTGGCTGTACTTTGAAACCACTCATTTTATGATTTCTAAATCACTTCTGTCTATATTTGACTAAAACATGAATCTAAAAAAAAAAAAAAAACAATACAAGAAAGGGATATGATTCTCTTGTATCTCAATGTCTTTCTGGATGATGTTCCTAAGAATCACCATCTTTACAGTTCTGTGTCTAATACCATCCCAAACTGTTTTTATTCTTATCTATCCACATCATCTCTGACACCAATAAATCTCCAGTCCTAAGATAATTGAACTAAGTTATTTCTGATAGTAATACGAAACACAACTGAATAGGCTGAGTATCTTATTTTCAAACATCCTACTCCCTGAATACTTATCTGTAATTTCCTACATCTGTTCTCCAGCACATCCCTCAGATACTTTATCCCATCAAAACCTCCAATCCATTAACCCCATCACCTTTTCATGGCCCACCATCCTAATTATCTCCTTATTTCTCTTTTTATCCGGCCTATATTTCATGATCCATATCATAATCAACTTCTTTTGTCCTTTCTCCCTTGCCTGACAAAGTGATACATCACTGACAAAGTAGAACAAAGAACGGCCCTATGCTCCTATGATTAAATCTACAAATTTACCTGCCTCCAGACTGATAGATTTTGTCTTCTGTTTCTTTCGGTAGATTAATTTTCTATGTTTCTAAATAATGGCAACTTCTGCTCCCACACCTGGATGCCATACTTCTCATCTACTCAAAGGGCTACAACTCTACCCCTCTTTACTCAATAATATAATTTTATTCTCTGCTACATCACTCCCGGTAGCTTGCAAACACATTAGATATACCCAATACCCATCTTAAACGAATCTTCCCCTGATTCCACATTTCTCTCCAGTTATGGTATTTTTGGGTGTTTTGTTTGGTTTGCTGCTGTTTTGTAGAAGTGTATGTTGAATGAGTGGTTTGCACTGTCAGCACTGAGCCCCACACAGGACTTGATCTCAGGAACCGTGAGATTATGACCTGAGCTGAAATCAAGAATCAGAGGCTTAATCAGGCGTCCCTACTTTGAAACTATTTTAAACTTTCACTATGACCATCTGATCCTCAGACACCAACCAGGCTTCAAATGTCCAAAAGATGTTTACAACAAAAAGATCAAATCCAGAACAGTAGGGTGCATTAAATTGTCATGTCATTTTAGTCTACTTCAATCTGCAGTGGTTCTTCATTCTTTTCTTGACTTTATGATGTTGACAAGGCTGATAAGTCTTCTTATAGTTGAATCAGGGCCTTGCGCTTATGACCTTGGAGGTCCCAACTCCAAATGCAGGCACAGTGGGGATGAGGGCTTCAACATATGAATTTGGGAAGGGACGCAAACATTCAGTCTATAACACCCTCCCATAGATATACCCTCCTTGTGTCCTTCTGAATGCCCTCCTGGGCATCTGTATCTCCTTAATCCATTCCTCTGTGCACACCCACCTGTATCAGCCTATAGAATTTTGGAATGATTTTTTGTTTCAGGAAAAAAAGGAAGATTTTCTCTTCTGTAATTCCTTCTTCCTCTTTTCTTCTTCATTTTCATCTCCCTTATTAGTATCCTAAAATTGCCACCTAACAAATACACAGATTATTCACAATAAGTTACATTTAAATATGTGATTCTTCTGTCTTCCATTCTCCTACAACCCCAGGCATACTTAATCCTGTGTACATTATGAAATTAAAAAAATGTATATTTTAACCTCATAAAAATGCTATCATGCACTATGCAATACTTTTGGGACTTAATTCTCCCACTCACTTTTATAATGTGAAATTTTTCTTTATATTATTATGGGTAGCTGCAGTTCATTTTTATTTACTGTTGCTAATATTTCATCAAATATACCACAATTTACTTACCCACTTTTCTGTCTTGATCACAATGCTATTCTGAAAGCACTTGCTTCATTTGGCTTCTATGATACCACACCATAGTTCTTGTTTATGCATGAGACTCCTATATTTTATATGGTTTAACGTTAGTCCAGGATTTTTCTTTCTTTTTTGCTTTCTTTCTCTTTTTTTTTGTATTTTTGAGAGTGAAAGAGAACAAGTGAGGGAGGGGCAGAGGAGGAGAGGGAGAATCTTAAGCAGGCTCTGTGCTCAATGCAGAGCCTGATGCAGGGGTCGATCCTACAACCCTGAGATTATGACCTAACCCAAAATCAAGAGTAGGACACTTAACTGACTGAGCCACCCAGGCGCCCCTTGGATCTTTTCTGATATGTGTCACCCACAGCACTAATATTTGCACAAACACATCATATGTAGGGTAAATATTAAGTGGTTATGTGACTTGCTCAAAGTCACATAGCTTGCAAATGTGTCTTTGAATCCAAGACCGGAACTCAGGTCTGTTTTCTCCCCGCACTGCCAGTTTTTAGAATATGCTGCTGCTGACTTCAGAACCTGCATTAGGGTCTGTGTGGAGCCTATTTGGGATTCTCTGTCTCTCTCTCTCTCTCTCAAAATAAATAAATACACTTAAAAAAGTAAAAGAGTGTGTCTAATTTGGTGGAGGGTAGGCTGGAAGGGAACTAACTGGTGGTGGCAATTCCAAAACATATAGCAAAATGTGTACTGAAAGACTTACAGAATTCACACATTTTTACTCATTTCACAGTTAGGATCAGTCAGGAGAAAGAAACTATGCCAGTTATTTCAACAGACAAAATTTAATACACATAATTTGAACTGGGGGAGTCTGGGGGGCGTGGTCGGTTAAGCATCTGCCTTCAGCTCAGGTCATGATCTCATGGTTTGTGAGTTCGAGCCCCAACTGGGGTTCTGTGCTGACAGCTCGGAGCCTGGAGCCTACTTCAGATTCTCTCTCCCTCTCTCTCTGCCCCTCCCTCACTCGTGCTCTGTCTCCCTCTCTCAAAAATAAACACTAAAAAATAAATTTAAATAATAATAAAAGAATTTGAGTTGGGCACTGGAGACTGAAAAATAGGACTTTTTTGAAGGTATACCGACAGGGCCTGGGGTCCCAGAGGGAAGAAGTTGACATAATTAAAATTTCACAGCTTGCCAACAGGAGGAGGGACTCAGGAGGGGCTGGTGGGCTGGTACTGATGTCTCAGAAACTCTGGGGAGGGTCCTAGGCAGCTGGGCCCAGAGCTCTGTGGAGCGCATTGTAGTCTGGGAGGAGCAGGGCTGTAATGAAACTTATTCCGGAGTGTTAGAAATAGTAAATCGTAATCAGCTGCTGCTGGCAGAGGAGCAGGGCCTGGGGAAGAAACCTTGCTGGAGAAATACTCTAGGAGATGAGGCAAAAGTCTAACAGAGAGCACACAGGACAGAGCAAGGTTTGGCCCCCCTCTTAGGCTTCCAGAAGCCCTCTAACACCTCTACTGGTGGAGCCTCAGCAAATATCAGTTAGCGGAGATGTAGTTGGCTGAGTCCCCACCTCAGGCACACACAGCAGAGTGGACAAGAGAGTGTCTTACCCTGACAGACAAACTGACAGGTGCATTAAGGCCACCTTTAGAATTCTAAACTAATGAAATGATCCTTGTTACATGGGCGTTAAAGAAACAGTGACACAATCATTGTTGAAACATTATGGGATTATTAAATACCATATCTGCAATGATTTCTAATAGAGAGTAAGCTGTATTAAAAAGGCATGATATAGATAGAGCATGATTCCTAATTACATTTTACGCCGAACGATGATAATGAATGTGCTTTTAAGTAGTGATAGAAAATGCAGTGATGAAGTAGCCATAGCAATGATATAAAGTAATAACTAAAATAATAATAGTAATAATAGTATTAATTATAATGACAAAAGTCAATTTTTTTCACTAATACTAAGACACCTCTCACTTTTTGACAGGGTGTTTGCTTTTTATTCAGGATCTCTTTTAATACTTACTGCATACCTATCAGTTTAGGTAACTGCTGTTCTTAACTGAGTGGCAAAAGGAAAAAGTAATTCTCAAAGTACCAGATGAAGGCACTAACCCAGGCATCTGGACCCCAAATGCTGGCTGTTCAATCTGATGACTTTCAATATCATACATATGGCATATATGTATATTAAACATCCATAAGCAACACATATAGTAGATAGATATATCTCACAAATATCCCAAATGTATCTTTTTATGCAGAAATCTTGTTAGAGAGCCTCATCTCTGGTTTTAAAACTATGAGGTACAATTTCTTCCATTTTCTTTGGAAATTTTTTATTTCTCACATTTCTAGAATGATCCTTCTCATTATACATAGCATTTATACATTCTCCCACGTCATTCAAATGTGATTTTTAAAGCTTACCTCATACTACTTTGCTTTCGCATGGTTCATTTAATTCCCTTCCTATATTGAACATTTAGGTTGTTTTCATACATTCACTATTATAAATAATACTGTAATGAAATTCTTTTACAGAGATCTGCATGAAAATCTATGACTTCTTTCTTGAAATAAATTTCTAGAAGTGAAATTTCAGGATCAATGACATGGTCACTTTAAAGGCTCATGAAAAAAAAAAGGTCCAATTGTCTCCAAAAGCTTCTAAATTCATGTTGTCATCAGCAGGGCATAATACAGCAAGATTTTCTTAAGGGTTTTTGTTTGTTTGTGTGTGTGTGTGTGTGTGTGTGTGTGTGTGTGTGTGTGTGTTTTGAACATACATCTACATGAAAACATGGGTTCACCAAAAGACATGTACAGGAATTTTTATGACAGCTTTATACGTAATAGCTAAAATCCAGAATCAACTAAAATACTTATTAACAAAAGCACAGATGAATACATCAAAGCATATTCAAACAATGGCATCTTAGCAACTAAAGCAACTAATTATTGCATGTAACAGCATGGATAAGGCACAAAGGCATTATATTGGGAAACACATGCATTCTCACATTTGAATCTGGCCTATAGTATGTGTTATAAACTAGAATAGTATTTGCCTGGTGGCAGTAGTGTTGACTGAATGTGTCATAAGGAAACTTTTTGAGGTGATGGAAATGTCTTGATTGAGTGTTGATTACACAAGTGTATATATCTGCCAAAGTTGTGAACTCCATACCTAAAATTGGTGCATTTTATTTTACATAAATTGTATGCCAATAAGCCTCAATGCAATTTTTAAAACAAACAGCAAAAAGATTAAAGAAAAAAAGAGACCCAGAAAAAAAATTCCAGAAAAACAAACAAACAAAAAAAGGGTGTGGAATGCAATTCTGCTGATGAATTTGGGGATAAGAACTGGAATTGTCCCATGAACAAGAGTTGAGAAACGAGACAGTTGAGAAATATGGTAGAGATTGAAGAATCACCTGTGAATTAAACCCTAAACATCTGAGGTTCAAGGTTGTATTTCTCATACAAGAGCCAATATTATTTTTTCAAATTTGTATTTAAATTCTAGTTAGTTAACCTACAGTGTAATATTGGTTTCAGGAGTAAAAGCCACTGATGATTCATCACTTACATACCAACACCCAGTGCAAGAGCCAAGAATTCTTGTGCTATTTCAAATGTTCCAGAGCACACAAAGTAAAGAAATACCTACTGTAACATGATTACTCTGCTCCAAAAACAAACAACAGAAAATGAAACTCTGGAGTATATAGACTTTAATTTTTTTTTTTTAACATTTATTTATTTTTGAGAGACAGAGAGAGACAAAGCATGAGCAGGGTAGGGGCAGGTAAAGAGGGAGACACAGAATTTGAAAAAGGCTCCAGGCTCTGAGCTGTCAGCACAGAGCTGATGCGGGACTCGAACTCATAAACGGTGAGTTTGTGACCTGAGCTGAAGTCAGATGCTTAAACGACTGAGCCACCGAGGTGTCCCTGGAGTATATAGATTTTAAAACTACAGATTATGACCATAGATGCAAAATTCAAATATGGTAATAGGAAATATAATCCAAAGATATATTAAAAGATAAATATATCATGATATTAAGAACCATCTGTTTCCAGAATTTAAAAACAATTCAAAAAAAGAAATAAAAAAATAAAAATGACTCAACATTCTTTGATAAATATAAGAGCAAAGAGTTTTAAAGGATATAAGCATTTGAGTACAGCCTCTGTTTAATGATGCCAAACAACAACAACAATAACAACAAAACCCCCCAAAAAAAACCCACATGAGATACATTGTTGATGCTGGAAAAGAGATACTAGCAAGGAAAAAAGTTATTTATTGTTTTGTTTAATTTTTTTCCCTAGTAATTTCTAATATCCTTAAAAATATGTGGCATGGGATTTCTTACATTGTAAAAATGCCCATCTGTGCCACTTTTTATGAAGAATGTCTTAGCTAGGTAGGATTTTTACATTACAATTATTCTTCCATTTCAACACTTAGCCAATATTATTATCTATTGTCTTGCAGTGGAACTTCCCATTTCTTTTGTATGTAACTTTTTTTTCCTGAATATTCTTTAAGGTTTTACTGTAGTCTTGAGAGAGAGAGGGAAAGAAAAGAAGAAAAAGAAAGAAAGAAAGAAGAAAGAAAGAAAGAAAGAAAGAAAGAAAGAAAGAAAAAGAAAGAAAGAAAGAAAAGAAGGAAGGAAGAAAAGAAAGAAAGAAAGGAAGGAAGGAAGGAAGGAAGGAAGGAAGGAAGGACGGAGAGAGAGGGGCAGGGAGGGAGGAACAAATCAGGAATGGTTTGTAGTTTGTGACAATATAAAAAATCACCATAGACTTTTTATCCTCCCCCCACTCCATTCCCCAAGATGCTCTGACAAATGAACAGTATGAACTGAAGAACTAAATTGGGAACTTTGAAGGCTTCGTGGGGCTCCAGGAGGCAGTCCTGTCTGTGGGGTGAAACTTGGGATCGCTACCTGGGAAAATATGGGCAGGTCTCCCTGCCCAGGAATTCGCAGGAGAAAGCTTCCTGTTACTCTCTCTGCCCCACGTGTCCTCAGGGTCTCACTCTTTGTTCCTTAGACAAGTGAGGCACCTGCTTAAAGTTTTGGGCAGTGCTGATAACCTGCTGTGTAAGGAATAAACACAACCAGTTTCAAGGAGCCCCATTCTGTTTCCTCACAGTTTCATACTTGCAGATTCAAAGAAAAGGAAAGTATCCCTTCCCAGAGTTGTTTTCTGTAGAGCTCGAAGTGAATACAGCACAGGACTCGTTGATGTGGGGGGAGGGGCAGCCACCATCACAGTACAGTCCTGCTTCTGGGTTTGGGCTGTGCTACACATCCCTTACTCCCCCTTGAACTCATTTCTTTTCTTTTCTTTTTTTTTTATTTTTTAAACGTTTATTCATTTTTGAGAGACAGACAGTGAGTGGGGGAGGGACAGAGAGAGAGGGAGACACAGAACCTGAAGCAGGCTCCGAGCTCTGAGCTGTCAGCACAGAGCCTGACACGGGGCTTGAGCTCACCAGTCCCAAGATCATGACCTGAGCCGAAGTCAAACGCTTAGCCGACTGAGCCACCCAGGTGCCCTGAAGTCATTTCTACCTCATACACGTTTATTTACTAAATCTCCCAGCAAAGAGTGATCATACCCAAGGAGTGCAACCATCATAAAAGAAAAAAAAAAAGCTGTTTTGAATAACAGTGTCATGTGATGAGGAATAAGGGAAACTAACAAAAAAAAAAAGGAATTTAAATAAGTACAATACATATCCCTTGCAAGGGAAAGGAAGATTTTTGTATTTTGAAGCAAGAACAAAAGTCATAACGAGGATGCAAGTGGAAATACTTGGTATAAAAATCAATAATTCAGATGACACATATGTTGGGGAAAAAAAGCAGAATGTACTTTATTGAAGAAAAACTTAGTGAACTGAAGATCACGTCAAGAACATCTCCCTATGGAAGTAGAAAATTATAAGGATATAAAATATTTTTTAAATGGTAACAAACATTAAAAAGTCATTAGAGGATATTATAAGTATTATGCTAATAAACTTTAAATTTAGATGAGATAGACACATTCTTAAAAAAAAAAACAGAGCTTGGCAAAACTAATACAAAGAGAAATAGACCATCTTGTCCTGTTATCTGGTAAACACACTGAATCTGTAATTATTAAACCTTTATGAAATAAAGGTACAGGTCCATATACCATCACCAACGAATTCTTTCAAACATTAGAATAATAACAATACCGATTATTACACAAATTCTTCCAGAAAGTAGAAAAAAATGGGATACTTCTCAAGTGGTTTTATAATCTTGACAGCAAAATCTGTTAAGGGTATATATAACTAGAAATGAAAGCTGGCTGTTTGAAAAGGTCTCTAGAATGACTGACCACAAAAAAGGAGGGACAAGGGGCGCCTGGGTGGCTCAGTCAGTTGGGTGCCAGCTTCAGCTCAGGTCATGATCTCCGAGTTTGTGGGTTCGAGCCCCGCATATGGCTCTGTGCTGACAGCTCAAAGCCTGGAGCCTGCTTTGGATTCTGTGCCTCCCTCTCTCTCCGTCCCTCCCCTGCTTACACTCTGTTTCTCTTTCTCTCTCTCTCAAAAATAAATAAACTAAAATAAATAAATAAATAAATAAATAAATAAATAAATAAATAAATAAACAAATAAATAAAAGGAGAGACAAGAGGGAAAAAAAACATGAAAAAAAAGGAAGGGCACCTGGCTGGCTCAGTAGGTAGAGCATGTAACTCTTGATCTCAAGGTTGTGAGTTCAAGCCACATATTGAGTGTGGAGCCTACTTTAAAAAAAAAAAAAAAAAAAAGGAAATAAACAAAACTGGTTTTTAAAAATGGATCATTGTGAAGGAAGCAACAATAAACTTTAAAAATATAAGAAATGGATAAATTTGAAAGTATAAACCCTAAAAGTGAGATAGGGAAACTTGAAGGGACCCCACGAAAGAAAAAGCTACTTTTTCCCTTTGTTCCTTTTCCAGCTTCTATTCTTACTGGGACCTGAACCCCCATCCTGCTTTACACATGCCTTATAATGCAAATAGCCTATGTCCTCCTTATGAGGGACAAGGAATTAATGATTCACTAGAATAAATAACATCTAGGGATGGACCTGGTGAGAATGAAGGGACAAAAGTATCATATGTGCATTCCAGACGCCAGAGGTAGACATCTCTATGCCAGGATCCCCGTGGCTCCAAAGAATTACACCTGGGCCCTCATCTTTGTTCTAACTGGTTCCTGGATGCCTGAGAGCACACTTACACCAGACCACCACCCTCAATAAAAACCCCCAGACCCCAAACAAAGATGAGACCCATGCTCTTTCCTTTCCAAGTCTTCTGGACACTGTCCCTATCTCTCTGTCTCTGTTTCTCTATTTGTCTCTATCTATCCATCCATCATCTATCTATCTATCTATCTATCTATCATCATCATCTATCTATCATCTATCTATCTATAGATAGATCCTCAATAAACTCTGCTTTTTATCTTCTGCTGGCTCACATTTGTTTTCCATCCTGCATGAAACCAAGGAGACTTTTTGCTGGTCCCGCAGAACCCCCACCTCACGAATCCTTGGACTGGCATCAAAACGGGCACAAGAAGAAACAGAAAAAAATAATTAGATCAATCTATATTGAAGACATTGAAGTAGCAGTTAAGTTACTTTAAACCTCCCAGAATACACACACACTCTCTCTCTCTCTCTCATATGATTTCTTATATAGATGTTAAATAAAGTTTCATAAAGATGTGTTCTATATTATATAAATAAATATCAAATAGGGGCGCCTGGGTGGCGCAGTCGGTTAAGCATCCGGCTTCAGCCAGGTCACGATCTCGCGGTCCGTGAGTTCGAGCCCCGCGTCGGGCTCTGGGCTGATGGCTCGGAGCCTGGAGCCTGTTTCCGATTCTGTGTCTCCCTCTCTCTCTGCCCCTCCCCCGTTCATGCTCTGTCTCTCTCTGTCCCAAAAATAAATAAAAACGTTGAAAAAAAAATTAAAAAAAAAAATATCAAAGAGTTGAAAAGAGAGAAAATCTCAATTCACTTCATGTGGCTAACTTAACTTATATTTTCAAATTAAATAAGAACAACACAAGAATAGAAAATTAGGCCCAATTCTCTAATGAGCACTAGTACACAAATCCAAAAAAAAATGAGATCAACAGAACCTTTAAAAATAGTCTTTTTGTGTAAAGAGGATATAGTATATATGCAGCAGAATATTACTCAGCCATAAAAAAGAGAATGAAATCTTGCCATTCACAATAACATGGATAGACCTAGAGGGTATTATGCTAATTGGAATAAGTCAGGCAGAGAAAGAAAAATATCATAGGATTTCACTTACATGTGGAATCTAAGAACAAAACAAAGAAAAGCAGAAACAGACCTATAATACAGAGAACAAACTGATGGTTTCCAGAGGGGAAGGACAAAATAGGTGAAGGGGATTAAGAGGCACAGAGCTCCAGTTATAAAATAAATAAGTCACAGCGATTTAAAGTACAGTTTGGGAATAGGGTAAATAATATTGTAATATTGTAACAGATTTTTAACTACACTTATGGTGAGTATTGCATAATGTGTACAATTGTCTAATCACTATGTTGTACAGCTAAAACTAATAGAACGTTGTATGTCAACTATACATCAATCAATCAATCAATACACTTTTTAGGATAATTCACCAAATTAATAAATTTGCTTTCTCTCAATACACTTAGGGAAAGCATTAGATAATTTTCAATGATATCAATTTTATAAAAAAATCATAATAATTTTGATAAAAGTTATTTTGATAATGAGATAGATTCGTTTTTGTTTGTTTTTTTTTTTTTTTAATTTTTTAATGTTTACTTATTTTTGAGAGAGACAGAGTGCAAGCTGGACAGAGACAGAGAGAGAGGGAGATACAGAATCCAATATTCGCTTCTTTGAGGCCAGCAAGGCAATCTTTCTTGTTAGGACTCTCCTTTCAGAAAAGGTCTATACCGTCTTTTAGAGGGCTCACTTGATTGGGTCAGAGCTACCCAGGATAGACTTTCTTTTGATGAACCGACCAGGAATTGTAATTAATCTGCAAAATTCCTTTATCTTTGCCATATGAGGTGACCTAATTATGGCAATGAAATTCTACCATGTTCACAAATTTGCTTCCACCCAAGGGGAGGGAATTTTGTAATGCTTATACATCAGGTGCCGGGATTCTGGAGGATCATCTTAGAAGTCTGTCTAACACCATGGATGGAGATTATATACCAAAATCCTAAAGAAATCATATTTAAGAGAGAGGATTTAGAGTCATTTTCTTTATTCTAACAATGCCCGTATTTCTGCAGCTTAATGCTGCACCAGAAGTCGAAACCTATTCTATAAAACAAGAAAGAGGAGTAGGAGGTTTGATATCTACAAAGAAAAGGTTAAATTCTATGGACAAAATTAATACAAGATTCTGGAAAGCTTATGTAGACAACTGTTAACTATTGAAATGCAATTGCATTTCTCTAGACCTGAGCAAAAACCTAGAGATTATATAAAAAGGGAAACATTTGCTCTAACGGCCAACATCAATAGTTAAGAATGAGAGCAGCATAATGTATATGTTAAGACAGCGTTTTTAAAAGGTATAAAAGCTAATAGATGGGGCAACAACATTAGAAATGCTGGTTCTCTCTATTCTAATGGTTATATTTAATGCAATCCCAGTTAAAATGTACATTTTTAACAAGTCCCCCACGAGTTCTGATGCTAGTCCTTAGACCCCGCATGGGGAGATGTTCTCCGAGGATAACCTCCTTAAACCCACACTGTTGTTAACGATGTTTTCTCCTTGCTTTATGCTACTAGTCGCCCATATCGAGAATGAAAGCTTTCGAATACAGTGAACTGTAGAGAAGGACTAGTTCTCAGATTTCAGATTTTCCTTGAGAGGAAGCGTGTTCAGACAAGGATCCCTACCAGCCAAAACTAGGGCATGATGAAGGCCCGAAGTCACATTTATGAAAGAGCTTCTCAAATAACAGGTTCTTACTGGAGCCTGAGTGACACATAGGGATTCGTGCATGGAAGCCATTTCTTTCATACGTTTTTATTAAAACTTTCAAGTATAAATCACCATGCAAAGTAATTTGATGTGAAGTATTTTGTACTTAAACAGTTACTATTCCTTGAAAACTTTTAGTTAAATGAAACATTTTTGTGAGACTCTAAGACTCATGCCACTTATATTTTAAAACTTTTAATACTATGTAAGTTACTGTCTTTCTCTATTTTCTTCAGGCATTACTTCTTAGATCTTTTCCTTCCTCTTGTAGCCCTGTGGAAAAGTAGGTTTTGACTTAAATTACCTTGGTACTTATCTTAGTCAATCTCTCCCTACAGATCAGTGTTATGAGGTTACTTCTTGTTGGGTTGTTGTTTGGCTTTGTTCTGTTTTGTTTTGTTTTGTTTTGTTGGTATTATTACTTTACATGAAAGAGAGATTTTTTTTTTTAACCTTGCTTAGACTCAACTTGTGCAGGAAGCAAAATAATCTAGTTTCTCATCAATGAGTCCAGTTTGGTGAGGATTTATAAAAGTGCATGCTGTGTTAACAGTGTTCAAATTTGAGTAAAATAAACTAAAATCTCCACCTTGCCAAGACTTCCTTTTTTGTTGTTGAAAATTACTTCTATTGGATAATCATTTAACAGGGAGGCGTCTGTAATATCTGCCATAATGTTTTGTGATAGCCAAGGAGATAAAGCTATTTAGAAGCCTCTCTTTTGACCATTTTCTCCTTAAAGTTTGAACAACTTTTCCTAGAAATTCTAAATCAGAAAATAGCCTATAAATGATTTAAGTAGGCTTTGCTTCCAAGCTACTTCAATTAAGTTCATGATTATTGAAAGATGGTCTACTTTTTACTGAAGAAAGCTGTGGTGATAATTTGCAAATCAGGCCATTGACACAATTGTCACACTTTCAGCAGGTCACGGAAGAGAAACAGATTTGAGCAGAAAATAATCTTTTACATGGTATTCTTACATGAAATATTAGTGAATCAGACAATTGTATAGCTGGAAGGGGAATAAAATAGAAGTGGCTTCACCCTCCCCCACATGTTTTAACACATTCAAAAAACCCCAGGAAGATTAACAAGTATTTAGGTCATAAAACTCCATCATGGCAGATAAGAGACTGGAACCCACCTTTCTTACTTGTTAGCCTTCAAGCCTATGGGTTTCGGAAGTAAGAAGGAGGAATGATGTCAGTAACCTTGCCTCCTTATGTCTCATTCTACAACATATAAAAACATTTCACCAGTTGAAATCATTAGCACCCAAAGCCAAAAAAATCAATACATATGTGCTTTGCCAATGACCCAAAAAGGGCTCCCATCACTTGTCTGGATGGGAACAACGAGAGTTCTTAACATCACCACCTGGGTGGGGTGGGCAGTGGGAAAATAATGACGAACAGACTTCAGGTTTCCGATTCGGTTTCACAAATGTTTACTGAAGTGAATTATCATACAGGCCCAGGAACAAGGGCTTGGCAAACAAGAGTGAATAAATGCTGAGATTTTTGGTCAAGGATTTCTGTCTGAATGGGAGATAGATATGCAGCCACATATGGTTGTATCAGTGCAAAGAAAGTGGTATTTCCATGGAAGCAGAGAAGAGCTGAGTCTTGTCCTGAGTGTTGGGAAGCAGGTAATATTTGTCTGAAAGAGAACAGGGAGCCAGGGGAAGATGTCTTTGCAGAAGAAGGAGGGTGGGCTGGGGAAAATGCTATGAAACATCTTGATGCACTCGAAATTTCTGTGGTTCAGCTTTGTTGAAGGGTGGAGTGTCATGAGTGTTTGAGAAGATGATGTTGGAAAATTCATCAGGGCCAAAATTACCAAAGAAGGTGTTAAAGATGTCAAAGAAATTTAAAATATATATATATTTTCTGTGTCATGGAAGCCACTATTATTTATTTAATTTTTAATGAATTAAAAAAAAATTTAATGTGTATTTATTTTTGAGAGAAAGAGTGAGACAGAGTGTGAGCAAGCAAAGGAGGGCCAGAGAGAGGGAGACACAGAATAGGAAGCAGGCTCCAGGCTCCGAGCTGTCAGCACAGAGCCCGACGCGGGGCTTGAACCATGAACCGTGAGAACATGACCTGAGCCGAAGTCGGACACCCAACCGACTGAGCCACCCAGGTGCCCCAAAGAATTTTTTAAAAAGTTTATTCATTTTGAGAGAGAGAGAGAGAGAGAGAGAGAGAGAGAGAGAGAATGAGCGGGGGAGGGGCAGACAAAGAGAGGGAGAGAGAGAATCCCAAGCAGGCCCTGTACTATCAGTGCAGAGCCCAACACGGGGCTCAATCACACGACCATGAGATCATGACCCGAGCTGAAATCAAGAGTCAACTGTTTAACCCACTGAGCCACCCAGGTGCCTTGCAACTATTTTTTTTTTTTAAAGAATTTTTGCATCAGGAGCCCCTGAGGGAACTGATCAAAACTGTGGCCCAATATTTGAATTTAGAGACACTTGCTGGAGAGGACCAGGGTGGCCGTGGACAAGATCAGATGAGAAGGGAACACAAAAATGTCTCTCATGAAAGTGTTTGCCAAAACAGTGGAACTCAGTTCATTTATCACAGCTCAGTGAGAAGGTTCCTTGCGTTAGACCTAACTCTGACTTCACTTGGTATCATTAAACTCTTAAACATGTTCCCAATTGTGTGCAACTGGCACTATATATAGCAAAATTCCTTCAGGCTCCGGATTTGTATTACAGTCCAGATGGCATCCTTTGGTAGCAAAGAGGCAACAGGTACGGAATGAAAAGCAAGGATGTTGGCTACAAGGCATCCTCCCAAGGTCTTAAATATCGAGAGGGATCACCTCTGTGGGTCTGGCCCTTGCCTTCTGTCCCCAGAATCCTGGCTGCCAGTTAGCTAAGAGAAGACTCATCTTCCACCTGCTGGCTCACATTGAACCAGTTGATAGGGTATGATATGTAAAATGATAACTTGTGAATTCATGATGAGAAGTGCCTCTGTCAGGCAGGACAGAATGAGTTAAGGGCATTCGTTAAATGAGTCCCTTTGATGGAAACCATCATGGTATAATGTTTGCCTGTGAATCAGAAATGAAGAGAGGGTGGCATATTTATGACCCACCAAAGCAATGGGCTTGACATTAGGTCTTTCTGAAGCCATCCTCTCCCTCCTGGGACCATGCATAGAAAATCATGAGAACACCGACACTGGCTATGTGTCCTTGTCTATTGTGTGGGGGGGTTATTTCACTTTTCTGCAAGACTGTATGGCTGCCCACACTCACCAATAGTATGAACAAAACATTGAAAGATAATATTCGACACTTGGTTTTCATTAATTTGTCAATACATTTTCCTTTTAGGAACAACGCCATGGGTTGGGGGCAAATCCATGGCATAAAAATGGGAGCAGAGGGGCACCTGGATGGCTCGACTGGTTCAACATAGGACTCTTGGTTTCAGCTCAGGTCATGATCTTGCAGTTTTGTGAGTTCAAGCTCTGCGTCGGGCTCTGTGCTGGCAGCACAGAGCCTGCTTGGGATTTTCTGTTTCCCTCTCTCTCTGCCCCTCTTCCACTTGTGCTGTCTCTGTCTCTCTCAAAATAAATAAATAAATAAATAAACAACCACAAATGGGAGCAGAGACTCTTGGAAATCATGTCCTTCTCTGAATATGTTTTTAGAGGGGCGCCTGGGTGGCACAGTCGGTTGAGCGTCCGACTTCAGCCAGGTCACGATCTCACGGTCCTTGAGTTGGAGCCCCGCGGCGTCGGGCTCTGGGCTGATGGCTCGGAGCCTGGAGCCTGTTTCCGATTCTGTGTCTCCCTCTCTCTCTGCCCCTCCCCCATTCATGCTCTGTCTCTCTCTGTCCCAAAAATAAATAAAAAACGTTGGAAAAAAAATTAAAAAAAAAAATAAAATGAATATGTTTTTAGAGTGTCAGGAATATTAAGTTATTTTAGACCAAAACAAGGTTGAGATATGTGAGCAGGAAGCAAAGTCCTGTATTTTATAGAAGGGAGCCAAGAAATGCTATTTTTAAATTTTGGTACTAAATGCAGGTAAAACACCCCAGAAACAACTCATACAACACAAAATGAGAGCTGTGTCTGTCTACTCATTTCAGACTCTAAAATAAAACAAAATCCAGCACATATAGCAAAACGTAAAGTAGGACAAACCTAAACACAGAAAGTATAAGATAGTACAGAGATCTTTAAGGAGAAGACGATTACTATATCTTCTTGGATGCAAGTATCAATTACCTGTATAAATGGGGGGCCTCTCGGTGTCAGGACAACGAGAATGCTCAGAACAGGATTGAGACCTCACATGAAGCTTGACCATGGCAAGTATTGGGGGCACCCACAAAAAGTTAGGGTTTCTCGTGTGTGGATTTCTTCTGCTTCCAGATCCAACACTCACAGTTTGAATTTTGTTAAGACTTTTCTATCATTTCAATAATTTTGTAAAGACACATTTATTTAAAGAGCATTATTATTTGCTATTAGGAATGGCAGCTCCACGTCATACGAAATATTGTAGGAGAAAAGAAGTTTACAGTGAACGGTGAATGACTTTAGGAACATTAAGGTGAAATAATTATTTCTGAAGAACAATGCATTTCTGTGTCTCTCAGTACTATTAAATCGAATATGATTAACTTTTAATTCGTGAGTAGAAGAAACAAATATGGATCATCTTCTGATCTGGAGGAGGATATGTCACTGAGTGGTGAGGAAAGTATTAGTTTGTGACAAAAAAGGTTTTATCTTATTTTTGTTAACCTTTCTTTCTCTTTAATTTTCATAACATCCTTTGGGTGGAAAGCATTACAAATCCCTACCCCATGTCACTTACATATTTGATTAGGAAACTATCTTAAAAGGCCTGTTTTTGTTTTTGTTTTTTTTTTTTTTAAATTAGGTTATCTTTTGTTTCAAATAGTTTGAAACACTCAGAAAGCAAGAATGCCATGTGCATGCAGCGTTAGCTAATACCTTCTAAATGACAGGGATCTTCTGGGCACACAGCCTTTATTTCAGCCTCTTGGTTCACATTCACTCTTGGTAAAGGTTTGATATTTCTACTTGCCTTTTTGTTACCAACTGTGACACTAATAGGGCTTAATTTCTTTTCACAATTCTTATAGACATATTTCTGAGCCAACCAAAAAAATTTTTCCTAGGCTGGAGGAGTTAATTAGGGTTGGCAAACTTTTCATCGAAGCATTGAAAATTAGTTACTTCAGCGACCTCATATTTCAAAGTAGAATCTAATTTTAATACAAAATGAAACTGAAGGAAAATCTCCAATATTCTTTTCAAAGCTGCTCACGCTGTGGATGTGACCCAACCCAGCCCAAGGCAAGTCGTTGCTGGAGGGTTGATGGCGACGCCTCCGGAGTAGGTGGTGCCTGGAAGGATTCTCTCTGCTCTTAGGCAGATTATTGGCCCTGCAATCCTGGCAGATCGGATCTGCAGGAATGTGATCCTGTATGCTCTACTTCTGTAAATCAGAGTTCCTTTTGCCTTTCACTACTTGATGTGTGGTCACCCACAGTCCACTCATTTGTCACTGCTGGGTGCAGGGCCCCTTTGGCATGGCCTTGAAACAGCCTGAGAATGATGGCAGTGATGGAGAACATCTGTTAGCCTAGCTGCTGAGTAGGCCGGTTTAGAGGGTTCCCTTCTCTGCTAACTCACCTGTCCGGAAAAAGTGGTCTTGCTCAAGGAGACTGACAGCATGAAAACTGGTCATAAATCACTGAAGGGACACAGGGCTGGCCAGGCAGCATCGGGCCAAAAGAAAGGTGGATGTGAGCATGAAGCTGGCAACAGTCTTTTGAGAAAAGTTTGTCCCTAATGTTGAGTTTGTAGGTTTCATTAGGCTACATTGTATCTTTTTTAAGAGAAAAAGTATTAATTTTTTTTTTTAGTGTTTATTTTTGTGTGTCAGAGAGACACGTACACACAGAGTATGAGCAGGCGAGGGGCAGACAGAGAGGGAGACAGAGTATCTGAAGCAGGCTCCAGGCTCTGAGCTGTCAGCACAGAGCCCGACAGTGGGGAGTTGGGGTGGGAGGAAGGCTCGAACCCACGAACTGTGAGATCATGACCTGAGCTGAAGTCAGACGCTTAACCCACGGAGCCACCCAGGTGCCCTGAGAAAAAGTATCTTTTTAATGTTCATTTATTTATTTTTAGAGAGAGAGAAACAGAGACAGAGAGCAGGGGAGGGGCAGAGAGAGAGGGAGAGAGAGAATCCCAAGCAAGCTCATGACCGTGAGGTCATGAGCTGAACTGAAATCAGGAGTAGGAAGCTTAATTGACTGAGCCACACAGGCACCCCTGCACTGCATCTTTGAATAAAATGTTACTTGTTTTGGGGTGCCTGTGTGGCTCAGTCAGTTAAGCGACTAGCTTCGGTTCAGGTCAGGATCTCCTGGTTTCATGAGTTCAAGCCCTGCATCCGGCTCAGCACGGACAGTGTGGAGTCTGCTTGGGCTTCTGTCTCTCTCCTTCTCTCTGTGCCTCCCCTGCTCACGCTGTCTCTGTATCTCTCAAATAAGTAAATAAATTAAAAAAAATGTTACTTGTTAAGCGTCTGGCATCGCAGGTTTTACCTTTTTGATTATTGTATTCAGATTTTACTGTGAATCGTATGTGTCTGCTTATTTGATATTGAAAATTATGGTAGAGGTTTCCTAATTTTAATCCACTCCTAAAAAATATTTTTTTGGTCATTGCAAATTGTTTTTACATAATATTGTAGGAAATTTATTAATATCTTAGAATTTATGCATCTTAAGTGATGTGTGTCTTTTTGTGAGCTACCTCTATTGGGTTTTATTCAATATGATATTTTTGCTTTATGAAAAACATAGCAACAAACCCATAGAAATATTGGAAACTTTAAAAAGTTTGTTTGGTGGTTATTGATTCATTCAAGGTTTATATTTCTTACTTCAGCCAACTTTGGTTGTTTCTTGTCTCATGAAACTTGAGACAATTCAAATATTTAGGCTAAACAAAGTAGTCAAGTATAATGCTCTAACTCTAGACTATTAAGAAATTTGTTCAAGGGGCGTCTGGGTGGCTCAGCTCAGGTCATGATCTCGCAGTTTGTGAGTTCCAGCCCCGCTTCCGGCTCTGTGCTGACAGCTCAGAGCCTGGAGCCTGCTTCGGATTCTGTGACTTCCTCTCTCTCTGCTCCCTCCCTGCTCGTGCTCTGTCTCTCTTTCTCTCTCAAAAGTAAATAAACATTAAAAAAAAATTAAAACCATAAAAAGGAATTTGTTCAAATGGTACACAAGGTTAGTAAGCAGTCCCCTCTCTTTGGAGTCAGGAGATAGTCTTTTCCATTTTCTACTCCCCACAAATAAGGAGACCTATTAGGTGACAGGGTACCCCATCTAAAAATTATTCCAGAATCCTTTCTGATAACGTGCAAATCGTCACTTCGAAGCTAATCATGTTCAGGGAGCAGACAAGTTTGGCGCCGCTATGTCATTCACTCTGTTAGTACCTTGTGGGGACGAACCTGAGCTTGTCCTGATGCATCCTTGCCTCCATTCTGTAAATAGGAAATCGGGTTTTAGCTAGCTGCCTCTTTCTCCATCTTCGCTGGCCCTTCGTTAGTGCCGTTCATCATGTCTGGCATGAATCTTTTAACAGCCTGTTAGCAAGTCTTTTATCTCGATTCTTACTCCATTCCAACTAATTATCAATCCCATAACTGAGGAAAACTTTCAAACATGCAAATACGATGATGTCATTTCTCTGCCCAAGCCCTGATGCTCCCCCATTGCTCTTAAAATAAACTCTGGCCTCCTTAGGACCACACAGTGTGGGCGGACCTTCAACACCTGGCCCCGCCCCCAGTCGCGCCTCCTCTTCCAGGCTCCCTGGTGCAGTGTGGACACAAGTGTCAGAGCGCCCTAGGTGCCTGCTAGCCCCCCTCCTAGCTCTCGCCACTGTTCCTTTCTGCCCCCCATTACTTTTTCTTTTTTTTTTTTTTTTTTTTTAATTTTTTTTTCAACGTTTATTCATCTTTGGGACAGAGAGAGACAGAGCATGAACGGGGGAGGGGCAGAGAGAGAGGGAGACACAGAATCTGAAGCAGGCTCCAGGCTCCGAGCCATCAGCCCAGAGCCCGACGCGGGGCTCGAACTCACGGACCGCGAGATCGTGACCACCTGGCTGAAGTCGGACGCTTAACCGACTGCGCCACCCAGGCGCCCCCCCCCATTACTTTTTCATGTAGCATCTTCATGGGCACCCTCTGTAACACTTGTGCCATTTTATTATAAAACATTATTTAGTCTCTTTATTGCCCAGTAATTTCTATACTTGAGATGTGAAAGTCAAGTCATTCCTGTTCAAAGCCCAGAACTATATACCAATGACTATTTCAGTGCCTGGCATACCAGAGGTACTTAATGTTTGTTCAAAAATATGTAGTAACAAGGAAATAAGAAAAATAAAAAAACTACAGGATTTTTGAGAGATATGATGGAAGATATCATAAGATATGATAAATGGAAGATAAATGGAACATATGTTCTCTATATGAGAAAATACGTTTGCTTAAATAAGATTGTATAACAAATGCAGCCACAAAAATTATAGAATAGATGGTGGAATTGAAAAAAAAAAGTATTTTAAAGTTCATCAGGATGAATAAACATGAAAGAAAAGAAAGAACATTTTAAAAGCAATACGGGGGTGTTATAGTCTAACCAGACATTAAAATGTGTAATAAAACTAAAATAATTCAAATGATGTGCTTCTTTAGCAGAAATAAACAAAAATTAATTTAACAGAATAGAACTTTCGGAAATAATTCTAGGCACAAATAAAACTGGGTGAAGATAGAATGGCAGGCTAAATGAGTGTTGTGATAACCGAATAACCAACTGTAAAAAGATAAAATTAGATCCTCGAATCCTGTACATAAAAGCTAACAATTATATTATGAAAGTGTAAGTATTTATAATTGAATTTGCACATCATCGTTGGCTAGGCAAGGGTTTCTTTAAGCAAGGCACCGAAGGCAAAAACCATGTATATTTAAAATAAAGGATACATGTGACTACATTCATTTTAAAATACGGAAACATTCTACAAATAAAGGTAGAAGACTTTTTACCCACCGTTCGTTCATTCATTCATTCATTCATTCATTCATTTTCACCTCTGCCACACTGCTACTACCACTGGTCTACTTGGAGCTCAACTGAACCCGGTTCCGCGGGGAGGAAGCCTTACCCATCATATCTAAAAATAATTTCAACATAAGTGCCAGATAGTGGGTTGATAGCCCTCATGGTTAGGCTTACTTCCAAACCACTCAGAAGATGGAGACAACATAGAATAAAAGGCCAAGAGCAAGAATTTTCAAAATACACAGGGTGAGGGAAAGAGATCATGTTAATTAACTAATGTAAGAAAAATTTATCAAAATATTATTCTCCATGTTTTCCTGTAATTAACATTTCACTTGTATAACTGAAAAGTGAAATTATAAGATAATTTTAGCAACAGTCATGTTTCAGCATATAGAGAATGAGGCCCAAACTACTCTCCATGAGAACGCAAAGTCTTGCCACACTTTTGTATTACACTACCGTAATCAATTTGTCTATGCTGAAACATGGTAACCACCATTTATTCATCCAATCCACAAATGTTTTGTAAGGATCTTTTATGAATCAGCCACCTTTCCAGGCACTTGGAAAGATTCCTGACAGCACAGAGCTTTTCAGTTTCTTCTTCTGCCTTCTTCTGGTTTGGAGACAAAACGGAAGAGAAAGTTCTTACAAAAAGGTAGTCACGGTAAGTAAAAAAGTAAATGTAGGACATTATCTAAGGTCAGCCATGGACCCTCCTACTGGTCAATGTTGGGGATGTAGTTGGAATTCCTGAAGCAAACGCTTCTGGTTCATCTCTTCCCAGGATGAACAGTGGTGATGACCATGTAGGCCCAGACTAATCACTAGATGAAAACTACCAGTTCAGAGGCATTATCCAGAGTAACATTACCAGTTCAGTTACTGAGGGGGAAAGCCCTGACTTGGGGGTGCAGTACAATGTGGTTCAAGAAAAGTGCTATTCTCTGAAGCTTACAGCGATGATATCATATTTATTTGAACACCTTGGACATTATCGGTGCTCGATTTGACTTTCCTTATGAGGGAGGAAAAAATACAGATTCCAAGAACCTGTATTGCAGGCATCAGGTTTGGCATTCCTTTTGTGCCTCACACTATGACTAGAACATTGCTGCAAAGTATGCAAAGAATTTCTCTCGAAACCCAGTACTGAAGGCACAAGGGTGCAAAAACAGGGCTGAATGACTTACCAAGGCAACAAATATTTGCAACTACCACTCAGGGGAATAAATTAGACACCGTCAGCTGCTAATGCAAAGGTTCCTAAGACAAACAGTGTTGTAACAAATCCCTGTTGTATGGTGACAAAGTATGCCTGTGAGTTGATTTCAGAGAGACAGTAATTTAATTCCTACAATGAAGCTTTGACTACATGAACTTCCTAGAATGTGGTGTCAATCCTGGGGAAAATGACAGGGGTGAGGGGAAGGGTGTGAGAAACAGACCTCAAATAGATCATCTCTGAGCAGGGTAGGATCACGAAATGTGAATTAACTTGGGCAGGAGAAAACTAGAGAAGATATACACACACGCATGTGTATAAACACACACACACATAGTATATAGTATAAATATACACACACATGTATGTCTAGTTAATGTATACACATGCATGTGTGTGTGTGAAAGTATATGGGCTGAAAGCTTATTTTTTAAGTTTGTATTAAGTTTTTTTATTTTAATCCCATATAGTTAACATACCCTATTATATTGGTTTCAGGTATAAAACATGGTGATTCAACAATTCTATACATTACTCAGTGCTCCCCATGATAAGCGTGCTCTTTAATCCACATCACCTCTTTCCCCACTGCCCCACATACCTCCTCTCTCTGGCAACCATCAGTTTGTTCTTATAGTAAAGAGTCTGTTTCTTGGTTTCTCTCTATCTTTCCTTTACTCATTTGTTTTGTTCCTTCAATTCTAGGTACAAGGGAAATCATATAGTATTTGTCTTGCTCTCACTGACTTAATTTGCTTAGCATTAAATTCTCCGGATATAATGTTGCAAATGGAAAGATTTCATTCTATTTTTATAGCTGAATAATATACCATTGTATCTATTTACCACTTCTTCTGTATCCATTCATCTGTCAATAGACACTAGGGCTGTTTCCATAATTTGACTATTGTATATAATGCTTCAACAAACATAGGGGTGCATTTATCCCTTTGAATTAGTGTTTTTGTATTTTGGGGATAAATACCCAGTAGTGCAATTACTGGATCAGAGGGTAGTTCCATTATTAACAATTTTTCCCTATTTTAAAGAAATTTAAATTTTAGTTAATATACAGTGAAATACTGGTTTCAGCAGCAGAATTCAGTGATGCATCATTTACCCACGACACCCAGTGCTCATCACAACAAGTACCCTCCTTAGAATCCATCACCCACCTAGCCCATCTCCCACCCAACTCCCTCTGTCACCCCGCGTTTTCTCCCTATCGTTAAGAGTCTCTTGTGGTCTTTTTTCCTCTCTTCTCTGTTTTTCACCCACTTCCCATATGTTCATTGTTTTGTTTCTTAAATTCCACATTAGAGTGAAATCATTAGCCATTTGTATTTTTCTAATTGACTTATTTTGCTTACCATAATACATTCTAGCTCCATCTGCATTGTTGAAAATGGCAAGATTTCATCCTCTTTGATGGCTGAGTAATATTCCATTGTATATTCCAACACTTTCTTTATCCTTTCGTCAGTTGATGGACATTTGGGATCTTTTCATAGATTGGCTATTGATGGTAATGCTGCTATTAGGTCAAAACCTAATAGTGCGATTGTTACAATGTAGGAGAATTCCATTTTTAGTTTACTGAGGAACCGTCATACTATTCTCTAGTGGCTACATCAGTTTGGGTTCCTCTTGACAGCGTAAGATGGTTGCCCTTGCTCCGCATCCTGACCAACACTGCTGTTTAGCCATTCCGACAGGTGTGAGGTGGTATCTCAATTGTGGTTTTGATTTGTATTTCCCTGATGATGAATGATGTTGAGCATCTTTTCATATATCTGTTTAACCATCCGGATGTTTTCTTTGGAAAATGTCTGTTCATGTCTTCTGCCCATTTCTTAACCGGATTATTTGTTTTTTGGGTGCTGAGTTTGAGAAGTTCTTTATATATTTTGGCTACTAGCTCTTTATCAGACATACTGTTTGCAAATATCTTCTCTCATTCTGTAGGTTGCTTTTTAGTTCTGTTGATTGTTTCCTTCACTGGACAGAAGGTTTTTATCTTGAAGTCCCGATAGTTCATGTTTGCTTTTGTTTCTCTTGCCTTGGGCAATGTGTTTAGTAAGATGTTTCTCCAGCCAAGGTCAAAGAGGTTGCTGCCTGTTTTCTCCTCTAGGATTTTGATGCTTTCCTGTCTCACATGTAGGCCTTTCATCCAGTTTGAATTTATTTTTGTGTATAATGCAATAAAGTGGTCCAGATTCATTCTTCTGTGTGTTGCCGTTCAGTTTTCCCAGCACCATTTGCTGAAGAGACTGTCTTTTTTCCATTGGATATGCTTTCCTACTTTGTTGAAGATTAGTTGACCACATAGTTGTGGGTCCATTTCTGGGTTCCCTATGCTGTTCCATTTATCTCTGTGTCTCTTCTTGTGCCAGTACCACACTGTCTTGATGACTCCAGCTTTGTAATATAGCTTGAAGTCTGGAATCGTGATGCTTCCAGTTTTGTTTCACTTTTTCAGGGTTGCTTTGGTTATTCAGGGTCTTTTCTGGTTCCAAAATATTTTTAGGATTATTTGTTCTAGCTCTGTGAAAAATCCTGGTGGTATTTGATAAGGATTGCATTAAATGTGTAGATTGATTTGGGTAGTATAGACATTTTAACGATGTTTCCTCTTCCAATTCATGAGCATGGATTGTTTATCATTTTTAAATGTTTACTTTTATTTTTGAGGGTGAAGACAGAGAGCAGAGAGAGAGCAAGCAGGGGAAGGGTAGACAGAGGGGGACAGAGAATCCAAAGCAGGCTCTATGCTGACAGCAGCGAGCCCGATGTTGGGCTCAAACTCATGAACCACGAGATCATGAGCTGAGCTGAAGTCAGACACTCAACTGACTGAGCCACCTGGGGGGCCCCACAGAATGTTTTTTATTTCTTGCACCCTTTTCAATTTCTTTTATAAGTGTTCTATAGTTTTCAGATATTTTCAGTTACAGATATTTTAAATCTTTTGATAGGTTTATTCCTAGGTATCTTATTGCTTTTGGTACAATTGCAAATGGGATTGATTCCTTGATTTCTTATTCTGCTGCTTTGTTATTGTACAGAAATGAAACACATTTCCACATGTTGATTTTATATTCTGTAACCTTGCTGAATTCATGTATAGTTTTAGCAATTTTTTGGTGGAGTCTTTAGGTTTTCTACAGAGAGTATCATAAGTCTGCAAATAGTGAATGTTTGACTTCTTTCTTGTCTATTTGTATGCCCTTTATTTCTTTTTGTTATCTGATTGCTGAGGCTGACTTTGAGTACATATTAAATAGTAATGGTAAGAGTGGACATCCTTGTCTTGTTCCTGACTGGAAGGGAAAGGGCTCTCAGTTTTTCCCCATTGAGGATGACATTAGCTGTGGGTCTTTCATATATGACCTTTTATTTTTTTTTTGAACTTTATTTATTTATTTATTTATTTATTTATTTATTTATTTATTTATTTATTTATTTTTTATTTATATATGAAATTTATTGTCAAATTGGTTTCCATACAACACCCAGTGCTCATCCCAAAAGGTGCCCTCCTCAATACCCATCACCCACCCTCTCCTCCCTCCCACCCCCCACCAACCCTTAGTTTGTTCTCAGTTCTCAACAGTCTCTTATGCTTTGGCTCTCTCCCACTCTAACCTCTCTTTTTTTTTTTTTTCCTTCCCCTCCCCAATGGGTTCCTGTTAAGTTTCTCAGGATCCACATAAGAGTGAAACCATATGGTATCTGTCTTTCTCTGTATGGCTTATTTCACTTAGCATCACACTCTCCATTTCCATCCACGTTGCTACAAAAGGCCATATTTCATTTTTTCTCATTGCCACGTAGTATTCCATTGTGTATATAAACCACAATTTCTTTATCCATTCATCAGTTGATGGACATTTAGGCTCTTTCCATAATTTGGCTATTGTTGAGAGTGCTGCTATGAACATTGGGGTACAAGTGCCCCTATGCATCAGTACTCCTGTGTCCCTTGGATAAATTCCTAGCAGTGCTATTGCTGGGTCATAGGGTAGTCTATTTTTAATTTTCTGAGGAACCTCCACACTGCTTTCCAGAGCGGCTGCACCAATTTGCATTCCCACCAACAGTGCAAGAGGGTTCCCGTTTCTCCACATCCTCTCCAGCATCTATAGTCTCCTGATTTGTTCATTTTGGCCACTCTGACTGGCGTGAGGTGATACCTGAGTGTGGTTTTGATTTGTATTTCCCTGATAAGGAGCGACGCTGAACATCTTTTCATGTGCCTGTTGGCCATCCGGATGTCTTCTTTAGAGAAGTGTCTATTCATGTTTTCTGCCCATTTCTTCACTGGGTTATTTGCTTTTCGGGTGTGGAGTTTGGTGAGCTCTTTATAGATTTTGGATACTAGCCCTTTGTCCGATATGTCATTTGCAAATATCTTTTCCCATTCTGTTGGTTGCCTTTTAGTTTTGTTGGTTGTTTCCTTTGCTGTGCAGAAGCTTTTTATCTTCATAAGGTCCCAGTAATTCACTTTTGCTTTTAATTCCCTTGCCTTTGGGGATGTGTCGAGGAAGAGATTGCTACGGCTGAGGTCAGAGAGGTCTTTTCCTGCTTTCTCCTCTAAGGTTTTGATGGTTTCCTGTCTCACATTCAGGTCCTTTATCCATTTTGAGTTTATTTTTGTGAATGGTGTGAGAAAGTGGTCTAGTTTCAACCTTCTGCATGTTGCTGTCCAGTTCTCCCAGCACCATTTGTTAAAGAGACTGTCTTTTTTCCATTGGATGTTCTTTCCTGCTTTGTCAAAGATGAGTTGGCCATACGTTTGTGGGTCTAGTTCCGGGGTTTCTATTCTATTCCATTGGTCTATGTGTCTGTTTTTGTGCCAATACCATGCTGTCTTGATGATGACGGCTTTGTAGTAGAGGCTAAAGTCTGGGATTGTGATGCCTCCTGCTTTGGTCTTCTTCTTCAAAATTACTTTGGCTATTCGGGGCCTTTTGTGGTTCCATATGAATTTTAGGATTGCTTGTTCTAGTTTCGAGAAGAATGCTGGTGCAATTTTGATTGGGATTGCATTGAATGTGTAGATAGCTTTGGGTAGTATTGACATTTTGATAATATTTATTCTTCCAATCCATGAGCAGGGAATGTCTTTCCATTTCTTTAAATCTTCTTCAATTACCTTCATAAGCTTTCTATAGTTTTCAGCATACAGATCCTTTACATCTTTGGTTAGATTTATTCCTAGGTATTTTATGCTTCTTGGTGCAATTGTGAATGGGATCAGTTTCTTTACTTGTCTTTCTGTTGCTTCATTGTTAGTGTATAAGAATGCAACTGATTTCTGTACATTGATTTTGTATCCTGCAACTTTGCTGAATTCATGGATCAGTTCTAGCAGACTTTTGGTGGAGTCTATCGGATTTTCCATGTATAATATCATGTCATCTGCAAAAAGCGAAAGCTTGACTTCATCTTTGCCAATTTTGATGCCTTTGATTTCCTTTTGTTGTCTGATTGCTGATGCTAGAACTTCCAGCACTATGTTAAACAACAGCGGTGAGAGTGGGCATCCCTGTCCTGTTCCTGATCTCAGGGAAAAAGCTCTCAGTTTTTCCCCGTTGAGGATGATGTTAGCTGTGGGCTTTTCATAAATGGCTTTTATGATCTTTAAGTATGTTCCTTCTATCCCGACTTTCTCAAGGGTTTTTATTAAGAAAGGGTGCTGGATTTTGTCAAAGGCCTTTTCTGCATCGATTGACAGGATCATATGGTTCTTCTCTTTTTTTTTGTTAATGTGATGTATCACGTTGATTGATTTGCGAATGTTGAACCAGCCCTGCATCCCAGGAATGAATCCCACTTGATCATGGTGAATAATTCTTTTTATATGCCGTTGAATTCGATTTGCTAGTATCTTATTGAGAATTTTTTCATCCATATTCATCAGGGATATTGGCCTGTAGTTCTCTTTTTTTACTGGGTCTCTGTCTGGTTTAGGAATCAAAGTAATACTGGCTTCATAGAATGAGTCTGGAAGTTTTCCTTCCCTTTCTATTTCTTGGAATAGCTTGAGAAGGATAGGTATTATCTCTGCTTTAAACGTCTGGTAGAACTCCCCTGGGAAGCCATCTGGTCCTGGACTCTTATTTGTTGGGAGATTTTTGATAACCCATTCAATTTCTTCGCTGGTTATGGGTCTGTTCAAGCTTTCTATTTCCTCCTGATTGAGTTTTGGAAGAGTGTGGGTGTTCAGGAATTTGTCCATTTCTTCCAGGTTGTCCAATTTGTTGGCATATCATTTTTCATAGTATTCCCTGATAATTGTTTGTATCTCTGAGGGATTGGTTGTAATAATTCCATTTTCATTCATGATTTTATCTATTTGGGTCATCTCCCGTTTCTTTTTGAGAAGCCTGGCTAGAGGTTTGTCAATTTTGTTTATTTTTTCAAAAAACCAACTCTTGGTTTCGTTTATCTGCTCTACAGTTTTTTTAGATTCTATATTGTTTATGTCTGCTCTGATCTTTATTATTTCTCTTCTTCTGCTGGGTTTAGGCTGCCTTTGCTGTTCTGCTTCTATTTCCTTTAGGTGTGCTGTTAGATTTTGTATTTGGGATTTTTCTTGTTTCTTGAGATAGGCCTGGATTGCAATGTATTTTCCTCTCAGGACTGCCTTCGCTGCATCCCAAAGCGTTTGGATTGTTGTATTTTCATTTTCGTTTGTTTCCATATATTTTTTAATTTCTTCTCTAATTGCCTGGTTGACCCACTCATTCGTTAGTAGGGTGTTCTTTAACCTCCATGCTTTTGGAGGTTTTCCCGACTTTTTTCTGTGGTTGATTTCAAGCTTCATAGCATTATGGTCTGAAAGTATGCATGGTATGATTTCAATTCTTGTGAACTTATGAAGGGCTGTTTTGTGACCCAGTATATGATCTATCTTGGAGAATGTTCCATGTGCACTCAAGAAGAAAGTATATTCTGTTGCTTTGGGATGCAGAGTTCTAAATAGATCTGTCAAGTCCATCTGATCCAATGTCTCATTCAGGGCCCTTGTTTCTTTATTGACAGTGTGTCTAGATGATTTATCCATTTCTGTAAGTGGGGTGTTAAAGTCCCCTGCAATTACCACATTCTTATCAATAAGGTTGCTTATGTTTATGAGTAATTGTTTTATATATTTGGGCGCTCCGGGATTCGGCGCATAGACATTTATAATTGTTAGCTCTTCCTGATGGATAGACCCTGTCACTATTATATAATGTCCTTCTTCATCTCTTGTTACAGCCTTTAATTTAAAGTCTAGTTTGTCTGATATAAGTATGGCTACTCCAGCTTTCTTTTGGCTTCCAGTAGCATGATAAATAGTTCTCCATCCCCTCACTCTCAATCTAAAGGTGTCCTCAGGTCTAAAATGAGTCTCTTGTAGACAGCAAATAGATGGGTCTTGTTTTTTTATCCATTCTAATACCCTATGTCTTTTGGTTGGCGCATTTAATCCATTTACATTCAGTGTTATTATAGAAAGATATGGGTTTAGAGTCATTGTGATGTCCGTAGGTTTCATGCTTGTAGCGATGTCTCTGGTACTTTGTCTCACAGGGTCCCCCTTAGGATCTCTTGTAGGGCTGGTTTAGTGGTAACAAATTCCTTCCATTTTTGTTTGTTTGGGAAGACCTTTATCTCTCCTTCTATTCTAAATGACAGACTTGCTGGATAAAGGATTCTCGGCTGCATATTTTTTCTGTCTAGCACACTGAAAATCTCTCGCCAATTCTTTCTGGCCTGCCAAGTTTCAAATGAGAGATCAGTCACGAGTCTTATAGGTCTCCCTTTATATGTGAGGGCACGTTTACCCCTTGCTGCTTTCAGAATTTTCTCTTTATCCTTGTATTTTGCCAGTTTCACTATGATATGTCGTGCAGAAGATCGATTCAAGTTCCGTCTGAAGGGAGTTCTCTGTGCCTCTTGGATTTCAATGCCTTTTTCCTTCCCCACTTCAGGGAAGTTCTCAGCTATTATTTCTTCAAGTACCCCTTCAGCACCTTTCCCTCTCTCTTCCTCCTCTGGGATACCAATTATGCGTAGATTATTTCTTTTTAGTGTATCACTTAGTTCTCTAATTTTCCCCTCATACTCCTGGATTTTTTTATCTCTCTTTTTCTCAGCTTCCTCTTTTTCCATAACTTTATCTTCTAGTTCACCTATTCTCTCCTCTGCCTCTTCGAGCCGTGGTGGTTTCCATTTTGTTATGCATTTCGTTTAAAGCGTTTTTCAGCTCCTCGTGACTGTTCCTTAGTCCCTTGATCTCTGTAGCAAGAGATTCTCTGCTGTCAGCTATACTGTTTTCAAGCCCAGCGATTAATTTTATGACTATTATTCTAAATTCACTTTCTGTTATATTATTTAAATCCTTTTTGATCAGCTCATTAGCTGTTGTTATTTCCTGCAGATTCTTCTGAGGGGAATTCTTCCGCTTGGTCATTTTGGATAGTCCCTGGCATGGTGAGGACCTGCAGGGCACTTCCCCTGTGCTGTGGTGTATAACTGGAGTTGGTGGGCGGAGCCGCAGTCAGACCTGATGTCTGCCCCCAGCCCACCGCTGGGGCCACAGTCAGACTGGTGCGTGCCTTCTCTTCCCCTCTCCTAGGGGCGGGATTCACTGTGGGGTGGAGTGGCCTGTCTGGGCTACTTGCACACTGCCAGGCTTGTGATGCTGGGGATCTGGCGTCTTAGCTGGGGTGGGTAGGCAAGGTGCACAGGGGCAGGAGGGGCAGGCTTAGCTTGCTTCTCCTTAGGTGATCCACTTCAGGAGGGGCCCTGTGGCAGCAGGAGGGAGTCAGATCCGCTGCCGGAGGTTTGGCTCCGCAGAAGCGCAGAGTTGGGTGTTTGCACGGAGCGAGCAAGTTCCCTGGCAGGAACTGGTTCTCTTTGGGATTTTGGCTGGGGGATGGGCGGGGGAGATGGCGCTGGCGAGCGCCTTTGTTCCCCACCAAACTGAGCTCTGTCGTCAGGGGGCTCAGCAGCTCTCCTTCCCTTTGTCCTCCAGCCTTCCCGCTTTCTGAGCAGAGCTGTTAACTTATGATCTCCCAGACGCTAAGTCGCGCTTGCTGTCGGAACACAGTCCGTCAGTCCCCTCCGCTTTTTGCAAGCCAGACTCGGGGCCTCTGCTTGGCCGGCGAGCCGCCCCTCCGCCCCGGCTCCCTCCCGCCAGTCCGTGGAGCGCGCACCGCCTCGCCGCCCTTCCTACCCTCTTCCGTGGGCCTCTCGTCTGCGCTTGGCTCCGGCGACTCCGTTCTGCTAATCCTCTGGCGGTTCTCTGGGTTATTTAGGCAGGTGTAGGTGGAATCTAAGTGATCAGCAGGACGCACGGTGAGCCCAGCATCCTCCTATGCCACCATCTTCCCTCCGGGAATCGATAAAAAAATCATATATGACCTTTATGATGCTGACATATAATTCACATATCCATACTTTGTTGACGGTCTTTATCAAAAAGGGATGCTACATTGTCATGCTTTTCACCTATTGAGAGAATCATATGGTTCTTATTTTTTCTCTTATTAATGTCGTGTATCTTGTTGATTGATTTGCCAATGTTGAACCACCCTTGTAGCCCAGGGATAAATCCCACTTGATCATGGTGAATAATTCTTTTAATATATTGTTGAATTCAATTTGCTTATATCTTGTTGAGAATTTTTGCATCCACGTTCATCAGGGATATTGGCCTGTACTTCTCCTTTTTAGTGTGGTCTTTGTCTGGTTTTGGAATCAAGATAATGCTGGCTTCATGGAATGGAAGTTTTCCTTCAATTTCTATTTTTTGGAACAGTTTGAAAAGAATAGATATTAACTTTTCTTTAAATGTCCTAGTCGAATACTCCTGGGAAGCCATCTGGTCCAGGATTCTTGTTTGTTGGGAGATTTTTATCACTGATTCAGTTTCTTTGCTTTGGTAGGTCTGTTCAAAATCTTCCCATTTCAGTTTTGGTAGTTTGTTAGTTTCTAGGAATTTGTTCATTTCTTCCAGATTGCCCAGTTTGTTGGCATATAATTTTTCATAGTATTCTCTTATAATCATTTGTATTTCTGTGGTGTTGGTTATGATCCCTCCTCTTTAATTTGTGATTTTTTCTGTTTCAGCCCTTTCACATTTCTTTTTAATAAGTCTGGATTCATTTCTACTTTCTAAGAACCAGATCTTAATTTTATTGACCTATTCTGTTTTTGTTGTTGTTGTTATTATTTCTGTATCATTGATTTCTGCTCCAATCTTTATTATTTCCCTTCTCTGCTGAATTTAGGCTTTATTTACCGTTCCTTTTCTAACTCCTTTAGGTGGAAAGTTAAGTTACATATTTTGGACCTTCTGTGCTTCTTGAAATAGTCCTGAATTTTCCTCTTAGGACTGCTTTTCCTGCATCCCAAAGGGTTTGGACTGTCATGTTTTCATTTTATTTGCTTCCGTGTATTTTTTTCTTGTACATTTATTTATTTTTGAGAGACAGAGTGAGACAAAGTGAGAGTGGGGGAGAGGCAGAGAGAGGGGGTAGACACAGGATCAGAAGCAGGCTCCAGGGTCTGAGCTGTCAGCACAGAGCCTGGTGTGGGGCTTGAACCCACAGACCATGAGATCATGACCTGAGCTGAAGGCAGACGCTCAACAGACTGAGTCACCCAGGTGCCCCTCCATGTTTTTTTTTTTTAATTTCTTCTTTAATGTCCTGATTAACCCTTTTATTTTTTAGTAGAATGTTCTTTAATCTCCATGTATTTGAGGGCTTTTCAAATTTTTCTTGTGGTAGACTTCAAGTTTCATAGTATTGTGATCTGAAAATATGCATGGTATGATCTCCATCTTTTTGTACTTGTTGAGGGATGATTTGTGACCCAGTATGTGATCTATTCTGGAGGATGTTCCATGTGTACTTGAAAAGCATGTGTGTTCTGCTGCTTTAGGATAAAATGTTCTGAATATATCTATTAAGTCTCTCCAGTCCAGCATGTCATTCAAAGTCCTGTTTCCTTGTTGATTTTCTGCTTAGATGATCTGTTCATTGCTGTAAAAATCCCCTAGTAGTATTGTATTATTATCAATGAGTTTCCTTATGTGGTGATTAATTGATTCATATATTTGGATTATATCATGTTGTGGGGCATAAATATTTATAATTGTTGTATTTTCTTGATGGATAGAAACCTCAATTAGGATATAATGTCCTTCTTCATCTCTTGTTACAGTCTTCGTTTTAAAATCTAGTTTATCTGATATAAGTATGGCTAGTCTGGCTTTCTTTTGGTGCTATTAGCATGATGGATGGTTTTAGTGGTCACAAACCCCTATAGTTTTTTGTTTCTCTAAGAAACTCTGTATCGCCTATATTGAATGACAGCTTTGCCAGATAGAGTATTTCTTGGCTGCATTTTTTTTTTTTTTTTCCATTCGGCACTTTGAATAGATCTTGCCACTCCTTTCTGGCCAGCCAAGTTTCTGTGGACAGAACTGCTGTGAACCTGATCTGTCTTCCCTTGTAGGTTAAGGACTTTTTCCCCTTGCTGTTTTCAGGATTCTTTCCTTTTTTGTGCATTTTGTGGATTTGACCATGATATGACTTAGGGATTGCTGACTTTTATTGAATTTAATGGGAGTTCTCTGTTCTACTTAGAATTTGAAGTATGCATCCTTCCCCAGATCAAGGAGATTTTTAACTATAAGCCACCATGTCCACCTGAATAGGAACAAATACTCCACCTGAGGGCAGCAAACCCTGGCACCAGTTGTGCATTGTGCTCTACCATAAACTCTGAGCCACTGCCACTGCATGGGAGTGCAACCCTTTCCTGAGACAAGCTGGTCACAGCATGGTGAGACCTTCCACCAAAAGATCATTGCAGGAGATCTCTGAAGTGTGCGGTTTTTTAAAAAAAAAATTTTTTTTTAACGCTTATTTATTTTTGAAACAGAGACAGACAGAGCATGAACGGGGGAGGGTCAGAGAGAGAGGGAGACACAGAATCTGAAACAGGCTCCAGGCTCTGAGCGGTCAGCACAGAGCCCAACGCAGGGCTTGAACTCATGGACGGCGAGATCATGACCTGAGCCGAAGTCGGCTGCTTAACCGACTGAGCCACCCAGGCGCCCCTGAAGTGTGGTGTTTTGAAACATAGCCATGACTGAGATAAAACTCTGGAGAGAGGTGTCACCTGGCAGATGGATAGCTCAGACACAGATGGGGAGATGATGGGGAGATGCACAAGAGGGGGTAATTGATTGTGCATCTGTGAGGGCCTGAACTTCCTGCTCTGCAGACAAGAGAGTGGGATGAAGTCATTTTCACCATTAGCCCCCCAACACTGATGAATTTCAGTAAGCTCAACAGCACTACCAAGGGAAGAACAGAGACATTACACCAAGCCCTGCCCTCCCTCTGCCCTCCAGGTAAACCTTCACTGGGGCAAGTGACCTGAGAATCAGACAGCAGGCCTCTCTCCCAGAGACCAGCACAGATCCCTTCCACGAGCTTGGTCTACAGACCATAGACTGCTGGAAAGTGTCCATGGGAAACTGATCTAGTTTCATTTGTGTTTCTTTTCTTCACTTCTTTGTGCAGTTTTGTTGTTGCTGTTGCTTCTGTGTTTGGTTTTTGTTGTTGTTGTTGTTGTTGTTATTGTTTTTCTTTTCTTTTGTGTCTTGGATTCAGAAAGAGCAAACTTTTTTATTTTATTATACTTTTATTATTTTTTTATTTTCACTTTTTAATAGTTTTCTCTTTTTTTTCTCTTTTCTCTTTTTTCTATCAAGCTTCTTTTAATAAGCAGATCATGTGCACTCAAGAAGAAAGTATATTCTGTTGCTTTGGGATGCAGAGTTCTAAATATATCTGTAAAGTCCATCTGATCCAATGTATCATTCAGGGCCCTTGTTTCTTCATTGACCGTGTGTCTAGATGATCTATTCATTTCTGTAAGTGGAGTGTTAAAGTCCCCTGCAATTACCACATTCTTATCAATAAGGTTGCTTATGTTTGTGAGTAATTGTTTTATATATTTGGGGGCTCCTGTATTCGGCACATAAACATTTGTAATTGTTAGCTCTTCCTGATGGATGGACCCTGTGATTATTATATAATGCCCTTCTTCATCTCTAGTTACAGCCTTTAATTTAAAGTCTAGTTTGTCTGATATAAGTATGGCTACTCCAGCTTTCTTTTGGCTTCCAGTGGCATGATAAATAGTTCTCCATCCCCTCACTCTCAATCTGAAGGTGTCCTCAGGTCTAAAATGAGTCTCTTGTAGACAGCAAATAGATGGGTCTTGTTTTTTTATCCATTCTGATACCCTATGTCTTTTGGTTGGCGCATTTAGTCCATTTACATTCAGTGTTATTATCGAAAGATATGGGTTTAGAGTTATTGTGATGTCCGTAGGTTTCATGCTTGTAGCGATGTCTCTGGTACTTTGTCTCACAGGATCCCCCTTAGGATCTCTTGTAGGGCTGGTTTAGTGGTGACGAATTCCTTCCATTTTTGTTTGTTTGGGAAGACCTTTATCTCTCCTTCTATTCTAAATGACAGACTTGCTGGATAAAGGATTCTCGGCTGCATATTTTTTCTCTTCATCACATGGAAGATCTCCTGCCATTCCTTTCTGGCCTGCCAAGTTTCAGTAGAGAGATCGGTCACGAGTCTTATAGGTCTCCCTTTATATGTTAGAGCACGTTTATCCCTAGCTGCTTTCAGAATTTTCTCTTTATCCTTGTATTTTGCCAGTTTCACTATGATATGTCACGCAGAAGATCGATTCAAGTTACGTCTGAAGGGAGTTCTCTGTGCCTCTTGGATTTCAATGCCTTTTTCCTTCCCCAGATCAGGGAAGTTCTCAGCTATTATTTCTTCAAGTACACCTTCAGCACATTTCCCTCTCTCTTCCTCCTCTGGGATACCAATTATGCATAGATTATTTCTCTTTAGCATCACTTAGTTCTCTAATTTTCCCCTCATGCTCCTGGATTTTTTTATCTCTCTTTTTCTCAGCTTCTTCTTTTTCCATAATTTTATCTTCTAGTTCACCTATTCTCTCCTCTGCCTCTTCAATCCGAGCCGTGGTTGTCTCCATTTTATTTTGCAGTAAATTAATAGCATTTTTTTAGCTCCTTCTGGCTGTTCCTTAGTCCCTTGATCTCTGTAGCAAGAGATTCTCTGCTGTCCTTTATACTGTTTTCAAGCCCAGCGATTAATTTTATGATTATTATTCTAAATTCACTTTCTGTTATATTGTTTAAATCATTTTTGATCAGTTCGTTAGCTGTTGTTGTTTCCTGGACGTTTTTATGAGGGGAATTCTTCCGTTTGGTCATTTTGGATAGTCCCTGGAGTGGTGCAGGACTGCAGGGCACTTCTCCTGTGCTGTCTTGAACTCAACGCATGTCTGCCAGCAGCCCACTGCTGGGGCCACAGTCAGACTGGTGTGTGCCTTCTCTTCCCCTCTCCTAGGGGTGGGATTCACTGTGGGGTGGCGTGGCCTGTCTAGGCTACTTGCACACTGCCAGGCTTGTGGTGCTGGGGATCTGGCGTATTAGCTGGGGTGGATAGCCAAGGTGCACAGGGGTGGGAGGGGAGGCTCAGCTCGCTTTTCCTTCTCAGTTCTGCTTCGGGAGGGGCCCTGCGGCACCGGGAGGGAGTCAGACCCGCCGGAGGGAGTCAGACCCGCCGGAGGGATGCAACCGCAGAAGCACAGCGTTGGGTGTTTGCCCGGTGCAAGCGAGTTCCCGGGCAGGAACCGGTTCCCTTTGGGATTTTGGCTGCGGGATGGGCGAGGGAGATGGCGCTGGCGAGCGCCTTTGTTCCCTGCCAAGCTGTGCTCTGTCGTCTGGGGCTTAACAACTCTCCCTCCAGTTGTCTTCCAGCCCTCCCTTTCTCCGAGCAGGTCTGTTAACTTATAACCTTCCAGATGTTAAGTCCCGCTTGCTGTCCGAACACACTCCGTCCGGCCCCTCCGCTTTTGCAAGCCAGACTCGGGGGCTCTGCTTGGCCGGCGGGCCGCTCCTCCGCCCCGGCTCCCTCCCGCCAGTCCGTGCAGCGCGCACAGCCTCGCCGCCCTTCCTACCCTCTTCCGTGGGCCTCTCGTCTGCGCTTGGCTCCGGAGACTCCATTCTGCTAGTCTTCTGGCGGTTTTCTGGGTTATTTAGGCAGATGTAGGTGGAATCTGAGTGATCCGCAGGACGTGGTGAGCCCAGAGTTCTCCTACGCAGCCATCTTCCCCAGGTGTCCTCTTAATATGCAGATCAAAACATACCTAGGATCTAGTTTCCTTCATTTGATTTTTTTTTAATTTTTAAAATTTTATCTCATTCAATTATTATTGTTGTTGATTTTTCTTCCTCCAAAACGACAAGATGGAGGAATTTACCTGAAAGTAAAGAACAGGAAGAAATGATGGCCCGGGATTTAGTCAATGCAGGTATAAGTAAGATGTCTGGACTAGAACTTAAACCAATGATTCTAAGGATACTAGCTGGGCTTGAAAAAAGCATGGAAGGCACCAGAATCCCTTTCTGTAGAGATAGAAGAACTAAAATCTAGTCAGGCCAAAATTAAAAATGCTATAGCCGAGATGCAAACCCATATAGAAGTCACAAAAATGAGGATGGGCAAGGCAGAGGAGTAAATTAGTGATATACAAGATAAAATTATGTAAAATAAAGAAGGGGATCTTATACCTGTGGAGAGGCCATATTATCCGCTTCTTCACATGTGACCCAGGGGATCCTCAGATTGCATTGCCAATTCCCAAGGCTACCCCCTTCTCACTGGAGTGCCACAAAGGTCTGATCTCTGAAACTTTAGTCTCTTTAATCCTCTGTTTATAAAAAAAAAAAAAATGGCAGTATTGAAACTCTCTCCTTTTTCCCCAGTCAATGGTTCTAGGGAATAGTTTTCTGGTGCTTTCACTCCTTCTCTCTAGCTGCTTTCAGTGAGGAGTGCTTTCTTGCACCAACTTGATGTGCTTCTCTCTCTCCCTTTGTCTTTCTCCTCTCCACAAAAATGGCTCCCTCCCCTCTGCAGCACCATGGTTCTTCTCCTCCCATAATTCTCCTCTCCACACCATGTACCTGCCATGTTCTTTCCCTCAAACTATGCAGATTGTTCTGTTAATCCTCAGATTTCCTAGGTGTTCAAAATGGTTTAGTGCTGATCTAGCTGTGTTCAAAGGACAAGATAAGTCCAGGGACCCCTTACTACTTTGCCATCTTAACTTGAGTTTTCTATTATTTTTTAAAATTAACCTTTTGAGCACCCTCCATTCTATTTTCCACAGTGGCTGCACCAGTTTACATTCCTACCAACAGCTCAAAAAAGTCCCTTTTTCTCCATACCCTCACAATACCTTTCATTTCGTATGTTTTTTATTTTAGCTATTCTGAAAGATGTGAGGTAATATCTCATTGTAGTTTTAGTTTGTATTTCCCTGATGATAAGTGATGTTGAGTATCTTTTTATGTGTCTGTTGGCCGTCTGGATATCTTATTTGGAGGAATGTCTATTCATGTCTTCTGTGCATTTTTAAATTGTATAATTTTTTAAGGTGTTGTTTTATCAGTTTTTTATATATTTTGGATAATGATTCTTTATTGGATATGCCATTTGCAAATATCTTCCCCCATTCAGTAGGTTGCCTTTTAGTCTTGTTGATTGTTTTCTTCACTGTGCAGAAGCATTTTATTTTGATGTAGTCACAATAGTTTATTTTAGCTTTTATTTGCATTCCCTCCAGAGACGTATATAGAAAAATGTTGCTATGGTCAATGTCGGGGAGATTACTACATGTGCTCTCTTCTAGGAGTTTTATGGTTTCAGGTCTCACATTTAGGTCTTTAATCCATTTTGAGTTTATTTTTGTGTACAGTAAAGGAAAATGGTGCAATTTCATTCTTCTGCATGCTGCTGTCCATTAATTCCAGACTTTGCTTTTTTCCCCCCCAAGATTATTGTGGCTATTTGAGGTCTTTTGTGATTCCCTACAAATTTTAGAATTGTTTGTTCTAGTTTTGTGAAAAAATGTTTGGTATTTTGATAATGATTGTATTAAATGTGCAGATTGCTTTGGGTAGTATAGATATTTTAGCAATATTTGTTCTTCCAACCCATAAACATGGAATGTCTTTCCATTTCTTTGTGTCATCTTAAATTTCTTTCATCAGTGTTTTATAGTTTTCAGAATATAGGTCTTTCTCCTCTTTGGTGAAGTTTATTCCTAAATATTTTATTGTTTCTGGTGCAATAGTAAATGGGATTCTTTTCTTAATTTCACTTTTTGCTGCTTCATCATTGGTGTATAGAAATGCAACAGATTTCTGATGATGATTTGGTATCCTGTGAATTTACTATATCAGATTTAGTAATTTTTTGGTATAGTTTTTTGGGTTTCCTATATATATATAGCATTATGTAATCTGCAAATAGTGAAAGTTTTACTTCTTTTTTTTCCAATTGGGATGATTTCTTTCCTTTTTCCCCCCTGATTAATGTGGCAAGGACTTTTAAATAAAAGTGGTGAGAGTGAACATCCTTGTCTTATTACTGATCTTAGTGGGAAAGCTATCAGTTTTTCACTATTGAATATGATGTTAGCTGTGAGTTTTTCATGTAAGGCCTTTAATATGTTGAGGTATGTCCCCTTTAAACCTACTTTGTTGGGAGTTTTTATCATAAGTGCATGTTGTACTTTGTCCAATGTTTTTTTTTTTTTTTCTTTTCTGCATCTATTGAAATGATCATAAGGTTTTTATCCTTTGTCTTCTTGATGTGATGTATCACACTGATTTGCAAATATTGTGCCACCCTTGCAACCCAGGAGTAAATACCACTTGATCATGATGAGTGATTTTTTATGTGTTTTGTTGAATTTGGTTTGCTAGTATTTTATTGAGAAGTTTTGCACCCATGCTCATCAAGGATTTTGGCCTGTAGTTATCTTCTTTAATAGAGTCTTTATCTGGTTTTGGTATCATGGTAATGCTGGCTTCATAGAATGAATATAGAAGTTTTCCTTTCTTTCCTATATTTTTTGGAATAGTTTGAGAAGAATAAGTATCAATTCTTTTTAAAATGTTCCTTTGGGAAACTATGTGGCCCTAGACTTTGTTTGTTGGGATTTTTATGATTACTGATTCAATTTTTTTTTTTTTTTTTATGGTTATTGGTCTGCTCAAGGTTTCTATTTTTTCTTGTTTCAATTTTGGTAGTTTATGTTTCTAGGAATTTTTCCATTTCTTCCATGTTGCCCAATTTGTTGGCATATAGTTTTTCATAATATTCTCTTATACTTGATTGTATTTCTGTGGTGTTCATTGTCATTTCTCCTCTCTCATTCATGATTTTATTCATCTGGTTCCTTTCTGATAAGTCTGGCTAAAGGTTTTTAAGAACCAGCTCTTGGTTTTATTGATATGTTCTATTATTTTGTTTGTTTCTTTTGTTTTGTTTTATTTTTGTTTTTGTTTTAGTTTCTATTTTTTTTTTTTTATTTTGGCTTTAATCTTTATTATTTCCTTCCTTCTGCTGGCTTTATGCTTTGTTTCTTGTTGTTGTTTTTTAGCTCCATTAGTGTTAGGTTAGGCTGTTTTTTGAGTTTTTTTCTGGGTTCTTGAGGCAAGCCTGTTTTGCTATAAATTTCCCTCATAGAACTACTTTGGCTGCATCCCAAAGATTTTGGATCATTGTATTTTCCTTTTCACTTGTTTTCATGTAATTTTTAAATGTTTTCTTTGATTTCTTGATTCGCCCATTCATTGTTTAATAGCATGTTGTTTAACCTTGATGTATTTGTGATCTTTTCAGATTTTTTTCTTGTGGTTCATTTTTAGTTTTATATGTTGTGGTAAAAAAAAATTGATCTTTTTGAATTTGTTAAGACTTGTGGCCTAATGTGTGATATATTTTGGAGAATGTTCCATGTGCACTTGAGAAGAATGTATATTCTACTGTTTTAGGATAGAATGTTCTGAATATATCTGTTACTTCCCTCTGGTCCAGTGTGTCATTCAAAGCCATTGTTTCTGTGTTAATTTTCTGGTTGCTTTATCTATACATTAAGTGGGGCTGTTTAAGTCCCCTACTAGTATTGTATTACTACCAATTAGTTCCTTTAAGCTCATTATTTTTTAAGTTATTTTTTAAAAATTTTATGTATTCGGGTGTTCCCAAATCAGATGCATAACTATTTACAATTGTTATAAACTCTTGTTGGATTGTCCCTTTTATTGATATAGTGTCCTACTTTGTGTCTTGTTGCAGTCTTTGCTTTAAAGTCTATTTTGTCCTATAGAAGTATTGCTAAGCTGGCTTTCTTTTGACACACATTTGCATGATAAATTGTTCTTCATCCCCTTATTTTCAATGTGCAGGCATCTTTGGATCTGAAGTCAGTTCCTTGTTGGCAGTAAAGAGATGGGTCCTTTTTTTAACTTTAAAAAATTAATTATTTTTTAAGTAATCTTTACACACAACATGGGTCTCAAATTCATGACCTTGAGATCAACAGTCATATGCTCTTTCAGGGTCCTGGATGAGTCAGTTGGTTAAGCATCTGACTTCAGCTCAGGTCATGATCTCACAGTCTGTGAGTTCAAGCCCTGCATCTGGCTCTGTGCTGACAGCTCAGAGCCTGGAGCCTGTTTCAGATTCTGTGTCTCCCTCTCTCTCTGCCCCTCCCCACCAATGCTGCAGAGTACTTTAGTGGTCATGAGCTCCTTTAGTTTTTGTCTGGGAAACTCTTTATTTCTCTTTCTATTCTAAATGGTAGCCTTGCTGGCTAGAATATTCTTGGTTGCAGATTTTTCCCTTTCAGAACTTTGAATATATCCTGCCACTCCGTTCTGGCCTGAAAAGTTTCTGCTAAAAAATTTGCTGATAGACTCAAGGGATTTCCCTTGTATGTGACTGTCTTCTTTTCTTTTGCTGCTTTAAAAATGTTTTTTTTTTTTATTACTACATTTGCCATTTTAATTAGTATGTGTCTTGGTATGGACCTCCTTGGGTTGAATTTTTGGGGGAATCTCTGTGCCTTGTGGATCTGGATATCTGTTTCCTTCCTCAGATTAGGAAAGTTTTTAGCTATTATTTCTTCAAAGAAATTTTATGTCCCCTTTACTCTCTCTTCTTCTTCTGGGATCCCTATTGTGTGAATGTGATTAAGCTTGATGGAGTAAATGAGTTCCTTACATCTGTTCTCAATTTGCTTAATTTTTTTCTCTCACTTGCTCAGCTTGATTGCTTTCCATTATTCTGTCTTCCAGGTCATTAATTCATCCTTCTGCTTCCTCTAGCCTGTTATTTATTCTGTTAAGTGCATTTTTAATTTTGTTTATTGTGTTCTTCATCTCTCATTGATTCTTTTTATCTCTTTGTTAAAGGTCTCACTGATGTCCCCCACTTTTTTCTCAAGTGCAGTATCTTTATGATTATTACTTTAAATTCTCTATCAAACATATTACCTATGTCTGTTTCACTTAGATCTCTTGCTGTGATTTGGTCATGTTCTTTTATTTGGGACATATTTCCCTGTCTCCTCATTTTGTCTAGTCTTCTGGATCTGTTTCTCTGGGTTAGGAAAGTCAGCTACATTGCTTGCTGTTGAGGGTAATGACTTTATGAAGAAGAGGCCCTGCAGTGAAGTGTCCCTTGTTCCCCTTGGCCTGGTGCTTTTGGGATTGTCTTCTATGTGTGTTGGTGTGCTCTACTGTTGCGGCCTAGGCTCTTTTCTCCTTCAGTCTACTTATCTGCAGAGGCTCCTTTTGTGTGTTGTGAGCTTTTTGGTCCCTAGCAGGTGTGGGGAACATTTAACAAGGTGTGTGCTGGTCTGCTTGTGAAGTGAAACTTGCTGCTGCCACTGCTATTGGAACTCAGCTCCTGCAAAACTTATGGTTCAGGAGACCAGTTATTGTTGGGGTGTATGCTGGTCTTCTGGAGGAGGGGTCTGGCAATGAGACTAGGAAGGGGAGATCTGTGCAAGCAAGTTAGGTAGTGAGTGTTGGTGGCACCATGCTGGTTCCCACAGGTGGCTGTGTGTTTATGCTAGGGGGCAGAGAAGGGAAATACCTCTTGCCAGCCACTTTGTTCCTGGGAGGGTTTACCCATGATCCCTGCCTCTCTGGACCACCCTCCGAGATGAGTAAATAACTCTCCTGATCTGCCCCTGGTATTTTTCAGCAATGGTATTGCATCTGCAAAGGCTGGTTTGTTTGTTTTTTTTTGTTGTTGTTTGTTTGTTTGTTTGTTTTGTTTTTTTGTGCATTTCAAGGGTGGGGACTACATTTCCTCTAGCCCTCCAGATTGTCCCAGAGCTGAGCCTTCTGATTTTTTTTTAATTCCAGACTTTAAGTCCCTCTGCTTGTAAGAACTTATGAAATTTGGCCCCTCTTGCTTTCAGTGCCAAATTTTGTGGGGATTTGTCTTCCCTGTGTCCACTCCCCAGTGTGAAAGTCTGTTTTCCACCCTTCTCTGCACCACCAGCTCCCTCCCTACTGCAGACAGTCAAGGTCCATTTTGCTCCTAACCTGTGTTTTCACCCTTCCTACCTTCTTTGATGGGTCTCTTCCCTACTTTTAGTTGTGGACTTTATTCTGCCTGTCTTTATATGGTTCTCTGGGTTATGTATGCCGATGTGAGTGTTTACCTAGCTGTATCCGTGAGATAGGTGAGCTTAGGGTCCTACTCTGCCATCTTCCCAGCCTCCCACTGAAAGCTTACCTATCAAACACATGCAAGCAAAAGAAGAAAGATAGAATCATCTATAATTTCATTATAGGATATAATCACCTATATCAACATCACTAGTACTACTCCACTCTGCTGTATCCTTTCTATACCACTGACTGGCCTACTTATCATATTGCATATTTAAGTTTCTATGTGTATTTCCTTCTCCCACCAACCTGCTGAATATATGGCCCATAGCAACGTGTCCTTTTGTTTTCAGATATAATCCCTGAGCCTAAAACAGTGTTTGATGGGTAGTAGCAGCTGAGTTCATTATTTTGGTGATTGAGTTATAAAACAAATGATATCTTTTCCATTTTGTGTGGAGCATATTATAGAGTATGATAAGACTGTAGTAACATTGAAAAAGCTTCTGATGTACCATTATATGCAAAAAGTAGGTTGAACTGACATCCCAGCCTGATATGAACACTGGACAGAAATGCAGCCATATATTTAGAGTGATTGTTCCTTGGTACAGATGCATTTAAAGTTTTATTTTCTCTTCTGTGTGTTTCTACACAAAAAATTTTAGTACAATAAGCATATGTAGTGTTTGTACCAAAAAAAAAAAATACATAAATAAGTAATGCATGAGTTATTTATAGGAAAGTTATTCATTTGGTGGTTGATGACCTTTGGAGGGGCAGGAGTCCATCAAATATGAGTGAAGTTGAGTTTCACAAAAGCAAGATCCAGTCAAGGATGTTTGACTTAGTCATGGTTCATGGATGAAAATGCAGGCCAATCAAGCTATAATTGAATCATGCTAGAGAATACTGAAGCTCACCTAATCAAAGTCAATTGTGTGTTGATGTTCTGACAAAAGTTAGATGGAAGTTTCTGGAGTTGTAATTTTGTTTCTGTTAAACACCAGTATAAGAAAGAGTGCAAGTGCCTACTCCTAATGTTTCCAAGAAAGGCATTCAGAATGACTTGGGGTAATATAAAAAAATAAGACTCAGAAAACAATTCTTCACGTCAAATAAAATCTTATTTTAACTGGAAAAAAAATGATTGGGGCGCCTGGGTGGCGCAGTCGGTTGAGCGTCCGACTTCAGCCAGGTCACGATCTCGCGGTCCGTGAGTTCGAGCCCCGCGTCAGGCTCTGGGCTGATGGCTCAGAGCCTGGAGCCTGTTTCCGATTCCGTGTCTCCCTCTCTCTCTGCCCCTCCCCCGTTCATGCTCTGTCTCTCTCTGTCCGAAAAATAAATAAATGTTGGAAAAAAAAAAAAAAAAAAAAAAAAAAAAAAAAATGATTGCAGTTTGGTGCAGGTAGCTTAGAATAGTTTGGACTTTATTTCATAGGTGGTAGAAAGTCATTGAACAGTGTTGAGAAGGGGATATGAAATAGAATTTATTGTTAATTATCTGAAGAATCACTTCATTCCATATTTTCTTTGCCTCTATGGAAATGTTTGTATGTATTTTCATGTATTTGTTATGTGTACGTTAATTATTTTTGACTATTTTCAATTCAATGCAAATGTTTTAAAGCATGTAATTGAGAGAAAGTAAATTTAATTCGTAATTAAGATTTCTACCCAGGGCCAAATAATGCTTCCAATTGTTTGTGGGGTTTTGCTATTGTTGTTTGTTTGTTTGCTTACCTTACTATATTCTTGGATGAAGAGAATCTTAGTGATGGAAGTGACTTATCTATCATCTCCCCTCATACCTATTGTTACCATCTTTAATATATCCTTTAGAGGTAATCCTTTTAATTTTTCTCCCAAATTCATTCAATTTGGGGGTAATATTAATTGTAAAAAAAGTGCTTGGTTTTGATGAGACAATGATTGTTTCCCACATCAAAAAATAAAAGGGGGATCCAAAAGATAAATTCGATTTTGTGGAAGCATTATCTTATTTATAAACATATTTTGTTTATTACTTGTCTTCTTGGATTCTCAACTTACTAAGAGCTCAGTCATCTAATGCCTCTGAAACTAGGTAGAATTGTGGCTGAAGTACCCATTTTATTAAGCAGCTTCAATCATCTTTTCAAAGAAGTTATTCTTTGATTGGCAGTTATGCCTGATTTACCAGGGCTGATTATTAGCTTAATAACCAGGGAATCAGAAAGCAAGATTCAAACCAGGATGGGGAAAAGTCAAATTAAATTAGTATCTTAATATTGCCTAACCACCTCCTACTTTAAGTACAAAAGGGGGAAGTGTTGATTAAACATTTTAATTGATGCATTCATTTACTTATTCAACTGCTCGTTGAATACTTAACAACGTATGAGGTACAGCACTAAATTGATTTCATCGTGTATTTCATTTTCAAGCTATTTTGGGGCTATTGTGTAGTAGAGTCAATCAAAAAATGATATTTTTATTCCTCTAATATGCTAGAAGATTTTTGACATCAACATTTATTTACCCATAAGTAATATGCTACTTATATTGTTCTACTGAGGAATGCTGATTATTCTTTGCACTTATTTAGATCTCCTTCTTGGGAAGTTCCATCTATATTTAGATAAATATAATCATAATATACCATCTGCAAAAGGGGAAATTAGCATTTTGCAAGAAACAGTAAATGAGCAGGGTATAGTTAGAATAATAAAAAATACTTAGAACCGTGAATATTGAGCAATAAATACTCTTCTCCATTTGATACTTTCCTCAAAGGGGTGAATCTTAACAGTCACAAAGCATGTTAGGCAGAAAATACTTTCAACATCTATATTTCATTAATAGCCATGTTTCTCCGTTGTTATTTTTAAATTCCTTCCTCATTGCATAGTCCAATTAAAACTTTTAGACTTGAAAATGTGAGTGATTATGCTTAGCTAAATTTGAGAGGGAGAGTGAATCACAGATTTCTAATCTTATTGATTAGAAATGGTTAAAACCTTAATTTTCAAAGAAGAAATAGCTTTTTTTTTTCTTTTCGTTTCTAGACACATCAGCCAAAGGTGTAATTTATAGTAGATCTCCCTGCCTCAAGTCCTGAAAAGCAGGCAGATTTTCAGACAGAACTTGTTTTTATCACAAGGATTGTTCAAAAACAGAATGAGATTTGTTGCAAAGGCACAGACTGCTGCTTGGAAGGTATTCTTTGGTGTTATAGAAAAAATATAAACATGTTCAGTGCCTGGTGAGTGGGATTTCATTGCCTCTGAAGTCTCTTTATCATTCTATAAGGCGACAAATATTGAGATGCTAGACAGAGATGAAGTGGTGTCAATAAGACAGCCTCAAAGGATGTCTTAAAACTCATGAACCCTTTCTGCGAGGAGAAATGAGTGTTGAGGGATGTAAGCCTGGATTGGTCAAAAGCCCCTTTCCTTCTCTGTCTGTGGATACTGAGCTTTTCCCCACATCCACTTGCAAGTGAACCTCGAGATCATCTCAGAGCTGTGGCACCTGAGACTGGAGAGAAGAGCTTTGAGATATGGCTGGAAGATATCACTGGAATGTTCTGAACCACAGTCCAGAGACCCAGCAGGAAAGCTCAAAGGTAGAGTTACCCAGGACAGAAAAACTTCCAGTATTCCTAGGTCAATGCCCAAGAAAAATTGGTAACCTGGAAAGCTGCTAGAACTCGTGTAGAATTTTAGCCTAGGCAATAAAACAACAACAACAACAACAACAACAACAACAACAACAACGAAGGCAATAGGATTCCAATAATGTACCGTTATCGAGGCTTTTGCAAAGGGAACAAAGCAATGTGTAACCAAAAGGAGAAATGGGACCTAGCTCAATGGCAACAACAAGGCATGACAGGGGCCATTTACACTGAAATTGGGCTGGAGAAGAAACCAAATCAAAAGCAAACAAAAATACTCTGCCTACATGGGTAGACTGAAACCCTCTGGAAGCCTTCAGTATTTACTCTTCTCATTGATAATAGCTTAGAGCCCTGTCTATGCCAGCATTAACTGGGGAGTTGGTTGAAATACAAAAATGTCCAAGCCTTGTCTGTCTGGCCTTTCAGATAGCTTTCAGGGTCCAGATGGGATGACAGGCACACTCATTTTTATATATTGTAGTAGGTGGCCACACATAGAATTGCAGTCTCCACTTGAAATATTATTTGCTTGTATTGTCTGCATGGAGTAGACCAGGGACTATAGGATTATGGAGAGAGTGGCCACCAGGGGACCAGCGACATAGCAGTGGTTCTCCTACTGCCATGGGCATAAGAGCTACCTGGAGAGCTCGCTGCAACTCAGTTTCCCGAACTTTCTTTCTAAAGATTGTGATTCAGTGGGTTAGGGTAAGATCTTTAAATTCACATTTCTAACAGACTCCCAGAGCTTTGAAAACCTCTGTTTTTAAGCACAAGTGTGTCTGGAAATCACCCGCAAGCCTTCTTAAACTCCGTGTGCTTGCTTACCTGCGGTGTGTAGGATGGAGTGCCAGAGTTTGCTCAGGTGGGGTGGATGGTGACTGGGCGGGATCTGCTGATGTAGGGCATAATCCTCCAGAAAACTAGCAGTCGCTCTAGCGTGGAAGGGAAGTATCCAGCTCTAGCTGGGTAGCGCTCCTAATGTATGACTTGGGACACAAGAGAACAGAAGTACCCAGGACCTTCTTGGGAGAATACTCCTAAGCTAAGATTCTGACTCCACTGACGCAGAAACTAAGGTTGTCTGGAGGGAGGGTGAGCAGGTACAGGGAAACCTTCTGTGGTTCCTTCAATGAAGAAGTTTGCATTCATGGGATTGGGCCCTGCCATGGAGGGCTACACAGGCTGGGCATCCGGTGCACTCTGGATGTCCCCATGAGTAGTTACCCATTTCCCTGACAGACAAGATCTGCTTGAGCCTCCTGTCGGTGGAAATGGACTGTTGTCTGACACAGTTTCCCCAGATACAAGGCAGGCCGCTGTGCAAACTCTGGCCTTGAAAGGGATGCTGATGTTCTTCCGATATCTAGCCAGTGAAATGAAACTGGAAAAAATTCAACAGGAGTCCAAAAGAGGGGTGCTAACTGCACACCTGCAGGTCAAGTAAGAAGGTTGGGCAGTAAATCAGAGAAGGAAGGTGGGGTACCAACTGTCCCGCCCAAGGAGCCGAGCCACCCGGGAGGCTTGTGGAGAACACAGACCACATATCAAGGAAAAGAAAAGAATTGTCTTCGTGGGTAAACATCTACCCTGTAGAAGCGATTCCTGCATAGGAAGGATGAAAAGCCTGCCCGAGATGGAGACAGTTTTCATGGCCCCTGGAGATGCATGCCCCGCGCAGTTTAGATCTGCTAGGCATGTGGAAACTAGTGTTCTCAAGAGCTCTACTGGGGAAAGTATTCAAAAACTTCTTTGATATTCTGTTTACCTTCTACTCACCTATTCTTTAAGGTGCTACCACATGTCCCAATAACGATGAAAATAGTAAAATAAATAACAGGAAGGGTCACTGGCTCTTCTGTTCAACCATTCCTTAATAATATACCACCACACATGTTGGGCTCCTGTGGAAAGGAGTGTCTCCATGACCATTGTCCTCCTTCTCAGGATCTGGAGCTGTAGGTCTGGGCTGGGGTATGATTTTCAACTCCACGAGGGGCGACTGGCAGACACACACCCTGGGGGCCCGGCTCCTAGCTGCTTCTCCCACAGCAGCGGCAACATCCTGCCTCTGTCATATTTTCCATCCCATATTCTGTTATTCCCTCATCCCTAGACCCTGTCTTCCCTCTCATTAATGTCAAGATTATAATGAGTATAAACTAATCAACTGTTTTGTTTACATTACTATCTGAGAACAAAAGCTGACAGGATCATCCTACTGAAAGAGTCCTATTATCAATCTCCATGTATAACCTGAGTTGAAAATGACAAGATAAAACTTTATTCTTTCTTAGAGTTTAGTAATTGAAATTACTGGAAACTGAGTGCCGAGTCTAAATGAAGCGACACTTATTAAGAAGAGGTAATTGAAACCAGGACACTCAAGGATGCTTATCAAATATGTTAGAACCTCATTAATTCAGTTCCTTCATATGAAAAAAAAATCCTACAGGGCTCTTAATTATTAATATGTTCAAATATTATTTTTCCCCAAATTAGTCATGATTGAGAGGAAACCTACTTAAAGCAAAATCTATTTAAAATATTCAAACTTAAACATTTATTAGAAGGCTCTTAACTTCGAGGAATAGAAATTAATTATATATGTTAGAAGTTCTTGATACTTATACAATATTTATGAGGTCTAAACAATGAGATGTATGTCTTCATGAGTTATCTGATTTCATTCACTAGGTACTTCCCACATTTTACTTCTAGTAATATATTTTATATTTGAAATTACTAGACTGACTTTGATGTAACCTCCTAAAATATACTTGATTTTTAAATACTTTCTCTCTTTCTGCCTAAAACTCAACTTCTTCTCTTGTTCCTACCTGCTCTCCTTACTGAGTTTTCTGTCTCGGTGTGTGGCCGCTCCTATCCTTCAGTCACTAAAGGCAGAAACAGGCTTTCATGGGTCACTTCATCTCACTTCTGTAATAATCCAATCCCTAGTTCAATAAATTCTGCTACCAGCTAACTGCAGATTGTGCCTGAATTTGTGCCCCCGTCAAGTCTAATTGTAATTCTTCCAGTATCCCTTTGATGTGTTTCTACCTGCCACTAGGATTTTTTTCTTTTCCTTTTTGCTCACCACATGTCGTATTTATTCACCTGATACATTTTATCAATTGATAAGACATGATACAGCCCTGCTTACTGAGTTAAAAAAAACTCAGTAAGTTCTCCCAATTGCCCCCGATTATATAAACCAAATTCCTTAGCATGCCATCTAGAATTCTTCATCGTTAGGTCCTGTTTTACACTGTACTTTTCTATTCTGATGTCTCCTGGGCTCCCTAGATATACATTCTGTCTTTCTGTCTTTTGGACTCTCTGCTTTTCCTAATTATATCTGGTCACCTCAAAGGTTTGCAAGTGCTTGTCCATTTTTAATGACTTTCTCTCATTTGCAAACTCTTTGTCATCTTTTAATAAACAACTCAACCATGACCTCCTCTTAGAGGTTTTTCTTATATCTCCCCCCACCCCCCGTCTCCCCTTCCCCCCCCCCCCCCGCCAGACGTGTTAACAGGGTCTAACTCTTTTATAGCAAGAATATGTAATCCTGGTCTTTTTTTTTTTTTTTTTAATACTTTGATGGTGTTTCTCATTCTTAATACTATTCTCTAAGCAGGATGAAGACAATGTTGAACACATAATTCTTGCAATTAAAGAAGAGTTTTGAGAGGGGTGCTCAGACTGGCCCACGAGAAGAAGCAGAACCATCTTCAAGTGCTTGACAATGGTATCAATTGAAAAGAAAAGTAACTGGTATATGTAGCCTCAGAGATTTGAAGAGGACTGATGGGGTGACGTTACAGAAAGGTAAGTTATTCACTCGCTCCTGCATGTACGTAACTCGTAAATAATATTGGCCACTGAATAGTGACTTTAAACCTTTCATGTATATTACATATGCAATGCCAGCAGAACATGTCTGTCAGCTGAAGTCATTAGTGATGTATCTAAGGAAAGGATATGTCAATAAAAACTAAAGTCATTAAGTCATGGAGGACTGACAGAGAGACAATTCCAGAGGCAAAAGTTCATCATGCTTTTCTAAACCCTTTACGGGAAAAAAAAAGTCCCTTCCCAGATTAAATAATATATTCAGTCAGCCTTGCAGTAGGAATTTTATTTAGAGAGGTGTACAAAACTATCCGAGACTAATAATATTAACTTTTTTTTTTTTTCCAACGTTTATTTATTTTTAGGACAGAGAGAGACAGAGCATGAACGGGGGAGGGGCAGAGAGAGAGGGAGACACAGAATCGGAAACAGGCTCCAGGCTCTGAGCCATCAGCCCAGGGCCTGACGCGGGGCTCGAACTCCCGGACCGCGAGATCGTGACCTGGCTGAAGTCGGATGCTTAACCGACTGCGCCACCCAGGTGCCCCAATAATATTAACTTTTAATCATCATATAATGTAGCTCCCATTGTCGAGGCTGTTTATAGTACAACCTCATTAAAATTTACTTTATTTTGGGGAGAGTCTGTATTAGTTGAATTGACACAAAGATCTAGTTTGCCTTGCAATTACAATTTGAATTTTAAATTACAAATTGACTCTGTCAATCAGTCTTCTGTGACTTGGTTAGTATGAGTAAGCATCTGGAAATCTTATCAACTCTGGAACACAGGTAAAATTAATTTTATGAGTAAGGAAAGAGAAGAGGAAAACCATGAACAGTAGAAGTTTCACAAAAAAAGATGGTGTCAGGATAGCAAGGATAGCCAGGCAGCTTTAGAAGTCACCCTTTTGTCTTTTCATATCCTTTACACAGAAGGAGAAACATTTGAATTTTACCAACAAGGTAATGGAAACTGAGAGGGAAGTGAGAAATTCCAACAGTGCCATCCAAGAAGATATCCCACCTTATACTCCATCTGTGATGGATGTCAGCTCATTTGCAGAGTTCCCATATAGCTCATAAATACAGATGGCAAAGGAGGGGCACCTGTGTGGCTCAGTCGGTTAAGCGTCTGACTCTTGGTTTCAGCTCAGGTCATGATCTCATGGTTCGTGGGTTCCAGGCCCTTAGCGGGTTCTGCACTGACAGCATGGAGCCTGCTTGGGATTCTCTCTCTCCCTCTCTCTCTCTCTCTCTCTGCCCCTTCCCTGCTTGTGCTCTCTCTCTCTCAAAAAATAAATAAATAAAATAAAATAAAATAAAATAAAATAAAATAAAAAGAAATAAAGATGCAAAGGAAAGGTGGAGGGACTCTCAGCACTCAGAAGATTTAGATAGGACATTCATCAAAGAAAAAAAAGAAATAATTTACAAGAGTAGTCTTTCTCAACCATAGTACGTTGGTTAGCAGATCATTGAATTTCTTACCTGAATGTGTAGTATTACTGTTTCTTGTAAAAGAAAACTTGCAGTCACATAGGACACATTTTGTTTTTTTTAATTTGGTGTCCTCAAAAATTTAGAAGAAATTCCACAGGGATATTCTTTAGAATTTTAGAATAAACCCATTCCTTTAATATGAAAAAAAAATCCCATTTGCCTTATGAAATTATTATGATACTCTCAGACCTGCAATATATAAATACATGTAAGCTTTTTGACTACCTGTCATCCACCAGAGATAATTTATTTCTGCACACTTCAAGCATAACTCAGTCCCAGCTACACCTTTTCTGTCTCTATTCTACTATTTCTCCCACAGTCCTGGTACTGTAATGTAAAGTAGTTTAATAACTTTTAGTGTAGGAGCTGAGGGCAGGTCGACCCCAAGATGGGCCACTTTAGCATGAAGACTATTCTGAGTGAAGGCAACTGAGACCCTATGGGCTCAAGAGAAACTTTTGCCTCTCTTTCAACTACAGAGGAGAATATAAATTGGGGACCTTTCCCAGAATAAGGGTTACTAGCAAAGATGAATTTTATCTGAGTGACCCATCTATATGGCAGGGCAAACTTTTAATTACCAAACATCTGCTCTTTTTTTTTTTTTTTCAACGTTTATTTATTTTTGGGACAGAGAGAGACAGAGCATGAACGGGGGAGGAGCAGAGAGAGAGGGAGACACAGAATCGGAAACAGGCTCCAGGCTCTGAGCCATCAGCCCAGAGCCTGACGCGGGGCTCGAACTCACGGACCGCGAGATCGTGACCTGGCTGAAGTCGGACGCTTAACCGACTGCGCCACCCAGGCGCCCCCCATCTGCTCTTTTTTTTTTTATCACCCTGTGAAGTAGATACCTTCCCTCTGAAGTCCCAGACCTCTGCCCCTTTCTCCTTACTCCAGGGTGACATATACGCCTCATTTTGCTTGACTGTCTTTGGAATTTCCAGGTCTGTGTGGATTCCCTGTGGGTATGCTACTAAATTTGATGTTCTTCTGTTAATCGGTCTCTGGTTAATTCAAATCTTAGTCCAGCTAAAAGGACCTCGAAGGGGGCAAGGAAAGCTTGCTCCCTGACAGTTGACTTGGTTGGCAGGGTACTTTTACACTGCTCGCCCCAGACACTGCAGCTGCAGTGAGACCTCCTTGGGACATCTGACCTACAGCCACAGAAGGTGAGACTACTTACCGTGTCAGCCTCCCCGGAATCACCCTCTGCAGAGTCTGATGGAAGGGGAGTAGTGACAGTCCTCTTTCTTTCTTTCTTTCTTTCTAAATTTAAATTAGTGGAAGAATTTGTGAAACTAGTTCCTTGGACTAAGCGACTCTTTAGTTAAATTTGGTAGAGTACTCTGGTTACTGATCCATTTCCTCCCATAGATCGTTTTTGTTTTCTTTCGTCTGTGTCTCTCATGGTGTTTGTCATCTGTTGCTAAGGCACATTTTGGAAGCCCAAACCACAAAATTGCTGCACACAGGTCGGACATTTAAAAGCTGTTAGAGTGTTCACTACCTCAGGAAGCCTCCTGCGTCAGGATAAGTTGGTCTTAGAACTGGTTAGATTGACACTAGGTCCCCTGCCGACCTCAAGAAAACTTCCATGTAGTGAGGTGAACAGTAAAGAAAAAAAAAAAAAAAACACATAGCTTCCAACCCCATGGCACACCCTTCCTAGGTATTAGTTTGGCTTTGAGACACACAGAGCTTAGGTAAGATTTTTTTCTTTCATTTTGTCTATGTCCTTACAGCTTGGCTTTGTGACCAGTGAGAGTGTTTGGTCCCCAGTATCTGGAGGATGCACTTACCAGGGTGCAGCTTGGTGGCCAGTCCAATAGAAGAGGGTTTGAGTCTCTCTCTCTCTATCTTTTTGTCTGGCTGTGCCTGCTCTCCAGGTTGTCCTTAGAGGTCCCAGCCCATAGGAACGTTTGTCATCTCAACCTTCATTGCTTGTTTGTGCTGGAAAGTCCCAGTGTTGTAGATTAGTGGGTCTATGACTGAAGGTATCTCAGTTTTCATGGGAGACCAGAGACACTGTTCTCACTACACTGTCCTTACTGTTTGTACAATGAAGTCTGTTGCTTTCTTAGACAAATTCTTTGAGCAACTTTGGATCGTGGGGCTGCATCATTTATGCCCTCTCTGGATGCCTCTTGCATTGGTTAAATCATTACAAGACAATTATTGGTTTGCGATGCTATTAATAGATCCTACTCATCTATTGCCAGATGATGGATTATTTAAATTGACTATATAATATATATATGATATGTAATATCACATGTATAAGAGTTCACAATTGTCATATTATTATAGTAGCTAGCCTTAGGTATTCCTTTAACAAGATAAAAGAACAGAAATTAGACATAAGACAATAAATATCCCCATTCAATGTAAATTACCTTTCTTTCATTCTTTCTTTGAATTTCCTTCCTTGAAATCTAGACTCATCTGCCTGTTTTAACTTCCCTTTTCTTACAAGATTTACAGAGATCCCTCTGGCCTTATCTCCAGGTTCAAAGTATACAGATTTCTCATATAAATGCTGAACACCAGAAAATGAATTTAGCAAGAGCACCTGAGACTGATAATAAATTCCCTGATGTTGAAATGTTGGGGGTTCAGAGAAAATGTTCAAGAAAGAATTCTTGAGACATCTTCAAGTGCAAAAAGGTGGTTTTATTAAAGCATGGGGACAGGACCCATGGGCAGAAAGAGCTGCACTGGGGTTGTGAGGAGTGGCTGATCATATACTCTCAGGTTGGGAGGAAATTACTCTCAAGTTGGGAGGAAATTAGGGATAGCATAAGTCTCTAAAGAATTTTGGAAGCAAGGTTTCCAGTACCTTGAGGGGCTAACTGTTGTTAGGAAAAAGTCCTTTATTACTATCTAGTAAAACCTTAGTCATGGGACTCTTCAGATATATATCGGTGGGCCGTATGTTTGGAGGATGATTGATAACATATACCTTGGGGGGCTGGAGATTAAGAAAGTTTCCAAAGGAATTTCTGTTTATTAAAGAAGATTACAAGATCCTGGAGGTCAGGATAATGTTAAGCTAAGATTGCCTTTTGCCCTTAGCAAAGTATTAACACTGAGGCAGTTGAGTTCCTAGAGGAAGGTCACTCTACCTGTCTCAAGGACTTGTCAGTGGGCCATAAGCTCTAAGAAAATTTATTTTTTTCCCTTTTGCCTCCGTTCCCCACATTATCCCCCACTCCCCACCGCGGAACAATTTTGAACCTTTAATCTTTAAGGTTGCTGGGGGTGGAAGGTCTTATCTTCTGTAATTTCTTCCTGCTGAATAGGGGCGTAGAGATGTTCCTACCTATGTGTCGACATTGGCCAGTTGGGAACTTACGTATATAGGAGTTACAAAAGGCAGAGGCAGCTGCATGCAAGGGAGACAGCATGTATGGGTCTTCCCAAGTGGAAAGGATCGTCTGTGGGCTTGAAGTTATAGCAGTGGAGGACCCTCCATACCAGGTGGAGAGACATGGGAGAAATCAGCAAAACACCATTAGGATAACAAAAAGAAAAAGAAGCCCAAATAACAGTCCTTTGATATTTGACAAAAACCCTCTTCCAGTCCAGGAGTTTAACTGATCATTAAAGGAAAGAGAGGGGTTATTTGAAAGTGTCAATTTGACTATTCATGTCAATTGGAAACCCAGAAATATTTTTGTGGTAATCTGGTTTGCATCCACAGCATTTTGTTTTTGTGAGGGCACAAGTTCCACCTTGCGCAAGAGTTAAAACCTCTAATGCCATTCTACTTTGTAAAACTGCTTTATGCATTTGTGTTACTTCGTATTTAATAGGGAAATGCTATTTTGAATGTCATTAGGGCTCTGACTAATGTCAGAGCTTCCATGTGCCAGACAACATCCATCAGTCCTAAAGGGGGAACAAAGGTGGATGCTAGGTGGTCATACAAATAAAGCACAGAACGTGTCCACTGTTGTTTCAAATTTGGAAGGTTGGCTGAGTTGGTAATGGTTTTAATAATATGTCTGTGCATCCAGGCCAAACCCAGGGTGCAGCGACCTTCCAGCCTGGGGGAGGCCATAACCACAAGTTACAGCAGCATAGCCATTGGGTCCCATTAGGAGCCAGACATCTAATTATGGGCCTCCTTGAACTGCAGTCAGGATATGAAAGGCCACTTGGTTTTGGAAGGCTACCTTTTGAATTTGTGGGTGACTATGAGTTGGATTTGGTTAAGAGTGACTGTTGTATGCTTGGCTAAAGCCTCTCTTTGCAATTTTACATCAGTAGAGGTGGCTCCAAGGACAAATATGACTAAAGGATAGAACATTCAAGAAGCCCTCTTTGTTTGATGTCTAACCTTAATGATATCCTAATTATGAGGAATCACCGGATGAGAAGAGACTTGTCTCAGGAGATAAGGGCATCCCTAAGTATATTATCCAATCCAATCATAAGGAAAGTGGGATCATCTATTATCTCCACAAGTCCATAGTTAACCCCATGGATTGGGGTATGCTCTGTCTTTTAAGAGCAATTTTGTCAACCCAGCCACACAGAATTGATCAAGGTGATAGCTGAGTTATGCAATTGTGGAAGAATTCATCCCATGTTCCTGCTGTTCAAATGATCATATGCCCATGCAGTCCCATTATTATCCCCACAGAAAAACAGACATGAGGATTGTGTATATGTGAGCTATTATGGCAATTTCTCTGAAGTTTACCTCAAGTTGTCTAGCTTAGGCAAACAACATTCAGAGACAATCAGAACTAGCACACATCTGCAAAGATGTGTTGCTGAAACATAATTTTTCTCTCTAAAATCACCCTTGTTTCCAGAGCTAGCCAAATTGAGACTAATTCGTTTGCAAAACAAGTTTGATGTTAATAAACTTGGCTTAATTATTTACATAAGCTTGGCAAGAATAGCAACTGGCCACACAGATCTTTTAAAAACCTCTTTGCTGGAACTTTTAAAAGTTCCAGTTACATTGAGCTTTTAGTAGCCTCTCTAGGCCCGAAACTAAGCCAAGTCCTTGCCATCAGACATGTGTGCAATACATACAGATTTGGGAGAATTCTTCTTCATGAGGTCCACAAAGTATCCAGAGTTTCCTGCACCTGCCAGGTGCTGCTGGGAATTCTGTAAGCAGGGTATTGTACCAACATTTCTAAGGAGACTTATGGCTCCATGTTTCATAAAGGCAGCCTCAATTCCTTGAAGCCATCTGGTCGTATCTGAGTCCATGCATGTCTCTTTCAAAATATGACAATCCACTCAAAGCCTTGGTAAAATAACCAATGTTTCAAATGGTGTCCCATTACAGGGAGAACAGATTCTTATTGATTTATGCAAATGATTATGATGGCCATGGAAGAAAGAATACTCACTGTGACTTTTTGAATTTGAGAGAGTTCAGGTGGAGAGAAAAGTTAAATGCCTTTATTTGTTCACAAAGGAATATTTTATCACATTTCTGTAAGTCATAGATACCTTAAGAGAAAGTTTCCTTAATCTGGAAGAGCAGATGTTAGAGAACCAGCAATGTTTCAAACAAGACTCACAAGGGGCGCCTGGGTGGCGCAGTCGGTTGGGCGTCCGACTTCAGCCAGGTCACGATCTCGCGGTCCGTGAGTTCGAGCCCCGCGTCAGGCTCTGGGCTGATGGCTCAGAGCCTGGAGCCTGTTTCCGATTCTGTGTCTCCCTCTCTCTCTGCTCCTCCCCCGTTCATGCTCTGTCTCTCTCTGTCCCAAAAATAAATAAACGTTGAAAAAAAAAAAAAAACAAAAAACAAACAAGACTCACAAAATTATAATCATCTTCAGTTCATTTAGTCCCATGTTACTAATTCTTGTTCAGTTTGAATGAGGCTTTTTAATTCTGAAAATTCTTATCCATTTCAGTTTTATGATCTTAAAGATATCAAATTCCTGTATTTGTCTTGAAAGTCCTTTTTATGAATCTCCTTGAAGGTGAACTCTGCTTTGTAAGAGCATCAGAATTTATAAATGACAAAAAAAAAACCCTCAGAAATGGGCATTGTTAATGATCTGATATGGGAGTTCATTATGATGCAACTGACGAGGAAATTTGGTTATTTCTGTGACACAGAACACTTCAAAAATCAGAATATTGAGTGATGCCCTTATACCAGAAGGGAACACATCAAATAAACAAGCCTAATTAGTCAAAGAGACTTCATTTGTGATTTAAATCTGGGGGAAGTTTGTTAAAACCTTGGAAAGTTAAAGCACATGCCTAAATAGGATTATAGATTATCGACCACCTGCTAAAGACAAAACAAAACTGATTTTTCTGGGAAGACAAAGAAAAGAGAAAACAGCTTTGTTTACATTCTCTTATCAAGAGCAGACCAACAATTCAAGAAAAGTTTTCTTTTTAACAGAGAGAAAGCAGAATTTCAATCTTATACAAGTGTACTTTTAAAATCCATTCATTACAACCTTAGTCCATCTTGACCACAGATAAAATTCCTTTCCAAAGATTTCTCTTCACAAACCTTCTACAACTTTTTTTTGTGTTCAGATTTTGTCTCAAGCCATTTCTCTCCAAACACCCAGTCTCAGGACAAAATTACTTTTACCTTCAACAAAAATGTGTTTCCATCCCTTGGATCTTTCTTACACATACAGAGTTGCTTCCCTTATTTCCAACAATCTAATTCACATTTAGCAGAATTTTAACTCTCAACAACCTTAGTCTCCAGTGAAAACTAAGTAGTAACCAATTGTGAACTGTTACACCAGAATTCTTTACATGGCGAATTTATGAACCGATTAAACACAAAGCAAGTTTTTCAACAGGCCCAAATATCCTTGGTTTCTCTGCAATAAGAAGTCAAAAACACAAAGGTTACCAAAAGACTGTGAAAGCTATCTTAACAATTACCCATGAAAACTTTGAGACAGACAAAATTAACCATCATTTTAAGTGACCTTTTTGGTAAAAAAAAAAAAAAAAAATTGCATCAGAGATAACATGAGCTTATTTGACCTTTAGTAAACCTCGGTTATAAAAGTTTCATATTTAGTGCTGATAAATCTAAAGCCATGTCTATTTTAATTAAACCAAAAAACTAAAGTAGTTTAAATACTGAATTATGTTCCACTGGTTCCAATCAAAAGTCAATCAATTTGGTCTCCGTGGTCAACTTTTACCTGGTACACCGGTGGGGAAATCTGAAGTGGGCACTGTTAAGTCTGAGGGGGTGCTCCTCACTGCTTGACAGTGAGGGTAGTAGGAGGAGCCAATGGTGCCAGAGGCACAGAGGATGGTATAGAAGCCAGTTATGCTGGCTGTAGCCAATGTGGTGCAGAAACAGGAGGAGGGCATGCAGAAAAGGCAACGTGCACCAGAAGGCAGAGAAAAAGGGTTCCTGGTTCTAAATCTCATCAGCGTGGACAGATAAGCAGATACCACGTTTTTATCTTTGTGTTTTGTTTTCCCACCAAAATGGAAACATGCAGTCCATGGTAGGCCAAAGAAGACAGGAAACTTCCCAAAAGAAAGGTAGTTTTTGGCAGATGCTTGGCAATATGCCTTAAAGTTCCCATCCCGAGGTAGGCTAACCACAGTTGGCTCCAATTAGAGCCATTATAGTCCAGGAAATGAATGAGGGAGAAGCCCCCACATCTATTAGGAGGAGGAAAAGTGAGAGAGGAGCAGTGTCCCTTTTATTAGGGATGGCTCATGATTCCTCCAGCAATTTGGTTCTATCAGGAATAGGCTAATTAGATAATTATCATCCAATATATCAGGAGGGAGTTTACTGGCCTGGTTAAGTGACCAAACATGTTCTGCAAGAAACTGTTAGGTCCAGGTCCTAATTTAGAGCCCTGAAGCCCTGGACCTAGGGTAACTCTGTTCATTTGTCCTGTTTCCTGCAAAACAGATCTGGTAGATCATACTGAGGCCATGCAGTGCTACAGGAGAGCAGTCTTTTCTTAAATTTTGCAATCCAAATTGTTTCTAGTGTATTAAAAGGCATTCCAAGGGAAAGTCCTGGGGAACTGAAGAGAGAAGGTCCATTACCCAAAATTCCCCCTGACTCCTGGACAGCATCCCACACAGGATATGTTAGAGGGTCCGGGTGTCAAAAGTCACTGGAGGCATCCCTCAAACGAAATCGCTATTGATCACCATCCTGCCCTAAAAGGCCCCACAGGAAGAATGCTAGCCCCCCACCTCCGCCTTCCCAATTGTATCCTAGATTACAGATGGGTGCCTGGTGAATGGACCGAAACATCATGATACCTTGCTGTGAAGGCCATGCTCTTTTCAACCCATTGAAAACACTGGAAAAGCTTTGCAAGGGCAAATTACCCAGTTTTGTAATTTAAGTCGTTAATAGAGGACATTGGTGGAAAACAACATGGAAAGAAATCCATAATGGTCTAAGAGACATTCCAACACATGTAGTCTTTACCATCAGTTTCCCTAGGAAATGGTCTCCAACTGGCTTTTAATTCAACTGGATACTAGTTTCAGTGACTCTGAGTGAAGTCTTGTTGTCAGAAGTGGGTAGACCAGAGATGTGAAGGGGATAACATTAGACCAATGAAGGAAACTCACACTGGAGTCTTAAAGATCAGCAGCCGTCCTGGTAATGTAGGTGGCTGTCTTGGGCCCAAGACAGATAGCTTGTATAAGGGCAGGAATAAAGAGAGGGCATCAAGTTTCCGGGTCTTATTACCCTTCTGGCCATGGTGCGAACTTCACAAAACTCAGCTTTTCTCCGCCCTGTAGAGTAGTTACAGGCTACAGGTTTCTCGCCTAAGCAATCGACATGAAAGTGTCCCAATAAGATCATACTCCTTGAAAAGCCTCTGAAATGAAAATAGAAGGAGCGGAGAGAAAATGCTCACCAGGTTTGAGCTGAGGCTCAGTGTCCATATGAAAAGACTTGAAGCCCCACGTAAGAGCCTCAAATGATGTGGTAAGTGTTGGGGTTCAGAGCTGATTGCCGAGAAAGAATTCTTGAGACATCTTCAGTGCAAAAAGATGGTTTTATTAAAGCACAGGGACAGGACCCATGGGTAGAAAGAGCTGTACTGGGGTTGTGAGGAGTTGCTGAATATATACTCTCAAATTGGGAGGGGGTTAGAAAGACCATAAGTTTCTAAGGAATTTTGGAAGCAAGGTTTCTAGGACCTTGAGGGGCTAGCTGTTGTTAGGAAAAGGTCATTTATTACCGTCTAGTAAAACCTCAGTCATGAGACCTTTCAGATGTATATCAGTGGGCCATATGCTTGGAGGATGATTGTTAACATACATCTTGCCGGGTAGAGATAAAGGAAGTTTCCACAGGAATTTCTATATGTTTAAACTAGACTCGCAGGATCCTGGAGGTCGGGATAATGTTAAGCGAATGTTGCCTTTTGCCTTTAGCAAAGTATTAACACTGAGGCAGTTGAGTTCCTAGAGGAAGGTCACTCTGGCTGTCTCAAGGCCTTGTCGGTGGGTTGTGGGTTAGAAGGAGGTTTAATTTTTTCCTTCTGCCTTTGTTCCCCACAATACTCCTACCTTCTCAGGGCTTTATAAACAGGCTCTGCTAGCCTCAGGCATTCTTATACAATGTCCTTTGTAAGTTTATCTCAGACCCCATCCCCCACAAGAAACAAATCTGTTCTCTCTGGACAGTAGCAGATTTTTTTTTTTTTGCCTATTTATTTATTTATTTATTTATTTATTTATTTTAACGTTTATTTATTTTTGAGAGACAGAGAGAGACAGAGCACAAGCCAAGGGGCAGAGAGAGGGAGACACAAAATAGGAAGTGGGGTCCAGGTTCTGAGCTGTCAGCACGGAGCCTGACGTGGGGCACAAACCCACAAACAGTGAGATTATGACCTGAGCCAGAGGCTTAACTGATTGAGTCACCCAGATGCCCCAGCAGCAAATCTTAAATTACAAAGCTCTTCCACCTCTGCTTTCAAAAGATCCTTCTGAACTTAGAGAGTAATTAGAAATATTATCTCACTATTTTCACAATCCCCTTCTGAGGAAATAGATGACCAGAATTTCTCCTAGGTCCTCCTACAAATGGTTTGTAAAAGGCCAATATCCAGGTGCTAATAGAAGCCAACTTTGAATTCTGTACCCAGGAAGAAAGCTTTGGTATATGTAGTTTATAAAAGCATAAATCTTTGGGTTCCCACTTTAGTTGAAATTCTCCCTGATACAAATAAGTAAATTTATTAAAAAGATGAGTCAATCCATTGAAATTGAAGCTGTAATCCAGGCGTTTGAGGAACTAGAAACAACAACTGTCCTTATCTTACAAATGTCTACAAAAACAGAAATACAACTCTAGAAACAATTTAAAGTCCACTTATCTTGATCATTCTCCACAACTTGCCTGCTCCTCTGAAAATGTTTGTGGCTATTGCTAAAAAAAATAATAACAAATAAATATAAATAAATAAATAAATAATGAGATAGCAAAACAAAATTGTTTTGACCTTTAAATAAAAAGTACATTTTAAATAGCAATCACTCTGAAACTTTAGAAAAAAAAATTTTTTTACATTATTTCTCTTTCCATTGAAATTATAAATCTTACGATGTTTTTGAAATATAAACATAAGCCCACAGTCTCCTGATACTGGAAAAAAAGTATATATATATATATAGAGAGAGAGAGAGAGAAGAAAACTATATAGATAAGATATATATATAGAGAGAGAGAGAGAGAAGAGGGAGAAAGAGAGAGGGAGAGGCAGAGAGAGAAAGGAGAGAGGGAAAGAGAGAGAGAGAGAGACCTTTTAAAAAATTCAAACTTCTAAAAATGCTCTCATGACCAGACGATAGCATCTCTGCTAACACACTGATATACTCAATATACATCCGCTTTGAAAAAAATTAAAAAAAAAAATCTTACTTTCTCTGTGCCTTTGTGATATAAATTTTCTACTCCCATCTTCTCTAAGACCTCAAAGCCATTTTTTTTTGTCATGCAAATACCCATTTTCTGGGCATTCTTATATATTCATATATATGCATATGTATTCACATATACTTATATTTTTGTAGTCTTATATATTAATTAATTAATTAATTAAATAGAAGTGTTTAGAAATTGGGCCAGTAGTATCCTCTCCACAAATATTAGTTTACATCTTGCCTGTGTATTGTGTGTGTGTATCTCCATGTATGCTGTAAATATGAAATGCTCTCTTTATTTCTGAATGTCATTGCTAAAATTAATTTGTAAAAGAGCTCTATTTAATTGTTGTGAAAGGAAGCACCTGTACGGATTAGGCATCTTAAACCCAGAAAGATAAACACTAACCCAAATGTTTTTCAAACTCATGTGATCTGGAAAAATATATAGTATTAAAGCTCATTTAAGGTTGTTGGTTTAATTAAAGTAGACATGTCTTTAGAGCTATCAACATTAAATATAAAACTTTTATTCTGCTTGTGTTTAAAAGCCAAATAAATTCATGGCATTTATTTTGCAAAAATTTGTCAGAAAGGAAAAAAAAAAAAAACCCTTGGAAAAAATGGTTGACTTTAATGCCTCATGAAGTTTTGTGGGTAGAGTGGGCATAATTGTTAAGAATAAGTAAATTAAATATATATAAGAAAAATAAAATTTTGTAGGTAAGCTTTCGAATAGCCTTTAAAATCTTTGGTAATCTAAAATTTTAAAGTTTTGCTAAGTTAAATGATGAATAAAATTAAATTTATTGATTATTTAGGTCCTTTCCAAATAAAATAATGAACACTAAGTACTGAACATGGTTTATATCTACTTGTCATATTACAGAGAAACTAAAGATAAATTTGGGTCTGTTAGTAAACAGTTTATGCTTTTTAAAAAGATTGCACTATGGAAAAATATATGTTTTTGAAAATTGTGAAATATATTCATAAATTTGTCAATCTAAAGAATTCTTGTATAACAGACAGTTCACAATTCCTTACTACTTAGTTTTCACTAGAAACTAAAGTTTCTAAGCATTCAGAATTCTAATAAATGTAATTAAGACTACTGGAAATAAGGGAAACAACATTGTATGTGAGGAGAGTAAGATTTCTTTTGGTAAGAAAGAGTATTAAGAATAAAATACATATTGGTTGAGGAAAAATAAAATAATGGTGTCATAAAATAAGACTGTTTACTTAAAGAGGAAAATTTAGGCCCAAGTATGAATGTAAAAAAGAAAGTTGTTGTAGAAGGTTTATGGAGAAAGAATCTTTGGAAAGAAATTTGATGTGTAGTCAGCACTAGCTAAGATTAGGATATATTTAAATAAGTAAGTGAATTTTAATATCAAAAGTACATTAGTACAATTTTTTTTTTTTTTTTTTGTTAAAAGTACAAACTTTTCCTGAACTATTGATCTGGTATTCATAAGAAATTATAAACAACATTTTTCTTTATGTTTTAAGTTATCTGCCTAAAAAACAAGATTCTGTTTTCCAAAATAATTTCTATGTTTATGAAGTCTTTGATCACTTAAGAATCCTGAGTCTTACTTTTGCTAAATTTGCTCACAACCATGTAACCTTCCATATTTGCCTTTGATATCTTTTATTGTCCCTTTGGTTAAATGGATACTTAGGTATCATTTCATAATGATTTGGGATCCTATTTAATCAAATGTTCAAACTTTTTGATATTGTTGCACATACTTCCCAAAATCAAACTCCAAAATAGTCTTTTGACCACAATCTAACCGAAAGTTTCAAACAAGCCCTTGGTATGTGTCACAAAATTTTTCTTTTCTTGAAAAGTTAAACTAAGGAGGCTTCTTTGGTGTTTTAAATCACATGGGAAGCATTGCCAAATAAGTGATATTAAACCTTCTTAAGTTATATTTATGTAGATATGTTAGTAAGTGTTCTGAAAATTATAAGAAACTCCTAGAAATCTGATGTCCTGACATGTTATTATCTTGAAATGTTGTATGTCACAAAAATAACCAAATCTTGTCAATTGCATTATAATGAACTGTAATCAGATCTTTCACCATGGCCATTTTTAAGTCTTTCTTCACAGAGTTATATTTTTATTAAGATGCCTCTATAAAAATTTCCTCCATATATGCTTCATCTTTAGTGAGAGTCATGGCAAAAACTCTGAGCATTGGCTTCTGATTGAGAAGAAAAGTAAAAGCAAAATGTCACCGGCTGGATGCTCCCTTGCATGCTTACGGCTTCTACAATCTTGCTTGCCTCCTGAGTCCACCAACTACCAGCATAGCACCACTGATAAAGGCCCCCTCCCCTTTTTCTTTTCTCTCTCTACCCCCTACGATCCCAGCCATAAAAAGAGACCATTGCCAAGGTTGGGGGCTGGGCCGGCACTGGTGTGCCCTAAACAGTCTATTCTGATTCCCGGAGTGCGTGTGACTTGTCTCTTCCTGGGTGCCCAGTATTTGCTGTAACATGACAACCTTAAGATTATAAAGCTGAACTAGGTAAAAATTTCCAAAAGTAGTGACAAAATTAGATTCAAGCAGAACGAGAATTAATAACATGAGACTGAATGGAAGAAGATATTATAGTTTTTATTGCTCTTTGTTTGAAACATTGCTGACTTTTAGAAAATGTTTTATTTGTCCAGATTTAAGAATCCGTTTTTTCTTAAGCTAACTGACATGGCAATTTGATCAAATGTACCTTCGTGAGCAAATTGAAACGTTTTTCTCCCGACCCGAGCCCTCCAGGTTTTCAGTAAGCATTCTTATATGTTTACGACCATATATTTATTTGCATAAGTTCAATAACAATCTGTTCTTCTTAGGTCAGGACGCAACTGGAAACATTGAGTGATTGTATTACCAAAGCTTTGACTGGAATGTCATATTTGAGAGAGACATACGTAGACTGAAATATGCAGACAGCTTTCAGGAACTAAGGTTGACTTTATGTAGCGAATAAAGCCCCTTGGAAATAGCAGCCTGTTACCTTGTTTACAGAGTTTCCAGCAGTTTTACCAGGTGAGTAAAGATGGTCACTTCCTGGCAGGTGCAGGAACCTCAGGGTATTTGGGGGACATAGAGAAGAGTCAAATCTATAGGTATTGCAGGTGAAATCTAACGGCAAGCAAGTATCTGGCTTGGCTTCTGGCCTCCAGAGACTATTAAAAGTTCAATCTAGAGATTCCTTACGAGAAGTTCCAGAAAAGGAGGCTTTGAGGAGTCTATTAATCAGCCTCTAATCTTGCTGCACTTATGGAAATAATCAGGACAAGTTTTTGTGAAGCTAGACTTATTTTACAAACAAATGAATGTTCATTTGTCTATCTTTGGTAAACATGAGGGTGACTATAGAGAGAAAATATGTTTCAATAGTGCATCTGTATAGATATTAGATTTTCATACTCCTTATTATAAACTGGACTGGATCCTGATTTCTTCTAGTGCCCTCCAATGCCTGGCCACAACTTGCCAAACTAATATTTTGATTTTTTTTTCCCATTTTTCTGACTTGGAATCATTTGAGAACCAAAACTGCCCTTCTTGCCTGAAGCTCTGCAAAAGAAATAAAAACTGATGTAAACTCCAGAGAAATTGATGCAATAGGTCATATATGGACAATCTTCATGCCTGTTGTTCAGTGGGCCACTCAAGACCGTCAGAGACATCTGAATTACAGAGTAAGAAGATCCATCAGATTGCCACTACTTGCCCTCATTTTTTTTTTTTAATGTTTATTCTTGAGAGACAGAGAGACACAGAGCATGAGCAGGGGAGGGGCAGACAGAGGGGGAAACACAGAATCTGAAGTAGGCTCCAGGCTCTGAGCTGTCAGCACAGAGCCTGACGCGGGACTCGAACTCAAGAACCGTGAGATCATGACCTGAGCCGAAGTTGGTCACTTAACCAACTGAGCCACCCAGGCGCCCCACCTGCCCTCATTCTATCTGAACTTGCTCCAAGTCTGACATCTAGAAGTCTTAACCCGCTAAGCCCAGAACTCAGAAACGGGTTAAACACTTGATCCTATCATTAGCCATTGTGTTTCTTTGGTTCTCATAGAAATACTTCTTATTTAATACCTGATCACTTGAACCACAGGCCTAACTTTGAGAATACACATGCATCCCCGTCTCCTGAGAAGGGTTCAGTGAGGTCAATGAAACAACCTACCGGTTCAACTTTTAATGTGTGAAACTTCAAGGAAGTTTCAGAGGAGGGAACTTTAAGTCCCGAGGGCAGCCCATCTCAAGATGGACCACTGTGGGGTGAAGATTATTCTCAGCTGAAGGCAATGCAGACCCTTTGGGCTCAAGAGAAAATTTTGTCTCTCTCTTAACTACATGAAGAACCTAAGTTGGGAACCTTTCTCAGAGTAAGGGTTATTAGCAAGGGTAGATTTTATCCGAGTGACCCATCCGTCTGGCAGGGCGAATATCTAAGTACCACACATTTGCTCTTCTTCCTATCACCCTGTGAAGTACCTTCCTTTCCTCCGAAGCCCCAGACCCCTGCCCCCTTCTCCTTAGTTCAGGATGACATAAATACCTCATTTTGCCACTGTTTGGAATTTCCCTGTCTGTGTGCATTCCTATACATATGCTAGTATATTTGATTTTCTCCTGCTAATTTGACTCTTAGCTCAGCCAGCAGGACCGTTGAAGGGAACGCAAATTCTTACTCCCTGACAATAATAGCAATGTTAAAAATTGCTTGAACATAGGAGTGCGTGAGTGGCTCAGTCAGTTAAGCGTCCAACTTAGCCTCGGCTCAGGTCATGATCTCACGGTTTGTGGGTTCGAGCCCCATGTCGGGCTCTGTGCTGACAGCTGGGAGCCTGGAGCCTGCTTCGGATTCTGTGTCTCCCCATCTCTCGGCCCCTCCCCTGCTCATGCTCTGTCTCTGTCTCTCAATAATAAATAAACATTAAAAAACTAAAAAAAAAAATAAAAAATAAAATGTAAAAAAAATTAAAAAATTATTTGAACATTTAATTAGAAAAGCGAATTTCTTTGCAAAAGGTGGTCATCGATTATATTGCACACAAAGATTTGGGTTGAGAACAAGTGGAACTCCTTTTTTTTTTTTTTAAGATTTTATTTTCAAGTAATCTCTATACCCAACATGGCACTTGAATTCACAACCCCAAGAGAGGCATGTTCTTCCGACTGAGCCAGCCAGGTGTCCAGGGAATGACTTTTTTTTGTTGTTTTACAGGAAAATTAAAATTAGAGTTCTCAGAGAAAGATATGGGGCTAGTGTAAGGGTAACATTTAGCATGTGGTCATGCTGACACGACACTAGTAGAAAAATATATGGATGACCAAATCAGTAAAAATGAGAGAAACAGGAGGGAAACCCAATGGACAGTGAGTAGAATACATACCGATAAACATTAACAGGGTGTTATGATAATACAGTAAAATGGTATGCACAGAATTCAGTGGGAACATGGAAAAAGAAGCACCTGATTTGCCTCTGAGAATCAAGACAAATTCCAGAGGGGATTCGTTACTTGAAAAATGAACAAAAAGTTTATCTGTGAAAGTAGGAACAGGTTGCTCCAATAAAAAATCATGGCTAACCTGGTGCAGGCTTAAGGAGGCGAGAAACACAAAAAGTAGTCAAGAACTAATAGGTCACACTGCAGTGGCAAAGGTGAGTGGAAACCAAGGAAGAAAGGAAAGCTACACTGATAGGCAGGGGCCATTGCAGGAAGCACTTTGATGCAAAAGATTTTAGATGTTGTTCCGTAAGCAGTGGAGATATATTGAAGAATTTTTGGTAGAGGAGTGACATTTTTTTTTTTTTAATTTTTTTTTCAACTTTTATTTATTTTTGGGACAGAGAGAGACAGAGCATGAACGGGGGAGGGGCAGAGAGAGAGGGAGACACGGAATCGGAAACAGGCTCCAGGCTCTGAGCCATCAGCCCAGAGCCCGACGCGGGGCTCGAACTCACGGACCGCGAGATCGCGACCTGGCTGAAGTCGGACGCTTAACCGACTGCGCCACCCAGGCGCCCCAGGAGTGACATTTTCATGTTTTCAAGTGAAGAGACAAGAGGGCATCAGTAGAATGATGAATTGGAAAGAGGCCTATATAGAAATACTAAAATATATATATATATATATATATATATATATATATATATATATATTCTAATAGATCAGGCAAGAGGTGCTGTAACCCTAAGCCAGGAGAGTGACAATATGGGTCAGGGAGAAATGGGAGATTTATAAGATTTTGCATACATTGAATTGACATAATTTAGGGATCGACAGGATTGGAGACTAAAATAATGATTCACTCGTTTCCAAAATATTGAGGGGTTTTTTGGTGTGTGATCTTCCTAGATTATTTCAACCTGCATTACTAATTCCTTACTTTGAACTTCTAGTTGCATGTTTGCTTGTGTTTATTTTTTCCTGCTAATTTTAGCTGTTTGGCTTACATTGTTTTATTCTTATATGTAAAGTACCACCAATGGGGCCACAGTGTATTGTTTTACTTTTCATAAAAACTTGTTCTCACCTCCTACAATAGGAGGAGTATATTTTCCTACCAACCCGTGCTGGGTTTAGTCATGCAAAACTCTTTGTAAAGTGGAATGCGAACAGATATGATATATGCCACATGTAACTAGAAGCTTTAAATGCTCAGCTTTCACGGCTCAGCTGAGCATTTCTGCATCTTTGCCCTCTGTTGGGAAAATAACACATTCCAGGTCGGGTAGTTTGTTCACCATGGGTGCTGAAAGAAAAAGGAATGTGTGCGATCTCTCAGACCCATTCGCTGCTTTGTACTGAGGACCTAGATTTGGGGATTGTTTGTTACTGAGGCAAAAACTGACTAACTCAGGGACTATCTGGTCTTTGGCGCAGAAAACATATTTTTGCACCTAGACATAATTTTTTGTGTTGTATCCTAAAGAGAATATTCAAAAACTGGGGTACACTAAAATGACGCGTTGGTTTGAAAGGTAGAGGGTTTTTAGAAGAGTGCCCTCTTTGGGATGCAAACCAAAGATCTTGCACTTTTTCCACAAGACTAGTGCTGAATGACTACCTATTTGCATAATGGCTTTTCTGGTGTTCCTCTTGCATTCCCAGCTAATTACTTTAGAATACCTTCTTCACATTCTGCATCATTGTGGCTCTCTTCTTAGGAATCTGAACATGCCTGGTCCACTCTTTACAGTTATCAGAGATTATTTTGGAGGGTATAAAAGTGTGCAGTGCGGAGTCTTGCATGATGATAAATTATCAATTTTGCCGACCATGTAAATTAGAAAAAAAATACAACCATCATCTTCCCCTTTTTTATTTGTTTATTTATAATTTAATTTAAGTTTTAACTTAAATCCCAGTTAGTTAACATATAGTGTAATAATGGTTTCAGGAGTAGAATTTAGTGATTCATCACTTACTTATGACACCCAGGGTTCATCACAACAAATGTCCTCCTTAATGCCCCTTGCCCAGTTAGCTCATCCCCACACCCATCACCCTGCCAGAAAGCCTCAGTTTGTTCTCTGTATTTAAGCGTCTCTTATGGTTTGCTTCCCTCTGTTTTTATCTTAGTTTTCCTTCTCTTCTGCTATGTTTCTGTTCTGTTTCTTGAATTCCACATATGAGTGAAATCATATGGTATACGTCTTTCTCTGACTGACTTATTTTGCTTAGCATGATCCACTCTAGTTCCACCATGTTGTTGTAAATGCCAAGGTTTCATTCTTTTTGATCGCAGAGTAACATTTCATTGTATCTATATATACCATATCTTCTGTATCCATTCATCAGTAGATGGACATTTGGGCTCTTTCCACCATTTGGCTGTTGTTGATAGTGCTGCTGTAAACATGGGGGTGCATGTGCCCCTTCGAATCATCACTGCTGTATCCTTTGGATAAATACCAAGCAGTGCAGTTGCTGGGTCAGAGGGTAGTTCTATTGTTAATTTTTTGAGGAACCTCCATACTGTTCTTCAGAGTGGCTGCACCTATTTGCATTCCCACTGACAGTGCAGGAGGGTTCTTCTTTCTCTGCATCCTCGCCAATATCTGTTGTTTCCTGAGTTGTTAAATTTAGCCATTCTGACAAGTGTGAGGTGATATCTCACTGTGGTTTTGATTTGTAATTATTGATGATGAGTGATGTGGAGCATCTATTCATAAGTTCCTTCTTTTTTCTTTCTTTGTCATGCAATATGAGCTTTGGTGATGATACGAACACTGAAGGCCATATTTTAGCATTTCAAAGTAAAAATATCTTTGTGGAAAATCACTTTGATGTCTTAAATTGGACGGGCCCCTGTAGCCATGATGGGGCAGACTCATAAGACTGAATTTGGACACCGCCCAAAAGAAAGAATTTGGCATCAATAAAAGAATATGCTAGAGTCATTACAATCATCTTTTCCACATTTCCTGAAGTAAAATCATTATTATTTATTTCAATGGCAGTGTTAGTTTTACCACTATTAATTACTACGACCGCGACTGCTGCTAGTAATATGAACCATCTCTGAACTTCCCCAGCACTATGGATTTACGTGCATTGATTCACTTACACCTCATGACATTCTCAATCAGAGGCACTAACATTTCCATTTTATAGACAAGAAAAGTGAGGTTGAAAGAGACTAAGCAACTGTCTTATTAAGGCAGTAATCAGGCCTTGAACCCCGGTCTGCCTGAGCTCTTATGCACAATTGCTTCCAACGCGTGCTGCAAGGCATGTACAAGTCTACATAATAATTTTAGAAAAAATTATAGTTTGTGGTCTACCATTATTCTATCCCCCAATTTTTGTCTCTTATTCCTATTCTTTTTCTCCTCGGGCTCACATCTGGGCCATTTAAAAAAACCGACACACAACTTATGGTATCCATCTTCTGTGGTAACAGATAGTAGCAACATAATCTAGATTGAAATTTACTTCATCAGATTTTCAGATTTATTATGTGTGGACTTAGTTACCAGGTATTATTTTCAAATGAGCTTTTTCTTGTAATTGAGAACATTTCACGCACATAAGAAGTAAATTATTTTCATTATTTAATTTGCAGCACACTTTTTATGAAATGAGAGTCAATATGACCACTAAAGCCCAAATTCTCTGTTGATTGCAAGCGGCCAGCCATGTCGCAGGGCAGAACACGGAGCCAGGGTCATTTTTACTGTCACCTAAAGTAACAAACATTCAGCCACTGAAATGCACACACATAAACATACATCCATAAATAAAAACAAGTGAGATTTACTTTGCATATTATATGCTTTCATTCCACACTTGAAATAACAAGCATGTTATCTCTTTTAAATACCTTTAATTTTCAGTGTTGAAATTTTATTCCACGCATTAAGTGTTTAAAAAGTCCAATCAGAACTCTTACCTTAATCCTTGCCCAACTTACGATTACTACAGCTTTTGTGATTTCTGTTACCAATATATCTTTTTAAAACATAAACCAAATTATGCATTAAGTCAAATTTAAGCTCCTTGTCGCGTATTTAGTTGGATCGTGATTGCATTTGTGTATGCAGACAATTTACCAGGAGAGGGACTTTTAATGTACCCAAAGGATACGAAGCTGGGCTGTGCTACAAGGAAACAAAAAAACTGTTTTTGGTCTCTCTCTCTCTCTCTCTCTTTTTTTTGTATTGCTACAGTTTTATAATCCTCCAGTCTCTCATTATGTCAAACTATATATGCAGAAACAATCTCTCAAGTTTTGTCCAATAATATGCCCACTTTGTGCTACTGCCTACAATCGTAAACATGAGGAAATAAACCTAGGTCCTTCCTCTTTGAGAGAAGGGAAATTTGTAAAACATTTCTATCTCCTTTCATGTGTTCCTGAGTCCCTACAGATTCTACATAATATAATACACGTGTTCGAAAAGACTTCCAAGTGCAGCAATATTCTCCTGGAATTGGAGACTTGCTGTGTTGTCTGTATTATTGAATCCTCAAAGCTACCGTTCTACAAAAATGCAAAGCAAATTTAAAAAGTCTGTATCTATTTCCCCCTCAAACTACTTCTGTTTTTCTCCCATTAAGCTGGTTTTCATGCAAGGTTAAGGTGGGGGGGGGGGGGTGAAATAATGCATTTTTTAAAAAAGGAAAGAAAGAAATAGGAAAGGAAGAAAGGATCAGAAAGGGAGAAATGAAAAGAGGGAAGGAAGAAAAGAGAGAACACAAGGATGAAAGAAATATGCCATATAGATACTCAGTTTTTAAGTACTTTTGCATCTCTGGAGTTTATAATGCTTGTTTGCCAGAAAGAACCATTGGTCTGTCACACGCACAGCTTTTTCTTTTTCTTGGTGACAGGAAAAGTAAGCTATGGTGTTTCAGTCAGTAAAACTTTTAAGAACCATTTCAGGAGGCGATGTGAGTCCCAGTTGTTATTTGTTAGAAACCAGAAGGTGAGAGCGTCAAAGTTTGGAGAAGGGTGTCAGTGGCTTGAAAAATGTCCCAGAAATGACGGTGAAACACTTTTATGAAATACTCCATGATAAATGCTCTTGATAACACAAAGGAAAATGCTGTGTGAAATCATGAGGCTATCAACAATATCATGTGTGAAATTATTCAGAAGAATTAATTTCTAAAGATGAAGAAATTTAGGAATATATTAACCAATTTACTCTGCTTATATTTTTCTTCTTATATGTGTACAAGATGAATTAATAATAGATACTTATGTCAAAGAGGTTTTGTAGTACATATAAAATAAAAATTCAGAAGCATCATTTAGTCAGTAGTTTTCTGTTTCTCGGCAATACATAAATAAACGTTACATTTTGTTTCCAAAACAATAATGCACATTTAATTTTACTGAAAGTTAATTTTGAAAGGAAAAAAAAAACACAGGAAAAAAAGGCAAAAGGTTTGTATGCTCTGAAAAGAAACCAGAGTATACGAAAAAGTGCTCAACATCACTAATCATCAGGAAAATACACGTCAAAACCATGATGAAAAATCACTTCACACCTGGTAAAATGGCTATTATCAAGACAAGAGATAAGAAATGTTAGTGAGAATGTAGAGAAAAGGGAACACTTACAGAAAGTTGGTGAAACTGTAAGTTGGTACAGCCATAATGGAAAACAGTATGGTCATTCCTTAAAAATCCTAAAACGTTAACTATCACATAATCCAAGCAATCCCACTCCTGGGTGTATATCTAAAGGGAGTGAAATCAGTATCTTTTTTTTTTTTTTTTTAATTTTTTTTTTTCAACGTTTTTTATTTCTATTTTTGAGACAGAGAGAGACGGAGCATGAACGGGGGAGGGGCAGAGAGAGAGGGAGAGGCAGAGAGAGAGGGAGACACAGAATCGGAAACAGGCTCCAGGCTCCGAGCCATCAGCCCAGAGCCTGACGCGGGGCTCGAACTCACGGACCGCGAGATCGTGACCTGGCTGAAGTCGGACGCTTAACCGACTGCGCCACCCAGGCGCCCCAATGAAATCAGTATCTTAAAGAGATATCTGCACACCCATGCTCATTGCACCGTTGCTTCTAAGAGTGAAGATATGGAAACAACCTAAATTCTGATGGATGAACAAAGAAAACGTGGTGTACAAAACAGAATTGGGAACAAATGAAAATCCATACAGACCAACAATGAGTCAAGAGATTGAATAAGTAATCAAAACACTCCCAACACACAAATCTCTCAAGCCAGAGCTTGAAGCTTCACTGGTGAATTCTTCCAAACACTTAAAGAATTGACACCAATCCCACGGAAACTTCCAAAATGTCAAGGAAGAGAGAACATTCCAGACTTATTCCAGGAAACCAGCATTGCCTTGATTTCAAAAGCAGAAAAAGTTACCATAAGAAAATATATCTTTAGACCAGTATCTTTGATGAATGTAGACGGAACAATTCTCAACAAAATACTAACAAACTGGGGGCGCTTGGGTGGCTCAGTTGGTTAAGTGTCTCACTTTTGATTTTGGCTAAAGTCATGAGCTCATGGTTTGTGAGGTTGAGGCCTGCACTGGGCTGTATACCAGCAGCACGGAGCCTGTTTGGGATTCCCTCTCTTCCTCTCTCTGCCCCTCTGCCATGCTGTCTCTCTCAAACTGAATAAATTAGCATTACATATATAAATAAATAAATATGCATATATATATATATATATATATATATATATGTATGTATACGCAAACTGAACTCAAGAATACATTAAAAGGATCATACACCATACACCATGACCAAGTGGGATTTTTTTCTGTGATGCAAGGCTGGTTCAACATATGCAAACTAATATATGTAAATAATCACATCAATAAAATGAAAGATAAAAATCCGGTGATCATCTTAATAAGCACAGAAAAAGCATTTGGCAAAATACAACATCCTTTCATGTTAAAAACCCATAACAGGTTATGGGTTCCTGGGTGGCTCAGTCGGTTAAGCATCCGATTTCGGCTCAGGTCGTGATCTCACAGTCCGTGGGTTCGAGCCCTGCATCCGGCTCTGTGCAGACAGCTTGGAGCCTGGAGCCTGCTTCGGATTCTGTGTCTGCCTCTCTCTCTGCCCCTCCCCCGCTCATGCTCTGTGTCTCTGTCAAAAATAAATAAAACATTTTAAAAAATTAAAAAAAAAATCACAGGTTAGGTATTAATGGAGATACCTCAAAATAATAAAAGCCATATTGACAAACTCATAGCCAACATTAAACTCAATGGAAACAAACTGAAAGAATTTCCTGAGATCAGGAATAAGACAAGGTTGTCCACTCCCACCTCTCCTATTCAGTATAGTACTGAAAATTCTAGAGACAGCAATTAGGCAAGACCAGGAAATAAAAGGCATTCAAATCAGAAAGGAAAAAAGCAAAATTCCTGGTATTTGCTGATGATAGGATCTAATATATATATATAGAAAATCCCCAAGAGTCAAACAATTGTTGGAATTAATCAATGATTTCAGTAAAGGGGCAGGTTACAAAATCAATTTGCAGAAATCCGTGGCATTCCTTTACACTAACGATGCAGCATCAGAAAAAGAAATACAGAAAACTATCCCAGGCCCCAAAACATCAAAAAACAGTAAAATATTTAAGAATAAACTTAACCAAGGAAGTGAAAGATCTGTACAGTAAAAACTATAAGACTTCTCTGAAAGAAAACAATGAAACAGCAAGACTTCCCGTGCCCATGGACTGGAAGAATTAATATTGTTAAAATGGCCATGTTACCCAAAGCCGTCTACAGATTCAATGCAATTTCAATAAAAATACCAAAGGCATTCTTCACAGAAATAGAAGAAATAATTCTAAAATTTGTGTGAAACGTCAAAAGACCCCAGATAGCCAAAGCAATCCGAGAAAAAGGAAAACAAAAACAAAAACAAAACAAAACTGAAGGTATCATGCTTCCTGATCTCATACTATGCTACAAAGCCATGATAATAAAAACAGCATGGTACTGGCACAAAAATACAGACATAGATCAATAGAACAACATAGAAAGCCTGACATATATGCTCAACTAATATTTGACAAGGGAACCAAGAATACCCAGATGGGGAAGGATAGTGTCTTCAACAAATGATGCTAAGAAAACTGGAGAAACACATGCAGAATATTGAAATTACACCCCTATCTCTCACCATTAACAAAAATTCACTCAAAATACATCAAAGACTTAAATGTAAGACTTGATTCCATAGAACTCCTAGAAGAAAACACATGGAAGGAACTGACTGATATTGGTCTTGGCAATGAGTTTTTGGATATGATGCTGAAACTGCAAAGAACAATAGCAAAGTCAAGAAATGGGACCACGTCAAACTCAAAAACTTCAACACAGAAAAAGAAGCAGCTAACAAAATTAAATATCAACCTGTAGAATGGGAGAAAATTTTTGCAAAACATATATCAAATAAAGGGTATTAACCCACAATATATGATGAACTAATGCAGCTTAACAACAATGACAACAAAACCAATCTGATTAAAAAATGAGCAGAAGAACTAAATAGACACTTTTCTAAAAAGGGTGTGAAAATGGCCAACAAGCACATGAACTGATACCCAACACCACTAATCACCAGGCAAATGCAAATCAGAACCACAATGAGATATTACCTTATACCTATTAGAATAGCTATTATCAAGAAGACAAGAGACTAGAGCTGGTGAGGATTGCTGAAAAGGTAATTCTTTTTCTTTTTTTTTTTCAAATGTTTGTTTATTTATTTTGAGAGAGAGAGGGAGTGTATGCAAGTGGGAGAGGTACAGAGAGAAAGTGAGAGAGAATCCCAAGTAGGCTCTGTGCTATCAGTGTAGAGCCTGATGCAGGGCTTGATCTTACAAATTGTGAGATCATGACCTGAGGTGAAATCAGGCATTGGATGCTTAACTGAATGAACCACTCAGGCACCCTGAAAAGGGAATTCTTATACACTGTTGGTGGGAATGTATACTCATCCAATCACTATGGAAAGCAATATGGAGGTTTCTCAAAAAATTAAAAATAAATCTACCATATGATTTAGCAATTCTGCTTCTGGTTATATCCCCAAAGGAAATAAAAACAGAATTTCAACAAAATATATGCAAACCCCTGCTTTATCATAGCATTGTTCACAATAGTCAAAATATGGAACATGACCATCAATGATTGGGTAAAAAAGAAGTGGTGTATATACACAGTGGAATATTATGTAGCTGCGAGAAAGGAGCATATCCTGTCATTTGACACATGTTGTCACATGCTGTCACATGCTGAGACGTTGATGGAGCTTGTGCTGTATGATATCATTTTATCTAGAATCTAAAAAAGTTAAACCTTAAAAAAAATAATAATAAAATGGTGGTTACCAGGGAATGGCAGGTGGGGGTACAAGACTGATGGCATGAAATGGTACAATTGTAATGAGTAATAAATAAGCTGTAGCGATCTAATGCATAGTATAGTATAATGAATGCAGGCAAAAAGATTGTATTTTAATGGTGTAATGTGATAAATGTAGCTTCAATGGCAATTATATTACAGTGTATAAATGTATCAATGTAACATGCTGTACACCTCAATTTTATAAAATATAGCATGTCACATGTATCAAAATTTAAAAATATCTATTTTATATATATGTGTGTGTGTGTGTGTGTGTGTGTGTATGTATATATGCACACAGACACACAGTGTATGTATATATATACAAAGAACTATAATTCAGCAAAAAAGGAAGAAAGAAATCCTGTTATTTGCAGCAACATGGATGAATGTGGAGGACATTATGCTAAGTGAATTATTCCAGGCAGAGAAAGACAAATGCTGTAGGATCTCACTCATATGGGCATTTTTTTTTAAAGCCAATCTCACAGAAACAGAATGCAATGGTGGTTCCCAGGGACTGGGAGGGAGAAGGAAATGGGGTGATACAGGTCAAAGGGTACAAATTTTTAGTGACAAGAAGAGTAAGTTCTGAGGAGGTGACATACAGCATGGTAACCACACTTAGTGGTGTTGTATAATTGAAGGTTGCTGATAGTAGATTTTAAGCATTCTCCCTACACAGAGGGAGTTAACTGTGTGGGTAACAAGTGGGTAAAAGAGTTAACTATGTGGGTAACAAATGCATTAATGATCTTGATTGTGGTAGTCATTCCACAGAGAATATGTATAGCAAATCATCATGTTGAAAACTTAAAAAAAAAATTTTTTTAACGTTTATTTATTTTTGAGACAGAGAGAGACAGAGCATGAACGGGGGAGGGTCAGAGAGAGGGAGACACAGAATCTGAAACAGGCTCCAGGCTCTGAGCTGTCAGCACAGAGCCCAACGCGGGGCTCGAACTCACGGACCGTGAGATCATGACCTGAACCGAAGTCGGCCGCCCAACTGACTGAGCCACCCAGGCGCCCCAGAAAACTTTAAATACATAAAATTATATTTGTCAATTATTCTTCAAAAAAATTTTTTTTAAAAAAGAAACAAATAAAATGAAGAAATTGCTAAATTTCAAATGACTGCTCTTCATTAGTAGAGATCTAAGTATCTAAGAAATAAGGAAAAGGAGGGAATATATGTTCTGAAAAATGATTTTGGCATCATTAATACTTTAATATATAATTCTACTTTTGTATATAGCTGTTTAACACATTTGCCTAATAAGTTTTTGTTTTTGTAATTTGTTGAGATTATTAACATTTTGCTGGCAAAATGTAAAGACCACTTAAGTATAAGTCACATATCCCAAATTCTAGTCTTTGAACTAGACTTTGAATGAACTTCAAGGGCTTTGTGCATTATTTTTAACCAGGTTTTCCATTTCCCAATCATGCTCATGATTTCTGTGCAATTTGACATTTATCAGATTCTGCATTTTTTTGATTTACTTTTTAATTTACATCCAAATTAGTTAGCATATAGTGCAATAATGTGATTCATCCCCTACAAATAACACCCAGTGCTCATCCCAACAAGTGTTCTCTTTAATGCCCCTTGCCCATTTAGCCCATTCCCCCACCCACGACCCCTCCAGGAACCCTCAGTTTGTCCTCTATATTGAAGAGTCTCTTGTGTTTTGTCTTCCTCCCTGTTTTTATATTGTTTTTGCTTCCTTTCCCTTATGTTCATCTGTTTTTTATCTTAAATTCCACATATGAGTGAAGTCATATGATATTTGTATTTTTTCTGACTAATTTCACTTAGCATAATACACTCTAGTTCCATCCATGTTGTCACAAATGGCAAGATTTCATTCGTTTTGATTGCTGAGCAATACTCCATTATACATACACACCACATCTTCTTTATCCATTCATCTGTCAATGAACATTTGGGCTTTTTCCATAATTTGGCTATTGCCAATAGTGCTGCTATAAATATTGGGGTGCATGTACCTCTTCAAAACAGCATACCTGAATCTTTTGGATAAATACCTTGTAGTGCAATTGCTAGGTCATAGGGTAGTTTTGTTTTTAATTTTTTTGAGGAACCTCCATACTGTTTTCCAGAGTGGTTACACCAGTTTGCATTTTCACCAGCAGTGCAAAAGTGTGCCCCTTTCTCTGCCTCCTTGCCAATATCTGTCGTTGCCTGAGTTGTTAATTTTAGCCATTGTGACTGGTGTGAGGTGATATTTGTATTTCCCTTATGAGTGATGTTGAGCATTTTCTCATGTGTCTGTGAGCCATGTGGATGTCTTCTTTAGAAAAGTGTCTATTCATGACTTTTGCCCATTTCTTCACTGGATTGTTTTTTGGGTGTTGAGTCTGATAAGTTCTTTATAGATTTTCGATACAAACCCTTTATCTGAGACATCATTTGCAAATATCTTTTCCAGATTCTGCATTTCTAATTGGGTACTAGTCTGTGCTCATGTTGCTGAACCATGGATCACTCTTTAGTATCAAGGCCTTCAACAATATTTATATACCATCACCACGTTCCTTTTCTGGGGGCTTTGATTCCCATGTTTATTATTTTTGCTTCCTGTATTTTGTAAAAATCTACACCCTGTTATTCCAAACTGGTCATAAAACCTTTAGTGTTTCTAAAAGCACGATAGGAAAACCAGATTATACCTGTTTCAGGGTATTTGCTCAATGCCTGTCTAGTCAGATCTAGACAAATACTAAATGTGTGAAAGAATTTTGCTTTATATCTTGAGAATTTTCCAATAACAACCATTATGAATTGAATCTTTGTCCCCTCAAAATTCATAAGCTGAAGTCCTAGCCTCCAATGTGACTATATTTGGAGATATGGATGGCCTGTTTGGATGTAGTCTTGGATAGATGAGTTCATAAGGGTGGGGCCTTGATCCAATAGGATAAATGACCTTATAAGGAGAGAAAGAGGACCCGAAGTCTCTCTCTGCTTGCACACCCCAAGGACAGAGCACACAGTAAAAATGCTGCTGTCCTACAAGCCAGGGAGACACCTTCACCAGAATGTGACCATGCTGGCACCCTGCACTAGGACCCTCAGTCTCCAGTCTATGCGGGAAAGAAAAAGAAAAAAGAATTTTTTAAAATTTCTTTTTTAAAATGTTTACTTATTTTTGGGGGAGAGAGAGAGAGAGAGAGAGAGAGAGAAAGCGCGCATATGCGGGGGGAGGGGAGGGGCAGAGAAAGACAGAGACACAGAATCCGAAGCAGGCGCCAGGCTCTGAGCTGTCAGCACAGAGCCTGACATGGGGCTCAAACTCACAAACCGTGAGATCATGACCTGAGCTAAATTTGAAACTCAACTGACTGAGCCACCCAGGCACCCCCTCCTCCAAAAAAATAAAAATAAAATTTTTTTTTTCTTCCAGTCTGCGGTGTTCGTTATAAAAGCCTGAGCAGAGTAAGACAGTGATTCTCTTTGGTGACCCTCAAGAGTTTAATACCTTCCTAATGCCATTTTTCCTCATTACCAAAACTTGCCCCCAATAAACTATTTATAATTTCGAGTAAATTTAAATGACTTTATTACATATTTCAAGGATATCTCCTTGACAATTTTATTCTCTTTTCCTTAATTGCAGATCAAAATATTCTTTTTTTGGTAGGTTGATGGTATTTTTGGTCACATATGCAATATTAAATACTTATAGTTGTCAAATATTCTTGTAAGGTGCTGTGTTTGAAATATCTTAAATATTTCCTTTAATCCTTCAACAACAGTTAGAGGTAGGCACTATTATTATCTCCATCAGAAATGAAGAAACTCATGTTTAGGAATTTAAGTAACATATTAGTACCACTCAGCAAATACCCATATCAAGATATACACTTAGAAGGATCTGAGACCCAGAATTCATGTTTTGACCATCATACTTCACTGCCTTTACATAGGCAAGTAATCTGTTCTACTTCTGGGGAGTGGGACTCTTCTGGATGCCTTAAGCTCATGAGACATAACTGTCGAGAAATAGCAGTCTTACGCTTTTTTTTAATTTTAATTTTTTAAAGTTGATTTTTTGAGAGAGAGACAGACAGACGGAAAGACAGAGTGTGAGTGGAGGAGGGGCAGAGAGAGAGAGGGAGACACAGAGTCCGAAGCAGTCTCCAGGCTCCAAGCTGTCAGCACAGAGCCCGAGACAGGGCTTGAACTCAGGAGCCTGAGATTATGACCTGAGCTGAAGTTGGGTGCTTAACCGACTGAGCCCCCCAGGCGCGCCATAGTTTAGTTTTTTCATAAGTTGCCCGAAATCTTCATGGTTGTATTTTTATGGTTAATAAATTTAAAATCATCTTATAAGATTATATACTATTGTATATACTCAATGCACCACATCCCTGAGATTTACCAGGAAGATCTGGTAAACCTTCTGGCTCAGGGATGCCTTTGAAATACAGTCACATCATTGAATGTTTAAATGCTTAACTTGAAATTATGCAAAATGCTGGGAACTGTCCTGGCACTTTGAGGTTAGAGATGGTACTTACTGGGCAGATCTCCCAGGAGAGTACTTTCATTCTTTTCCCCATTAAATTATCAAATCATTCAGATAACCGCATGTCACACTCAGCTGAATCACATTCAGGAACAACCCAGCTGGTGTAGTTAGGACCCTAATGCTCTGACTTGCCAACAAGAAGTGGTTAATATATAAAATTTTAGCTCTGGGGGACTAGTCTCTTCACCCTGTTGGCTACCATAGCACCAGGAAGGCTCGGTAGCCCTATTTCAGAAAGAAAGCATCTTCTTTTCTTTTTTTTTTTCTTTTCTTTTCTTTTCTTTTCTTTTCTTTTCTTTTCTTTTCTTTTCTTTTCTTTTCTTTTTTCTTTTCTTTTCTTTTTTCTTTTCTTCTTTTATTTTCTTTTCCTTTCTCTTCTCTTCTTTCCTTTTCTTTTTTCTTTTTCTTTCTTTTTTTTTAGAGAGAGAGACAGAGGGCACAAGTGAGCAAGGGGAAGAGAGAGAGAGAATCCCATGAGGAGCAGAGAGAAAGAGAGAGGGAGAGGGAGAGGGAGAGAGAGAGAGGGAAGTGGAGCTCACCCAATGCAGGGCTGGAGCTCACCAACCATGAGATCATGATTTTAGCAGAGGTCAGATGCTTAAGGACTGAGCCACCTAGGCACCCCAGAAAGAAAGCATTTCTAAAGACATATATTTTTTAAGGTTTTCAAATTTATTTTGAGAGACAGAGCAAGCATGCATGAGCAGGGGTGGGGCAGAGAGAGGGGGAGAGAGAGAATCCTAAACTGGCTCTGCGCTGTCAGCATGGAGCCTGAGGTGGGGCTCAATACCATGAACTGTGAGATCATGCCCTGAGTTGAAATCAAGAGTTGGAGGCTTAACCAACTGAGCCAACCAGGAGTCCCTAAAGACATATTTTAACAAGTGTTATGGTTTAATAATTTAGGTCATAGCCCTTTCCATTTCCAAATGAGAGTTTAAAAATTCAATATAGTTGAATTTAGGATAAAATGTTTATAACATTTATTTTAGAATATTTCCTTTTAACGTAAGAGATTTAACTTTCTCTCGGGGCGCCTGGGTGGCATCGTCAGCTGAGCGTCCAACTTCGGCTCAGGTCATGATCTCACAGTTTGTGAGTTCAAGCCCCACGTAGGGCTCTGTGCTGACAGCTTGGGGCCTGGAGCCTGATTCAGATTCCGTGTCTCCCTGTCTCTCTGCTCCTCCCCTGCTCACGCTCTGTCTCTCTCTCAAAAATAAATAAAGATTAAAAACAAAAAAGAGAGAGAGAGAGAGATTTAACTATCTCTCTCTCTTTGCTTGAATGGGATTGATAACAAAAACACACAAGGAAGATACGGGTGGCATCCCTCCATTGGAGAGGTAGGGGGAAAGTCACTTGTCAAAGGAGGAAGCAAAAAGTGACTTCTCATGTACAGGTGAGGTCAGGACACCAGTGACTGAGACAGGCAGTTGGTGTGATGGTGTAATCTCGGAAGGCCACTGGATTTATGTAACCTGGGTTCTATATCCCCTGTTAGAGATAAAAGACATTGACTTGGGGTCTTCTTGAGTATTCTGTTTCCGTCTTCCTTGGAGAGATCCCTCTCTACCCCACTTTCCTGTGTTGGGTCAACTGGCAATGGTGTGATTCTATTGGGAGTAATCAAAAGTTTGGAGGCCAGTGGTAGGTCCTGCCAGTGTGCACCATGGCTTGGTACAAATGAGTGGATACCCTCCTGCCATCTGCAGTAAAATTTTCTTAATAACTATGATAATGTTGTTGATTGTGGGGCTCCTAGGTAACATCACTGCCATTTTACACTTTGTCTCTATTCCCATTCATTCAGACATGAGTTTATTGACCTGGCCAACTCTTTCTGAGATCTGTGTTAAAGGTATTTGCTCTCAAAATCTTGCCACACTTTCACTTGATCTTAACTTCATCTGATAGCACATCCTCATGTTTCAGAATTGGCATTATTAAAGATATAGCCTGTATCATTGAAAATAAAGTCTTGTTTCTGTATTCCATTCTCCTTTATTTCTTCCCCAAGTGGAAATTTCCAAGAAAAGAAGGGGCAACATCAGCTTTCCTCTACTACTTACAAACCAATGGTCCTGTAACCCACCTTTATTTTTCACTTTTCTGAATAAATGTCCATTTGTTTCCACAATACTCCACACTTTCCTCACTGACTTAAAATAATATTTTTGTAATTATGAAATTCTTATATTTATTCTTTCCTTGTTTATTCACCTTCATTTTCATTAGTGTTTATTTATGCCAGCAGCACATTTAATTATTGAATCTACTGAATATATTTAACTATCAGAAATGGCTGAATTTTTCAGTGTTATTTTTTTGATCCTACACTCTTACAAAATCTGTGACGTTAGCTTCATGAATATAAACACACATATAGATGTGATTTTGTAGTATTTATGGATGAATTTGGGAAGGAATGCTAGTATTTTGAAATTTTAGCAATAAATGCAGTAAATAATTGGGTTATTCAAAAATTTACATATTTATGTTCCACTGTAAATTTTTGTAATCTTTGGTAATAGATGAGTCCAGTTAACTTTATTATTTGATTTTAAGAAGATTTTTACTTGTTGCTATGAACTAGATTTATTCTTCCATTGTGTTCTAATGGATTATATTTGGTTTATGAAAAATTCTTTTTTGTTCATGCTCCCATTTTTTGTTTTGTTGCCTTTCTGAATTTTTCTAACTTTTCTAAAAAGATCCAACATATATTTTGTGAAGTACAAAAATAAGTACAGAAAAAATATATGCTCATTGAGGGAATTTTTTTCAAATTTATAGAAATATATAAACAAACAATCACCCACTATTATACACTATAGTACCACTATATACCACTATTGTACACCGAGTATTACCCTCTTGCCTTTTCCCATGTATATTCATGCATAAATACCAACAGCAAAGTTACGTGGGATATACAATTTTGTGTTATAGTTTTCCAGTTTAGAATATCTTCCCACATTATTAGTTATTCTTCACAAACATCATCTGTAAAGGCTGAAACATATTCTAGACTATGGTTATGACTGAGTTATTTTCATTTATTTACGCAGTTTGATTTCTAAGTTTGCTGCCATAATTATTGTCTCGCTAGGGTCTTGTACATAAACTTTTATTTGAATCCCATACTTTTCTCTAGTTTCATCTCATAGAAATAGTATTGCTAGATCAGATGACTTCAGATGCATTTTCAGGTACATGAAGGAATTAAACTGAAAAGAAGGAAAATACCTGGTTTTTGTATAAGGGTAAGATCTCTCCATACATCCTGGGAAAGGTCATGTGAATCAGCAAAGAGGGTAGATAAAAGTATCCAGAGCCCATGGTGGTGGAGAACCAGGAGAAGAAGAATGAAATAAACCTTATTACATAAAAGTGAGGGTGCCACAGAGCTGGGAAACAGTAGAGGCGGGGAGAATGCAGTGGAATCCCAGTGCAGATGAACATAGATAGCAGGAACCAGAGTGTGTCCACAGTAGGAAGGGGTCTCTCCCTGAATGGGGAAACACGGAAAGCTTCCTTTTAATATGTCTTCTTACATTGTGGCTCAAATCTCCAAAAACAATCATTCAGAGAGTCACTCAGGTGGAAGATGCATTGCTTTCCAAAAAATTATAAATACACACACACACACACACACACACACACACACACACACTTACTTTTTGAGCAGTTTTAGGTTCACAGCAAAATTTAGCAGGAATGACAGCTAGATACCCCTGCCTTGACACACCCACACACTATCCCAACCACGCGACCAACATTCTCCACCAAAGTGGTGCATTTGTCACCACTGATGAGCCTATATTGACATGTCATTCTTACCCAAAGTCCATAGTTTACATTAAGGTCAACTCTCGGTGTAACACATTCCATGGGATTTGACAGGTACTCACCACTGTGGTATCATATGGAATAGTTTTATTGCCCTAAAAACCATCTGTTCTCTGCCTATTCATTTCTTTCTCTACATCCCCGGTAGCCATAGATTTTTTAAATTGTTTCCATAGTTTTGTCTTTTCTAGAATATCATAAAGTCAGGATTATGCACTATGCAACCTTTCCAGAGTGGCTTCGTTCCCTTAACAATATGCGTTTAAGATTCTTCCACAGCTTTTTCGTGACTTGACAGTCATTTATTTTTAGCACTTAATGATATTCCGTTGTCCAGATGTGCCACAGGCATCCAGAAAGGCATCTTGGTTGCTTCCAAACTTTGGCAGTTATGAATAGAGCAGCTATACATATCCCTGTGTGGGGTTTTTGTGTGGACGTAAGTTTTCAGCTCCTTTGGGTAAGTATGAAGGAATGCAAAGGCGGGGTCACATGATACAGTATGTTTAGTTTTGTGAGAAGCTCCCAAACTGTCTTAAAAAGTAGCTCTACCCTTTGCCTCCCCATCAGTGATGAATGAGAGTTCCTGTGGCTCCACGTCCTTGTCAGCACTTGATGTTGTTAGTGTTCTGAATATTGGTCAATCTAACAAACACGTGGTGGTAGATCATTGCTGCTTTAATTTGCATTTCCTTAATGACGTATGCTGTGGGGCATCTTTTCACGTGCTTATTGGCTATCTGTACATCTTTTTTGGGGAGGCTGAATGTTCTTTATAACGCAGCCTTGGAAGTCACAGTCACTTCCAGATCTTTGATGAACTGTCAAAGCCTGCCTTAATTGAAGGGGAGGGAACGTAGACCACTCCGGGGGTGGAAGGTGGCAAGGCCAATTGCAGAAGAGCATGTGGGGTGGGAGGTATTGATGCAGATATCTCTGGGGAAATACAATCTACCACAGGTAATCTGTCTCAGAGGAGACAGAACAGCACCTGTGAAGAATGCTCAGAGAAACCAAGCCAAAGTGTAGAGAGGACTAAATGTATTTGGAAGAATATCTTCTGAAGAAGTGATTAATGCCGTCTGGGTTATTTGACAGATCACTATTTAAAGCACTGGCTTTTAACCAGAGGATAGGGTAATAGACCAGTATGTCCTCATACACCACCCCCCCCCCCACCCCAACCTCAGCATCTGGTTAAGTTTTAAGTTCATGACACTATAAGTGATATATTGAGAAAGTCATGGAACCTATGTAGGTCTCCATTATCTCATTCTTAAAAAGTGGGTATTGCACTAGAGTTTCTATAACATTTATTCCAACTCATCTAAAGCTATATATTTTCATAGCTAACTTACCAGGAGACCAATTTCTCCTTTATGGAAAGATGAAAAACACCTAAGGATTAGGGTCATTTAGGAGGTCATAGCGAAGGTTACCCAGCACTTTTACTCATTTTGAGGGAACCCCTAGAGAAATGAAACAAATATACCAAACTGCTCAGTATTGGCTTTCTGTTTGGTCCTTCTGCCCTGATTCTGATTCTGGAAGAAGGGCCTTTTTCCACAGAGAACACAGATGCTGGCAGATAAAGAGAAGGAATAATTCTTCCAATCCTGGTTTCTTTCAAGTGTTCCAGGGATGAGCAGTTCCAAAGATGAGTATTTCCTGTAAGTTCCTCACCCACAAAAAAAAAAAAAAAAAAATTGTATTCAAAAGCTCTGAGAGGTCTTCTTACAACCCTCGGGTCAAAGTTTAAAAAGAAGGGAAATAAATAGGAAAAATCTTGTGACATCATTTCCCTACGTGGCTCTCATTTCTTGCAGTACTTTACTTTTCTGTCATTTCCACTGGCTCTTCAGGTCCAAATGTCAGGTATCAGAATTCAAAGTGAAACACTTTCCCTTACTTATGTGTGTTTCTGCTCCCCAGAGTCCTAAGCCTGAATTTCAGATTCTATTTTTATAGTCTTCACAGTCGAGTGATGTGGATCATATTGATTGGAGCCAGTTAGGTGTTGAGAGAAATTTCTTTCACTAAAAGCTTTGCATGGCTTGAAAGAGGAGAGATTCAGGCAAGCAGTCAGCCTCAGTATTCGGGAAAAGTCATTTCCAATGAGCGCTGGCCATTGTTCCTTAAAACCTAGCCTTCCGGCGGCATCCAACAGTTACAAGTGGAGCTGCCAGTGTCGCCAGTCAGCTTCTCCAGGGTCACCTCATGTTGATCTAAACATCACAGGTGATTCATTAATGCGCCAGGCTGATTGTTTCTTTTTCTTGCACAAAATAAGACATTTTTATTGAGCCTGTAACGAATGGCATGTAACACGCCATTTACGGGCTTTTCCCGTTTGCCATGTCAGCTCAAACACCCTTTCTTCAGAGAAAACGTTCCCTGCCCCTCATTCTACAGTTTTCAGCCCAGTCTAGTCCAGGAGCCTCTTTTCTGTGATGTTTCTGATATGTTGAGCTTGTGTAGAGTAGTTACATGCTTATTAATTTTATCACTTGATGAATGTGCTTCCTGCCCAGCTGTGGAAACTTTCAGAGAATTCCCTCACTGATTTTTCTAGCTCAGTGGGATGTCACCGTAGATCCAACGTAGACACATTAGGTACCATTTGACAACAAATAAATACATGAAGGATTTCTATTCTGTTCTTTTCCTGATCTCCATTTCTTAAATCAGAAATAAAAACTTAAAGAAACTAAGTAATCTCCTCGTGATTGCGTGGTTAATGTGTGGTAGGGACAGGGGTGGGATCAAGGTCGACCTGCCTGGGGCCCCCATTCTGTACCCACTACCTTTAAGCCTACATGTCTGATTTAATTTTGGTTAAAACCAACCCAAATGTTGCTGCTTATGGCAAATTAGTCTCAGTGAAACCAACTGAGCACTATTCTCTGAATCAGAGGGGGACTTTTGAGGAAAGATGCTTCTCGGTTGAAATTACAGTTCACACCAGTGATTCACACCGGGGACAGTGCGCACTTTCTAAACATCCTATAGTGAAGTCATTATGACTTACCTGATGTCTCAACACAAACACAACGATGTTCCTTTGATGTTACACTGCAAATGCATTTTAAACTTTCTTTCCTAGAAACTTCTAAGCGTCTTTGCACAGGGCTACAGTAAAAACATTGAGGTTGTCATAAGCTCTTATGAGTTAGTATATAAAGTGATTACGCTAATAGTACAGTATGAAATATTCAAGTATTTTGATATACCACTGACAATATATGTGACTCTTTCTCAATATAATGACTTTTAGGATTTTTTTTTGTAATTGTTATTTCATTTTTTTTTAAATATTGTTTTGTGCTTTACCTGGCTGCTTGATGTTTAGATTATTACTCAATTTTATTGGAAAAAAATGAAATGATTTTAAACCTCTTCCACGTGCAGTTTTATTCACATGTCTGATTTTACTATTAGAATAAATTAGTAGGTTTTTTTTAGTATTTAATCTTTTCTATTTTTAATTATGATATATTTACATAGAATAAAATCCAAGTTTTTTTTTAAATTGTAAAATCCTGAGAGTTTTGGCATACACATATAATCTGTTAACCACCACAGTAATTATGATTTAGAACTGTTCCATTAGCCCAATAAACTCTTCATAGGCAACCTTAACCCCTCACTCCCTGCTCCCAGCTCTGACATACACTAATCTACTTTTGCCCTATAACTTTGCTTTGGAAAGAATGGCATGTAAGCGGAATGATGTCGTATGTAACCTTTGCACCTAGCTTCTTTTACTTAGCACAGTCCCTTTGAGATCAACTTATGCTGTGGTATGTATCAGTACTTTGTTCTTTGTTATTCCTGAGGCATATTTCATTATATATGCCTGCTCCAGATTGCGGCTGAGGAACATGTGAACTGCTTTCAATTCATGAATAAAATCATTTGCATACATTTGTGTGTGTGTGTGTGTGTGTGTGTGTGCGTATGTGTGAACGTGTTTATTTCACTTAGATACATGTCTAAAAGTGGTAAGTTTGAGAAGTATGTTTTCAATTTTCTAAGGTACTGTAAACTGTTTTGCAAAGTTGCCCTCAGAAATGTATGAGAGGCCAATTATTCAAAATCCTTGTCAGCACTTCCAACTGCTTTTTTAAAAAGTGTATTCATTACCACAGGTGTATATCTCATTGCAGTTTTAATTTGCATTTTTCTAATGGCTGATGATGTGTAACTTTTCATAGACTTGTTTGCTGTTTATATATATTCTGTGTGAATTGTCAGTTCAGATATTTTGCCCACATAAAAAATTTTTTTTGGTTTTCTATTCCTGAATTTTAAGAGTCTTGGGGCTCCTGGTGGGCTCAGTGGGTTGAGTGCCCAGCCCAGCTCTTGATTTTTGTCTCAGTTCATGGTCTCATGGTGAGTTTGAGCCCTGCATTGGGCTTTGTACTGACAGCTCAAAGCCTGGAGCCTACTTCGGATTCTGTGTCTCCCTTTCTCTCTGCCCTCCCCAGCTCACACTCTCTCTCTCTCTCAAAAATAAATAAAAATTAAAAAAAAAGAAGAGAGTATGTATGTGTGTGTGTTAATATACATACATATATATATGTATATATATATTCCTATATATGTGTGTGTGTATATATATATATATATATTCCTATATATGTATATATAATGGAATACTACTCAGCCATAAAAAAGAATGAAATCTTTCATTTACAATGAAGTGGATGGAACTAGAGAGTATAAGGCTCAGACAAATAAGTCAGAAGGAGAAAGAAAATAACATGATTTCACTCAGATATGTAACTTAAGAAACAAAAGAAATGAGCAAAGTAGGAAAAAAAAAAAAGAGAGAGAGAGAGAGGCAAACCAAGAAACAGAGTCTCAACTACAGAGAACAAACTGATGGTTACCAGAAAGGTGGTGGGTAGGGGGATGGGTGGGTAGGAGGTAGGTGATGGGGATTAAGGAGTAGACTTGGTGTGGTGAGCATAGGTTGCTGAATGGAAGTGTTGAATCGTTATGTTGTATGCCTGAAACAAATATTACACTGTATGTTAACAATTGGAATTTAAATAAAAGCTTTAAAAAAATTTATTGTCTTTGCATTTTTGTTGAAAATCAATTGGCCACGTATATGTAGGTATATTCCTGGCTCTCTCTTCCGTTCCGTTTATCTACATGATCATTAATTATCCATCCAATATGGTCTTGACTATGCTAGTTTAAATGCATCTAGAAATCAGATAGTGTGAGTATTCCAAATTTTTTCTTATTAACTAATTAATTTAAAGCTACAGTAGTGCCTTTTTCTTTTCCTATAATTTTTAAGGAAATTATGTTATTTTTCTAGACATACTACTGGAATTTTTATGGCAATTTTGTTGAATATATGAGTCAGTTTTAGGTAAATTAACAACTGAACAATATTGACTTTTCCAGTCCATGAAAATAGTATACATCTCTATGAATTTTTTTTATCAAGAGTTTGCATTTTTCAAATTTTGTACATTTTTCAAATGTACAAGTATTTTATAATAGTGATAGCTAAGCATTTCATGTTTTTATTGCTATTGTGAATGGTACATTTTCAAATCACAATTTCTAACTTTTCATTCGTAGTATGTAGAAACACAATCGATATTTGTATATTTATTTTTATCCTGTGGCTTGCTAAATTCACAGATTTGGTTCTAGTCTTTCTAAAAATTTTTATCATATTGTTATTATTTTTTGTAGATGTTTTGGAATTTTGTTTGTACACCATCGTTATGTCTGGGGGAAAAAAGATGGTTTTACCTCTTTTTTTTTTTTTCCCATTCTGTACACCTTTTATGTTTTGCCTTATTACATTGTCTTGGGCCTCTGGTACAATGCTGTGTGGGAGTGAGAAGAGCAGATAGATACCTTTGCCTAACTTCTGATCTCAGGAGGAAAGCATTCGATCTTTTATGGTTAATTTGATGCCAGCTGTAGGAAGTTTAAAGTTGCCCATTATCAGCATGTTTCTTTCCTCTCCTAGTTTTTATAATAAATGGATATTAGCTTTTACTGCATCTATTGAGATGATCATGTGGGGAAGAGTTGGCTATCTGCCCTATTTGGTGTTCTCTGAGCCTGGATCTCTAGTTTAACGTCTGTTAATTTTGCCAAGTTTTCAGCCATTCTTTGTTCCAATCTTTCTTTTGTAGTGTTCTTTTCCTTTCTCCTCAAGGGATCTGAGGATTACCACTGTGTGCTTGTTAGCATTTTAGGTCTCCTACATCTCTGTTTTGGTTTGTTGGTTTGTTTGTTTAGAAAGAGCGCGAGAGAGCACACGTGCACTGGGGAGGGCCAGAGGGAGAATGTTAAGCAGGTGCCAGGCTCAGCACGGAGCCAGACGCTGGTCTCCATCTCACAACTGGGAGATACGACATGGGCTGAAATCAAGAGCGGGATGCTTCACTGACTGAGCCACCCAGGCGCCCCTCTAGCATGACTGTTGAGGGGGTTGTTACTTTTACTAATTTGTTTATCCTGATTCCCCAGGAAGGTGAGGAAATGTGTAAATCAAGATCTCTCCAGGAAGGGATTCTTGGCTCATGACACTTTTTTTTTTTTTTTAATGAATTTCCTGTGGTCACCTGGTTATTGACTAGCTTTCTTTACACAGCCATCTTCTTCTGGGACCTGGCTGCCACTCATACTATCACTCTTACTATAGGCATGGTTTGCATTTTAGTTTTTTTTATGGAGAACCACTGCTGCAGAGAAGACAAATTCTCTGCAAATGTGATCACTGATGCCCTCGAATCTGTTCAGAAAGCTGACGGAGTTCTCCAAGTGGTAGACAGAGTGAGAGAAGAATGCCACCCTCCCTGCAGCCGCTCACAATCACGTTCTTCTTTTCTGGCTCCACATTACAGTGTGCAAGTGGAGTTCTAATTAAAGCTGCCCTACTTCCTCGCTGCAACAACAAACTACTATCTGTGCTACTTTTGCGGGCTCTTATGCCTCCCCGGTAGCTGGTAAGCTGCTGTCTTCCTTTTAAAATGTAAATTGCATCTCTGTACTCCCCTGTTCCAATAGCCTTAGAATAAAATGTGGAGGCTTGACCTACAGGATCAGACCCTACACCACCTCTCTCATCTTATTACCTTCTAGATGTCCCCTGCTTTCCCTCTTCAACCACACTGGCTCCTCACTGTCTTCAGAACATGACACGGAGATGCTTTGATTCTCCTCTTCTAGCCCCTAATATATCCATTCGGATAACTCCTTTTCTCTCTTACAGGTCCCCACTCAAATATTCTTGCTCAGATGTCTCTAATTTCCCCTGCCCTCTTGCCTCAGTTTGCATTATTTTCCTTTATAAAACCTAGAGCTACCTGATACAATCACAACTTACCTATTTTCTATTGTCTTCCTCCCCTAACTAGAATGCCAGTTGTAGGAGAGAAGAGTTTGTTTTATTCACAGCTGTATCCCACGAACCTGTGTTAGGTGTGGGCGTACTCATTAAATATCTGTTGGATGAGTGTATGAGTGAATGGATGAATGAATAGCAGAGAAAGAATGTCAGTGCACTAGGTTGATTATAAATTAGGGAGAAGCCTTCAGTTCGGTGTGACTGTTTCCCTTAGGCAGCCTAGCACACCTGCCTACACATTGACCTACAACAAGTGAGGCTCCATACGAATTTGTTCCTTCTTCTCTGAGGGTAAACTTTTCTTGCCATCTTTGCTTATCTAATTCAGGCTGTATGAGGGGTGTTCTACCTCGATCTTTCTATTGACGCTTTAAAATAAATCTGTGCTTCCTCTTGAAGATGAAAGCTGATAAAGTCTCAGCTGACTCTTTCAGTCGTTTTCTATCCTATTAGACACAAGGCTCCACCTCAGATCTTTCTAGGTAATTACATCCCTATTTTCAGCTTCTGCAGAGAGGCTAAAGATATCCGTGACCACATGCCAAATCTCTTCAAGGAGCCCTCCGTGTGACTCAATGCTACAGCACCCTTTTGTTCTTTCTGAGGCACTAGCAAAAGAAAAACACCAGCCACACCCTTCGCTCTCTCTCCAGGGCATGCATTCCTGATAGCAAATTTTCTATCCTACTTGAAAGAAAGTACAGTCCATAAACATTCTTGATTTCTACTATTGCTGAAGGTGTTTTTAATTTGTTAGATTCTGGGAAGGGAAGTTCAGATGCTTAAGAAAATATTATTCCCAGAAATGTGCCTATGTTATTGTGGTAGGCAGAATCATGATCTCCAAAGGTGTTCATGTCCTAACCCCCAGAACCATATGTGGCAAACATGATTTTGTAGGTGTGATTAAGGATCTTGAGGTAGGGAAACTATCCTATATTATCTGGTAGGCCTAACATAGTCACAAAGGTCTTTATAAAGTGAAGGAAGGAGTCAGGACAATGATAATCAGAAAAGGAGATATGACAGTTAAATGAGAGCACCACAATCAGAGGAATGCAGGCAGCATCTAGAAGAACCTGAACAAGGCAAAGCAATGGATTCTCCCCTAGGGCATTTGGAAGGTAAACAGTCCTGCCTTTACCTTTATTTTAGCCCATTGAAACCCGTTCTGAACTCCTGGCCTCCAGAACTTTAAGATAATAAATTTATAGTCTTTTAAGCCACTAAATTTGTGATAATCTTTTATAGCCCCAATTGGAAATTAATACACATTTTGGTACCAGAAATGGGGTACGAATGTAATAAATACCTAAAAATGTGGAAGCAGCTTTGGAACAGGGCAGTGGGTAGAGGTTGGCAGAAGTTTGAGCAGCATGATAGAAACAGCCTAGATTAGCTTTAATAGACGATTGGTAGAATTATAAATCCTAACAACTCCCCTGCTAGTGAAGACTCACAAGGAGTATTGTAGAGAAAACCTATGCTGTCTTAGAGAGTACTTAAATTATCGTGAATAGACTCTTGGTAGAAATATGGACATTCAATATGGTGCTGTTGATGAGACGTCAGAAAGCAATGAGAAACATGGTAATGGAAAGTAGAAGAAAGACGACCCTTGTCATATAGGGGCAGAAAGCTTCGTTGAATAGTATTCTATAGCTATGTAGAAAACAGAACTTGCAAACTCGAACTTTGAGATTTAGCTTACGAGATTTCCAAGCAAAGTGGTGAAAGTCTGACCTATTTTCTGTCTTATTGCTTGTGATAAAACATGAGAAAAAAGAGACAAACTGAGGGAACATCTGTTAAGCAAAAACAGACCAAGACTTGATTTGGGAAATTCTCAGCCTGTCTGGATTGCCAAACATGCTAAAATTGAGAAATTTGCTCTCAGGAAAGCATGCCCTGGAGAGAAAACCAAGGGTGTGATTGGTGTTTTTTCTTTTGCTGGTGCCGCAGAACGAACAAAATGGCGCTGTAGCATTGAGTTACACTGAGGGCTCCTCCAAGAGATTGGGCATGTGGTCGTGGATCTCTTTAGCCTCTCTGGAGAAACCAAAAATAGGGATGTAATTACCTAGGAAGATCTGAGGTAGAGCCTCTTATCTAATAAAGTGAATCCTCACCACACACACAGGAGATCCAGAAGGTTTTGAGAATTTTATCCCGGCAGAAACACTGCCTTTTGGTCCGAAAGAGCTAGCAGAGAAGATAAAAAGAAAGAGGACTGTCAGACTCCCTAAACTCCATAGACAGGAATTGCGATGGTAAAACTACTGAGCTGCAAACATGTGCAGCCACAGACTAGACAGACTTAGTCCCAGGTCTGGGAAATGATTTTTGTTTGCCGAGCTGGATTTCAAAATAACTTGGGACTGGTCATAGTGTTTTTTTCCTTCATTGTTCTTTTTTGAATGAGAATGTCCATAACTGCTATCCCATGTCTGTCTCAGATGTTTATTTTGGGAACACATGACTCATTTTTTGAGTTACACATGGTCTTAGATGGCAAGGAATATGTCTCAGGATGGATTTTTATCCAGAGTGTCACCCATCCTTGATTTAAAAAATTTACGTGATGAGCTGTTGAGATCTAGATGATATTTGGGGCAGGGAGGTTGGGTTGAAATGTTTGGGGATGTTGAAATGGGATGAATGCATTTTGCATATGGGATGGGTATAAATTTGGGAGGGTCAGAGGGAGGACCATATTAGGCAGAATACGGGACTCCCAAAAATGTTTATGTTCTAATTGCCAGAACCTGTGAATATTTGACTTGACACGCAAATTGTTTTTACTCACAACGCTTCTGACGTCAAATGCATGTATGCGTGTGTGTTCGTGTGTTTTCTCCACACCAATAACCAATTCTCAAACTCTCAAAACAGCAACCAGGTGTCCTACAACTCAATCCAATTCGGACCCTAAATACCTGGATTGAATGTCAGATCCCACAAGTTTAAGGACTCAGTCTCACGAGACTGCCTTCACTTCAGACACCAGTCATGAGAATCGGTACAGCCCCTTTGTCTGATGTTGCTACAGGGCCCGGGGTTCCCACAACACCCTTCTTTTCTTCGGATTTGATAATTTGTTAGGATGGCTCACAGCGTTCAAGAACCCTATTCATGCTTATCAGTTTATTACAAAAGATACAACTCAGGAACAGCCAAATGAAAGAAATGCATAGTGCAAAATATGCGGGAAGGATCACGGGTTTCTGAGGCTTTCTTTGGGCATGCCAGCCTCTCAGGATCTCAAAGATTTCAACTTGAAAGCTCTCTGAACTGTGTGGTTTGGGGGTTTTATGGAGGTGCTGGAGTACACAGGCACACGTGATTAAATCATTGACCATTTGTGATTAACCTGATCTCCAACTCTTCTTCTCTCCTTGAAGTTTTGGGGGGTGGGGCTAAAAGTTTCAACCCTCTAACCTGCTATGATGGTTCATCTTAGATGTCAGTTTGATTGCCTAAAGGGATGCCCACATAGCTGGCAAAATATTTCTGGGAGTTTCTGAAAGAGATTCAGTTTTCATTCAGTAGAGTGAGTACAGATTTATCCCTGCGAGTATGTGTGTGTGTTTGGGGGGGGGGGCATCATCCAATCCACTGAGGGCCAAATACAACAAAAACGTTAAGGAGGGGTGAATTCCCTCTTTCTCCAGCTGGAATGTCCATCTTTTCTTGACCTGGGGCATTGAAGACCCTGGTTTTCATGCCTTTATACTCAAACTAAACTGTACCACCAGCTTTCTGGTTCTCCAGCCTGCAGATGGAACTTTTCAGCCTCGATAACTGTGTGAGCCAGTTCCTATAATAACTCTTCCTTTATATGGGGTTATATCCGAATAACTCATCGTAAGTTGAGAATATAGTAAGTTGGAAATGCATTTAACACACTTAACCTACTAACCATTATAGCCTCCTTTCAATGTGCTCAGAATACTTACATTAGCCTACAGTTGGCCCAAATCGTCCGGTACAAAGCCGATTTTATACCAAAGTGGTGAATATCTCATGTAAGTTGTCAAACGCTGCACTGAAGGTGAAGAACTGAATAGCTGTCGGTGTATTGGTTATTTACCTTTGTGATTGCTTGGCTAACCAGGAGCTGTGGCTTTCTGCCACTACCCAACATCATGAGAGAGTATGGTACCACGAATTGAGAGCCTGGGAAAAAAAATCAAAATTTAGAATCTGGAGGACGGTTTCTACATGATGTGGATTAGTTTTTCACCATTGTAACGTGAAAAAAAAATTGTAAATTGGGGGCTGTTTGCATATCTTTATATATCCTATGGGTTCTGTGTTTCTGGGGAACTCTGACTTACACACATGCCTTAGTCTTTCTGGGGACCAGCCTCCATCCCGAGGGTCTCTAGGGGCTCCTGGCTACCAGTTATCTCATTAGCATTGAACCACAATCTTAGAACTCTAAAGATTTCCATGGTTCTTAGGAACTATGTGCCAAGAACTGAGAGCAAAGACCAAATATGTATTTATTTTTTATCTTCACAAACATGACAAAAGTGAATTTACAGATATGAGCAAGTGAAGGATCTTGAGACAGGGGAAATTATTCCGGATTATCTGGGTGGGCCCAGTGTAATCATAAGGGTTTTTACCAGTGAACCAGGAAATCAAAGAGGCAGAGGCTGGGGAGATGTGAGGGAGAGGCCATGAGCCGAGAAATGTGGGTAGCATCTAGAAGCTAAAAAGGAGAGAGTGTTTTCTTCCAGAGCCTCGAGAGGGACTACAATCCTTGATTTTAGCCCACCGGAACCATTTCAGATTCCTCATCTCCAGAACTGTAAGAGAATACATTTGTGTTGTTTTAAGCCGCAAAGTTTGTAATAATTTGTTACCGCAGCAATATAAACCTGACATAGTCATCTAGAATAATACCAGAAGATTAACAAAAACAAACTGTCAACTGCCTCTTTCAGGAAGGGAGGGGAAATATCTCGAGTGTGTGTAAACAGTGCTGTGCCCATACATATGCACCCTTCCCAATCCGTGCCTAATTATCTAACAGGCAGAGAGCACTGCGCCAGACCTTGGTCCAAGCCTTCATCCCCGTGATCAAGGTTCTTCTAGGAGAGTCTGTCCTTTGCAAACCCCTATCCCCATGATTTGGTGGATTGTGTTTTTCACGTTCCCTTTCACCGACTTGGATCCTGACTCACAGTGAACAAGGCCCAGGATCCTATGTTTATCACGGATTTAATTTGAACATCAGCAAAGTAAGCAAATATCCTTGTCACCACAGCTTATCTGTGGGACCAAGCCATGCTGAAATTTAGTTTATAATTAAATTAAGTCTGGCGTTGTCTTATTTCTCTTGTCAATGGAAAGCAGACTGCTAGTCAACTTCCTAGTGGCTCTGGTAGTGAACAACTCATTAGATTAACATATGAAATCCTTGTGTCACTTTCCTGCTTCACACTTGAATCTTTGCACTGATTTAGGAGAAACTGACAAATTCTTCTTTTTTTTTTAATATTTATTTAATTTTGAGAGAGAGAGAGAGACAGAGACAGAGACAGAGACAGAGCAAGAGTGGGGGAGGAGCAGAAAGAGCGTGAGACACAGAATCCAAAACAGGCTCCGGGCTCCAAGCTGTTAGTACAGAACCCAGCGTGGGACTCGAAGTCACAGACCTGGAGATCATGACCTGAGCCACAGTCGGACTCTTAACCGCTTAACCGACTGAGACACCCAGGTACTCCTAAAACTGAAAAATTCTAAAAACTTGCGTGATCTCGGTCCTGCCTGGCTCTTCAACCTCACCTAGCTTCACTTTCTTTGTGGATTTTTATGTGCCAGCCACACTGACCCTCTTTGTTTTCTTCTCATGTGCTACGAAGCCTCAACTCAGGGCCTTTGCACATGCGGTTTTCCCTCTCTGGAGTATCTTCTCTTCAGTTTTCCTAGTTTTCTCCTTTACCTTTCAATTTTCTGAGGAAAGCCTTCCATTATTGGTCCAACATCAGACCTTCTAGTTATATTCCCTGTTTTGCACCCCATACTTTTCTTTGGAGGCACTGACTCTAATTGTAATCCACCAGTTTTTTGATTTTATGGCTTTCATCTTCCATTTGATAAAGGTAAACACCATGTTTATCTTAGTCTTGTAGTTTCAGCAATTAGGAAAGTGCCTGGCACCTAGAAGCATTCAATAAATGGAAGTCATATATCCTCTTTTTGTGTCCCTGAAACTTACAGCTGGTGTGAGCCCAATTTAAGTATGATACTTACTACTAAGAGATTTGTCTTAGATTCCTTTTCATCTCAAGGCTTCAAATTTCTCTGTTAATTATCGCATCATGATATCCCATTATGCTAACCACTAAGCAATGCTCTCTTTTTATAATTATAAATGGAAATGATAGAAGAAAATTGAAATAGAGGCAAAACATCTTTGAAAGCTGTGTGGGGAATGACCCAGCTCATACAGGTTTAAAATATGCTTAAGTCACTCTTGGCTTCGGTAGTAATTATTTTCTTCTCTATGTTTACCTAATGAATAAATATGCTTTCTTTTTTTCTCCACAAATGACTATTTTACACGTAAGAAATCTTGCATTTGAGGAATGGACTGAAATGAGCACATCTCTTACCAAAAGTGTTGTTTTACTGTGTAAAAGTTTTTATTTAAATTCCAGCTAGTTAACATGCAGTGACTGTTAGCCTCAGGCGTACAATATAGTGATTCAACACTTTCATATGACATCTGGTGCTCATCACAAGTGCCCTCCTTAATCCCCATCACCAATTTCACCCATCCCCCACCCACCTCCCCTCTGGTAACCACCAGCTTGTTCTCTATAGATAAGATCCAAAAGTGTTATTTTAAATAGTTATTTTTTCCCCCCATTAAACTCTTGGTTTTTAGACCTATGGTTAAACATTTGAAACTAAGTGGAAAAAATCTTGAGATTAACTAATTTTAATATCAAATCATATTTAATTAGATTATATCTTTTATTATAGTGTGAAGCTGCTTGGTACAGAAAAATCAGCAAATTAGTAAACAATGTCATTTAAAAAAGCTTCTGAAAGAATGTCTTACTAGAACTGAAGCCAATTTTGAGAACAATGAAAGTAAATTTCCAGGGGCACCTGGGTGGCTCAGTGGGTTAAACATCTGACTTGGACTCAGGTTGTGATCTCATCGTTTGGGGACGGTGGCGGGGGGGGGGGGGGGCGGCGGGGGGAAGGTTTGAGCCCAGCATCGGGCTCTGTGCTGACATCTCGGAGCCTGGAGCCTGCTTCGGATTCTGTCTGCTTCTCTCCTGCTTGCGCTCTGTCTCTCTCTCTCTCTCAGAAATAAACATTAAAGTTTCCACTTCTCTTAAAAAAAAAGAAAGAAAGTAAATTATTTCCCTTGCCAACTGTTTCATTATTTAACTTGTCTTATAATTAAAATATATTTCCTTATACTCAATCTACCCTTTCTCTACCACACATTCAGTTATTTTTATTTGTTATTTAATCTAATAATAATAATTGCTATCTTTCTCTGTTCTAGACATTAATGGTAGTTTGGGGAAATGTGTATCATAACATGTCACTGTCCTCCATCCAGTGGCAATTACTCTGGGTTTCCTTCTTGTCTTGAAATATGGCCATCTAGCTTATCTCATCTCATTTCATCCATAGCTTGAAAAGACAGATTGTATTTTTAATGATTTATGTATATTCATATGCAATTTTCTTCTGATACTCAAGATATAATTTATGGCAGCTGATTGAAGGGCACCTTCTACTAGTTAGTTACACCTCAGATGAAATAACTTAGATGCTATTTTGCCATTGAGTTGGGATACCTCCTGATACTTAAATAGAAAGGTCTGAATTCAAATATCTTACTTTTTTCACTAAAGCTAAGGAAGTTTGGTTGATCATATAAAGGATATCAGCAAGGTATATCTTTAATAATTTTGCTATATCTTTCTGCTCCTTTAGAATGTCACAATTCTTATTGTTTTGTTTTGAGATTGTCATTCTCTCTCTCTCTCTTTTCTTCTTTTTCCTGAAAAAGCATTGATGAACCCAAATCAAAGGAAGCAAACTGGAATGTGAGAAGAAGTAAAATATCTAGCATTTATACCTCTGACACACTTCTCAAATGTGAGAAAATCTCATAGGAGTTTGAAAGATGTTTTTTGTTTTGTTTTGTTTTATTAATGCCTCCTAGACTTGATCTATAGTTCTAACAGGCTCAAGGAATTCACATGGCAGCACCATGCAGTGTGGTTTTTAAAACTGCAAATGAAAACCACACCCCCCTGGATAAATGACTCTGGATTATAATAGCATCACACTTGAGGAAATTCATTCATGAAATTTTTACTAATCCCTATAGAAATTACTTCCAAGGGATGTTGATCGGTGACATGTTCCCTTTCTAATCACTGCTGATCATGCCATTAATACACAAATGATCTCCCACTAAGGTATAATCAATTGGCAACTGGTATCTATTCATACATATCAAACAATGAATGGATAATCTGCCTAAATTAATAATTTCTAAATGACTTTTATATACAAATTCTATTAATTTCACCAGCAAGCAGAATGTGTTTTCCCCATTTTTTTCTACTTGATATGGAAAACTGGGTTTACTTCTTAAGGAATCCTCCAGCAGTGACCCCGAAAGCAGTGGCTGCTTTGGGAAGAATTAAGAATTCTCTTGCAGCTTTGCCCCAGTTAACCGTCATATCGCTACTCTTCTACTGACTGAAACCAAAAAGAGAGGAGTAGAATCCTTCCCCTTGGAAGCTGCCATCTTGTTTTTCCTGACCTAGCTTTTTGTTTCACTGAGCCAGCAAGCAGCCCCTGGTGAACTCACCAAACTCTTTGCACTAATTCCTTCATCTGCTGGGTTTGATTCAGCCTCAATTTTGTGACGAGATCTGAAGCAAAAGTACAAAGTGGTTATAATTTTCATTTCAATATGGATTTGAATGTTTACTTGTAATATAAAGATGGTACATTTCAAACTTTTGAAAGCAAAGTTGTTTCTAATTACCGAGGTGTATAAGATATTGAAATGTACTTTTGTATTTGATTTTATGTATTCTGTTCTACACTCAAATAGTTCAGGGCAGGCTATAGGCCTTCCTGAACTTCCCTTTAATCTGGTCTTGTGTTGAAAAATATTCCGGGAAAGGCATTTTAGCAGAAGCTCCACATCTATTTCTTTTGAACACTTCTTGGTACAGAGCACAAATCTATGCACTTTAAAAAAATGTTTATTTATTTTTGAGAGAGAGGGAGAGAGAGAGCATGTTTGGGGGAGGGGCCAAGAGAGAGGGAAACAGAGGATCCAAAGCAGGCTCTGCCCAATGCAGGGTTCAAACTCAGGAACCCCAAGATCATGACCTGAGCGGAAGTCAGGCGCTCAACCAACTGAGCCCCCAGGGCGCCCCAAAGCTATGCGCTTCTGACAAGCACCAGCTGAAGAATTTATTAAATGTGTGATGCCAGACTGTGTGGAAATTTTGAAAACAGTTTCTTTATCATTTCGTCTTCTAAATTTGTCATCAGCAGCTTTTAAATGACGTCGAGCTTGGTTTGTGGCATTTTTAAAGTTTCAGTACAGAAAAAGGATTATGAGTATCTTTAGTTGTAAACATGACAAGTATAGACTTTCTGAATTCAGCAAAGTGTGGAAATAATAGGGCAATAAATTACTACTAAGTAGCTGGATTTAAAAAAAAAAGCACACAGAGAAAACTAAGCACTGCCTTGCTGAATCCTACTGTGATCTTTTCTTTTTTTCTTTCCTTTCTTTTTCCTCCTTTTTTTTTTTTTTTGAATAATATATGTGCAATCATTCTCCCCAGAACTATCACAGCTTGAGTTGAAATAATCGCTCTAATTTGTATGGCAAAAAAAGCATCCTTATTTGTGCTGATAAAATGCATCTTGTGGCAACTCCGATCCTGTGGTTTTAATGTGATTCAAAAAGCTGTCTGCAATAAAGGAATGTATTAGAAATGCTAAAAGCTGATAGCGTTTTGTTTTTGTTAAGTTTTGGAACAATTTTGCTGATAGAGTAAATGTACACTAGATTTTTCTGATAAGTAATTTTCCATTCACCTCAATTTATTCCCAGATCCAGAAACTTTATTTTGTGAAGCTTTTTCAATGCATGGAATACTCATGGGCTTCTGGTAGGTACTATGTGTTGGATGAAATTGCAGTTTGCATGAATCTCTTACCAATGGCAATGCAAAGTTGTCAAAAGATGGCAAAAAAAGAAGTTGGTTTGTTTGACTAACGTGAAATATTTCTAGATGGCCTAACTCACCTGTTTCAAAGGACATGCAAAGAACAGAAACCAGGAAGGGAGTTTAGTTCCCAGGCACTGACATCCATACTAAAATCCAGAGATAACAGCGTAGACGAATCTGGGATTTCAAGTTCTCGGGGAATTTGACTTGGATAAGCCCTTGTATCCTCCTAGAAGAATCAGGGAGGGAACTTAAGATGCTCAGGGCTCTGAAAAGTAAAACGGTTCTAATCATCTTCTAATGAAGTTCTGTCATTTGAGTGGTTTCTAATCTCCTCCTCCTCCTACTGGCTCATCCCATCCCTCCTACACTAATTTCCACCATATCTCTCATCTGTTACAACATTTGTATAATCTACCTACTTTTATGCCTATTACTGATTCTTTGTCTTTCCCAATAAGTGTAAGCTCCACAGGGCAGTCTTTTTGTTTCCTAGTGACCAAATCAGTGTTGGTCAGTGCTCAGTGAAAATCGATCAAGTGAATCAACAGTTGCTGGGGCCACAGACCAGTAAAGCGCAGCATTTTGCTGTGATTTTAGTACTCAGGCTGCCAAATCCTGAAAGCTGGTTACTCACTGGGAAACCCCAAAGCAGTGGTTTTGGGGTGCAAAAGCTAACCCTGAGTTATGTGTTTCCTCAACTCTCAATTCTTGTGTCCCAGGGAGGGGAAGACCCAGGAATGATAGAGGATACCCCAGAGGAAAGCCCACTGTGGTCCACAAGACACAGCCTCTGCGGATCTCTCCTGAAAAGTTGAGGAGATCCCCATCATCCCCATGATTAATGTTTGGTGACATACACAAGGTAGTTGAGATTATACTGTCCTACACAATTATGAAGCCTGTTCTTTCAATTAATTTTGTATCATGCATACACTCTATATGAGAAAAAAATAACATTTTTGGTGACTGCATAATATTGCAAACAATGGATTCAGTATAATATTTTCAATATTCCCTTCCCTTGGAGAACTGTTATCACAATTTTATTACCTGAATCTTTGACGATTTATTTGCTTAGGGCAGATTCCTCAAAATAATTCTGCAATAATTTCTAATATACTTTTGATGTTTGCAATGTGCTTCAAAAATTTCATCTAATTACTGTTTTAGTTGCATCCCAGATGTTTAAATATGAACTATTTTTGTTATTATTGAGATCAAAATATTCTCTAATTTCCCTTGTGATTTCTTATTTTACCCATGTGTTGTTTAGAGTACAATTCTTTATTTCTGGACATATAAGGGTTTTTAGTAAACTTTTTAGATACTGACTCTTTTTTTTTTTAAGTTTATATATTTGTTTTGAGAGAGAGAGTGAGCAGGGGATGGGGAGAGAGAGAATCCCAAGCAGGCTGTACACCATCAATGCCAAGCTCAAGCAGGGCTCAAACCCACAAACTGTAAGATCATGACCTGAGCCAAGTCAAGAGTCATACGCTTAACCATCTGAGCCAACCAGGTGCCCCTAGATAGTGACTCTATAACTTTATAACACTGTAGTCAGAGAATATGTTTTGTATGCTTTAAATTCCTTAAAGTTGTTGAAAATTGTTTTATGGCTTGGCATATGATGAACTTTTAAATGTTCCACACATATTTGAATAAATATGTATAAATTAATGTAGTTTCTGTATACACTGGTGGTTTGTATATACACCTGTTAGGTTAAGCTTGTTGATCATGCTTTCTAAATATTTTATTTCATTGTTGATTAGCTTTGCTTGTTCAATTGATTATAGAAAGATTCATATTATTATTTCCAATTATGAATATAGATATGCTATTTTTTCCTTTAACCTATCAAGTTTTGCTTTACTGTTTTAAGGCTAAGTTATTAGATGCATAGGCATTTATAATTGGTTCTTCTGACAGGGCCAGGACTAGGATGAATCAATTGAGGTACCCAGGGTACAGAATTTAAGGAGGTCCTCATACTCAACATCATGCAAGTGCAGGATTGGTAACTGAGAGTGAGTTCTTCTTTAAATGATGTGTCTAGATACCTCACTTGCCTCCCCCTTATCCCAGCCTAGTCTTCCACTAAATATTGAAATGTCATCATTATGATGTTCTCTTGCTCCTCTTTCCATCTACTGTTATTATTTTTTTCCTTAAAGGCCTTTCGATTTATCTTCTTTTGTCCTTTTAATTTTTCTATTACTTTATTTTAGGTGTGTTTCTATAAAGTAAAGCTTTACTTCCTGACAGTTTTGCTTTCCATCTGACAAATCTTTGGTTTTTAATTGAAGTGCAGAAATCATTAAGGGCCAATATATTTACTCATAATTTGGGTTTCAATTTACCTTGTTATTATTGGTTTGCTATTTATATTACCTGATCTATCTTCTCATTTCTTTCCTTTTTTGTCTTCATTTGTAATTTTAAGTACTTTTTTATCACCTTATCTCCTCCCTTGACTAGCTTAGTAGCTATGTTGTCAGTCTTAGTTGCTCCTTTGAAGTAAATGACACGTCTTTTTCTCCATCTGCTTTCAGAGTGTTCTTTTGACTTTGTTTTTTCAACATTAGATGTGTTTTTCTTTTTATGTTGTAAACTATATGGTATGATATCCTTTGCTATCTTTTCAAATATTGCTTCTGCTTCAAACTCACTTCTCTGGATCCAAGACTCCCAATTTATATGTATTAGCTCTTTTCTATATTTTTCATCATTTGTTTTCCTGTGCTTTATTCTGGAACTTAGATGAGGAGTAATTATCCAGGGTCCATGGACCACACTTTGAAAACTGCTCTCCTGTGGTGCTGCCCTTGAAAATGAACAGCTCTCCCTTCTTAATGGGCTCTGAATCCTAATTGTTTTTCTTCTCAGCTCCATGAGTCTTTAAAACACACTGTTCATTTTCTTACCTTCTGTATGAGAGCCTCGATTATGATGAGCAGATTCCCTTATGAAACCACAGAGAAAAGTTTTCCTTCTCTGGATATTCTTCTTGGGTCTCAACTACATAAGTTCTCACCATATCTTAATTCTAACTGCTTTACACATGTTTAATTATTTTCTTTAGCTTGTCTAGTTGTTTTTTGGGGGAGGCCAGTTCAAATTCCCTGTTCTGATCATTTGATGGCAGATCTCCCTCCATTTCATTTTGAAATCAAATTTTGCTGTCATCTTTAAAGCAAGAGTAATCTTAAAGCTAAAATGTGATTATTTAAAAATGTTTCACTTGGACATTTAAAATATGCACAGCTTTTTAATAGGGAATTTTCATTCTGGACATTTGTGTAATGAAGGGTGCACACCATTCCCGTGGTTCAATTTGTCAGTAAATAAAAATGATTTAATTTTCTCTATTGGGCAGTTTTTGAGATCTGCCAAAAATACAGAATAAAACGAGCAAAATATCCTTGAATATTAATTTTTTAAAATGGTACAGAGTTTGAGAAGATATGGAGAGATGCCTGGTGCCTCCCGTTTCTGTTTGAATAAAACTTCCACATATTTTCCCAGACCAGTAAAGTGGACTTTGTCAGAGGTCGTTAAGACAGTTTTACCTTCAACTAGCTAAAGAGTGCTTTCACTTCCTTGTTGTAGATGCCACCCACTTTATGATGTAAGCTCCGAATCTCTTTCTAAAATAAATACATAAAATAAATAAATAAATAAATAAATAAGAAAGAAAAAGAACAGAAAAGAAAAATAAAAACAACAAAGAAACAAACAAAGGAGTTGCTTACAACCCAAAATATAAGTATAGTTTCAGGGATTCAGAGGATAAGGCCTATTTATGGAGACCAGGTTAAAAATTCCCAACCTACTTTGCACAGACTGAGAAAAATCTCTTTCCATCCAAATTAAAAAAAATATATTTTTATTTGCCTAATTGGAAGAATCCAACTGTGAATGCATACGCACAAGCCTTACATATTCATATATTGAGAAGCATTGCTTGAATTTTTTTCACCTTGCTTTTCAGTTTTAAATATGTGGGTAATTTTAAAAAATATTTAAATAGTTTATTTAAAAACTTTACAAAGTGTAATTTTTATTTATATTTTATTAAAAACTAAGGTTTTTATTCTTTTTGTGTAAAGTCATACATCACCATTACTCCATACCACTTTATAGGATGAATGTTTATATTTGTATATAATGGGAAATTCTAAAAAAAAATGATTTTAAGTATCACCTTTATTTCATTACGTTACCCATTCATTTGAAAATGTTTTCCTGCTGAGAAACAACTTAAAATGGAAAATTTTACACATATAACAAAAAGATACAATCCTTTTCAGATCAGTTTCTATCATGGTGCCTAAAAAATCAGTAAAGTAATGTTGTAAGATAGTCAAATTATATTAATGTTTGCTATTTTTAGTTCTTTCAAGATTGAAAGACTTTAATTCTAAGCTGATAAAAATTGCGACTTTAATTATGGAATAGCTGAAATACAGCAAAGCCTTATTAATTTAGAGTCCCTTAATACAGTATTTGAGATAATTTGAAAAGCAAGGGTTCTATTTATGCAATTTATGGATAAATAATTTTCAAAAGTATGTTAAGTATAAAGATTTTATAGGGACTATTTACCATTCTAAGAGAAGGATTTTTTACTCACATTAACAACATCAATTTGCTGAGTTAATTCAGAAAGAATTTTATCTGTACATTACTGAAGATCTCTTAGGTCCTCTGCTCTGCCACACTTTATTAGCATACTTCATTATTCCTTCCACATGTAATAGAAAGGCTCTTCTTTTTAATATTCTAAGATTTCTTCTTCATATAGAGAAGCCATGCACCTATATACCCCTATTTACACACTTATAGTGTGTAAACCAGTCTTCTATATGAATTGGATTAGAGAGTCTAGCATTAGACTTAATGACAAACAGGGCAACATATGGCCCAAAACAGTCCAATAAATGTGAAAAGTCAACAGTATTTATTTGCAGTGAATGTACACTAACAGTTGTATGTCATCATATGGAAACCAGTTCATGACATAAATCAAAATCATTAGCTAATCTAATTAGGTGGAAAAAAGAATCTATCTCAACTATATTTACTTATATATAAGTATATAAGCTACGGCAAGCTCACTGGGAATTGAAGGTGAATGCTTGCAGGGTTCCTGGTTAGGGCATTATTAAGGAGTTTTAAATGTCACCCATCTCATGTCATTTTTGAGATAATAGAGGAAGGAAAATAAAGTAAGAAAAAAGGCAACTATTTACAAAATGATGTAATTTTCCACAAAGAAAAAACTTAAAAGAGTATGAGTAAAGTACATTAAGAGTCATCATAATGTTTCACCAGCTTGGATGGATAATAGGGCAACACACAAAAAAATGTATTTCAATTAATATATATCATATGTATATCATATATATGACATATATATGTCATGTATGTATACGATGTACATGATGTATATCATGTACATGATATGTATATCATATATACATATATATGTCAGATATATATGTCATTGCCAATAAGTGGCAGATTAAAATGCTCAATAATAAAATAAAATGATAAAGCAACTAGGAATAATTTAAAATTGGCAATAAATTATTCATATACATGAAGGACACAGAATATCTTAAAAAATTAGATCAGTTATTTTTCTATATAGGGAAATTCTATGGCCAAAAGTCAACTGTAGCCAAATGAATCTTTTTTTTTTAATTAAATGTTTATTTTGAAAGAGAGAGAGACAGAGTGTGAGTGGGGGAGGAGCAGAGACAGAGGGAGACACAGGATCCGAAGCCGGCTCCAGGCTCTGATCTGTCAGCACAGAGCCCAATGTGAGGATCAAACCCACGAACTGTGAGCATAACCTGTGCCGGAGTTGGATGCTCAACCAACTGAGCCACTTAGGGGCCCCGGCCCGCAATAAATGTTTAAATTAAGTGACTAGTCCAGTGGAAATTTTGGTTCTGATATTATTTATTGCTTATGCTTGCACAGTTACATCGTTTTTGTTCACTAATTAACAGCCCCCCCCCAAAAAAAAACATATTTAGCACATTCTATGTGTTAGTCACTCTTCTGCATGCCAAGGACATTTTTTTGTTTCATTTTTTTGTTTGTTTTTAATGTTTATTTTTGAGAGAGAGAGAGAGAGAAGAGAAAGCAAGCAAAGGAAGGGCAGAGAGAGGAGACACAGAATATGAAGCAGGATCCAGGCTCCGAGCTGTCAGCACAGAACCCGGATGCGTGGGCTCCAACCCCAAAGGGTAAGATTATGACCTGAGCCAAAGTCGGACATTTAACCAACTGAGCCACCCAGGACCCCTAGCAAAGGACATTGTTAATGAAAGGAAATGTTCTTGCTTTTATAAGATTGTTATCCCCTAAGGCAACAAAGCATTAACAGTGAAAAAATAAACCAGAAAATAAGCAAGAAAGTAATCACATGGGGTAAGTGCGACACCAGGAACTACCATTTCGTGATGTGCTAGAAACTGGGTTGCTTTCGGTTGGGGGAGTCAGAGAGATCTGCAGATAAAAACCCGTTGATGAGATGTTCCAGGATTTGTCACTTGGACTTCAAGTCATATGCAGATTCCTTACAGAGTTATAGGAGAGAGTAAGAAGGTGGTGTATTTTGAGGATCAACATATCTTGTTGATCAAATGGATTATAAAAAGAAGAGCGAAATCATGAATAAAGCTCCTAGAGTTTTGTCTTGTGACAATGGGTGGCTAGTACTTATCTAAATCAAATCCTCCATTTAATATGAAAACATCCACCCAAATACCACCGCAGGCATAGCCACATTACTTCTGTTCCCTTTGCAAAGAGCTAGAATGAGTTGTATGTTCTTGCTTCCAATATACTTGTCTATTCTCTCTCTTGAACCAGGCTATTTCTCCATGGACACTGTTGTGGCTAAGGTGAGGACAGCTCCCTCTAGTGCCGAATCCAAAGGTCATGTCTCACCTGTTAGTAATGGACACAGTTGGACACACCTTCTTTCCTGAAACTCTTTTCACTTGGCTTTCAAAATGTGCCTGGGTGTTCCTGGGCAGCTCAGTTGGCTAACTGTCCAACTTCAGCTCAGGTCATGACCTCACAGTTTGTGAGTTTGAGCCCTGCATGGGGCTTTCTGCTGTCAGCACAGAGCCTGCTTCGGATCCTCTGTCGCCCTCTCTCTCTGCCTCTCTCTCGCTCACTCTCAAAAATAAACATTAAAAAAACAATACAAAACATGAAACTATTAAAAAAAATGTACCTGATCTGATTCTCTCTCACCACACTAACACTAAGAAGGGGAAGTCTGTAAAGGCTCCCCCAAAATGGGAAGCAGAACCATGTGCTGGAGACAGATTCCTGATTAAAAAAAAAAAAAAAGTATGGCAGGCCTGGGTGACTCAGTCAGTTAAGCATTCGACTTTGGCTCTGGTCACGATCTCACGGTTTGTGAGTTCCAGCCCCAAGTCGGCCTCTGTGCTGACAGCTTGGAGCTTGGAGCCCACTTCAGATTGTGTGTCTCCCTCTCTCTCTGCCCCTCCTCGGCTTGTGCTATGTCTCTCTCTCAAAAATAAATAAACATTAAAAACTTTAAAAATATAAACATATGTGTATATACAATAATTTAGACAATGAGTGCATTGGGAGGATAGTACATTCTTTTTTCTTCTTTTAAATTTGTTAAGGCATGTTTACAGCTCAGAATATGGTCTATATTAGTGACTACTCCATGTGAGTGGGAAAAGAAGGCATATTCTATTCTTGCTGGGTGAAGTTATCAATAGATGTCACTTATATACAGTTGATTGATGGGGTTGTGGAGTTAAACTATATTCTTAGTGATTTTCTGCCTGGGGGATATGTCCATTTCTGATAGAAGGGTCTTGAAATCTCCAACTGTAATAATGGATTCATCTATTTCTCCTTACAGTTGTATCAGATTTTACCTCGTGTATTTTGATGGTCTGTGTTCGATACTTACACATTAAGGACTTCATATCTTCTTGGAGAATTGGCCATTTTATCATTATGCAATACTCCTCTTGGATCCCTAATAACTTCCTTTGTTCTGAAGTCTGCTGTGCCTGAAAATAATGTAGCTACTCCAGTTTTCTTTTGATTGCCATGGTATATCTATCTCCATTATTCTACCTTTAATCTATATGCACCTTTATATTTAAAGCAGGTTTCTTATAGACACCGTAGAGTTAGGTCTTATATTTTGATCTTCTCTGATGACATGTCTTTTGATTGGTGCAATTAGACCTTTGGCTTTCAAAGTGATAATTGATATAGTTTGAATAATATCTACTATATTTGTTACTGTCTTATATTTTGTGACTTTGCTTATTATTTCTATTTTTGTCTTACACTCTTTTTCTGCCTGTTGTGGTTTTAAGTGAGTGTTTTATATCCATTCCATTTTCTTTCCTTTCTTAATGTATCAGTTATCAGTTATGCTCTTTTTTCTTTTACTTTGTTAATGATTACCCTAGAGTTCGCAATCTACATATAAAATGGATCAAAATTCACTTTCAGATAATATCATACTGTTTCATGGGTAATGTAAATTCCTTCTAATAACAAATAATCCTAATTCCTCTTTCCTGTCACTCATGTCATTGCTTTTGTTCATTTCACTTATAGGAAAGCGTTCATATATGTATCACATATACATAAACATACATAATCAAATATACTGTTGACATTGCCATTTTGAGCAAACTGTTATTAGATTCAGAATAAGAAAAATATTTTTAATTTTACTTTCACTTATGCTTTATTTTCTCTTCTCTTCTCTTCTCTTCTCTTCTCTTCTCTTCTCTTCTCTTCTCTTCTCTCCCTTGCCTTCCCTTCCCTTCCCTTCCCTTCCCTTCCCTTCCCTGTCTACTCTCTTCTTGCTTGCATAGTTTCTGATGAAAAGTCAGATACAATTCTCATCTTTGCTCATCTATAGGTAAGGTAGTTTTAATCCTCTGACTTCTTTCAGAATTTTTTTTCCATCTTTGATTTTCTGTAGTTTGAAGATGATAGGCCGAGGTGTACTTTTTGAGCATTTATCCTGCTTGGTGTTTTCTGAGCATTGCAGATCTGTGGTGTAGGGGCTGATACTAATTTGCGAAAAATTCTCAGTCAATATTGTTTCAGATATTTCTTCTTTTCTCTTCTTTCTTCTTCTTCTGGTGTTCCCGTTATTCGTCTATTAAACCTTGGGGGCGCCTGGGTGGCGCAGTCGGTTAAGCGTCCGACTTCAGCCAGGTCACGATCTCGCGGTCAGTGAGTTCGAGCCCCGCGTCGGGCTCTGGGCTGATGGCTCAGAGCCTGGAGCCTGTTTCCGATTCTGTGTCTCCCTCTCTCTCTGCCCCTCACCCGTTCATGCTCTGTCTCTCTCTGTCCCAAAAATAAATAAACGTTGAAAAAAAAATAAATAAACCTTTTGTATTTGTCCCATAGTTCTTGGATATTTAATTTCTTTCTATTTCTATTTTGGAAATTTCTTCTGAGATATCATCCAAGTTCAGAGTTTTACTTCCATTGCATACAATATACTAATAAGCCCATCAAAGGCATTCTTCATTTCTGTCACTGTACTTTTGTTGTCGCTCTTTCTTAAGGTTTCCATCGTTCTGGGGCGCCTGGGTGGCGCAGTCGGTTAAGCGTCCGACTTCAGCCAGGTCACGATCTCGCGGTCCGTGAGTTCGAGCCCCGCGTCAGGCTCTGGGCTGATGGCTCAGAGCCTGGAGCCTGTTTCCGATTCTGTGTCTCCCTCTCTCTCTGCCCCTCCCTTGTTCATGCTCTGTCTCTCTCTGTCTCAAAAATAAATAAACATTGAAAAAAGATTTCCATCATTCTGCTTACATGATGTATCTTTTTTTTTTTGCACGCTGTCTACTTTATCCATTGGAGCCCTTAACATATTAATCATGGTTGTTTCAAATTCTCAGTCTGATGTTGGGGAAAGGGAAGCTTTCTATAGTTTTATTATTATTATTATTGTTAATAATAATAATATTAATATTAACTACTACTACTATTATTATTATCTTAGTTCTCAGTCTTTTAGTGAGCCTATATCTCTGGACTTCACACCTGTTTCTCAGATTTGTTCTCCCCGCCATTAGGTGGGACAAGATGGCTAGAATGGGCTAGAGTTTCCTACTTCCTTTTCCCATATAGAAGGTGAACGCTGGCTGGAGTTGGTATTTCTCTACTTCTCTGGTCCTTCAGGCTCTGATAGAACCCCAGCAGGTGGAATAGTTTCTCCTGAGGGTGCCCCTGTTCAGAAAAGAATGTTCTGGAATATTTCCAAATGATTCTTTTCCCTGCACACGGCTTACAGCACACAGGAATTTTCCTGTGGTCTTCACTGCGAGAACCTGATTCAGCTCTTAGAGGTAAAACAAAAGTGTGGGGGTGCCCCTGTGACTGGGTCCACCTGGAGTTCTCAACTCTCAGACTTGACCATTCTCAGCTACCTGCAAGTAGTCTATTGCATTTCTGGTTTTCCCACTGCAGCATTGGTTGCTGTTGAGATTTCACTGTATACATTTCTGTTCTGGTAGCTTGTGATTCTCCGTACTTACCTGTTGGTCTCTCCAGTCTTGGGGGGGCATCAGTTTGCTCTGTGACCTCATTTCTCTTATGGATTTAAGACGAGCTGTTGTTTGTTGTCTGTTCAGCTTTTTACTTATTGATAAAACATACTGGTGATTTCCAAGCTCCTTATCTGTGGAACCCAGAGGTCCATTTTCTCTTTTTAATTGGAGGGCAAAAAATTTGCTTACAAAAAGTGGTGGCAGGTTTCCCAGATTTGATATCTATGTGCAAAAAATCATAAAGCTTTTTGGTTAAAAAGATTGCAGTTTTTTTTCTTTAGTAATCATAGGATGAAATATCTTAATCTCATGATAAACAGAAATCAGCAATATTTTCAAATAATAATAACTAAATGAATGATAATTGAATAGTAATAATAATAACACCAATAATAATAAAAGCTAAAAGTTTTTAACCTAGTAATATAAAGGTAATATAAGGCAGTTAGAAATATTTTTTCACAAATGTCGAGTTTGTTTCTGATATGGTAACAATTTAGTTTATGTTCTGTTGTTAAGTCTAGTTAAATAGAAAAAAAAAGGTAACTGCTCAACATAACAGAGGTATTATATCTAAAACCAAAATTCAGGAGCACCTGGCTGGCTCAGTTGGTTATGCACCTGACTTTGGCTCAGGTCATGATCTCACAGCTTGTGATTTTGAGCCCCGCATCAAGCTTTGTGCTGACAGCTCAGAGCCTGAGGTCTGCTTCAGATTCTCTTGCCTCCCTCTCTCTCTCTCTTCCTGCTTCTCTCCTGCTTGTGCCCTCTCTCTCAAAAATAAATTAAAAACAATTAAAAAATAAAATAAAACCAAATTTCGACATACATATTTTAACTTGTTTCTAATGTGTATTTATTTTTGAGAGAGAGAAAGACACAGAGACAGAGTGAGAGTGGAGGGGGGGCAGAGAGAGAGAGGGAGACACAGAATCTGAAGCAGGCTCCAGGCTCCGAGCGGTCAGCACAGAGCCTGACACGGGGCTCAAACACACAAAGCGGAAGATATGACCTGAGCCGAACTCAGACGCGTAACCAACTGAGCCACCCGGGCGCCCCTCAACATAGATATTTTATAGGAAAGAAGAGTAATGATACATTAATTTTGGATAAACTAAGTTACAAATTTAAGATTATTATAAAAATGATCTTAACATTTAGTAAAATTTGATTTACCATATGATATAATATTTCCACAGTTTTGGGAGGATCACTGATATTTTGTTAAAAAAAAGATTAAGGGACAGAGTGATTGATACCACTGGAATGAATGGAGAAAAAGTTTTGTTTACATCTTAAATAGCAAAATAAATACATTTTACATCATGGGTTAAATATAAATAAGCAATGAATTAGAAGACATAAAATATTTGTCATACACTAGAAAACATTATTTACTTACCTTTGTTATGTTAGATGGATAAGAAAAACAAATATTATCAGGTGTCAATATATGCACTGGGGAATTTATTTAGTAGATTATTATCATGCAGTCATTCAAAACAAAGGTTATGAAGACACTATAGATATAGATATATATATATATTTTTAAATTTTTTTTTTCAACGTTTATTTATTTTTGGGACAGAGAGAGACAGAGCATGAACGGGGGAGGGGCAGAGAGAGAGGGAGACACAGAATCGGAAACAGGCTCCAGGCTCTGAGCCATCAGCCCAGAGCCCGACGCGGGGCTCGAACTCACGGACCGCGAGATCGTGACCTGGCTGAAGTCGGACGCTTAACCGTCTGCGCCACCCAGGCGCCCCACTATAGATATATTTTAAGTAAGTAACAAAACTCAAAACACTTTGTAAGCAGTTGGTACAACTATGGGAGACATATTATTCAAAGATGTAAATAGGTCCTATAGTCATATGTTGGCAGTGTAGCAGATAATTTAATTTGTTATAGTTATAGCCGGTTCTAAGCTTTCATCTGTATCCACACATACTCGTATATTTATCAAGGTCTATATTAGGCAAAAACAAAACCAAGTGGGAAGGGCCAATTATGCACATAGACTTATACATTAAATTGTGATTGTTTTCATTACACAGACGATGCGCGTTACTTGTAAAAGAATAAAATGCAATAAAGAAGAAGAAAGAGAAGGGAGAGCCTGGATGGCTCAGTCCACTGACACGTCCGACTTCTGATTTCAGCTCAGGTCATGATCTCATGGTTTGTGAGTTTGAGTCCCGCATCTGGCTCTGCTCTGACAGCCTGGAGCCTGATTGAGATTCTGTCTACCCACCTCCTCTCTGCCCTTCCCCGCCTCCATGCCTTCTCTCTTTCTCAAAATAAATAAAATAAACATTAAAAAAATGAAAAAGGAATGGATTGGTGGAGGAAAAAGAGTGAAGGTGGACAGGAAAAGAAAGGAGGAGGAAAGGAAGCATTTTTCTTTCTTTCTTTCTTTTAATTAAAACACCCCGTATAGGTAGTTTGGTAAATATTCTTCAAAACTGTTTCCGATGCCTCCTTCCATGTCAATACATACCCATCTTCCTGTTACTCACAGGAAGCCTGGCGATCAATTCTTCATTTGCTCCATGATTTACTCACAACCTTTCACTGCTACACAATTAGACCCACATATGAGTGCAGGTGGGTTTGAGGTGAACATGTCTGCATAGAGACCTTCATACCTATTCCTTTGCGTTCATTAATGGAAACACAAGTCCTGATTCAGAAGGCATATACTTTTCAGGCTTTTCATAGGTAACGCTAAATTTATGAGACCATATGAAATTTTCCCACAGGAGTATTTTTAAGAGGGCTGATCCCATAATAAACTTTCCCCCTTTCTGGCAATCACACGTCATTCTTCTTCATATTTTCCACGTCTAATTACCTATGCCCACTGTCACTTTTTCTTGATTATTGAATTCTGTGTATGACAACGAGTTGCTTTGCTAACTTCTTTGACTCATTTTGGAACTTAAAAAAAAAAAAATCTATCCAGTGTTTTTATTTCCTAGTTGTTATTTTGTCCTCCACATGTTACAACTTTTTTTTTTTTCTCTCTCTCTCCTTGGGCACTTTGTAGGCGATATTTTTGAAATACAGAATTTACCTAGTATTTTTTGTTTGTCATACTCAGCAAAACTAAATACTCTTGCCACAAGACCTGTATTCACATATGAATTCTTTGAGCGCTTGAGTGGCTCCGTCCTCAATCCTGAACTTTTAAAGCATCCGAATTTTACTTTCTTGCTGTTGTTTGCAGTTTAATTTTATTCACCTCACTTTGGAGGTACCAAAGTTTTACACTTTCATGTAAACAATTCATGAAACTTCTGCTTTCCTGCTCCGGTGCTCAGAATGCCACCTGAGGTCATCCGCGTGAAGAAAAAGGTGTTCGGCCTCTTCAAGGGCGGGGGCTGCCGGTATGACCTTCCAATGAACTTGCTGATTTGGTAACATTGTCCTCCCTCGAGCTCGTGTGCCCCAAGCCCATCTGGATTCAGGGCTCGATCCAGGGCCGGGCAGAGCAGCCCACGTTTGTGACCAGGTTTCCGGAGAGAGGACACGCCTGGCCGGGCAGGATGGGAGTGGAAGGCTCAGGGTTGGGGGAGGGCGCGAGGCCAAGCTTGCACTGCGCCACGGGCCCTTCAGGCAAAAGCTCCCCCCCACCCCATGTGCCCTGGGTTCCCCTCTTGCGTGGCGTGTTCTTGGTGGGAGTCAGAGGGAGAGGGGAGGGAGTGGAGACGCACGGGGAGCAGGGGTGATTAGCTCTGGAGGAGGCCAAAGGGAGCCAGGGGACCAGCTGGGCTCCCCAGGTGGCAGGAGCTATTTGTCACCGGCTCCCTGCAGGGCTGCCAGGGTCCCCCGGGGAGTCCTCCCTGCTTTAAAACCCCTGCGCGCGCCCAAACCCAAACCGAACCATATATATACATATGATGTCTATCATAATCATAAATTATCATAATTTATCATTATGATAGATATCATGTATATGCATTAGTATAAAGGGGAACTCATTCAGATTAGGTTTTATAACATTGCCTCTGACCTAAATGCTAATTTGTTTCTACTTGTTTTTAATTTTTTTTTTAACGTTTATTTATTTTTCAGACAGAAAGAGACAGAGCATGACCGGGGGAGGGTCAGAGAGAGAGGGAGACACAGAATCTGAAACAGGCTGCAGGCTCTGAGCTGTCAGCACAGAGCCCAACGCGGGGCTCGAACTCATGGACTGTGAGATCGTGACCTGAGCTGAAGTCGGACGCTTAACCGGCTGAGCCACCCAGGCGCCCCGTTTCTACTTGTTTTTAAAATAAATAAAATATTTTTGTAGCTCTTTTAAAGTATCCTGGGCGCCCAGCACCGTGCTTAACCACAACCTCACTACCCTTTGCTTTTCCCTCGCTCCCCTCTGACATCCTTTGCATTTACTTTCTTCCTTCTTCCCTTCCCTTCTCTCCAGTTCCTGTCAGTCTTCTCTTTCAGATTTTTTTTTTAAGTTTATTTATTTATTTTGAGACAGAGAGAGCCAGCAAGGAAGGGGCAGGGAGAGTGGAAGAGATCCAATCCCGAACAGGCTCTGCTGTCTCAGCAGGGAGCCCAAAGGGGGGCTCAGGAACCATGAGATCATGACATCAGCCAAAACAGAGTCCCATGCTTAACCCACAGAGTCACCCAGGTGCCCCTGTCATTCTTCTCTTTTAAATGTTTAAATCCCTTCCACTGAATAATGCACTCTTTCTTCACTGATAAAGAATATCTCCATTTTCATATACAACATTCTTGCAAACTTTTAGTCTCTCTATATTCACTGTTCTGTTTAGTCACTTTTCCTGTGCTCTTTCAATTTCTGTATTTTCTTGCCTAATTTTATATTTGGAAATACAAACCCTCCTTTTCTTTTTCAATACTTTCTTTTTTTAATTTTTTTTTAACGTTTATTTATTATTGACAGAAAGAGAGAGACAGAGCATGAGCATGGGAGGGGCAGAGAGAGGGGAGACTCAGGAATCCGAAGCAGGCTCCAGGCTTTGAGCTGTCAGCACAGAGCCTAATGCTGGGCTTGAACCCATGAACCAGTGAGATCATGACCTGAGCCAAAGTCCGACACTTAACCGACTGAGACACCCAGATTGCCCCATTCTTGTTCAATACTTTAATGGCTATAACCACCCATGCATTTTTCTAGATATACCTCAGAATTATCTTAACAGACCTTAACAATATCTTTGGGATTTTGATTGCTTCATATAAAATGTATAAATTAATTTGGGAAGGATTGACATGTTCAGAATATTGAATCTTCTCCTGGGATAATATAGTATACTTACATGTAGTGAGATTATTTTTAGATTTCCTAGTAAAGAAGTTTAGTATCTTCATATGTGTATCATGTGTTTATTACTTTTATTCTTAGGTATTTTTAGACTTTTAGTATTTCCCTCTATCTTTAAATTGTATTTTTAAAATATTTTTAATGTTTATTTATTTTTGAGAGAGAAAGCACAAGCAGGGGAGGGGCAGAGAGAGAGGGAGATATAGAATCTGAAGCAGGCTCCAGGCTATGAACTGTCAGCACAGAGCCGGTCGGGGGCGGCTTGAACCCACCAACCATGAGATCATGACCTGAGCTGAATGAAGGTGGATGCTTAAATGACTGAGCCACCCAGGCACCCCTCAAATTGTATTTTTATCATAATTTTTGGTATAGAGAGAATCGATTCCTTATTTTTCTTCAAAATATTGTGTAATATATTTTGAAATATATTTACATGTCACACTGTGTAAGATGTACTACATGTTTATTGGATACATCTATATATTGCAGTATGGTTCCGTTGTGGTGTTAAATAACACTTCTATCTATATGTATCTTTTAAAAATGCACCAAACTGATATGTTTTATTAGTTTATTAGTCAATTTTTCATTTTGTTCTCTTGAGTTTTCTTATGCAACTGTGATTGTTTATTATCTCACGTCTGAACATCATACCTAGTTTTGAGAAGGTCTATTGTAATGGCAAAACTTCGCAGTGAATGATAACAATTCATTATGGTTTCTGCCTTAAATATGGGTTAGACTTTATATGAAACAGCTGTTCAACAGATATTATTGAATATCCCGCTCTGTAGATTATCTTTTCAATATCAAGGTGGATTTTAATCCTATTACACATCTTTGACAACTGTTCAGGTGATCACATGGTTACTCTCTGGTGATATGATACATCGTCGAACATATTTCCTAACAGTACATCCTTATGTTACACTCTATACATTAGCTTTTGTGAATTTGTATTTCTTTAAAAAAAAAATTAACATTTATTTATTTTTGAGACAGAGAGAGAGCATGAATGGGGGAAGGTCAGAGAGAGAGAGGGAGACACAGAATCTGAAACAGGCTCCAGGCTCTGAGCGGTCAGCACAGAGCCCAATGCGGGGCTCAAACTCATGGACCGTGAGATCATGACCTGAGCCGAAGTCGGATGCTTAACCAACTGAGCCACCCAGGTGCCCCGATGAATTTGTATTTCTTAGCAAATTTTTGTTTCAGATGATTTTGCTGCCTCGTTTCCTGAGATTTTCGTTTTCCTTCAATCTTCATTAGATCTTCAATATTTCTTCTTAGAAATGAGACTGGTTCATGAGTCAAACTAGAAATATTTCCAGTTTTCATACTTTGGAATGGTTTTCATGAAACGATAATTATTTTTTTTTTACCTTGATTGCTTTAAAAAAAAAAGAACATGTTACCAGTTTCTTTGTAGGACTGGGTTCTCAACATCTCTATCAGGTGGTTATTGGTCTGTTCAGAATTTTTAAAAAATTTTTTAAAGTTTTTTAAAAATTTGTTTTGAGAGAGAGAGAACAAGTGGGGTTAAGGCAGAGATAGGGAGGGGAGAGAGAGAATCCCAAGCAGGTTCCACACTATCACTGTAGAGCCTGATGTGGGTCTTGAACTCACAAACGGTGAGATCATGACCTGAGCAGAGACCGAGTCAGATGCTTAACCGCGTGAGCTACCCAGGTGTCCCGGGTCAGAAGTTCTTTTAATTTACCCAATTTTGCTGTATATTTCCTATGAAAACCAAGAATTCCTAGACATTTTCTAATTTATTACTTATTATATATTTTTGTGGAGACAGTAAAGCCTTAGCTTGTGAGTAACCTGTTCTGCAAGTGTTCTACAAGACGAGCAAACATTTATAATAAAATTTAACTTGATAAACGGTGTCTTGTAGTGTAAGTAGTACATGACATTGAACATCACACGATCACAATTGAGCCAAAGCCAATGAAATTTGCTTTGGTATACAAGTGGTTTGGATTACAAGTATGTTTCTGGAATGAATTATGCTCACAAACCAAGGTTTCACTCTTTTTATGTATATATTGATCCTTTTAACTGTTAATTGCATTTTTTTTTCCTCATCTGATTTGCTTCTTCTTTTTTCTTTATCAGATCAGCTAGAGACTTGATATTATATGTTTTATTCTTTTCTTTACTCAGGTTGTTTAAAAATTACTTTTAACATGTTTTTAATTAAACCCTTTAAATCTATTTTTTTTCTTCTACGTTTAAAGTTATTTTTCCAAATTCTTGAGGAATATGCTTAGCTCATTTCTTCTTGTCTAAAAACAAATTGTTGGGGGGTGGGAGGGAGGGGAGGGTAGGCGATAGGCATTGAAGAGGGCATCTTTTGGGATGAGCACTGGGTATTGTATGGAAACCAATTTGACAATAAATTTCATATATTAAAAAAAATAAAAAATAAAAAAAATAAAAACAAATTGCTGTTTTATTGGCTTTCTATTTTTTTTCTATGAAGGCATTTTTTTCTTAAATTTAAAAATTTGGGTGATTACTCCATTTTTAAATTGTGCCAGTCATGATCTTTACATTTGCCTTTTGACATGTAAAATAAAATCTATTGACTCCCTTTTCAAGTTAAGATGAGGAAATGATCACATTTGCTTTCTTTTTGCCACTTTCTGACTTGCCTGATTTTGATAGCACAGTATAGATTTTTTAGATTTGTTTACATATTAGGTTCTTATTTCATAATCCATCTCTAATCTTTTAAGATTAGCTAATAGCATCTACATTCTATTGTATGAGTACATATTGAAGCAATATTACTATAGCTAAGTACTTGGAAAACTTCTTGCCTATCCCTTCTCTCCCATGACTCCCCGCTGTTGTGTATTCACTAGTTATGATGGTGAAAAGTTAATATTTTCTGTTATATGGCATAGAACTGAAGTGCCCTCTCAAATACATCCCCTCTGCCTTTGGCAGGAAAGATACAGTGTCACCTAGAGTTGTGACCAATCTCAGATTTTTTTTTCCTAGTTAATACTTGAATAACAATGGTGTGGCATTACTTGTTTACAATCCTTCAAAATTAGACAGGCATGACTTATTGGTATTCTTATATTTATATGTGAGTTTTCTGGAAGTCTTCTTCATCAGGAAGAATTTTAGAAATGTTTTCACAAAGTCATTTTAGGAAGCCATTAAATTTGGGGGTGGATAGAAATCTCCAAATATTTGGTGTGGTGTTACACAGGACAGTTACAGTTTTCCACCAAATATTCTTTGTATTATTTTCTCTTTAATCTGTTTGTTAGCATCATGTGTACAATAATGATCTATTATTAAGTTTTTTAAAATGTGTGTTTATTTTTGAGAGAGAGAGACAGAGAGAGACAGAGAGAGACAGAGCATGAGCGGGACAGGGGCAGAGAGAGGAGACACAGAATCCAAAGCAGGCTCTAGGCTCTGAACTGTCAGCACAGAGCCCTACACGGGGCTCGAACTCGTGAACTGTGAGATCATGACCCAAGTCGAAGTTGGACGCCTAACTGACTGAGCCACCCAGGCCCCCCAATAATAACCTATTTTTAAGGATTAATTCATTCTTGAGACTCAGGACCTAGTCTATAACCTAACCACTCTATAATTTTCTAGCTGCTTTAAGAAAAAAGAATTAAAAAAAAAAAAGCTGGGAAAAAAAAAAAAAAAAGATAACTGCTAGGGCAGAGAGTTTTGCAAGACTGTGTTGCAGAGATTTTTGGTAGCCTGACCCTTAACATGCCAGTCATGACATCTATTAGGAAGACTGACCAGGTAATGCAGGAAAAAGAGTTGCCATCTGTGTGTCTTTCCCCAGTGACCAACTGCCTTGGATTTTGTTCAGAGGCAGTTATGAATAATAACAATGCAAACTCATAATCTAAAATAAGGACTTTGACATTTAAAAAGAATTGCACTAGGAGAAGGGAGAAGGGGCAGGCGCAACATCCAGGGGCTAAGGAATACTTCATCTCCATTCCTCAACACCTCACAATAAGACGAGCCTTGTGCTTAGCAGCAGGGGGGTGGGGAGGGCAGCCAAGGTGGGGAAGAGAGACCTAAGTGTATTCAAAAAAGAAAAGGGACAAATGAAAAGACAAGACAAGGCAAAGCAATTTTGAAAAAGAGAGCAGAGCTGGAGGAAATACACTACCTGATTCAAGATTTACTATAAAGCTACAGTAATCAAAAGAGTGTGGTTTTTGCAAAAGAATACACATTCAATGGAACAGAATAAGAAATATAGAGGTGGACCAACACAAACACAGTCAACTGATTTTTTTGATGAAAATTGCATAGACAGTTCAGTGGACAAGGAGAGTTTTGGAGTTGGGAGAGTTTTATATCCTTATGCAAAAAAAAAAAAAAAAAAAAAAAAAAAAAAAAAAAAAAAAGAATCATAACCTAAATGTCACACCCTACCCAAAAATTAAGAAAAAAGAAATCATACACCTACATGTAAACTACACATAAAACTAAAGAACTTTTTGAGGAAGTCATAGGAGAAAAATCTATGGGACCCTTCAGTGATACACAGGTTTTAGATACCACACCAAAAGCACAGCCCATAAAGGGAAAAGTGTCAAATTGGACTATTGGAACTTTAAATTTTTCTTCTGTTAAAGACGTTGTCAAGACAATGAAAATACAAACTTCAAATTAGGAGAAAACATTGCAAATAAAATTTCTCACAAAGAACTTGTATCCAGAATATACTTGTATCCAGAAATCGCAAAACTCAAAAAAACAAAAAACAAAACAAACAAACAAAAAACAACAAACCAAAAACCAAAATAATGCAAACAAAAGAAAACAAAACTTAAAATAACCCAATTTTTAAACTGGGCAAAAAAAAAAAATATATATATCTAAACAAATACTTCCCCAGGGATATACAAATGTAAATTTAGTATATTAAAAGACACTCAACATCATTATTCATCAAGGAAACACAAATTAGACTACAGTGTGATGCACTACCAGCCTATGAGCATGGTTAAAATTTTAAAGAAGCAATGACAATATCAATTGCTAGTGAGGATGGGGAGCAGTTGAAAACACCCTTGTCCATTGCTTGTAGGAATACAAAACAGTTACAGATGCTGTGGATGTGAATTGGTAGTTTCTCAAGTTAATTGCTGGCTCACATATGACCTGTCACCCAGGGCAATATAATGGCTTCTGTGCGTTTGCCAGCCAATTATTGATCAGGTAGTTAATTAGTGGTCAAAACAGAACTAGGACGGAAAGCAGCTTTGAGATAATGACATCTGTATTGGGATTGGCATCTCATGATTGAATATTACCAGGTGTTTGCTACCTCTTGGCAGTGTGCCTTTGGAGAAATTATTTAACCTTATTAAGCCTATATGTAACCTATATGCAAAAGCTAAATGGAGACATATCAATCGTGTAATCACACATAGGTATAAGTATTTTTATTTTTTTAAGTTTATTTACATATTTATTTTGAGACAGAGAGAGAGACAGTGTGAGTGGGGAGGAGCAGAAAGAGAGAGAGAGAGAGAATCCCAAGCAGGCTGACAGTGCAGAGCCTGATGGGAGGGCTCAAACTCATGAACCCTGAGATGGTGACCTGAGCCAAAATTAAGAATTGGATACCTAACTGACTGAGTCAGCCAGATGCTCCCCCACCCCTCTTTTCCTTAATTATTTATTTATTTTGACGGAGAGAGAGTGTGAGCATGAGAAAGGGTGGGGCAAAGAGACAGGGAAAGAAAGAGAATCCTGAGAGAGAAAGAATCAAGTTGAGAGAGAGAGAGAGAGGGAGAGAGAGAGAATCTCAAGCAGTCTCCGCGCTGTCAGCTCAGAGCCCAACACAGGGCTGGAACCTATGAACTGTGAGATCATGACCTGAGCTAAAATCAAGAGTCAGGGGCTTGACTGACTGAGACACCCAGGTGCCCCTAGTATGACTATTTTTGAAGTTGAGAACACTCTACTTTACAAGATAATGTTTAGGGAATTTTATATAATTATTACCATAATCACCATTATGATCCAGAGTTTCTCATTGCCATTTTGGAGCTTTCTGGTCACATTGGACAAATAAAGGAATAGAATGAAAGTTATCGAAAGATATTCTATGAGGATGTCATATAGCTTTTCTTGACCTTTTCCCTGGTAAAATACAGATATTCGGACTTGAGGACCAGAATCATGGCTGGGTATCCCCATGGATGTGTCTTTCCTCTATTTAAACAAAGGACAACTAGAACTACCCACTGGGATATCAAATCCATTTCCCTCTGAGAATATTTTAACTATGAATTTATCCTGATAATTATAAAACATGTAAGCATGATGTCACATTTTATTTGTGTAGTTGTGCAATTTGACCCCCAATATACCCACTTTGACATTGCTTATTTTTTGAATAATGTATCCTATTCCTTATTTTATTTTATTTATGTATTTTATATCAGATACCTGCTTTTATATTGTCCTTTTTAAAATTTTATCAATGTGTTTATTATAATTCTAGTATAGTTGCCATACATCGTTATATTAGTCTCAGGTGTACAATGTGGTGATTCGGCACCTTTTTTTAAAATGTTTATTTTTGAGAGAGAGAGAGAGAGCAGGGGAGGAACAGAGGGAGAAGGAGACACAGAATCCGAAGCAGGCTCCAGGCTCTGAGCTGTCAGCATGGAGCCTGACGCGGGGCTCGAACCCACAAACAGCGAGATCATGATCTGAGCCGAAGTTGGACACTTAACCGACAAAGCCACCCAGGCGCCCCAGTGATTCAGCACTTCTATTCATTACCCATTGCTCATCATGATAAGTTTACTCTTACTCCCTTTCACTTATATCATCCATCATCCACCCAACTTCCCTCTGGTAACCATCAGTTTATTCTCTATAGTTAAGAATCTATTTCTTGGTTTATCTCTCCTTTGCACGTATCATTTTGTATCAGTATTTTTGTGTTTTAGGATAAATACCCAGTAGGGTAATTACTGGATCATAGGGTAGTACCATTTTTAACGTTTTCCAGGAACCTCTCTGTCTTCCACAGTGGCTGCACCAGTTTGCGTTCACACCAACAGTGCATGAGAATTCCTTATTCTCCACATCCTTGCCCGCGCTTGTTTCTTGTGATTTTTATTTTAGCCACGCTGACAGGTGTGAGGTGAAATCTCATTGTAGTTTTGACTTGCATTTCTCTGATGATGAGTGATGCTGAGCACCTTTTCATGTGCCTATTGGCCATCTGGATGTCATCTTTGGAGAAATGTCTGTTCAAGTTATGTGCCCATATTTTAACTGGATTATTTGTTGTTTGGGTGTTGAGTTGTATCCATTCATTCTATATTTTGGATAATAACCGTTTATCAGATACATCACTTGCAAATCTCTCCCATTCAGTAGGTTGTCTTTTAGTTTTGTTGATTGTTTCCTTCACTGTGCAGAAACTTTATATTTTGATGTAGTTCCAATAGTTTATTTTTGCTTTTAATTTCCCTTGCCTACATATCTAAAAAAAAAGTTGCTATCACTAGTGTCAAGAAGTTACTGCTTGTGTTCTCTTCTAGGATTTTTATGGTTTCAGGTCTCACATTTAGGTATTTAATCCAATTGGTGTTTATTTTTGTGTGTGGTGTAAGAAAGTGGTCCAGTTTCATTTGTTTGCATGTAGCTGTTCAGTCTTTCCAACACCATTTGTTGAAGAGACTGTCTTTTCCCTATTGCACATTTTGTCTATTCTGTCAAAGATTGACCATGTAATCATGGGTTTGTTTCTGGGCTCTCTATCCTGTTCTATTGATCTATGTGTGTATTTTTGTGTCAATACCATACTGTTTTGATTACTACAACTTTGATTACTACTTATAACTTTGTAGTATAAGTTGAAGTTTGGAATTGTGATGCCTCCAGCTTTGCTTTACTTTTTCAAAATTATTTAGGCTATTTGGTGTTTTTTGTGGTTCCATGCAAGTTTTAGGATAACTTGTTCTAGTCTGTGAAAATGCTATTGGTATACTTAGTTAAAATATTAGTGTCATATAGTACCACTTGTACTTGATCACATGTGAAAAATGATGGTTTTATATTGTTCTAGCATTTTTAATATTAATTATAAGACAATTAATTTGAGTATTGTGTCTGAATTCTTTAACATTGCTTAGTATATTTCAAATTTGAAATTCCATTTTATTTCATATTTTCAACAAGTTCTGTGAGATATTATGCTTATCGTGATTTCATGTAAATAGCCATTAATTTTAGTAATTATTTTTTCATCATCTCTGCTCCATTCTAGACTGACTAGAATGAACTCCCTGACACCACAATTCAATTAACAACACTTCTACAACATTTCCACAAGTACTACTTAATTTGTATAAGATTTACCCATAATTAAAATACAGATAATTAGAGAAAATAGAGACCTGACAAAGAGTTAAAGATTCCATTAGTACTTCTGGCACCTTATAAATCATCAACTAAAGAAAATAATGAAAAATACCAACCGTGAGAGAGTATTGATCTTCCCAATGCACTGCAGCCTCCTTATAAATAGTTTTCTTAAACATACAAATTAAGTGGACTAGAAAAGAAAAGGAGTCCTTGGTTTACTTAATAGGATTGGAAACAGTTTTATAATTGCTTTCTTTCTAAGCTGAACAGATAACAGAATAATTCATTTATGATGATCAAAACAGCACTAATACAGTTTTACATTTCATTAGCTTAAATGGTTAATTTCCACGAATTCACCACTTACTCAATTTTATGTCAGTTGACAATTGTCCTTTAATTTATAAAACACTTTTTAAGTCGATACATTTATTTGGATGTCTTGAGACTATTAATTTAATGAAATTAAATCAATTAAGTCAATTAAATTTGTGACAACCAAGATTTTTTATATAAAATATAAAGTTGCCAAACATTAGCGCTTATACATATTTTAGTAGGTATCTCATCCAAGATTATAAAAAAGAATATAAAAGAATATAAATATAAAAAATAATATAAAAGAATAAAGTTAAAAAAAGAAATTATAGTAATAAGTCTCACTATTTTAAAGTTTTATGTTACAGTGCATGTGGTAATGAGCAATACAAATAAATCACTATTTGTTTCCATCAAGCCTTAAAGAGGAAAAATAAAGAATTGCAATATATACATTCTCCTATGTCCTCCTTCTCTTGAGGAAAGAAGGGAGGGGAAACAAAGAAATAAGTCAAAGTTAAGGAAATTAGGAAAAAAGTGAACAATGGGAGACAGAGTGGAAGGAACCTTAAGATTGACTCCTGTCCAATCAGAAGTAGAAGGATAGATTCACATGCAAAGGGAGAAAAGGAGAAAATACTCTAACCTTGAGGTCCTCTCTCTCCAACCTTCAACAACTACTGGTGTCCTCTTTATGACTCAAGTCCTTTTTCGCATGATTTTGCATCCATAATAAGATTCACATGAAAATTCATACCGATGTAACATGTCATCTTACATTTCGTTGGGGATTAAGTTTTGCCAAGATGTGATGAAACAAGGAGAACACATTATATTCTCTTCAATTGAACATGAGCTTTAGAAACATTAACCTAGTTTAGAGATAAAAATTATAGTCTGTTACTTTCATGTGGTTAATATTGAAACTAAGATTTCTCATGCATTTATTTATTAGTGGTATAGTTCTCAAAGGCTGGAGGACTTTTAAAGCAGCATTGCTGTTGTGGTGCCCGGGTGACTCAGCTGGTTGGGCGACTGACTTCAGCTCAGGTCATGATCTTACAGCCACAGTATGTGGGTTCGAGCCCCACATCAGGCTCTGTGCTGACAGCTCAGAATCTTGCTTTGGATTCTGTGTCTCCTTCTCTCTGTCCCTCCCTTGCTTGCACTCTCTCTCTCTCAAAAATAAATAAACATTAAAATAACAAATAAAGAAGTGTTGCTGTAAATTTATCTCTCAGCTTAACCTAAGTGTCTTTTGAATTGGTATGTTTAACAATTCAGTGATGAAATCAGACATATTTGACTTGAATGCCTACTTAGCTTTTAGTTTAGTAAGTTTGTACAAAAGATGTGACCTTTCCATGCCTCACTTTTCTCATTTGAAGAGGTAAGGGTATTCTTTTTGTATGCTTGCTTTATTAAATTAGACAATATCGTCATTTGCATAATGTAAAAAATATAGTGTAGTTTGAATAGTGCTTACTACATTTGCAAATACAATTGTCCAGGGCATACTAGTCAATAGTGCTCTCAGAGAACCAAAAAAATCTATAACATTTCATAATCAGGCTCAAAGCAAGATTCACTGGGACAGTTGTCTGTACCTGTTGTCTATTCAAGGTCAAAGGAATTCTAACACATTTCACTGAGAGCCATTCTTCTCTGGAGTTTATATTTGACTTCCTGGTCTCATAGGCCACTGAGCCATGACCAGCCCCATTATCACTTTCCGTAGAGCTTTGGTCCATTATCTATTCATGAGTCAGTGTTACACCCTCAACTCAGAGAGTGTTGAGATAATTGCTACATTCCTCCAAAGCATCAGTATCTTGATGCTTGAACACCATCATCTAAGTGCAGGGATGAGATATGGTTGACATTTCTTCTCCAGTTTCTCCTCAAATTGCCAAAACCCTTCCAGATGTCAAACATTTGGTCCAGGCACCAGGCAAAGCAGCACCCGTATGTGTTCGTATCTATTCCTCCTACAAACTTCACCTTAGCTAAAGGAGTCAATTCTTTTCTCCTACCCCATTTTTCCTTTCACTCTTTGGTGACTTCAGAATACCCCAATTTTGTTATATTTTCTATTTCTTCCTATCAGAACTGAAAATCTCATTAGCCAATATTTTTTTTTCATATTTTTGCAAACCATATGTCCTAAAATTCGGTTGGATATCTAAGTCAATCTTATATTTAAAATTTCTATTTCTCGGGGCGCCTGGGTGGCGCAGTCGGTTAAGCCTCCGACTTCAGCCAGGTCACGATCTCGCGGTCCGTGAGTTCGAGCCCCACGTGGGGCTCTGGGCTGATGGCTCTGAGCCTGGAGCCTGTTTCCGATTCTGTGTCTCCCTCTCTCTCTGCCCCTCCCCCATTCATTCTCTGTCTCTCTCTGTCCCAAAAACAAATAAAAAAACGTTGAAAAGAAAATTAAAAAAAAATAAAATTTCTATTTCTCATTGTATTTGACATTAGATATTAGATCTAGAGATTACTGTTGTAAATATATTTTGTATGGCCAAGTCTTGACTACCTTGACTTGCACCAAGTGGAGGAAGCGCCACTCAATGAGAATCGAGTTTCAAGTATAACATCTGAACTTTAGTACCATATTACTAAAATGATTTTTGGTCCAGGGCACTACGATATAACTCAGGGCCTTACAAGGAAGTGACAGTGATTCTTTTGAATTCTGGTCAAACAAGATCAGTATCATCTAATCTTATTTATCTATAATATTATGCAAAGTATATGTATAATTTTGACTACTGCTGATTTCCCTATATTGCCAATGGAGAGCTGATGACCTTTGTCTTTACTGAGAAAATATGCGTTGTCATAGGGGAACTATAATATTCTGTCTGGATGGAGTATCATCTAGGCAGCAAGTGACAAATGTATAGTGACAAATGCAATTAATGTTTTGTAAAACGTGTGTCTATGATGATTAACATTGAGATAAAATTTTAAAAAATAATATATTAACTATATCTACATATTTATTTGACCAACAGTTGAATATTTGTTGGACATTTTCTAGTTTCTTCTGGATTCTTGGCATTATTTAGACTTAGATTGTTTACATTACAACATAAGATTATATTATTAGTCATTTTAAACATTTTTGGCAATAATACATTTCTCTAGAATATATTTATCTCAGCGTGTCTCAATTACTCATATTAACAGTTAATAATTAATCAGAGGGAACATAGCCAATTAGGTTGCACAGAACCCTCAAACTTCATCCATGAAAGCAATATTTAAAGTTGTTTTTGTTTTTTTGTTTGTTTGTTTTTTGTTTTTAGAGAGAGTGTGTGTGTATGTATGTGTGTGTGAGCAGGGCTGGGGCAGAAAGAAAAAGAGAGACAGAATCCCAAGCAGGCTCTGTGCTTACTGTGGGGCCTGAACTCACAGGCCATGAGATCATGACCTGACCCAAAATCAAGAGTCGGACGCTTAACGGACTGAGCCACCCAGGGGCCCCTTGTCCATGAAAACAATATTACATTAAGTGATGCCCCTCTAGAATTCAACTTCACATTAACGTCATTTCGTGTACCAGGTTACTTACATTAGTTGTCTGTTTTATCCTGCTCGCTAAGCACTTGGTAAAGTTCTGCTTTGCTGTACTGCTGAGATACAGAGTGATGAAGTTCTTTCCCATTAACAGATCTTCAAACGTGTGAGAAAAACGTTAGAATGTGAAAACCTACCATGAAACATTGCCCTTAAAACAGAGCAACAAGAAGGTATCTAGAGTTTTGCACAAGTGTGAAGTGTCAATGTATTTAGTATCTCAAGAGGAAAACTACTCATCTAGAGGTAACATAATTGTCAAAACACTCAAGAAAATGGTTCGTAAATGATGCATCCTAAGAGGTGACAGAGCAAAGGCGAATAGAAAGCATGTGGATGCTGTGAGAATATGGCAAGAAGATATAAATAGTCAATCATGGGGGAATAGCAGGCAGAAATTGACTGTCAAACAGGATTACTTTTTGTAAAACTCAAGGATGCTAAAATAAATATTGAAAGGGAGAGGGTAGAAAATAATATGAAAAAGGAAAAAAATGCAGTAAATAAAAATCAGATTTGATTCTCAAATGAAAGATGCAAAAATCAATTAAAAATACATAGTGCCATAAAAGTGGAGCGGAGGGGGAGGAGAGAGTAAGAAAAAAAAAATGGAATCAATTTGTGGTAACATGATTTTAGGCATTTTATATACATTTTCTCTTATAAATTGCCAACAATACTGTAGTAGGCAGAATAAAGTAACGGCCCCCAAGATGTCCACATCCTAATGCCTGGAACCTGTGAATATGTTAGGTTACGTGGCCAAAGGGAGTTTGCAGATATGATTGAGTTAAGACCTGGAGATGGGGAGAAAATGCTGGATTATCTGCGTGGGCCCAATGGAATCACAAGAGTCCTTATAAATGAAAAATGGATGTAAGAGAATCAACATCAGAGTGATACAGCACAAAAGGCTTGACTAGCCATTTCTGGCTTTGAAGAGAGAGGAAGGCATCGTGAACCCAGGAATGCGAGCTGCATCCAGACGCTAGGAAAGAGAAGGTAATGGATTGGTGGCCTGTAGGACAGAGCCCAGATGATACCTTGGTTTTGAGCCTAGGGAATCCATGTTGGACTTCTGACTTCCAAAATTGTAGAAGAGTTGTCTTACACCACCGAGTTTGTGGTAATTTGTTATAGTGGCCAGAGGAAACTAATACAAATACCACTAAGGAGTTGGCATTATATCCTCCTTATAAAAGAAAACTTGACTTCTCAACAGGCCACCGTATTTAACCCGAGGTGCACTGCAGAGTCAGGGCAGAAATGCTGATTTTTCTCCCTCTACAGCTTAATCTAGAGCCATTAGTTCAAACTGCCACTTCATTGTCGACATAGAAACGAAATTTTTAAGAAACAAGGTAATTTTTTTTTAATGAGCATCTTAAGATGATTGATGATGGTTTGATGGTTTTCTTGCCAGCGCTGAGCAGGTACGTGTTTGTATGAATCCTCAGGCAATTTAAATGATTAGATTTCGGCTAATTAAAACAAGGGGACAGTAGACCAAAGTGCCCCAAATGCCATTGAGGCCTATATCAGCCCACCAAACCTCAACCTGTAAATGATAAAATTGAAACCTGAGGACAACCAATTACCAACAGCCAACTAGGCTTTAGGCTATAGTCTGTCAATACTTTCCTTACTTTGTTTCCACTTTTTTCCATAGAGCCTCTCCCCAGACTTCTAATCACTTCCTGTTTGATGCTGTCCAGTTGGAATCTATGTTTTCCTCAGATGAACTCTCAATTTTTTTTTTCTTTTTATATACACCTGGGTTTATCTTTTAACAAGTTTCAACGTTTTAGTGAGCCTTTGTCCGTGAGCTGTGACCTTGACGAGTGCTTTTCAGTTTTGTTCCCTCCCTTAGAGGAGATAGGAAGTCCCAGAGGCTAGAGTTGAGGATGCCCCCACCCCCCTCCAATAATTAAAGGCTACTGGGGCCGGGGTTGCTTGGGGTGCTTCCTTTCTTCTAGATCATTTAGGCCCTGGTAAAACAGTTTCTGTCCAGGGCAGTCCTTTGTTTAGGAAAACAGAGTTTTCTGGGAATACTTCAAAATCCTCATCACCCCTGCCCTCCCTTTCCTCCTAGAAGCCGAAGAACAAGGGGATTTTTCTTCAGTCTTCTTTCTGAAAATCTGGTAGGGCTTCTGATGTTGAAACTCACAAAAGTGTGAAGGCCCTTGAAGAGTGGGCCCTTCTGAGATTTTTAACTTTCAGGCTAGTTCACACCACACATCCAGCCACTCGTCAGTAATACCCAAGGTTCCCACCAGTACAGGCACCATCAGTAGGCTTCTGCTCCTGGAAAGCTGTGATTCTCAGGATCTGTTTGACTCTCCAGTTTTGAGAGTGGCAATTTGTCCTGGGATCTCAATTCCCTATGGGATCAGAAAAGAGTTATTGATTTTCAGTTTGTTTCCCAAACTCTTTTCATGTTGGACAAGAAAATCCAAGTCTGGGTTTTTCTGGTTTTTGTTTTTCTTTGTTTTTGTTTTTTGACACAAATATATTTGATCACCTCTATTTGATGATGGTCTTGTATATTTCTTGTTCAGTCCTAGAATTAAACATCATCCGAGATGTCTTTTTTTGGTGGTGGTGGAGAGAATCTCCCTTGGGATTCTTTTATATTTATTCCTCTCAAAATACCTACAATTAAATATATATTAGTTGGGCAAGATCAGGAAAAAAATATCAAAAAAGGTTTATATTATACTCAGTGCTTCTCTTCTTGTAAGATCTATGAATATTTTTATTGAATAAATTGACTTGTAGTATTGTGTAAGTTTTAAGGTGTATACAATGTTACACTGATGCATTTATATATTGTAATATGATTGCCAGTGAAGTGATATTTACCACATTATATCATCATAGTAAAATATTATTTTCCATATTGATTATACTGTGTGTTAGATCTCTATGGCTTATTTACTACTCATTAGCTGTTTGTACCCTTAACATCACTCTTACCCTTTCACCCCATCCACTGGTAAGCACCATTGAACTTTTACAATTATACTTTTTAATATTCTCTGTATAAGTGATATCATACAGTATGTCTTTCTCTAAATCATTGACCATAATATGCTCAAGGTCCATTCATGTTGTTGGATGTGAAAAGATACCTTCCTGTCTCATGGCTGAAGAATATTTCACTGTGTGTATGTACATCATTTGGGTCACTTCTTACCTGTGCTTTTGTGAATAATGCTGCGATAAACACGGGTGTGCATATATGTCATTGAAATCCTGTTTTCATTTCATTTGGGTATATACTTGAAATGGAATTGGTAGATCATAGGATAGATCTATTTTCAATCTTTTGACGAAACTCCTTATTGTTTTCCTTCGTTGTTAAACCATTTTACATTCCCACCAATGGTGTGTAAGGGTTCCCTTTTCACTGCATTCTCACCAGCACCTGTTGTCTCCTGTTTTCTCGAAGATGTGAGAAGATAGCTAGCAGGTGGGAGATGATATCTCATTGTGGTTTCAGTTTGCAATTTCCTGGTGATTAGTGGTGCTGAGCATCATTTCGGGGATCTGTTCACTATTTTGATATCCTCTTTCCAAAAACGTCTATTTGATGCTTCTATTCTTCTTTTTTTCTAAATCAGATTGTTAGTTTTGTCACTGTGGTTGTTAACTGTTAGTTCTTTATGTTTTGAACATTAACTTTTACTCAATTTATGGCTTACAAAATTTCTCTCCCTTTCTGTATGCTGACATTTCATTTTGTTAGTTGTTTCCTTTGCTGTGAAGATTTTTAGTTTCATGTAGTCCCATTTCTTGATTTTTGCTTCTGTTGTTCCTTCTCTGGGCATCATGTCCAAAAAATTATTGCCAAGACCAGTAGTGATGAATTAAAAAAAATACTTGTTGCTAGGAGTTTTATAGTATCAGGTTTTATGTTTAGTCTTTGATCCATTTTGAGTTAACTTTTTGTCAGACCCTTTAGACAAGTGTCCAATTCAATTGTTCTACATGTTTTTCCCCAGTTTTTCCAGCACCATTTGTAGAAGAGACTATCTTTCCCCCACTAGGTATTCTTTGCTTCCTTGTTTAGTACTAGTTGACTGTACCTGCTGGGATTTAATCTCTGGGTTTTTATGTTCCCTTGACTTACATTCGTATTTTTGTGGCTGTACCATGACGTTTTTGTTACCATGGCTTTGTAGTATAGTTTGAAATCAGAAAGCATGATACTTTCAGCTTTGTCATTTTTTCTCAGGATTGCTTTGGCTATCTGGGATCTTTTGTGGTTTCACACGTTTTAGTATATTTCTTCTATTTCTGTGAAAAATACCTTTGGTATTTTGATGAGGATCACATTGACTCTGTAAATGACTTTGGGTAGAATAGCCATCTTAAAAATATTCTGACAACCCACGAACATGAGGTATCTTCCAATTTTATTGATTATTTTCAGAAAAGTCTTGTAGCTTTCATTGTACGACCTCTCACTTTCTTGGTTAAATTTATTTCAAAGTGTCTCATTGTTTTTGATGCTATTGTGAATGGGGGTTTATTTCTTTTTCTGATGCTTCACCATTAGTGTAAAAGAATTCCAGTGATTTCTATAAATTTATTTTGCATATTTCCACTCTACTGAAATCATTGATTAATTCCAACTGTTTTTTGATGGACCCTTTGGGATTTCCTACATAAAAGACCATATTGTTAGGAAGTAGTAACAATTATCTTCTTCCTTTCTGATTAGAATGCCTTTTATTCTGAATTCTTGCATAATTGCTGTAAGACTTCTATATTAAATAGAAATAGTGGGGACATATTTTTGATTTGGGGGAAATGCTTTCAATTTTTCCCCATTGAGCATAATGTTAGTTGTAAGTTTGTCATATATGGCCTTTATTATGTTGAGGTATGTTCCTTCTATACCCAATATGTTCAGGTATTTTTTTTTTTTTAGTGTTTATTTTTGAGAGAGAGAGAGATAGAGCACGAATGGGGGAGGGGCAAAGAGAGAGGGAGACACAGAATATGAAGCAGACTCCGAGCTCTGAGCTGTCAGCACAGATCCCAACACAGGGCTTGAACCCATGAACATTGAGATCATGACCTGAGCCGACATTGGCATTCAACTAACTGAGCCCCCCAGGCTCCCCAAGAGACTCTTAAATATAGAGAACAAACTGAGGGTTGATAGGGGTGGAGGGTTGGGAGTGGCAGGGAAAATGTGTGATCATCATTGAGGAGGGCACTTGCTGGACCGTGATATCATGGGATGAGCCAAAGTCAGAGCTTAACTGACTGAACCACCCAGGTGCCCTCCCCACCACCCCCCAACCCCAGTCTGTTAAGGTTTTTTAATCATAAAAGGATATGTTTGTTTGTGTCTATTGAGATGATCATACAATTTTAATTTTTTCATTTTACTGATAGGATGAATTACATGTATTGATTTGGGTGTATTGAACCATTCTTGTATCTCAAGGATAAATCTCATTTGGTTGTGGTATATAATAATTTTAATGTATTGTTGAATTTGATTTACTAATATTTCAGTGGGAATTTTTCCATCTACACTCATTAAAGATATTGGTCTACAGTTTTCTTGTGATATTTTTATATGGTTTTGGTATCAAGGTATGCTTGTTTTTTAGCATGAATTTTGAAGTGTGACTCCTCCTCAATATTTTGGAGGAGTTTGAGAAAAATTAGTGTTAATTCTTATTTAAGCATTAAATAGAATTCTCCAGTGAAGATACCTGATCCTACAGTTTTCTCTATTGGAAGTTTTTTCAATACTGATGAATTTTTTTCCCCTTTTTTAAAATTTTATTTTATTTTTTATTTTTAAAAATTTTCATCCAAATTAGCATATAGTGCAACAATTTCAGTAGATTTCCCAGTGCCCCTTACCCATTTAGCCCATCCCCCCTCCCATAACCCATCCAGTAACCCTCAGTTTGTTCTCCATATTTATGAGTGTCTTCTGTTTTGTCCCCCTCCCTGTTTTTATATAATTTTTGTTTCCCTTCCCTTACATTTATCTGTTTTGTCTCTTAAAGTCCTCAGATGAGTGAAGTCATATGATTTTTGTCTTTCTCTGACTAATTTCACTTAGCATAATACCCTCCAGTTCCATCCACGTAGTTGCAAATGGCAAGATTTCGTTCTTTTTGATTGCCGAGTAATACTCCATTGTGTGTGTGTGTGTGTGTGTGTGTGTGTGTGTGTGTGTGTGTGTATACCACATCTTCTTTATCCAATCATCCATCGATGGGCATTTGGGCTCTTTCCATACTTTGGTTATTGTGGATAGTGCTGCTATAAACATGGGGGTGCATGTGTCCCTTCGAAACAGCACACTTGTATCCTGTGGATAAATGCCTAGTAGTGCAATTGCTGGGTCGTAGGGTGATTAAATTTCTTTAGTCATTAGTGATCTGTTTAGGTTTTCTATTTCTTTGTGATTCAATTTTAGTAGGTTTTGTGTTTCTAGAAATGTACTCATAGTACTCTTTATGATTCTATCCATTTATGTGGTATCACTTGTAATGTCTCCTCTTTCATTTTTAATTTTATTGTTTGAGCCTTCTCTGTTTTATTCTTCATCAATCTAGCTAAAGGTTTATCATTTTGTTTATCCTCTTGGAGTATGGGCCCTTTGTTGACTCTTCCGATTATTTTATCCCCTCTATTTTATTTACTTCTGTTCTGATTTTTATTATTTCCTTCCTTATGCTAATTTTGCTAGTTCTTTGAAAAGTAAAGTTAGGTTGTTTATTTGAGATCTTTCTATTTTTTTTTTTTTTTGAAAGAGAGAGGGCACAAGTGAGCAAGGGGAAAATAGAGACAGAATCCCAGGAGGGGCAGAGGAGAAAGAAAGAGAGACAGAGAGAGAGAGAGGGTGGGAGACACAGAGCGAGAGAAGTGGGACTCATCTGAAGCAGGGCTACTGTTCACCTGATGTGGGACTCAAACTCATGAACCATGAGATCATGAACTGAGCTGAAGTCAGATGCTTAATGACTGAGCCACCCAGGCGGCCTCTAATTCATATCAATACAACTTATTGATACAAACATTTTATCTTTTGCCTTCCAGTTGTTTTGTCTCTCCATTGTTTCTCTTAACTTCCGTTTCTGTCTATCTTTGTAACTTGGTGATTTTTCCATGGTGATTTGCTCAATGCTCAATCTCCCCATTTTTATGTTCTATGTTTCTGCTTGAGATTTTTGCTTCGTCATTACTATGAGGTTTACCAAAAAAAAAAAAAAAAAATCACAGATAAAATTGTCGTCTTACTGCTGATAGCAATTTATTTTCATTTGTTTATGAAGTTTCCATCCTTTTACTTTTCCCCTTTTATACTTTTCATGTCACAAATGATCTCTTTGTGTCTGATTTTGTTCCCAACTGTAGTAACTATAGTTATTTTTAATACTCTTATCCTTTAATTTTTATGCTATAATTAAGAGCTTAATATACTATTCTAAAAATAAGTCATAGTTTTCTAATTATGACTATTTCTCACTTTAATCAGAGTTTTGTGTATTTTCACCACTTTGTTTTAGCTTGAGGGACGTCTTTCAACATTTCTCATAAGGCAGATCTAGTGGTGGTGAACTTCTTTAGTTTTTGTTTGTCTGGAAAAGCCTTTACTTCTCTTCAATATATGAAGGAAAACTTTGCTGGATAAAGTATTATTGCTTGGCAGTCTTTATCTTTCAATATTTTGAATTTGTGATTATAGTTTCTCCTGGCTTGTAGAATTTCTCTTAAGAAATCTGCTGATAGCCTAAGGAGGGTTCTTTTGCAGGTTAGTCTTTTTTTCCCCCCCTCCATCTGCCTTTAAAATTCTTTCTTTATCATTGGCTTTTGACAGCTTTCATATAATGTATCTTGGAGTAGGTCTTTTGGCCTTGAGATAATAAGGTGTTCTATTAGCTTCATTGACTTGTATATTCAATTCCTTCTCCAGCTTTGGGACACTCTCAGCTCTTATTTCTTTAAACTGCCCCTTCTCCATTTCTTCTATTATTTTTATCTTGGCTTTTCAAATGGAGTCTGATAGCTTTCGTGAAGCTTCTTTTAAATCTTAATTTTCTCTCCTTTCCCCCCTGAATCATTTCTAGAATCCTCTCTTCCAGCTTACTGATTCTTCCATCTGATCTGCTATATTTCTAAAGTAGTCCATTGCATTCCTTACCATATATAGAGTACTTCGGTTCCAGATTTTTTTTTGTTTGGTTCTTTTTTAGAATTTAATCTCTTAGGTAAAATACTCCTTCTGTTCATTAATTTGATTCCTGAAGTCATTGCATTGCCTTTCTGAGTTTTCTTGTAGTTTGTTGCATTTCTTAATGAGAGCTATTTTGAAATCTTTATCAGATCACAATATTCCAAGTCTCTGGGTTTGGTTGCTGGAAGACTATTATTTTCATTTTGTGATAACATATTACCATGACTGTTCATGTCATTTGATGAAAAGTGTCTCTGCCATCACGTTTGAAGTAGCAACACCCTCCTTTTTTAGTAGAGGCTTTGCTTATTTTGATTCTAACAGCTTAATATGTTGGTAATTAGAAACCTTCCCTTGTTTCCTAGAATGTGGTTTTATAGTTAAAGTTTTGGTTTTTCTGGCTGACTGGACGTTAAGGTTGGGAGCAAGAGTGTGTCAGGGGCGCCTGGGTGGCTCAGGCAGTCAAGCATCCCACTCTTGGTTTTGGCTCAGGACATGATCTCAGGGTTTGTGATTTGCACACACCCCCCGCCCCCAGCCCTGGGCTCCCTGCTTATAGGAAGGAGCCTGCTTAGAATCCTGCCCCTCCCCTTTCCCTCTGTGTGCTTGCCTAAGTGCATCTGCGTGCTTTTTTTGTCTTTTTCTCTGTCTCTCTCAATATAAATTAAAACAAAACAAAACAAAACAAAACTTTAAAACAAACGACCAAACAGTGGGAATAAAAGGGTGCTGGCAAAGAAGAGGGAGTTGTATACTTAGCACGTGGGGCTTTGAATGTGCCGCACAGTCTGGTAGGGGAATCCCCAGTGGCGGCAGGTGGGGGGCGGGCGTCTAAGAAGCCCATGGTCCACAATCCTGGGGCAGACAGAAAGAGACACTTTCCTCCAAACCTCTTTGTCTACTTACTTGCTTTTCCTTTTCCTTCCCTCAGTCATTATGGTCTCTGCTCAGAGACAGCGACAGGTCTATGTGCAGACTACGTATCTGGGAAGAACCCCATTCATTGCCGTCACCCTCTACCTCCTCTGCCAGGAATGTCCCCCTGCCCACTGATGGACCTATCACCTTCCTTGACACCGCTGCCTCTTCTCTGGTCTAACTCACTCACTTTTGGTTGCATAGATATATGGATCTCTTGGGTGACCTGATATGCCGTGCAAAGGCAATTTTTTTTTTTTTTTTAAGTTATGGAAGTCTGATTAGTGTACAAATCACAGGGAAGAGAAAAAAGAAATGACTCAGGCTACCACTATGAGGCTTACATCACCCCACAATTTCTTATTTATTTATTTATTTGTTTATTATAAAGTTTATATATATGTGTGTGTGTGTGTGTAAGTTATCTGTACAACTTGTGGGGCTCGAACTCACAACCTCAAGATCAAGAGCTGCATGCTTTTCTGACTGAGCCAGCTAGATGTCCTCAAGATTTCTTTTTGTTGGGGTTGGTATTTGAAATTTTTTTTAATCTTTATTTATTTTTGAGAGAGAAACAGAGTGGGAGTGGGGGCGGAGCAGAGAGAGAGGGAGACACAGAATCCGAAGCAGGCTCCAGGCTCTGAGCTGTCAGCACAGAGGCTGACACGGGGCTTGAACTCAGGAGCCGCAAGATCATGACCTGAGCTGAAGTCCGATGCTTAACCGACTGAGCCACCCAGGCGCCCCTGGGGTTGGTATTTGAAGACCACACTTGGAGTGTTAAGGGTATTTGTTGTTACAGGGTTGTCATATCTTTCAGGTCTTTCCAGTGCATTGAGCTAGATAAATGTATTTTTTTGGAAAGAAAAATAAACTTGAGTTTGTATCGACATTTTGACTCAAAGGTGAGACTACCAGATATTTACTTATTTGCTTTTAATTTATATTTTTAATCTTTTTTTTTTTGCCTTTAAAAATCTTTGCTCCTAAGGATATTAAAACACCCTTTATTGCCTCCACATAATATTTAATAGTTTAAAAATAATAAGTTTTATATTACTACTAACAACAGCATTCCTGAATACCAGCTAAGATCAATTCATTTTGCCCTTATCCCAGGAGGCATTTTTGAAGTCACTTTTGCTGGGTTTTGTCACCCATTTTATATAGTTAGGCTATTGTGCATGACATTATCTCCTTAATTTTTATTTGATCCCTTCATAAGGAATCTTATTTTTCCCTACTTCTTTGACTTTCATCAACTAGATGATGTGGGGGAAGAATCAGAATCACTCTGTTATTAAATACTGAAGGAAAATCAACTGAGGTAGCAGGAGTAGAAAAATAATAAATCTGAACATCTGAACCCAGACTGGGCTCTTATGGTAATAATGAACTGTCATGAATCCAGGTGACTTATGTAAGACTGACCTTCACATTTTGTCATAGATCAACACTCTAAAACTGGGAACATCCACTATATTGAAAATCACACATGTTTCCTGCTAGTGCCATTTCAAAACAAAATGACAGAAGGAGACATAAAGAATAAAAATACTATCTAGTCATTAAAACTTCAGTAGGGTGTTAAATAAGTCTCACAGACTGCGTGTGGGAATTATAAAGCAAACCAGGAAAATCCCAATATTTTACATGTCCATCACTTCATAGACATTACCAGTTCCAAATCTATTTTTCTTTTTTCTAAAGTCTACTTACTTTGAGAGAGAGAGAGAGAGAGACAGAGTGAGCCGTGGAGGGGCAGAGAGAGAGGGAGAGAGAGAATATCAAGCAGGCTCTGCATTCCCAGTGCAGAGCCCTACATAGGGCTCAGTATCAGGAACTGTGAGATCATGACCTGAGCAGAAATCAAGAGTCAGACGCTTAACCGACTGCCTAACCAAGACGCTTAACCGAGTGCTCCCTGAATCTACTTTTCAACGTTTATTTATTTTTGGGACAGAGAGAGACAGAGCATGAATGGGGGAGGGGCAGAGAGAGAGGGAGACACAGAATCGGAAACAGGCTCCAGGCTCTGAGCCATCAGCCCAGAGCCCGACGCGGGGCTCGAACTCCCAGACCGCGAGATCGTGACCTGGCTGAAGTCGGACGCTTAACCGTCTGCGCCACCCAGGCGCCCCAGCCTGAATCTACTTTTCAGCGGCTGTTTCATCTGCCTTACTTCCGACGTGTTAGAACATGTGCTCTCGGCTTCTCGTTTGCTCACTTAGCTAGTACTGTTAGTCCAGTCCTTTCTTTTCCACTTTATCACATCATCAGCTATGTGCCTGGATCCTTTATTTATCTCAAAGCTGTTTGCTAGCATTTGGTGCACCGTTTAAAAGACAGTTGGAATTTAAAACAACAAATAAGCAAGCAAACAAACAAACAAAACACAGAGTGAAGTAAAACCTCCAGCAATGTCTATTTTTCAACAGTACTTCCTGTTATTGTTTCCTTTCCCACACTAAGAAATTGATGGTTTCTGGAGTTGACTTAGATGAGAATATTTCCATATCCCTCTTTTGTAGTTGGGTGAATGTTTTAACATTATACTGTCATTCTTATGCATAGTGCAACTTCCCACTTTATAGAGAAATAAAATGAGTGGTCAAACAATTAAATGGTTACATTGATGCTCACCAGGGCAAATTCACTAGTGAAATATTGAGACTAATTTGTGCAAAAATCTGCCACAGAAGACAAAAGGTGTATTTGTATGTTTATCACCTATATTAAATATAATGTACAGTCAAGATTTTTGAAGTAGGTAACAGTGTGAGGACAGGTGTTTCACATTGAAAGGACCAGTTGCTATTTTTATGGGGCAAATAAGAAAAAAAAAATTCTTATTATCTCTAGTAACTAAGGAGGCTTATCATCAATGGTTTTGATAAACTTTTGAGGGATACAATGCCACCAGCACAAAAAAGAAAGTGGGCCTGAGAGTATGGCTGGCAAAGTTCTCCTCCTGAGGAAATGGACATCTGTGGTAAGGGAGTAGAGGCAAATTTCTCACTGTCCTTTATAGATTAAGAGTCAGAGAAAACTACACACAGATCTTATTCAGATTAATTAAGCTGCAGTCCTGGAAGGCGCAACCTGGGGGAAACTAGACCTAAGTCCAGATCTTCCAGACAGGGGTATGTGGTACCAAATGGCAGATAGAATCACCATTGGAGTCATAACGGTAGCTAGTGTGTGTTATACAACGGTACAATTGCTTATTCAAACCCAGCAAAGAATAACTGCAGAGTTAATGAGAACCTTAACGAATCAAATAAATGTCAAAGTAGAGAAATAAACAACCAACAAAAATAAGGTGCAGTGAGGACAAGAAGCCAATAACAATGTGAAAGCCCCAATACATCAGTAAGTATAATAAAAAGGAAATGATTAAATTCCTTAATATATATATGTATATGTATATATATATATATACATATATATATGTATATATTTCAACTTTAATATTATAAAAAAATGCAGGAGACTATGTGTTTCATCTTGGGGAATGAAATCTTTATTTTATTTTATTTATTTATTTTTTTAAGAATAGAGGTTTTACCTTTTTTTTTTTTTTATTTATTTTTATTTATTTATGGGACAGACAGAGACAGAGCATGAACGGAGGAGGGGCAGAGAGAGAGGGAGACACAGAATCGGAAACAGGCTCCAGGCTCTGAGCCATCAGCCCAGAGCCCGACGTGGGGCTCGAACTCCCGGACCGGGAGATCGTGACCTGGCTGAAGTCGGACGCTCAACCGACTGCGCCACCCAGGCGCCCCTGAAATCCTTATTTTAAACACGACAAAGCTTAGAAGTCATAAGAAAATTAACATTTTGATAGGAAAAATATACCATTAACAAATCCAAAAGTTGTTACAGAATAAAAGAGACTGTTTGCAGCTTATTTTAGACAAGGTTAATATTCAAAATATATTAAGAACTTCTGGGTCAGTATGACAAAAAAAAAAAAGAACCCAAAGTTGTCGGTATATAAATAAACTACAATTGCATAGGAATTAGAAGCATAAGTGGCCATAATTATATGAATAAATGCTTTATCTTGTTAATGATAAGACTTCTACTTCTAGGTTTCTATTTTATAGAAATAATATCATGTACAGATAGTTGAGAAGAGGCAAGAATTAGAATATTCTTTCAAGATTCATTGTTAGGGTGAAAAAATTTGAATAACCTTTGTAATTATCAATGGGAAAATTGTCAAGTTTTGTTATTTTATACTGGGGGATACAACAGTTTAAATGAGTGACATATGTTAGGTAGGGGTAACATGAAAAGAGCGCCTACATTTACTCTTAATTAGAAAAAAAGCTAAAAAAATAAATTGATATATAGGCATATAAATATTTTACTTATGTAAATACATAACGAAGAAATATATAGTAAAAAAGAGATCTGAAGGTAAAACCTAAAACTTTCCAATAGTTATTACTACATGAAAGAGAAATAACTTGGGGGTATTTTAAGAAGCCTTTTCCATTTTTCTCTACATGCTTTTTCATATTTTTAACTTCTGTGAAATCACAAATAGTGATGTACTTACGCAACATTAAAAAATGAGTAAGTTGAAAAGTGAAATATACAAAAAATTTCAGGGAAAAATATTAGTGGTGACATTTCTTTACTTTTTTATTCCTTGACAAATGAAATAGGCAATGATAAGCAAGCAAACGTGAGTGAATAATATAATTAATAAATAGGAGGATGGAACCCATGGGGAAAATGAGGAAGGAAAACACGAAGAGGCAGGAGAAAAGAGAAAATGGAGTTATTGTAAAGAGTACGGATTATGCGATCAGACTGCAAGGGGTACAAATGCTACCTTATCACCAGCTGTGTAACCTTGGGGAGTCATTGGCCATACTCATTCCTCAGCGTCCTGGTCTTTTACACGGTAATAATAAAAAGTAGCTGCCGTATGGATTGTTACGAAATTAAAATGAATTAAATCATGAAGCTTCTCTATCTGGAAAATAGTAAGTCTATAATATATATTTTATATATTATTGATATTATATATTAATATTATATACTCTATACATACCGTAAAGAACCTAATAGGGTTTCTGTTTATTCACTTGATGTAGTTTCACTTATGTCTATTTTTGATTTACAAATTTCCAGTCTTTTTTTTTTTTTTTAAGGTTTCTTTATATTTGAGAGACACAGAGAGAGCCCAAGCTGAGGAAGGGCAGAGAGAGAGGGGGACAAAGGATCTGAAGTGGGCTCTGTGCTCACAGCAGAGAGCCCAACACACTGCTCGAACTCACAAACAGAACACTGAGATCGTGACCTGAGCTTGAAGTTGGATGCTTAACTGACTGAGCCACCCAGGCGCCCCTACAAATATATGTTGTCATAATGGCCATTGCATCTTCTTTTATCTCATCCAAGATATACTTATTCTAAAGTCATTGTATTCATAAAATTATTTTCACTTGAAATGCGTTCATGTTTCAATGATTGCCCGTTAGTTTCCTTCTTAGCAACACTTTTTGTTGCTGTGGCCTACAGACCTATTTTTGAGTGCCCTTTAAAAATGTCTTTACGGTGGAGTTAAGATGGCGGAGAAGAAGGGCAACTGGGCTTTCCCTTGTCCCTCAGCCACAGGGGTATTGAGGTCAGAACACTCGGAACACTCACAAAATCAGTCTTCAGAGTGACAGAAAAATCTCCAAAAGTGGGTGGAGACAGCTTGGCAGGACTGAGGTGCATGTATGTGAATTGGGAGAGACAAAATGGTGTGGGCACAGTGCGGAAACCCGTTCTGTGGAGAGACAAAAAGGAGGCAAAGAGAAGCTGTGGAATTGCAGTATTGCATGAGAGAAAAACCTCTCCAGACCACGGACTGGGGAAAGAGAAATACAGAGAGTGCCCGTTTCTGCTTTGCAAACAACCTTAGGTGCTGAAGACTGGAAATCTCAAAAGTGCATGACTTTCTCCTGACTGGAGGCCAGCCATGTGCTAATGCCTGGAGAGGAGGGGAACCCGCCTGGGGGAGTGGTAGCAATCTCAGGGGCGCGCTCAGGAATGGGGAGAGAATCGCCCCCTTCCTCCAGTGCTGCGGGCAAGAAGGTTGATTGTCCCTCCAGGGACAAAAGACTCTGCGGGCACCAGCCAGAAGCCCTTTGTCAGCCGGGTGGAGTGGTGCTGCTCCCAAACCAGGCCCACATGGTGCGGGATCCCTTAAGACACGGGGTTTGAAGAGCCAGCGAGATCCTAGGAGGCACGGGAGGCTATGGAGCTGGACAAACCAGCCACCCGGGCTGCTCTGCGAGGGCTGACTGAACAGTGGGGTTTAGAACACCTGGTTCTGGAAGGAGAGACTGGGTTGTCACCATTTTTCTCCTCATCACCAACACAGTGGGGCCTCAGGGAACAGGAGGATGGCTCCCAGTGGAGACCAGACTCGCTGACACCAAACCCTGCTGGTAACTGCTTATCTACTAGAGTGAGATTAACCCCGACTGAACCAGGAACCAGATTGCCTCTCCTCCAGACCATCACAGCCACCTGTCCCAGGCACCAACTCACAACTGTCCTGCAATTTTCTATGCTAGTCTGGTTTTTTTTTTTTTTAATTAGTTTTTCTTTTCTTTCCTTCTCTTTTCCTTTATTTTTCTTTCCACTATCTTCTTTTATTTTATTTTATTTTATTTTTTCCTTTGGAATCAGGCTTCATCAGTTTCTGATTCGATTTTCGGTCAATTCTTATGATACATACCTGTCTTTTTTTTATTCCTCCTTTTTCTGTTCTGGTTGTTTGTTTAATCAGGCATTTTTACTATATTCTTCTTAACACCTTTTCTGTATCTCCTTCTTTATTTCTTCTCTCTCTCTCTCTTTCTCTAGATTAAGCCTTACAGTTTCTTTGGTTCTCAGCCTGTTTTGTTTGTTTGTTTCATCTTTCATTTTTCTCTTTATATGGAACAAAGTTCCCCCCAATTTCCTTTTTTCCGGGGTTACTTCAATGAACAAATCAAAGCAAACCTGGTGGAAGTTCCGAACAACCCACCACTATGAGCAGTGGGATAGAACAGCTAAATATGCAACAACAGAGTGCATGCAATACATTCCAAAAACTCTTCCTGAGGTGCAAGTCCCCGGACAGTGTATGATCCCTTCTTAATATAGTAGTACTTGCAGATGAGGGACACAGAACAAGCCATTAAAACATGTTAAAGACAGAAACCTGTCCAAAATGATGAGATGGAAGGATTCTCAAAAGAAATTCCAGGAAGAAATGACAACCAGAGAATTGCTCAAAAAATATAAACAATATGTCTAAACAAGAATTGAGAATAACAGTCATAAGACTCATGGTTGGGCTTGAAAAAAGTAAAGAAGACAGCAGAGAATCTAGTGCTACAGAGATCAAAAACCAAAGAAATACTCATGATGAATTAAGAAATGTTGTAATTAAGATGCAAAATAAACTAGATGTAGTGATGGCAATTATGGAAGAAGCAGAGGAGAGAAAAGGTGAAATAGAAGACAAAATTATGGAAAATAATGAAGCTAAAAAAAAAAGAAGGAAAGGAAATTATTAGGCCATGAGTGGAGAAATAGAGACCTAAACAATTCAAAAATGAAATAATATACATATCATGGGAGCTCCAGAAGAAGAAGAGAGAGAGAAAGGGGCAAAAGGTTTATTTGAACAAATTATAGCTGAGAACTTCCCTAATCTGGGGAAGGAAACAGGCAAGGAAGTCCAAGAGGCACAGAGAACTCCCTTCAAAATCAACAAAAAAGGTCAACACCATGACATATTATAGTGAAACTGGCAAACTATAGAGATAGAGAATTCTGAAAGCAGCGAGGGACAAACAGTTCTTAACTTACAAAGGTAGAGAAATGAGGGTAGTAACAGACCTGTCCTCTGAAACTTGGCAGGCCAGAAGGGAGGGTCAGGAAATATTAAGTGTGCTGAATAGGAAAAATACACAGCCAAGAATCCTTTATCCAGCAAAGGGGTCATTCAGAATGGAAGGAGAGATAAAGGCTTTTCCAGACAAACAAAAACTAAAGGATGTCATTACCACTGAACTAACCCTGCAGGAGATTCTAAGGGTGACTCTGTGAGTTGAAAGCAGCAAAGACTACAAAGGACCAGAGACATCACCACAAGCACAAAACCTACAGATAACACAAGGACACTAAATCCACTTCTTTCAATAATCATTCTGAATGTAAATTGATTAAATGCCCTGATCAAAAGACATAAGGTATCAGAATGGATACAAAAAACAAGATCCATCTATATGCTGTCTCCAGGAGACTCATTTTAGACCTCAGGACATTGCAGATTGCAAGTGAGGGGATGGAGAACATCTATCATGCTAATGGACATCAAAAGAAAGGCAGAGTAGCTGTATCAGACAAAGTAGATTTTAAAACAAAGACTGTAACAAAAGATGAGGAAGGGCATTCTATCATAATTAAGGGGTCTATACATCAAGAAGAGCTAACAATTCTAAATTTTTATGCCCCCAAGGTGATAGAACCCAAATAAATAAATCAATTCATCACAAACATAAAAAAATATGTAGCTAATAATACCATGATTGTAGAGGACTTTAATACTCCACTATGACAATGGACAGATCTAGGCAAAATCAATAAGGAAACAATGGCTTTGAATGACATATTGGACCAGATGAACTTAACAGATACACTCAGAACTTTTCATCCAAAAGCAGCAGAATACATTCTTCTTCAGTGCACATGGAACTTCCTCCAAAATAGATCACACAGTGGGTCACAAAACAGCCCTCAACAAATATAAAAAGATTGAGATCATATCATGCATATTTTCAGGTCACAACACTATGAAATTTGGAATCAACCACAAGAAAAAATTTGAAAAGCCTCCAAATACACGGAGGTTGAAAAACATCTCACTAAAGAATGAATGGGTCAACCAGGAAATTAAAAAAGAAATTTAAAAAATATATATATGGAAGCAAATGAAAATGAAAACATGACCATGCAAATCCTTTAAGATGCAACAAAGGCAATCCTAAGAGGAAAACACAATGCAATTTGGGCCTATCTCAAGAAGTGAGAAAGGTTCCAAATACATAACTTAATTTCACATCTAAAGGAAATAGAAAGGCAGCAGCAAAGAAAGCCCAAAGCCAGCAGAAGAAGAGAAATAATAGAGCAGAAATAAACAACATCGAATTAAAAAAACAAAGCAAAACAAACCAGTAGAACAGATCAATGAAACTAAGAGCTGATTTTTTGAAAGAATAAACAAAATTGATAAACGTCTAGCCAGAGGAGAGATCACAACCAACAGCACAGAAATACAAACAATTATTAGAGAATACTATGAAAAATTATACACCAATAAACTGGACAATCTGGAAGACATAGACAAATTCCTAGACACCCAGATACTACCAAAACTCAAAAGGGAAGAAAGAGAAAATTTGAACAGATCCATAACCAGTGAAGAAATTGAATCAGTTATCAAAAATCTCTCAACAAGTAGGAGTCCTGGGCCAGATGGCTTCCCAGGGGAATTCTATTAGACATTTAAAGCAGAGTTAATACTTATTCTTCTCAAGCTGTTCCAAAAACAAACAAAAAGACAAAAGAAACAAATAACAACAAAACACAGACAAATAGAAATGAAAGGAAAGCTTCCAGACTCATTCTATGAAGCCAGTATTATTACCTTGACTCCCAAACCAGGCAAAGACCCCCAAACAAGGAGAATTACAAGCCAATATCCCTGATGAACATAGATGCAAAAATTCTCAACAAGATACTAGCAAATAGAATTCAACAGTATATTTAAAGAATTATTCACCATGATCAAGTGGGATTCACTCCTGGGCTGCAAGGTTAGTTCTATATTTGCAAATCAATCAATGTGATGCGAAAGGATAAGAACCATATGATCCTGTCAATCGATGCAGAAAAAGCACTTGACAAAATGCAACATCCTTTCTTAATAAAAACTTTCAAGAAAGTCGGGATAATTTTGTTTAATGTTTATTTATTTTTAAGACAGAGAGACAGAGCACAAGTAGGGGAGGGGCAGAGAGAGAGGGAGACACAGAATCTGAAACAGGCTCCAGGCTCTGAGTTGTTGGCACAAAGCCTGACACGGGGCTTGAATTTATGAACCGTGAGATCATGACCTGAGCCTATGTCGGCACTTAAGCGACTGAGCCACTCCGGAACCCCAAGAGACTCTTAAATAAAGAGAACAAACCAAGGGTTGATGGGGTGGAGTGTTGGGAATGGTGGGCAAAATGGGTGATCATCATTGAGGAAGGCACTTGCTGGGATGAGCACTGGGTTTTGCGGGTAAGTGATGAATCATGGGACTCTACTCCTGAAGCCAAGTCTTTATGGTATGTTAGCTAATGACAATGAATGAATGAGTGAATGAATGAATGAATGGATGAAAATAAAAATGTCTTTAATTTCTTCTCTCACTATTGGTTCACCTCACCCCATGCTTCTCTCTTCCTAGCTGTGTTTGCACAGCTTTCAACACCTGGTGCACTAGGTCCCCCGCTCTAACCATGTCTTTCGGAGGCCAGCAAGACTGAGCCAGTCATAGATCCCGCTGGTACCTCCACTGAATTCCTGGTGAGGAAACAATTATTTTTCCTAGGTTCACTTTCTAAAGTCTTTAGCTCCTGGTCCTATGCTCGCTTTCTAAAATCTTTAACACCTGGTCCAGGTTGCAGGTAAGAGTGTTTTCTCTCTCTCTTTGAAAGCATGCAGATGGACAAGCAAGTGGCACACTTCACCCCTTGGTTTCAAGTCTGGCTCCTACTTTTTTCTTTATCTCAGGTCTCCTGGGCTGAGAGATCAGAGGACTCACAGCATTAGCTTTGAAGTCTGCATTTCTGTTCTGTTCTTGTTACTGAACATGAAAATATGTCTTTGTGGTTCCTTATTATTACTGCTGCTATTGTTTGGAGAACAGGAGACGTGTAGCATGTGGACGTATGTGACCATAGGTTCGTTTCATTCTGGCGTTTGTATGCACATCGAAACTCTTTTCACTAAAGACATTATGGATATTATACATTTCCTGGCTACCAGATCCCATGTTCATTTTCAGTCCTAATCTTACCACACCTCAGCACTACTTGAAACAGATCAACAATTCCCTCCTTCCTTCTTTTTCTTTATTTACGTGATATATGATTCTAGTTCTCATCAGGAATTCTTAGTTGTTTTTACTCATTATTTTCATTTACCTATCTTCGAAGTGCCAAGTTACTTAGCATTTAATCTTTTGCTATATTGCTTTTTTGTTCCCCCCCTCTCATGGTCCATCATGGGTACAATCTAATGCAGTCTTTAGGCAGAATCTAAGGTTTTGAATACTGACAGCCACAGGCTTTATGGACTCTGTTTGGCAAGTTGGTTAACTTTCCTGCATCTCAGATTTATCATCAGTAAAGTGGAGTTGATAATATTTAAGTTAAAGTGTGTTTTGAATATTAATTTTGATAACACACATAAAGCACTTAGCACAATGACTTAGTATTCAAGACATTTTAGCAATGTTTTTTATTATTTTCTGTCATCTATATACTAAGAACTCTCAGATTTATAGTTCCTGTTTTTCTCTTTTGAAATTTTCAATCTTCTATCTCACTCCCAACTTGACAAAACCAATTGGTTATGTAACCACAAGGTGTTCAGAATTAAGCCCCCGATTTCTCACCCACATGCAACTCTTTCACTTTTCTGCATTTCAGTAAGACAATCAATGTTAAAATTAGCAAACAAAAAGATAATTCGCATTCTTTTTTTTTTCTTCAGCCCTTAGTCCATCACTGAGTCTTCTGAGTTCTATTTATTTTGTTTTAATCAGAGGTCATTTCTGTTTTTACTCTGACTTCTACCCTCAAAATCTGTATTATCTCCTACTTTAGTGACTTTGACGATGGACTCATGTGCCTCCCGCCTCCAGCTTATTCTCTACACAGCAGCTACAGTCATTATTTTACAAGTTAATGAGTAAAAATGGAAAGTGCCATACACATGGGTTTAACATATACTATTCTACAAGTTATTGTCCATTTATTGTTGTTAAGACCCCAGCACAGATAAGCAGAGTTTTCAACATACAGAACATTTCCCTAAATTTTCGCTAGTCTGGAGGAAATAACCTGAGATTAGGAAATACTATTTTCAAATGAGTAAATAGCAAGTGTAACAGAGGTATTTAAAAACATGCTGAATACATTCAGCTGCAGCAATTTCTTACTAGACACATCTCCAAAGGCAACGAAATTAAAAAGCAAAAATGAAGTATTGGGACTTCATCATCAAGGTTAAAAGCTTCTGCATTGCAAAGGAAACAATCAACAAAACTAAAAGACAACTGAAGGAATAGGAAAAGATATTTGCAAATGACATATCAGATAAAGGGCTAGTATCCAAAGTCTGTAAAGAACTTACCAAACTCAACAACCAAAAAAAAAAAAATCCAGTGAAGAAATGGGAAGAAGACATGAATAGATACTTTTCCAAAGAAGACATCCAGATTGCCAATAGACACATGAAAAGATGCTCAGCGTCACTCATCATCAGGGAAATACAAATCAAAGCCACATTGAGATACCACCTCACACTGGTCAGAATGGCTAAAATTAACAATTCAGGAAACTATAGATGCTGGCAAGGATGTGGAAAAATGGGAACCCTCTTGTACTATTGCTGGGAATGAAAACTGGTGTAGCCACTCTGGAAAACAGTGTGGAGGTTCTTCAAAAAATTAGAAATAGAGCTACTCTCTGACCCAGCAATAGCACTGCTAGGAATTTACCCAAGGGATACAAGAGTGCTGATGCATAGGGGCACGTGTACCCCAATGTTTATAGCAGCACTTTCAACAACAGCCAAATTATGGAAAGAGCCTAAATGTCCATCAACTGGTGAATGTATAAAGAAGAGATGGTTTATATATACAACAGAATACTACTTGGCAATGAGAAAGAATGGAATCATGCTATTTGCAGCAACGTGGATGGAACTGGAAGGTATCATGCTGAGTGAAATAAGTCATCCGGAGAAGGACAGATATCGTATGTTTTCACTCATATGTGGATCTTGAGAAACTGAACAGAAGACCATGGGGGAAGAAAAGGAGGAAAAATAGATACAAACAGCAAGGGAGGGAGGCAAACCACAAGAGACTATTAAATACAGAGAACAAACTAAGGGTGGATGGGGAGGGGGGCAGGGGAGAGAGAAAATGGCATTGAGGAGGGCACTTGTTGGGATGAACACTGGGTGTTGTATGTAAGCCAATTTACAATAAATTATATTCATAAAAATATAATAAATTTAAAAAATGCTGAATACAGTTGAAAACAAATATAATAGAAATTAGATTGGGAAACTCGTATGTAAAAATAAAGAAATAAATATGAATGAATAGATTAGAGTTGCTGCAAAAATTAACAACAGCTTCACAAAAGTTGTTCCAGGGATAAAAATGTAATATTAAGTACAAGACAATCAGACACTGAGAAGGTAGTACTAAGTCAAAGAAAGAAAGAAAAAAAAAAAAAAGTCAAGACCCCAGAATTAAAACAAAACAAAACAGGGGCGCCTGGGTGGCGCAGTCGGTTAAGCGTCCGACTTCAGCCAGGTCACGATCTCGCCGTCCGTGAGTTCGAGCCCCGCGTCGGGCTCTGGGCTGATGACTCAGAGCCTGGAGCCTGTTTCCGATTCTGTGTCTCCCTCTCTCTCTGCCCCTCCCCGTTCATGCTCTGTCTCTCTCTGTCCCAAAAATAAATAAAAAACGTTTGAAAAAAAAATTAAAAAAAAAAATAAAACAAAACAAAACAAACAAACAAACAAAACCCAACTTTATCAATGGGCACTTAGTACATTTAAAGAAACTCATACCTACATATATATCTGGATACTTTGTGAAGGGTAGAAGGGGAAGTTGATGTGGGAATTATCATTCAAAATGTATACCTTGGCTGAAATAGTAAGTACTTGATAAATATAGGAGATATAATATGTCATAGTGTACTTTTAAAAATTCTGTCATAATATGAATCAGAATATCCTGAAGAAAAACATTTATGAAAAATAGATTATGTTTAATCTATCTTGAAACATCAGAAACTTGATGACAAGAAAAAATGTTGCAGGCAGTCATGCAACGTTGCAGAATTACTAACAAAATTTTAAATTTCATCACATATTATTCTGGCACGATAGGCATGAACATACTGGATTGGAGAAAAGATAATACAATGTTAATATGTAAATAGTTTTGGAAGGCTAAATTTAAGAAAGTGCACTTACAAAAATTACTAGAAATCTATCCTTAATTTTGGATAATGGGATTCTGAACAATACTATCATAAGTAAAACTTTGATGTATATTTTTATTCTACTTCAAGAATCCTGACAGTTAGTCACTTTTATGACTACCTCTAAAGGTTGAACATATGTATGTGTGTTTATTGAAGTGTGTAAAATTAAAATACCACTTTTCTCGGTGTAAATGTGTTCAGCTATGCAATAAATCAAAAGTATAGCCTAGAACTCATTTCCTTCCCTTGTATGGCCTAATGGGAAAATAGGAAGTAAAGAGCAAAGGATTACATTTTCTCCCTACTATAACAGATGGATGATCATTTCCAGAACAATGATGTGTTCCAAACAGATATAAGAGAAATTCAGTAAATGTAAAAAAGGTTGTTGTGCATTTTCAGTTTCCTCTTCTCTATACCTATTGGCAGTGCATTTATCTGGTGGACAAAACGATTGATGTCTGGTTATAATTACAGAGTTCCCATAAATAATTGATTTAGTTTTCTTGGTAAAATTTTGAAGCAAAATAAAAATATAACGTAATTAACTATGTAGACTAGTGCAGCCGTCCTTTCCTGTTTTCAAAAGAGTGAGGCTGACCTTTAACAATAGTGCCAGGAAAATAAAGTCTAAGAATGAACTAAGCCTGAGAGAAAAGTTAAGGGTACGAAAATCTCCTTTTAGTTTTAATCTGTGTAAGAATTGATAATACCTTACAGAAAAAGTAAGCGTGGTATTCAACTTGTATCGTGTTTCTTTCTGTGTAGAGCAGGGTGAGGTTAAAAATGAAAAGTGTAGAACCTCTTTCCTGTCTGACATCTAAGGAGTTTGGCAGTTACCACTCTGACCTAAAAAGGATGAGCCGAACAAGCAGAAAAGTCAACACTTCTTCTTAGATCCATAGAAGAAGTGAGCTCACATGGCAAATTGCTGTCCACTACATTGGTTAGAGAGAGACACATGATCACAATATACCGGAATACAAACCCACAAGCAGAAACTTTCACAAGAACTAGTGCCAGGGTAGGAAAAGCTAAACTTTTAATGGCAAATTGCTAGAGGCCCATTGGGGAAAAGTCTAAGAGTTAAAAATTCCAGAGGCCCACACTTTAGTGAGCTTTGTCTCCAGGAACTGGATTGGGTTCTCACAGGGAAGGTCAGAAAAAAAATCCCATAGTCCTTCTGGCAAGGAGCAGGAAAAGAAACTATTTTGAAATATTCCAGAGTGTCCTCTTCCTAATGAGGTCTACCCTCAGGAGAAACTAACCAATGAATAACCTGCTGGGACTTAACTGACCTGGGGGAAGAAAAATTCCCAACTCCAGATCCCTCTAGCCATTCTGCCTCACCTAAGGTGGGTGGGTGAGGGACCTGAAAAGCACTTGTGAAGTTTGCTGTTCACAAGCACAGTATCACTGAAAGTTGAGACCTAATCATAGGCTATAGAAATCTTCCTCTCTCCACCCCCACCTTACCACCACATTACTAAGGGCTTATTTATACTGGTCCTTTAACCTATTACATTATGTCTTCCCATTAAAAAAAAAATTACAAGGCACACCAAAGGCAAAAATAAATAAATAAAAAATGGTTTGATGAAATAAAGTAAGCATCAGAACCAGACACCAATATGGCAGCCATGTTGGAATCATCAAACTGGGAATTGAAAACAACTGTGATTCCTTCGATAAGAGCTCTAATGAGTAAAGTATCCACCAGGCAAGAACAGATGGCAATGTAAGCACAGAGATGAAAATTGTTAAGAAAGAACCAAAAAGATATGCTGGAGATCAAAAATGATGTAACAGAAATTGAAAAAAAAAATAACTGACTTTGATGGGCTCATTAGAGACTGGCCACAGCTGATGAAGGAATCTCTGAGTTTGAGGATACCTCAATAGAAGCTCCAATACTAAAAAGAGACACAGAGATGAAAAAAATGAAAGAACATTCAAGAACTGTGTGACAACTACAAAAGATGTAACATACCCATAATTGGAATACTAGCTATAGCTAGTATTTTTCTATAGAAAAAAGGAGAGAAAGAAAGAGAAGAAATATTTGAAACTACAGTGACTGAGTCTCTCCTGCAAAGTAAAATCAGACAGCAAAATACAGATCCACAGAGTTTATAAAACACCAAGTTGGAGAAATGACAATATTACTAAAACTAGGCATATATATTCAAACTACAAAAAATCAAAAATAAAGAGTCTTGAAAGAAGCAACTTGAAAAAAACCCTTATCCATAGAGAAGCAAAATAAAAATTATATCTGTTTTCCCATAAAAAGCCATGCAAGCAAGAAGAGAATGGAGTAAAATAGTTCATGCTGAGAGAAAAATCCTACAAACTTAGAATTCTGTACACTGTGAAACTAAGCTTCAAAAGTCAAGAAGGCATAAAAACTTCCTCAAACAGAAATGAACAATAAAACCATGTGATTATCACACTAGAAAGTTTAACTTCCATTTATGATAAAAATCCTAAGTAAATTAGGTGTAGAAGAAACATAGCTCAACATAATAAAAAGCATGGATGACAAGCCCACAGCCAATAATATACTTAATGATAAAAGGTTGAAGTCTTTTCCTCTAGGATTTGGAATAAGACAAAAGTGTTACTGTCATCACTCTCTTCAACATAGTACTAGAATTCCTAGCTAAAACAACCATGGAAGAAAAAGAAATAAAAGTTATTAGAAAGGAAGAACGAAAATTGTCCTTATTTACAGATGCTGTGACTTTATATATAGAAATCCCTAATGACTCAATAAAAAAGCTCTTATCTAATCAGCAAATTCAGTAAAGTTGTAGGATAAAAATCAACTTACAAAAATTAGCAGCATTTCTATACATTTTCAATGAATTTTCTGGAAAAGAAAGACATTGATTCTATTTACAATAGAATCAAACAATAAAACACTAAGAAATAAATTTAACTAAAGAGGTGAAGCATCTCTACTCTGAAAGCTACAAGACATTAATGAAAGGAATTAATGAAACAAGTAGGTGGAAAGGTATTTTGTTTTCATGGATTAAAAGAAACAATATTGTTAAAATGTCAATACTACCAAAAGCCATGTATACATGCAATGCAATTCCTACTGAGATTCCAGTGGCATATTTTATAGAAGTAGTAAAAACATCCTAAAATTTGTATGGGACCACAAAAGACCACAAATAGCCATATAAATATTGAGAAAGAGGAACAAAGCAGGAAGCATCACACTTCCTAATTTCAAAGTATATTATCAGGCTATGGTCATAAAGCAGTGTGGTACTGGCATAAGAAAAAAAACCTCAAAAACAACCAGAAAAAAACAACAGATGAATAGAACGATGGAAAAGAATCAAGCATCCACAAATAAACCCAACCATATGCAACCAACTAATATTTGACAAGAGAACCAGGAATACTCAATGAGAAAAAGACAGTATTAATAAATGGTGCTGTGATAATTGGATATTCACATGTAACAAAATGAAACTAGGACCTCTATCGTACAAAAATCACTAACTTGAAGTCAAAGTGGAAGAAAGACTTAAATATAAGACCCGAAACCATGAAACTCCTAGAAGAAAACATAGGACTAAAACTCTTTGACATGGTCTTATTAATGATCTTAAAAAAGGAGAGAGAGAGAGAGAGAGAGAGAGAGAGAGAGAGAGAGAGAGAGACAGAGACAGAAAGAGCATATACAGGGGAGGGGTAGTGGAAGAGGGAGAGAGAATCCCAAGCAGACTCCATGCCCAGAGCAGAACCCGACATGGGGCTCGATCTCAAGACCATGAGATCATGACCTGAGCCGAAATCAAAAGTCTGATGCTTAACTTACTGAGCCACCCAGATACCATTTATTAATGAATTTTTGGATATGACACCTAAGGCAGAAGCAACAACAACAACAATGACAAAAACAATAAACAAGTGAGACTACATGGAACTGAAAACTTCTGCATAGCAAACGAAACAATAAAGTAAAAACAAAACTGACAGAATGGAAAAAAAAAATATTTGCGAACCATGTATCTGGCAAGGAGCTAATATCCAAAATATATAAAGAACTCAACAATAAAAAAATAAAAAAACCAAAAACAAATAACCCAATTGAAAATGGGTACAACTTAGATGATATGTCTTCAAAAATAATATACAAAGGGCCAATAGGAACATAAAAAGATATTCAACGTCACTAGTCATTATGGAAATGCAAATTAAAACCACAGTGAAACACTGCCTCACACCTGTTAGGATGGCCATTATCAAAAAGGCAGTACATAACAAACGATGGTGTGGATGTAGAGAAAAAGGAAACCTTGCACACTGTTGGTGGGATTATAAATTAGTACATTCCCAGTGGGAATTATAGGGGACCCTCAAGAAATTAAAAATAGAACTACTATGTGACCCAGCATTTCCATTTTGGGGAATATATTCAAAGGAATCTAAAATAACTCAAAAAGACATCTGCACCCATATGTTTATAGCAGCATTATTTATAATAGTCAGGACATGGAAGCAACCTAAGTGTCTGCTGGCTGATGAATGGATAAAGGAATTGTGGTATATACAGACTACTGAATATTATTCAGCCATAAATATTGGAAAATTCCTACCATTTTGGACAATATGAATGGACCTTGAGGGCATTATGCTAAGTGAAATAAGTCAGATGTAGAGACAAATACTGTATGCTCTCACTTACATGTGGAATCTAACAACAAAATAAAACTCATAGAATGAGACTAGACCTATGGTTACCAGAGGCAGGGGGTGGGAGAAGGGAAAAGTGGAGGGAGCAGGTCAAAAGGTACAGAGTGCCAGTCCAGTTATGAGCAGAATAAGTCCTATGGCTGTAGTGTGCAATATACATATGACTACAGCTAACATTGCAGTATGATATATAGGAAAATCACTAGAGAGTGAATCTTAAGAGTTGTCTACACAAGAAGAACACTTTTTCTTCTTTTTTCTTTTTTTCTTTTTGCAATGTTGTATTTATATGAGAAAATGAATGTTAGGTGAACCTAGTATGAATATCATTTTGCAATATATGTAAATCAAATCAGCATGTGTATGTCAATTACTTCTCAATAAAACTGGAAAATTTTACAAAGCAATGGTAATCAAAACAATATGATACTGGCACAAAAGCAGACATACAGAACAATGAGACAGAAAAAAGAGCCCCTAAATAAATTTAAATATTTATGCCAAACTGATATTTGACAAAGATGCCAAGAACACACAATGGGGAAAGAATATTCTTTTAATAAATGGTATTGGGAAAACTGATATACACATGCATGAGCATTAATTTGGACCCTTATCTTATACTATAAACACAAATACTTTCTAAATGGATCAAGTATTAAATATAAGGCCTGTATCTGCACAACTACTTTTTTAAAAAAAAGGGAGAAATAATTTATGAGATTGTCCTTGCCAACAATTTTTTCATCATGACAACAAAAGCACAAAATAAAGCAATAGACAAGTGGTAATAGACAAGCTAAAGAGCTTCTGCACAGTAAACAATCAATAAGGTGAAAAAAACTCCATGGAATGGAAGAAAATATTTGCAAACCATATATCTGATGAGTTAATCTCCAAAATATATAAGGAATTTTTATACTGCCTCCCCCCAAAACCTCTGATTTATAAGACACACAAATGCTAATAGGCATATGAAAATTTCTCAGTGTCACTAATCATCAGGGGAATGCAAATAAAAATCACAATGAGCTATAACCTCATACCTGTTAGAATGGCTGTTTCCAAAAAGGCAGAAGATGATAAGATTTGGCAAGTATGTGTGGAGAGGAACCTTGTTCTCTGTTTTGGGAATGTAAATTTATATAGTCACTGTGGAAAACAGCTTCAAAAAATTTAAAATAGAAATATATGACCCAGAAACCCCAGTTCTGGTTCAAAGATGTATCTTCTGCCCCATGTTCATTGCAGCATAATTCACAATAGCCAAGATATGGAAGCAATCTAAATGTTTGTTGACAGAAAAATTGCTAAAGAAAATGCTATACACGTGCATGCGAACACACACACACACACACACACACACACACACACACACAGGAATATTATTCAGGTTTTAAAAAGAAGGAAATCCTGTCATTTGCACACACACAAAAAAAGGATTATCTGCAGAGGTTTTTGGGTGAGGGGGTATAGAAATTCCTTATATATTTTGGAGAGGATGTATGCTGTCAAAGAAGCTAGATACAGAAAGACAAATTTGCACAATTTCACTTATATGTAGAACCTAATAGAAACTCCTAGAAGCAGACTGTGTAGTCGTGGTTTCTAGGGGCAAGGGAAATAAGAAATGGGAAGACGTTGGCAAAATAATATAAAGTTTCAGTTATACAAGACAGGCAAGTTCTGGAGATCAAATGTATTTATTTTTATTTATCATATATTTATGTATTCATACATTTATTATAATTAAAAATTCTGTATCGTATACTTGAAGTTTTCCAAGAGTGTAGATCTTAAGCATTCACAGACACACACACACACACTCAGACACACACAGACACACACACACACAATGGTAACTATGTGAGGTGATAGATATATGAATTTGCTTGATTTTGGTGATCATTTCAGAATGGGTGTCTACACAAAAACAACAAGTTGTAAACCTTAAATATGTCAAATTTCTATTTGTGAATAATATTTCAGTAAAACTGAAAAAAAATAACTGATACACTACAAAAGAAGAGAAAATGTAATCATGTAAGATGTAGAATTAAAACCACAACAGGCAGTGGCACTTGGGTGTGTCAGTCGGTCGAGCATTCGACTTTGGCTCAGGTCATGATCTCAGTTTGTGAGTTTGAGCCCCACGTTGGGCTCGTTGCTGTCAGCACACAGCCTGCTTCAGATCTTCTGTCCCCACTCTCGCTCTGCCCCTCCCCCATTCTCAAAAATATATAAACATAAACAAAGCACAACAGGCAGAAAAACTATAGACAACAATATGAACGAAGACCAAGGGCAAAATAATAAACAGTAATAAATATGGTAGATATTAATCTAACTATATCAGCACTCACTTTTATTTTTATTTTTTTTTTCAATATATGCTTATTTTATTATTTAATAACCTTTGCATATAAGCTTATTTCCAATATATATATTTTTTTATTTATATATGAAATTTATTGTCAAATTGGTTTCAATACAACACCCAGTGCTCATCCCAAAAGGTGCCCTCCTCAATACCCATCACCCACCCTCTCCTCCCTCCCACCCCCCATCAACCCTTAGTTTGTTCTCAGTTCTCAACAGTCTCTTATGCTTTGGCTCTCTCCCACTCTAACCTCTTTTTTTTTTTTTTTTTTTCCTTCCCCTCCCCCATGGGTTCCTGTTAAGTTTCTCAGGATCCACATAAGAGTGAAACCATATGGTATCTGTCTTTCTCTGTATGGCTTATTTCACTTAGCATCACACTCTCCAGTTCCATCCACGTTGCTACAAAAGGCCATATTTCATTTTTTCTCATTGCCACGTAGTATTCCATTGTGTATATAAACCACAATTTCTTTATCCATTCATCAGTTGATGGACATTTAGGCTCTTTCCATAATTTGGCTATTGTTGAGAGTGCTGCTATGAACATTGGGGTACAAGTGCCCCTATGCATCAGTACTCCTGTGTCCCTTGGATAAATTCCTAGCAGTGCTATTGCTGGGTCATAGGGTAGGTCTATTTTTAATTTTCTGAGGAACCTCCACACTGCTTTCCAGAGCGGCTGCACCAATTTGCATTCCCACCAACAGTGCAAGAGGGTTCCCGTTTCTCCACATCCTCTCCAGCATCTATAGTCTCCTGATTTGTTCATTTTGGCCACTCTGACTGGCGTGAGGTGATACCTGAGTGTGGTTTTGATTTGTATTTCCCTGATAAGGAGCGACGCTGAACATCTTTTCATGTGCCTGTTGGCCATCCGGATGTCTTCTTTAGAGAAGTGTCTATTTCATGTTTTCTGCCCATTTCTTCACTGGATTATTTGCTTTTCGGGTGTGGAGTTTGGTGAGCTCTTTATAGATTTTGGATACTAGCCCTTTGTCCGATATGTCATTTGCAAATATCTTTTCCCATTCCGTTGGTTGCCTTTTAGTTTTGTTGGTTGTTTCCTTTGCTGTGCAGAAGCTTTTTATCTTCATAAGGTCCCAGTAATTCACTTTTGCTTTTAATTCCCTTGCCTTTGGGGATGTGTCGAGGAAGAGATTGCTACGGCTGAGGTCAGAGAGGTCTTTTCCTGCTTTCTCCTCTAAGGTTTTGATGGTTTCCTGTCTCACATTCAGGTCCTTTATCCATTTTGAGTTTATTTTTGTGAATGGTGTGAGAAAGTGGTCTAGTTTCAACCTTCTGCATGTTGCTGTCCAGTTCTCCCAGCACCATTTGTTAAAGAGACTGTCTTTTTTCCATTGGATGTTCTTTCCTGCTTTGTCAAAGATGAGTTGGCCATACGTTTGTGGGTCTAGTTCTGGGGTTTCTATTCTATTCCATTGGTCTATGTGTCTGTTTTTGTGTCAAAACCATGCTGTCTTGATGATGACAGCTTTGTAGTAGAGGCTAAAGTCTGGGATTGTGATGCCTCCTGCTTTGGTCTTCTTCTTCAAAATTACTTTGGCTATTCGGGGCCTTTTGTGGTTCCATATGAATTTTAGGATTGCTTGTTCTAGTTTCGAGAAGAATGCTGGTGCAATTTTGATTGGGATTGCATTGAATGTGTAGATAGCTTTGGGTAGTATTGACATTTTGACAATATTTATTCTTCCATCAGCACTCACTTTTAAATTAACATTAATGGTCCAAATGCATCAATTAAAAGGTAGTGGATCTGTCTGAGTGGATCAAAAACTAAGACCCATCTATATGTTGTTTACAAAAAGCACACTTTAGTTTTTAAAGTTTATTTATTTATTTTGAGAGAGAGAGGGGCAGGAAAGACAGAGAGAATCCCAAGTAGGCTCCACACTGTCAATGCAGAGCCTAACATGGGGCTTGATCTCAGGACTGTGAGATCATGACCTGAACCGAAATTAAGAGTCAGATGCTTAACTGGCTGAGACACCCAGGAGCTCCAAGAAACACACTTTAAGTATAAAATACATACAGATTAAATGTAACCTAATGAGAAAGATATATCATGCAAACACTAATCAGAGGAGAGTGGAAGATGCTATATTTTAATATGAGACAGAACAGACTTCAAAGCCCAAAAAGCTATCAGGGATAAAGAAGGGCCGGACATAATAGTAAAGGTGTCAGTTCTCCAGGAAGATACAAAAACCTTTAACATGTATGTACCTGACAAGACAGCATTAGCATATGTGAGTCAAAACCTGATAGGACTGTAGGGGGATGGTCTATTATAGTTGGAGACTACAGCACTGCTCTATCAGAAATGGACAGATCCAGCAGGCAGAAAAATATTAAAAACATAGTTGAACTCAAAGATTCCATCAATCAACTGGATATAATTGTTATCTATAGTCTACTTCATCCAACAATAGCAGAAAACACATTCTTCTCAAGCACACATGGAACATTCACCAAGGTAGAACATGTTCTGGGCCATAAAATACATCTTAACTCGTTTATAACCATAGTATTACACGATGTCTGCTCTCAGACCTCAGAAGAACTCAGCTAGAAATGAATAACAGAAAGATGACCAGAAAAATCTCAAATTACATGGATATTAAAGAATATGTTTCTAAATAACACATGGGTCAGGGGCACTTGGGTGGTTCAGTCGGTTAAGTGTTTGACTTCGGCTCAGGTCATTATCTCGGGGTTCATGAGTTTGAGCCCCACATCGGCCTCTATTGACAGTTCAGAGCCTGGAGTCTCCTTTGGATTCTGTGTCTCCCTCTGTCTCTGCCCCTCCCCTGATTGCACTCTGTCTCTCTCTCACACAAAATAAATAAACATTAAGAATCAGCTTTAAAAATAAACAAACAAACAAACAAACAACACATGGGCCAAAGAAGAAGAAGAAATCTCAAGAAAAATTAAAATTATATTTTGAACTAAATAAAAATACAACTTATAATTTGTGCAATGCACAAGAGTAGTGCTTAGAAGAAACTTTATCGATTGAATGCATGCATTACAAAATAACCTAAATTTCCACCTTGGAAACTAGAAAAAAAAACAAGTAAATTCAAATTAAGCAAAGCAAAGAAATAATAATTACAGCAATAATGAAACTGAAAATAGGAAATTGATAGACAAAATCAATGAACCCCAAAGCTGTTTCTTTGAAAAGATCAATAAAATTGATAAGTCTGTAGCCAGGCTACCAAAAAAAAACCAAAAAAAAAACAAAAAAACAAAAAACAAACAAAGAAAAAAGAAAGAAAGAAAGAAAGAAAGAAAGAAAGAGAAAAAGAAAGAAAGAAAGAAAGAAAGAAAGAAAGAAAGAAAGAAAAGACCCAAATTATTACTATCAGAAAGAAGGACATAAATCCAGATCCCAAGGACATTATAAAATGGTAAAAAGGAGTATTATGAACAACTCGAGTGAGAAATTTGACAACCTAGATGCAATGGACTTATTTTTTGAAAGACACAATTTTGTGAATCTCTCACAAGAACTAACTATTTGAATAGACCTGTATCTATTACAGAAATTGAATGAATAATTAATTCATTTTCTTTTTTTTTTAATTTTTAAAAAGATATTTATTTAGTTTTGAGAGACAGAGAGAGACAACATGAGCAGGGAGGGACAGAGAGAGAGGGAGACACAGAATCCAAAGCAGGCTCCAGTCTCTAAGCTGTCAGCACAGAGCCTGATGTGGGGCTCGAACCCACAGACCACAAGATCATGACCTGAGCTGAATTTAGATGCTTAACTGACTGAGCCACCACGCACCCTGATAATTGATTCACTTTCAAAACAGAAAGTACCAGGCCCAAGTAGGGGCTGATGAATTATACCAAACATTTAAAAACCTATACAGTTCTCTACAGTCTCTTCTAGATATTAGAAGAAAAGGAAATACTTTTTAACTTATTTGACGAGGGCAACATTAGCCAAATACCAAAATCAGACAAAAGTATTACAAGACAAGAGAACTATAGGCCATTATCTCTCATGGTCATAGATGCAAAAACCCTTAAGAATAGTAGAAAATTGAGTCCAACAATGTATAAAAAGAATTATACACAATGGCCAGTGGGATTTATCACAGTTGTGCAAGGTTGGTTTAACATTTGAAAGTCAATTAGAGCAGTTCATCACATCTATAGGCTAAAAAAGAAAAATCACAGATCATATCAGTAGATACAGAGAAAAGCTTCTGATAAAATCCAACATCCATTCATGATTTAAAAAAATAAAAAAAAAAACTTGACTAAATTAGGAATAAATTATAACTTCCTCAACTTGATAAAGAATATCTACCAAAACACCTACAGGTAACATCATAGTTAATGGTGAGAAACTAAGCTTTCTCACTAAAAATGAGAAAAAAAAAAAGATAAAGAAGTTTTCTCTCAGCACTCCATGTCAATATCACACTGGATGTATTGACTAATGCAGTCAGACAATGAAAAGAAATAAAAGTTATAGAGAGTGGGAAAATATAAAATTGTCCACATCAAATCTGAATCAACAAAAAAGCTGCTGGAAACAATAATCAATTATAACAAGGTTGCAGGATACAAACCTAAGGTAGTCAAATGCTCTACCACTGAGCTATACCCCCGCAGGATACAAACCTAATGTACAAAAGTCATGATCTTGCAGTCTGTGGGTTCAGGCCCTGCATCAGGCTCTGTGCTGACAGCTCAGTGCCTGGAGCCTGCTTCAGATTCATGTCTCCCTCTCTTTCTGTCCCTATCCTGCTCCTGTTCTCTCTCTCTCTCTCTCTCTCTCTCTCTCTCTCTCTCTCTCTGTCTCACTAACCTATATATCAGCAACAAATGAATGGAATTTGAAAAAACAATAATAAAATCACTCACCGGAACAACTCCCCCGCACACACACTGATACTGAGGTATACATCTAGAAAAATATGTACAAGATCTATATAAGGTAAACTACAAAATGAATAAAATCAAAGAGCTAAATAAATGGAGAAATATTCCATATTCTTGGGCAAGAAAACTAAAAATACCGTCAAGATGTCAGTTCCTTCCAAATCTCGAGGTATACATTCAATATACTTTCAATCAGAATCCCAACAAGTTATTAATTTTTAAAAAAATTTTTTAATGTTTGTTTATTTTTAACAGAGAGAGAGACAGAGCATGAGCGAAGGAGGGGCAGAGAGAGAGAGGGAGACGCAAAATCCGAAGCAGGCTCCAGGCCCTGAGCTGTCAGCACAGAGCCCCACGCGGGCTCAAACCCATAGACCGTGAGATCATGACGTGAGTCGAAGTCGGACGCTCAACTGACTGAGCCACATAGGCGCCCCCAGAATCCCAACAAGTTATTGTGTGGATATTGAAAACCAGATTTTTTTTTTTTTTTTTAAAGAAAGCTCTACACCCAATGTGGGGCTTGAACTCACAACCCTGAGATCAAGAGTCTCATGTTCCACTGACTGAGCCAGCCAGGCACCCCTTAAAAACTGATTCTGAAGTTTACATGGACAGGCAAAAGACACAGGATAGTCAGCACAATCTTGAAGGAGAAGATAAAAGTTGGAGGACTAACCTTACTCAACTTCAAGACTTACTGTAAGTTACAGTAACCGAGACTGTGTGGTATTGGCATAAGAATAGGCAAACAGATCACTGGAATTGAGACGCCAGAAACAGACCCATATTAGTACAGTCAATGGATCTTTGACAAAGGAGCAAGGTAAAGACAATGAGGCCAAGATGGTCATTTCGACAAATGATGTTAAAACAACTGACCGTTCGCATGCAAAACTAAACAAAACAAATCTAGACTCAGAACTCTTTACAAAACTCTTTACGAAAGCTAACTCAAAATAGGTCACAGACCTAAGTGAAAAAATGCAAAGTTGTAAAGGTCCTAGAAGATAAAAGGGCAAAATCTAGATGCTTTTGAGTTTGGCAATTACCTTTTAGATATGGCATAATCCGTGAAAGAAAGAACTGATAAGCTGAACTTTATTAGAATTTAAAGTTCTGCTCTGTGAGAGAGACACGTTCAAAAGAATGAAAAGACAAGCCACAGAAAACATCTGCAAGAGATACATCTGATAAGAAACTTATCCAACATGTACAAAAAATTCTTAAACTCAACAATAAGAAAAAGAAAACAATCTGACTAAAAAACGGGACAAAGGCTTTAACAGACACTTCTAAAAATTTTTTTAAAATGTTTATTTATTTTTGAGAGAGAGAGAGAGAGAGAGGGAGAGAGAGCACAAGTGGGAAAGGAGCAGAGAGAGAGGGAGACACAGAATCTGAAACAGGCTCCAGGCTCTGAGCTGTCAGCACAGAGCCTGATACGGGGCTCGAACTCACAAACCGTGACATCATGACCTGAGCTGAAGCCGGATGCTCAACTGACTGAGCCACCCAGGCGCCCCAACAGACACTTTTATAAAGGTATACAGATAGTAAGTAAGTATATATGAGATGCTTCACATTATATGTTGTCAGGGAAATGCAATTTAAAATTGCAATAACATACCACCATATATCTATTAAAACGGTCAAAACACTGACAACACCAAATACGGATGAAGATATAAAGCAAAAGGAACTCTTGTTTGTTGCTGGTGAGAATGCAAAATGGTAAAGCCAAAATATTGGAGGATAGTCTGGCATTTTCTTCCAACGCTAAACATACTCTTACCATATAATCCAGTAATTGCATTACTTAGTATTTACCCAAAGGATTTGAAAATGTATGTCTACACAAAATCCTGCATAAGGATGTTTATAGCAGCTCTATTCACAATTGCCAAAACTAAGGAGCAACCAAGATGTTCTTAAGTAGATGAATGGATGAATAAACTGTGAGATATCTGGACAAGGAAATGTTACTCATCACTTAAAAAATTAGATATCAAACCATAAAAAGACATAGAAGAAGCTTAAACACATATTAGCGAGTGAAAGAAGCCAATCTGAAAGGGCTACATACTGTATGATTCCAGCTATATAACTTGCCTTAAAGGGGAAAAGTATACAAACAGTAAAAAGATCAGTGATTGCCAGGGGCAATTCATCGGGGCGCCTGGGTGGGTGAATGCAATCTCCTTGATGGTAGGGATTTTTCTCTTTCACTCTATTTTTCACCAGGTGTCCCTGGTGAATAGAATAGGATCGACTTGATTGACTCCATTACCAGCTCCAAGTTATTACTCATTGAAGCTTACCCACACTATTCCAGCTAACTCAGCAACCCATCCCTACTCTCTACCCCAAGCCTCTCTCCAGGTTCTCTTCATTCTGGTCCTTTTTTTTTTTTTTTTTTTTTTTTTTTGATAGCAGTTATGATTTTGTGACAGGAATTCAGTTTGGGATTGTTTTCTTAAATCTCCAAATGGATAAATCAAGTAGTCAGTTGGATATATAAATGTGGAATTTTTTTTTTTAAATTTTTTTTTTCAACGTTTATTTATTTTTGGGACAGAGAGAGACAGAGCACGAACGGGGGAGGGGCAGAGAGAGAGGAAGACACAGAATCGGAAACAGGCTCCAGGCTCTGAGCCATCAGCCCAGAGCCTGACGCGGGGCTCGAACTCACGGACCGCGAGATCGTGACCTGGCTGAAGTCGGATGCTTAACCGACTGCGCCACCCAGGCGCCCCTATAAATGTGGAATTTTGAATACAGTGCTGGACAGTAGACCTAAACACTGGAGTTTGGGGCATGTAAAAGATGTAGAAATCCTTGGGACCTGAAGACAAGACACTTTCTTGGGACAAGAAAGTGAACGTGGTTGACAAGAGAAGAATAGACACCCAGCCCAGGTGTTTTGCAACGTGGAGAGCGTAGGGTAAAGAGGGTGGTTCAGCAGAAGGTTGAATAAAAGGAGGTGGTAAGGTAGAAAAATACCTAGTGAGTGTGGTATTTGGAGATCGAGTGAGGAAATGTTTGAAGGAGGTGAGAATAATATATTGTCAAATGCCATTGATAGATCAAGTTCAACGATGTCTGTGAGTTGATTATGGATTGAGTCACTAGAGGTAACTGATGGGCTAGACAAGAGAAGTTTTTGTTTTTGTTTTTAATAGCGTGAAAGCCTTACATCCTGAGTTTAGGGCAAAACTTCCTTAGTTTTATGATAGGAAAAGATAGGATTCATTAGGCAGAGAGGGAAAGAGTTAGGACGTGAGCTCACCAGGTGGGGAAAAACGTATATTCTGGAACAAAGCTGGGAGCATCTGACCACAGCAAACCCCTTGGGCAGAAGGTTTCTCTTAAAGATGTGACAGACTCCACCTACTCCCCCTCAGGGTCCCTTCTGGAATTTGACAATCAAAATACTTAACTAAAAGAAGTAAACCATAAAACTTGTGTTATAGGAGGGACAGTATGACCATAGTCTAACTTCTCCCACAACGGAGTCAAGCCAGTCAGGAATGGGCAACCCAGCACCCAGAGGACCCTTGCCTATTGTCGCGGGCATTCACTTTTGAATGTCCCCTCTCTGTAAAGAGCTTTCGTGCTCTTCTTTCTTTCTGATCTTACACTCTAATAAACTTGGCCTGCTGTTCATTTTGTTTCCACACCTTCAGTCTTCGAAGCAGTGAGACAACAAACCCTGGGTTTTGAGGCAAAAAATCCTGCAACAGTTACTAATATTGTATTAATGACTATAAACCTTGCTCTAAGCAAATGTTTAACTGCACTGTTCGCATTTTATGTCATCACGTAATTAAACACACACACACACATGCACAAGCACACACACACTAGTTGAGCAATAATCTTTCTTTTGGTTAGTTTTTGCATGGTGGCTTTTTCTTTATTTTAAATTTACTTTTACTTAAACTTTCATCTATATTTAAAGCTGTCTCTTGTAAGCAGTATATAGTCCCTCTTAAAAAATTTTTTTTTTCAACGTTTATTTATTTTGGGACAGAGAGAGACAGAGCATGAACGGGGGAGGGGCAGAGAGAGAGGGAGACACAGAATCGGAAGCAGGCTCCAGGCTCCGAGCCATCAGCCCAGAGCCTGACGCGGGGCTCGAACTCACGGACCGCGAGATCGTGACCTGGCTGAAGTCGGACGCTTAACCGACTGCGCCACCCAGGCGCCCCAAGTCCCTCTTAATCCAGATGGCAGTCTCTTTTAATTAAAATGTTTAGGGAATTTTGTTTAATTTAATTAGCGATATATTTGTTTTTTTCTTCTTTTATTTATTTCTTATTCAAACTGCTTGTTTTATGTTTCTTTTTTCTTCTTCTTTCTTTCCTTCCGTTGAATTAACAAAAGATTTTTTAGGCAACATTTTCCTTACAGTACCTTGCTGACTATATATATTTAAAATATTTTTTTAATGTTTATTTTTGAGAGAGAGAGAGAGACAGACAGACAGACAGAGCACAATTCGGAAAGGGGCAGAGAGAGAGGGAGACACAGAATCTGAAGCAGGCTTTGGGCTCTGAGCTGTCAGCACAGATCCTGATGTGGGGCCCAAACCCATGAACCATGAGATCATGACCTGAGCCGAAGTCAGCCGCTTAACCAACTGAACCACCTAGGTGCCCCAATTTTTAGTGTATTTTTAAAATTTGTTCTTCCTTTTTTAAACATATTGTAGATAGCTTTTTAAAAATCCTTGTTTGAAAACTCCAATAACTAGATTGTCTTTGAAACTTTTTTTGTTTATTTAATCTTAGAATGATTTGTAATTTTTTTTTTCATTGAATGTCATATATTGTGGTAGGAAAATTGTAGAGATTTATAAATTTTCTTACAACAGATAGGTTGGCCTAATGACCACAAGCCAAACAGAGACTGAGCTAACTCCAAATTGTGTAGGGTTTTATCACCCTCAAATTTCCTCCCATTTATAAGGTTTTTTCCACCTCCAGTATTCTGAAGGATTAAGTGATCTCTGGATTGTGTTTTTAAAGAGAAATGAGTAGGCTCCTGAATACTAATTCTTGTTTTTTTTTTTTTTTTGATCTTAAGGATATCAGGCTTTTTGTTTGGCTTTTTGTTCACTCTGCCGTTCTGAGTTGCTTTGGAATTTGGTAAATGACTCAGGGCAATGGATTGTGAGTGTATAGTGTTGAGTTTAGAGTTCTCTGAACTTTGCTTCCTACTAGAATCTTGCCCCTTTGGATTCCTTCCCCAAGCTCTCCTACCTTGTTCTTGTTTAAAAAAAAAATCAGGTTTCTGGTTTTTTGTACTTGTTTCTGTGTGGATCTCAGTTTTTTGCATATCTCAGGTTCATTTTACTTCTGTTTGGGTTTTTTTGGTTTTGGTGTTTGGGTGTTTTGTTTTGTTTTGCTAAAGACTTAGAATTGCAAATGACCTGAGGGATGTTGGCTCACTTCTCTGGGAGGCTCCCCATTGTCAGGATTATTTATTTATTTATTTATTTAATTTTTTCAGTTTTGGTTGCTTCAATATCTCTCTGATGCCTTCAAACAGTTTTTCACTCTGTATTTTCTCTCTGGATTTTTAAGTTGCTTTCAACAGGATTAGTGGACTGCCTCAACTAAAAATGAATGTGAGTGTTGTGATCCTGGAGGTTTCCAGATGGACTGTAGGCCAGCAAAAAGCAGCGCAATTTCCCTCATTCACTTCCAGAAACTGGTCATTGAGACACCCATCTATAAAAATGAACATGAAGTATGTTTCTGGTCATAAATAAATCTATCCCTTAAAACTGCTGGGGGATTAGCCAGATTTGGAGGATTTGCAATCCCTATCCTGTAGATCACAAAAGGAGTAGGGGACCAGGCAGGATGGGTCCCTGAGATCTTTGATCCTCTTCATTTGACTATTAAAATGATCCGGAAATCAAATTGGACCATGACTTACAAAACTGAGTTCCTATAACTAGCTTGATGAAGAACTACTAATGAGGCCCTCGGTATACTTTCTACTGAATTGAAAAAAATCTACCTCAAACGTTCTGCTTCTATTCCTGGCATTGGTGCCTTTTAACTAGCAATGTGTGGTTACTGAAATTAAGGAAACGACATGGGAAGGACATTCACTATGTGACCCGCTGGGCTGCTAGTTCATGGCTCTGCTTTCACCACTTGACAATATCACAGAAACAACACAACGGGTTCAACAGAAGGAACCACAGCAAAGTTAAGGAGGAAGTAGATGATTATGCTGACACGTACATTTGTTCCTACATCCTAACTTGCCAGATTATTTGTGTTAAAAAGTATGGTTACACCTATGATGACTTAGGTGACTAATGGAAATAATTGAAGGATATAATGTTATGAGCATCTCTCATTTCACATGTATACACACATGCCCATAAAACAGAGGATTATCATCAGCTTATGGTAACTCAATTGCATGAAAGTGAGTTACCAAATTCAACCATTAGATGAAACACATAAACAAACAAACAAACAAACAAAAACCCAGAGTCAGTACAGTTGACAATATTGAATATTATCTAAATCTTTTGCTCCTGGAAAGCAGCAACAGGAGGGAAACCCCTGACCTTTTTGAGTTTTTGACAAATGGCCAACCTCAAAAGACCACCATATATTTTCCGATAAGTCTAGTTTCCATCCTTCCTCAAGACTTGCTTGTTTACCTGTCCTTATAAAACCCAACGTCCTCTTCCTTTCCTCTGAAACATTCTTCCCTAAAGAACGTAGCCCTATTACAATAACCTGAATAAAGTCATCTCTTTAATTGTCTGGTGCATTTCATTTTTGACAACAGAAATGAGAAGACTTCAGTGAAAATATAATTTGTATCCTTGGAGGGTGTTATTCTATATGATAAATATGCATGGTGATATGCAAAGAAGCAACTCAAATTATTTTAGCAGTTGCAAGTAAACACCAAAAGAATACAATTTAAAGCAGCATTTACATGGGTGAAGTATTAGTGATTTGGGTGATTGAGCTTAAAGACTTTCAAGAACATGGCTGGTATAAAAAGAAAAAAAGATTAAAACTGTGTGAAAAGTGTGATAAGTGACATGGAGTATTTATCACAAAGTTTCACTGTCTATGTAATAGGAGTTATGTGGGAAAAGCCCTAAGAGTGGAAAAAAGGCAAAAATCAAAGAATTGATTGTTGACGTATTTCGAGACCTGAGGAGACATAGGCTTTCAGATAGAAGGGATTACCGGGTGCCAAAGCAATATATTTGGGGAGAATAAAAGATTCACATCTAGAGCTATCCTCATAAAATTTCCCTACTCCTGGAAAAAATCCTAAAACCTTTCAGAGTGGAAAGTCTGGAAGAGGTTACTTGCCAAGTAAAAGGACACAGAATTAGCATCAACTATTTTAATGCATAATGTCATCAAATAATAATGGTAGTTAGCATATTTAGGACAGGCTTGCTCTAGTTTTTTGAAACTGTTTCCTCTTTTAATCTTCTTATCAATCTGATGAGGTGGGTACTTATTATAACCCTCATTTTTTGAGAAGGAAGTTAAGACACAAAAATGTTGAATAAGTTGCTTAAGGTCACACAGCTGGTAAGCAGTGTATAGAGATTTAAACACAGACAGCCTGGCTCCAGAGTTCATGCTTTCGTCTGGCTTGAGGGAAATGCATGTAGAGTAAACTATTACCCAAATCTGAGAGAAAAATAAGTGTATTTTTAGGCACACCAAGAATGAGACATTTTGCTTAATGACATCACTTAGGACATCACTTAGGACTGAGCCCTGGGCATTCTAATATTTAGAGGTTGGGCCAAGGAGATCCAGGAAAATGAGACCAGAATCAAGAGTGGAGTTGCAGACACTAAGAAAATGTTCCATGAAAAATGGGTGATGTCAATATTAAATACAGCTATCAGGTTGAATTCGAGGGATTAAAGTATAACCATTGGATTTGGTAATGTGGAGATTACTGGAGACAAAAATCTGACTGGAGCAGATTCCTGAAGGAATGGGAAAGAAAGCTGTAAGGACAGGAGATACAAACCTTCCCTGATTTCATGTCCGTCCATGACCATTGGCCCCTCCATGGTATCTGGCACCACGTCCAAATGGATAAGAGATCTAAATTTAAATTTCAGAATTTTAAAATACTGCATCAAAAAATGTGTACGGATGTATTTATGTTTTACAGTGGGATCTACTTAAGCAAGGCATGACACTGAGAATCTGCACCACAGAAAAAGTGAAAAGAGTTGTGAGCTAAGCTTCCAAAGTAACAATACACTGGTGAAAATATTTGCCATCAGTGAAGCAGGCAAAAGATTTCAGTTTTCAAAAAAAGGCAGGCAAAGGAATATAAAACCTTCAAATAACTTTAAAACACAATTTAAAGATGATGAAATACCAATAATAAAAATACAAAAAAATAAAAATCTCACATACAAGAAAACACAGGCAAATTAACGAAATTGGATACTCTTCTTGACCATTTGTTGAAACAAATGAAGATAATTTTAAATATGCTAAGTTGGCGATGATGTGTGAAAAAAGATTACTCCCATACACTCATGGTAGGAATGGAGAATGAACCAAACCTTTTGGAATCAGTTCAGCAATCTGTTAAAATTTAATTGATGACTTAAATTTCAGAATTTAGTTCTAAAGGCCTCATAACTCTCGCGTAAAATGAAGTGTGTACAGGAATATTCGTTGCAATATTATTTGCGATAGAAAAAAGAAACCCTAAAAACAAATTAAATACCAATCCTTGACTGCACAGTTAAATGCATCATAGAACACTTGGACTTTGCAATGTTGTGCAACTTTAAAGAAAAATGATGTAAATTATTACGGTGACATGAAATGACCTCCAAGCAAGGGTTAAGTATGCAAAAGCAAGCTATAGTACAATTTATCGACCAAATTTGATTAAAAAAAAAAAAGATATAGCTAGCCCACTAATGATACACAAAAGAAAGAATGTCTGCAAATCCACGTGAAAAATGTAAACCATAGTAACCTCTGGTGCGGGTTTAGGATGTGGGAGAGAAGCAATACTGCATCATTAATTCATCTTACTCAAAGGATCATTGAATCACTTGAACTTAAAAAAAAAAAAAGTTTCTTTATTTTTGAGAGAGAGAGTGGGGGGAGAGGCAGAGAGAGGGAGAGAGAGAGAATTCCAAGCAGGCTCCACACTGTCAGCTCAGAGCCTGATGCGGGGCTTGATCTCACCAACTGTAAGATCATGACCTGAGCTGAAATCACGCTTACCTTGATTAACTTGGTTAACTGGAAGCTTAACCAACTGAAGCACCCAAGCGTCCCAGTCACTTGAAATTTTTAAGGAGTAATGCTTTTTTTTTTTATTTCTAAAAGAAGAAAATATTTTTTTTTATGTTAAAAGGAAGGATAAAAGAAGCATCATAATAATTATATTCTCACAACATATACTAAAACCAATTCTACATGGATAAAAAAGAGATAAAAAGGTAAGGCCCAAAAGATCTAAATAAAGTGTTTCTCAAAATTAGAAGGATTACTATAAGACTAAAGCACTGGGAAAAAGTCAGTAAGCAGAGTATGAGCATTTTTGTTTAACATGTGCATTTGCATAAGGCATCACCCATATTTTAATATATACATAGGAAATGAGACACAGAGAAAAACGTGTTACCGATGGCTATTGTTTGAATGACAACATTTTCTACTTTGATGTATTTCTGTAAACTTTCTCTGTCCCCCGCCCCACCAAGGAAGAGCGATTTTGTTTCATTATTTTATTTATTTATTTATTTATTAACGTTTATTTATTTTTGAGACAGAGAGAGACAGAGCATGAACGGGGGAGGGTCAGAGAGAGGGAGGCACAGAATCCAAAGCAGGCTCCAGGCTCTGAGCTGTCAGCACAGAGCCTGACGCAGGGCTCGAACTCAGGGACCTTAAGATCACGACCTGAGCCGAAGTCCGACGCTTGACCGACTGAGCCACCCAGGCGCCCCGACAGCGATTTTGTTTTATAACAAAGTGGAACATCGTATCAAATGTACTTTATGTAACTGCTGTGTAATGTCTAGGAATCCGGTGATGGACAACAGCCTATACATTAGGAAGTGTGTTGGTCAGCCTGAGCAGCAGCCGGACAGAAAGAACGGATCGACCTTGACTCTTGTACCCCTGCTGGCTCTGGCATTGTTACCTTTAATAATGAGAATCTGCAGTAGGAGATTGGATATTGATTATTTGTGTTCTCTGTTTTTAGCTCTTTGAGAATGTAAACTGGGGACCGAACTGAGGCTGTGTTAACCACTGCACAGAGCCATTCAGTGTTTTTTGTTTTGTTTTGTTTTGTTTTGTTTTAGATTCTGAGCACTTTTCCTCTGATTCTTTTCAGTCTTCTGTCTCGGAACTGCAGAGGCCGGGTCACCACGAGGCCACGTGGATTTTGTTGGATGAGTCTGTTTGGGAACACACTATGGTAGGTGCTTCAGATTCAGCCTCGAGTCCCCAAGTGGTGGAGGGCAGGGAGGTTAAGCAATTACAGTTCTAGTATGAGCCACCATGCCTGTTAGGGGCTGCCTGTGTCTCCCTCCCCCCCCCCCCCATTCCTATGTTAAAGCCCTAACACCCAGAAGTTCAGAATATGACTGTATTTGGATATAGGGTCTTTAAAGAAGTACTTAAGTTAAAATGAGATGTTTAGGGTGGGCCCTACTCCCACTGACTGGTGTTTTTATAAAAACAGGAGACTGGGGGGTGCCCGGGGGGCTCAGTTGGCTGAGTATCCAACTTCGGCTCAGGCCATGATCTCACGGTTTGTGAGTTTGAGCCCCACATCGGGCTCTGTGCTGACAGCTCGGAGCCTGGAGCTGCCTTCGGATCCTGTGTCTCCCTCTCCCTCTGTTCCTCCCCTGCTCACACTCTTCTGTCAAAAAATAAAGAAACTGTAAAAAAATAAAATAAAGAGGAGACCGGGACACACAGAGGGACGCCAGGGGTGTGATTGCACACATAAAAGACCACATGAGGACATAGCAGGAAGGTGGCCCATAACCTTGAGTTTAGGTTTCTGGTGTCCGGAACTGTGAGAAAATAAATGTCTATTTAAGCCATCCAGTCTGCGGCATTTTGTGACTGCATTCCTAGTAACCTAATAAGTTCAAGGTGCTCTTACAAAGTGTTGTCGGAAAGCACTGCTTTCCACAGGGAGAGGCTGTTAAGCCTCTGTAACAAGGGAAATGTAAGTGGTCCTGTGAATGCAATCGAGATGAAAGAAACACTAAGAGAGGCGGGCAGAAATTTGAGAAATGTAAACAGGAAATTCATGTGATCCTTTTGGAATTTTCAGGAGATCAAGCTGGCTATGATATGGAAATCAGTGAGAATCTGGGGTGGGACAGAGGAGGCTGAGCCCAAGTAAATACCCTGGAGTCTGAAGGCCAAACAGGAAAGGTGGGCCTTTTACCAAACCCCGAGTGTAGGGTGGTCAGCAAGGTGCAGCAAGGCTGAGTGGTGTCCTCCAGGTCGGTGGGGGTCGTCAGCCCTGAGCAGCAGCTTCTGAAGCAAGACACCAAACTGAAGTGGCCCGAGGAGGGAATGAGAATTGGGGAAATGGAGACAGTACCTTTAGGCAGCTTCTTGGAGAAGTTGGGCTGCGGAAAGTGGAGGGACTTTGAATGGGAACCACTGGCCATTTGGACAGATGCCTTTGTAGATTCCTCTAACCGTGTAGAGTGGTTCTCAGTGCAAGGAAGCAGCAACAGCACCACCACTGGGAACTTGGAAAATGTGAATTCCCAGCCCCACCCTTCCACCTACGGAATCAGAAACCTCCGGGACAGGGCCCAGTGAACCACTGCTTTTGGAATATTATTTAAAGGGTATGGAGGGGCGCCTGGGTGGCTCACTCGGTTAAGCATCTGACTCTTGATTTCCTCGCAGGTCATTATCTCATGGTTTGTGGGCCCGAGCCCCATGTCGGGTTCGGTGCTGACAACGTAGAGCCTGCTTGAGATTCCCTCTCTCCCTCTCTCTCTCTCTGCCCCGCCCCTGCTCGCACTCTCTCTCTGTCTGTCTCTCTCAAAATAAATAAATATACTTTAAAAAAAGTGTATGGAGGTGACCTATAGGCATAGAAAGCCCTTATAATTGATACACTTTATGTCTCAAGTTTTAATTCTTTTAAAAAATTTTTTTTTTTAATGTTTATGTATCTTTGAGACAGAGAGAGACAGAGTGTGAGCCGGGGAGGGGCAGAGAGAGAGTCACAGAATCCCAAACAGGCTTCAGGCTCTGAGCTGTCAGCACAGAACCCGATGTGGGGCTCGAACCCATGAACCGTGAGATCACGACCTGAGATGAAGTAGGTCGCCCAACCGAGCCACCCAGGCGCCCCTCAATTCTTAATTCTTTTAGTTCATTCATTGCTGTCCAGTGAAGGGAGATACACATATGCAAACACACACTGACTTCTTTACCAGGAGTAGTGAAGAATGAGTCTAAGAAATATGATATGCCTTGCCAGAATATTATGGTCAAGTTTTGTGAGGTTGCTGTCTTAAGTTATATGTTTAAAGACATTTAATATTTTTGGTGTGTTTGTTCTTCTCCACCGACTCCCCTGCCTCCCACCCCACATTGAGTTAACATAACATTTATTATGTGCACTCAGTTTAATTGAGGAGATTTTTTAGCTTTCATAACCTCTCTCTTTTTAAATGCGGTAATTTTCCTAACTATTGTTCAAAACATCTTTGAAATTTTAGATTCCGAGATATTTATCTCCATTAAATTCACATCTGTATACCTGTCATCCTTTCAAAACTCTTTATTAATTCATATCTTTAGGCATAATTATGATTTAACCATCCAGATAGCTTATAGCTTCGTTTCTCACTTATGCGTGTTTCTCATCTCTCTGAGTTTCGCCATGATGTGTTTTTGCCTCTCTTACACTTCATCATCGGTAGCAAATGTGAATGGTAGTGAGGGAGAATGGGGTGCCACGTGCCCCCGTGTATTATGTACAGGGCTTAGCACTTAATTGGGGCCAAGATATTTGAGCATTATCAAATTACATTATCACAATGACTGCAATGATCACAAGGGCTAACAGGGACACGAGAGCTGTTCTCAGCATTGGAAGTTCATTCTTGATTTGTTCATTCCCTTTTTCCAACCCTAGTCAGCTTTTTGACGGTGTGAACTTGACCTCCTTTAGATTTATAGGTCTCATGTGCAAAAACCTCTTTTGGTATTTTCTTTTTTAGTAAGAAATACAAAATAACCGTAATCTTCTCCTCGTGTGTTCAAAATACGCTGCCTGAAAACGTACTTAAATTCTAGAAAGACTTAAACTAATTTAAATTACAATGGCACCATCTTTTGTGCTTGTCATTATCTTTCCTAGGCTTTGTCATTTCCATGGCAACACATACTGTATTTTACTTTGTGTTTGAAAATTATTTATGCTCAGTGATAAACTAGTTTTTATGAATATTCAACAATGCCTTCCAAGTGGTGAAATGTTCTGAGCCTCTCTTAAACCCTTCCCACACACAACTTCTAAATTAATCCTTTGAAGTATGGCTTTCATCATGTCACTGCTCAGCTCAAAAGCCATCGGTGACCCCCTCTGTTTACCAAGTAAAGCCCACACTCCTTAGTCTGGCTTCTGCCTCCTTGATAATCTTATCCTGACCTACTTTTGCAGCCTTACTCCCAACCTGCTAGCATACGTATGAGACTCCTTTGCCTACAAACAACAGAACGAAGACGTTATTATATCATAAAAAAGCAAATAGAAAGTAAAGGGCAGTAGTTGTTTGATTAAGTCTCAGTATTACCATGGTTCCGGTTCACCTTCTCTGAAATTCTCTCGCTAGTCCCCAATGGTGCTGGGATGGCTGCTTCCATTCAAGTTTTCATGTACACAAAGAGGCAGAATAGAGAAAATTCTGTACCTTATGTCGGTTATCACGAATGAGAAAAACCTTCCCAGGATCTTCCAGCACATTCTCCTAAGTATCTGTGGGACGGAGGTTTTTTTCCACACACATGTTAAAGCCATGTACCTGGAAAGGTTCAGAATGAGACCATAACTGGCCTAAGCTGATGAATATGCAGCTCCTGGCTCAGGGGAGGATTGCAGAATCCCATGGAGGGCATGGCTGCTCAGAAGAGGATGAAGAAAGCTGGGTTCATTCGCTGGAGAAAGGGAAAATTGGCTAATGTAAGATGGGACTTCCACATCAAACTAAGATGATTATTTAACGTTATGACTAAGAATCAAGCATTTTTTGTCAGTACGCTTCCATTGCATGGCATGTAGTAACTGTAACCCCTGGATAAACTTTTATAATATGTGCTGTATTTCTTTCTTAAATCAGGTTCATTTACTAGGCCCTGAGATATCTGAGTCTGCTTATCTCCACTTGGGACTTCTTGGCCTCCCTTTGACCAATACCAAAGCCTCCTTGATAGACTCTACCTTCTCATACCACTTTTCCAAGATAAAAGCTTATTTATGAGCTTATGTATGACTGATTAGGGCTCAAATGATCTTCATCTGGATGCTTCTTGGTGAGCAACGAGCACTCATGCGATCAGAGGAGAGACCAGGGCCATTCCTCAACTATTGGAGGCTTTAGAGTTAATGGACAGCCCAAGACTCCATGCCACTTAATAATTCCTTGATATAACCACCTGTGTCACTCTCCTGTGTCATTGCTTATACAATTCCCTCTTCTTGAATTGCAATTGTTTCCATTTCCTCCTCCCTAAATCCAAGTGTGTATTTAATTTATCTAGTTTGTCAAGTAATAGGTTCTGTTTTCAAGTTTTAATATCATAAAAATTATATGTAGAATGTTGTTGGATTATTTTAGTTACAAACTAAGTAGAAACATAGATATAACAACCTCTTAAAGAATTATTGATGGCTTTCTTTGAAATAAATTAATTATGACTGCATCCCTAAAATTAGGCATTTATCTTTAGGGATATATATTCTCTCTCTGTATATAGATCTATATTATTTGATATTAATTTTATTAACGCTTTAATGAGGGAAAATATATAAGTTTATATTTATTTGACAAAGTGACCCTTGAATTATTTTTAATGAATACATCTCAGCCATGTTTTTTTGTTCATTTGCTTGTTTTAAGATATAAGACTATTGGTTATGTATCCATCCAACATAAAGAATTCACATAGAGGAAATGTGATATTAGCCAAATAAACTCTTCTATTCTTTATGAGAAGCATTCATTATTTATCCACTAGTTTAATTGATTTAATTACATGCAGGAATGAAACATAGGGATTTTTGCAACAGGCTTAGGGCATGAAGTGTTTAAACTCATGAGTATTGTAATAAATGATTTTCTCCCCTATTACTCTATATCCATGTTTATGTTTGAAATGCCATATAAAACCCACACAATTAAAGTTGTTACTTTATGATATTGTTGAATTATTGAAAACCAAAATCTCTACTCACTAATCTGAGTATGACTGAATCAAATACCTAGTTACTTTCTTTTACTAATGCCCTTTATTTTCCAAGGCAATAATATGTGGTTTGTCATTTCCCTATATTCCTTAGGTCATGTCTAATAAGTGGTGTATTTCCTACAAACACTTTTAACTTTGAGAAAATAGGTACCATGTATAACATTTTTAATGCTCTCTTTAAAAATTGATGATACTTTGAGGTAAGAAACAACATTTTTGTATTTTATATTAGTAAATTGCCTGGCAATATGTGTTTATGATTAGTTTTTTTGTGCATATTTGGTTTTACTGGGTCATTGTAATGATTTACATTAAATTTGCCTATTTGAATTGGTTCAGGGGATTTTGGTCTCTGATGGCATTTAATCCAGGGGAACTTCTGAAAATAAATTTAGCACAAGCTCCCTGCCCTTCCAAAAAGGTCCTTGCCTCAGTTTATACCACAGAAGTGCCCCTTTAATCTCCAACTAATAGATTTCTATAAACTTGTCTTGCCCCTGTTCGTATAATACAACAAAGGGAGACTTCTGGGGGCAATGAACAATTTGCTCCTCTGTGAATCTGTACAACGTTTGGAACTTGCCTGAGTTGAGAGTAAAACTGCTTAACTGCCAAGGTATGTTCACACACACACACACACGCACACACTTCTGATAGATGGAAAAAGATACCTGTGGTAAATAAACTAAAGGTCTAACTTGGTAGGAGGGGAGAACAACTGATAAAATTTTGGTAGGATGTTTTTACTTGCTATCTATATATATAACTCGAGGAAACTTTCTTTATCAAAATTATTTTTCAGAATGTAACCTCTGACAAGATCCATTTTCAGCAGATGTCTTCTAGTAAAAGAAGAAGAAGAAGAAGAAGAAGAAGAAGAAGAAGAAGAAGAAGATTGTGACATCATATCTCAGAACAGCATTTTCTGTTGGAGAATCTTGCTAAGGAGGATACTGAAGTTGAATTTCAGCGAGTTTTACTGTGTACCATTAAGGACTACTGGTCCAAAGTCTGTCTTTAAAGTTAGCTTGACGACCATTCTTTTCCACCCCTCTTTTTCTTGGAAAGAACCTTCATAATGGGTTGTGTACCTATCTCCCAGAGACACTATGAGCCTTCTCTTGTCGTAAGTCATTTTGTAGCATGCATTTCACAGAGTTTTACAGTCTGAGTTGGGATTCTTCATATTTGTGTGCCCTTGCGGCATTTGGAGTGACATATGTTTAGATCTCTGTCATATTTAACATCCATCTGGAGAATTTCCCCAATGTTAATGGGCAAAGGCTGCTGTTCATAAGACACCAAGAGCCCATGAGATCATGACAAGATCTGTGGTTGGAAATTCCACTTAAAATTACTTCTCAGTTGACAGTCATGATTCCAAACTTGTTGCCGTTCTTCTAACAATACCCCTGTTCCCTTTAATGGGATATGGGTTGTTATGATGCTGGCTCAACTAGGAAGTACTTGTGACAAATACTGCAACGGTTATATGCTCTTCCAATATGAAACTTAAAGATGGCCTCCTTGAACTGAGCTTAAGATGTCTGATGGTCTACTCCCATGAGTAGGAGGTTACATATCCATTCTGGTAGCACCATATACTTCTTTGTAGCATTTGGTGTTCATATTTTTTTGACTACTGTCTCCATTATAAATATGAAAGTCCTATGTTTTTTTACCACAGCTTCTTTAGTACCTAATAAATTGGCTTAAATGAGTGAATAAATGAATTATTTAGTATTTAAAAGCCTTATTATGAATTTTAGAGATTGTAATAATTATGTGTACTTTTGAATCAATAGCTGAAGTCCTGAAATACTCACCACTAATACAGAAATAGTTTATTTGATTAATATTATTACATTCATTTGATTTCATAATCACCCAAATGCAGATATCCCCAAATATTAATAATTATGATGAAAACCTAACTGTAAGACAGGAAGCCATCAAAATCCAATAGGAGAAAGCAAGCAAAAACCTTTTTGATCTTAGTTGCAACAATTTCTTACTCAACACGTCTCTCTGGAGGCAAGGGAAATAAAAGCAAAAATGAAGTATTGGGACCTCATCAAGGTAAAAACCTTCTGTACAGCGAAGGAAACAATCAGCAAAACTAAAAGCCAACTGACAGAATGGGAGAAGATATTTGCAAATGACATATCAGATAGAGGGTTAGTATCCAAAATCAATAAAGAATTTATCAAACTCAACACCCAAAAAACAAATAATCCAGTGAAGAAATGCAAAAGACATGAATAGACACTTCTCCAAAGAAGACATCCAGATGGCCAACCGACACATGAAAAAATGCTCCACATCACTCATCATCAGGGAAATACAAATTAAAACCATAATGAGATACTACCTCACACCAGTCAGAATGGCTAAAATTAACAATTCAGGCAACAACAGATGTTGGTGAGGATGCAGAGAAAGAGGATCTCTTTTGCATTGTTGGTGAGAATGCAAGCTGGTGAAGCCACTCTGGAAAACAGTGTGAAGGTTCCTCAAAAAATTAAAAATAGAACTTCCCTATGACCCAGCAATTGCATTACTAGGTATTTATCCAAGGGATACAAGTGTGCTGTTTCTAAGGGGCACATGCACCCCAATGTTTATAGCAGCACTATCCACAATAGCCAAAGTATGGAAAGAGCCCAGATGTCCACCGATGGATGAATGGGTAAAGAAGATGTGATATATATATATATATATATATATATATATATATATATATATACACACATAAATGGAGCATTACTCGGCAATCAAAAAGAATGAAATCTTGCCATTTGCAACTACATGGATGGAACTGGAGGGTATTATGCTAAGTGAAATTAGTCAAAGAAAAATAAATATCAAATGACTTCACTCACATGAGGAATTTAAGAGACAAAACAGATGAACATAAGGGAAGGGAAGCAAAAATAATATAAAAACAGGGAGGGGGATAAAACAGAAGAGACTCTTAAATACAGAGAATAAACTGAGTGTTGCTGGAGGGGCTGTGGGTGGGGGGATAAGCCTAATGGGTAAGGGGCATTAAGGAAGACACTTGTTGGGATGAGCACTGGGTGCTATACATAGGGGATGAATCACTGGAATCTACTCTTGAAATCATTATTGCACTCCATGCTAACTAACGTGGATGTAAATTTAGAAAAAAAGAAAGAGAGAAAGAGAAAGAGAGAAAGAAAAAGAGAAAGAGAAGAAAGAAAGAAAGAAAGAAAGAAAGAAAGAAAGAAAGAAGGAAAGAAAGAAAGAGAAAGAAGGAAGGAAGGTATGAAGGAAGGAAGGAAGAAAAGGAAAGGAAGGAAGGAAGATTCCAGTAGTTATTGGATTGTCTTCAGGCTACTTAATTTAGATTAATTTAATTGAGTAAATATTTTATTTGGCCCCTTTTTTATGCTAACATAAACATCAACATATCTTTAAATTTTAAGTTTTGTTTGATCTCTTACATCAAATGTAACACACCACAAAATAATGGTATTTTCCCCCAGATTTGTCAAAGAATAGAGTTTAACTATACAACTGGACACACTCTTCATAATTTATAACGAGGATTACTAGTGTTTTGTACATGGTAAGGTGTTGTTGTCATTGAATGAATAAAATAGTCTCCCTAGAATCACTGATATAAATAGCACATCCCTTTCAGTTGTTTCTTTTCATATAACTCTCTCTTGCTTTTCTGGTTATTTGAAAACCGGAATGCCGCTTACTGAATAGAACAATTGTATATTACTCCTCTTTCTCCAGTTGCAAGGAATAATGTGAAATTATCAATCTTTTTCAAATATAGCAATTACAAGTGGGTAAGTAACATAAATGAGACCCCGGATGCAGAATAGATGAGAACATGTCATTACCTTTCTTCAAAATGCAGTGGCTCTGAAGAAAATCACTCTTCACTGGTTAATGTGATTAAGCTGAGATAAAACCATTGGATAATCAGGAACAACTTTCATTTCCCTTGAACTTGAACCAAATCAAAGACATACTTACAAATTTCATACCGATAATTTGTATAAGAGGCTGTTTACGTGTAAAAGAGGCAGAAAGACAAAAAGGGGAACAGGAGAGGAAGAGGGAAGAATGACTAGGGGTACAAGGTCATTTTCTGAATCGTGAAATTGATCCGCACACACAAGCATCAAACAAGCACAAGCAGAAGAGGAAAAGTAAATAAAGCCACCCAGGAAAAGACAAAAATGAATGTCTTTTATGTAGTTATTACTTCAACTATGTAGAGTCCATCCTAAAGAAGCCAGTCATACAAAATTAGATTTAACCATACAACATCAATAATCATTGTGTAGGTTTATGAAAGATAAGCTTGGTCCATTCCCTTTTGCATTAATAAGTGTTTGGACATCTGGTTTAATGTGGTAAGGAAAAGAGTTTGGTTCTTTTTCATTGGAACTCTGTTGACTCTGTTATCTGAATGTCCCAGGAGGCAAATAATTTGGCACTCTCTCCAACCTATTTGTTTAGCATTTAACTAGAAAGGCAGGAAGAGACTGATATCACATTGATGCAAGCTACATCCCTCTTTCTATGTGTCTATCTCATTTATTCCTGTTTCTCTTCTTTTCAGGTTCCTCCTAACCAGACTCAGCTTCCACTAGGACACGGGTCATAAGGTAGAGTTGGATATACACTCAAAGGGAACAAACGGGACCCACCTTACAAAGTTCAACATGACTTCCTATTTGTATTTAATTAAAATGCTATTTTATTAAAGTTAGGCACATACAGATTTTTAGATACGTAATCAAGACACTTAAATATGTGGGGCGCCTGGGTGGCTCAGTCTGTTAAGCATCTGACTTCAGCTCAGGTCATGATCTCACGGTCTGTTGAGTTTGAGCCCTGCGTCAGGCTCTGTGCTGACAGCCCAGAGCCGGGACCCTGCTTCAGATTCTGTGTCTCTCTCTCTTCCCCTCCCCAACTCATGCTCTCTCTCTCAAAAATAAATAAAACTTGAAAAAAAATGTTAAAAAGATACTTAAATATGTAATTAATATAATTTGCATTTCATATATAACCTTCAAAATTTGGTGTCTTTACAACATTTATCATCCCCTCCAGTTTTATTGAGATATACTTCCCAAATAACATTATGTAAGTTTAGTGTACAACATGATGATCTGACATGTGTATATATTGTGAAATGATCACCACACTGCAGTTGGCTAATGCAGCTGTCACCTCACATAGTTACCATTTTTGTGTGTGTGGTGAGAACATTGAAGATCTAATCCCTTGGTGAATTGTAAGTGTACGGTATTGTTAGGTATAGTTAAGTATACCATATTGTTAACTGTAGTCATCACGTTGTAAATTAGATCCCCAGAATGTATTCATTTTACAACTGAAAGTGTGTACTCTTTGGCCATCTTCTCCAATTCTTAGCCCATGACAACCACCGACCTACTCTCTTTTTCTATGAATTTGACTTCTTTAGATTCTACATATAAGGAAGTTCATACAATATCTATATTTCTGTGCCTGACTTATTTTGCTTAGCGTGATACCCTGAAGGTTCATCTATCTTGCCACAAATGGTAAGATTTACTTCTTTTTTTATGGCTGTATTATAATAATAATTAATGAAAAACTTTTCACACTAATAAATTACTCACAAGACATGGAAGCAACCTTAGTATCGATCAAAAGATGAATGGGTAAAGAAAATGAATAACACTACTGTATCTATCTATCAGATATAAAATACTGCAGCAAACACAGGGATGCAAATATTTCTTGGAGATAGTGATTTAATTTCTTTTGGAAATATATACCCAGAAGTAAGATGGCTGGATCATATGGCAGTTTTATTTTTATTTTTTTTAATGTTTATTTTGCAAATGAGAGAGAGGGGAAGGGGAAGAGAGAGAATCCCAAGCAGGTTCCATGCTGTCAGTGCAGAGCCCGGCATGGGGCTTGATCTCACAAACTCTGAAATCATGACCTGAGCCGAAATCAAGAGGCAGATGCTTCACTGACTGAGCCATTCAGGAGCTCCTATTTTTATATTTTTGAGGAAACTCTCTAGTGTTTTCCATAAGAGGGCTGTACTAATTTTGCATTCCCACCCACAGTGAAAAAAATTTCCCTTTTCTCCATAGCCTGACCAACAGTTATTTCTTGTCTTTTTAAAATTTTTTTTAACATTTATTTATTTTTGAGAGACAGAGTGAGCCTGAGCACGAGTGAGTGAGGGACAGAGGTGGGGGGTGGGCACAGAATCCAAAGTAGGCTCCAGGCTCTGAGCTGTCAGAATAGAGCCTGATGCAGGGCTCAAACTCACGGAGCACAAGATCATGACCTGAGCTGAAGTTGGACGCTTAACTGACTGAGCCACCCAGGAGCCCCTCTCTTGTCTTTTTGATAATAGTCATTCTAACAGGTATAAATTATCTCGTAGTTTTAATTTGCATTTTCCTAATTATTAGGACCTCTGCCTTAGATCATACACAAAATTAACTCAAAAATGGATTAAACACTTAAATGTTAAGACCTGAAAGCATAAAACTCCTAGAAGAAAACAAGTAAACTTCCTTGACATCGTTTTGAACACAAGCAGCAAGAGCGAAAACAAACAAGTAGGACTAGATGAAACTGACAAACTTTTGCACAGCAAAGGAAGCAATCAGCCAAGGGAAAAGGTGACCTATGAAATGTAGAAAATATTTGCAAACCCTAAAGCTGATAAGGGTTAATATGCAAAATATATAAAGAATTCATACCACTCAATAAAAAGTGAGTGCTATCTTATCTCCATCTTTCTTTATGTTTTCTTTAAGTTTATTTCGAGAGAGAGCATATGCACACATGTTGGGGAGGGGCAGAGAGAGAGGCAGAGAGAGAATCCCAGGCAGTCTCCCCACTGTCGGCACAGAGCCTCATTGCGGGGCTTGAACTCACGAACCTCAAGATCATGACCTGAGCTGAAGTTGGTCGCTTACCCCACTGAGCCACCCAGGCATCCTTGTCTCCATATTTCTAAATGGCAAACTCGTGCTATTTTTGTTTTTTTTTAACTAAGACTTTGTGCTAAATTTTGACTGGATTTATTGACTTCCTGCTGTGGAAAATAAGTAGTTAGCTTTTCTGTATGCTTAAGCAACACCACTTTTATTCTTTATTTTTAATTTGTTTTAATTTTCTTTTTTCAGGGTGGATTATTATTGAAAGCAATGATAGCACTTTTCCTGTAAAGCCAACCACCAGAGCAAGCCCAGGAAATGCAATTTGTTGCTCAATACTGTGCTCACTCTGGCGATTTCCTTTGGTTTTTAACTCTCTCCTTTGTGTCTACCTGATCTGGCACATGGAGTCACATATAAGTGTAATCTGTGAGTAATTTGAACAGGTGTTTAAATGAGGTTTGTGAGCATAATTCATTCTGGAAACATGCTTATAATCCAAAGCACTCGTATATCAAATCAACTTTCAAGAACCATTGGCTCAGTTGCGATCACCTGTCAATCGGCATCATGTGCTACTCGTATTGTAAGACGTGCCTTGTGTACCAAGTTAAAATTTATTAGCAATGTTCACTCGTCTTGCCGAACACTCGAAGAACAAGTTACTCACAATCGAAGATTTTGCTGTTATAAGTTAAAAATGAGAAAAATATGTACTTTTAAAATTATGGTATACAAAAATAAAAAAGGAAAGGAAAGGAAAAAGAGAAGAAAAAGAGAAAAAAAAGAAGAGAAGAGAAAAGAAGAGAAAGAAGAGAAGAGAAGAGAAGAAGGTGCACCTGTGTGCCTCGGTTAAGCGTGGACTTCAGCTCAGATCATGATTTCGTGGCTCCTGAATTCGAGCCTCACATTGGGCACTGTGCTAACAGCTGAGAGTCTGGAGCCTGCTTCGGATTCTGTGTCTCCCTCTCTCTGCCCTCCGCCTCTTGCACTCTGTCTCTCTCTCTCAAAGATAAATAAACATTAATTGTTTTTGTATTTTTTTGTATTTTTTAAAATGAAATTTATTGTCAAATTGGTTTCCATACAACACCCCGTGCTCATCCCAACAGGTGCCCTCCTCAATGCCCATCACCCCCGTCTCGTCCCTCCCACCCCCCATCAACCGTTTATTCTCAGTTTTTAGGAGCCTTTTATGGTTTGGCTTTCTCCCTAACTTTTTTTTTCCTTCCCCTCCCCCATGGTCTTCTGTTAAGTTTCTCAAGACCCACATAAAAATTTTTTAAGATAAAGTAAAATGAAATAAAATAAAATAATGGTACATAAACATACCTTTATGATTCTGATAGGTGCTAAATAAATTATGTGCCACAAAGACTAGAGACAAATGATGAGTCTTCACAATGTCAATATATAACAAATTAACCACCTCTCTCGAATGAAATGACATGTAAAATATTTGCGCTCAGTGGCAATTAAGGAAATTTTAATTGAAAAATGAAAGATAAACTCTCCTCCTCTGACCACACACTGCATGGGGACATAGTCCTCACTAGACTGTGAGGCAGTTAGTGGACAGGAGGAAAGGGGTCGAATGTGGTAGGAACATTGTATAGAGATGTTTGAGAATGTAGAGAGAAGAAGGGGCACCTGGGTGGCTCCGTCAGTTAAGCGTCCGACTTTGACTCATGTCATGATCTCACTGTTTGTGGGTGGGAGTCCCATGTCGAACTCTGTGCTGACAGCTCAGAGCCTGGAGCCTGCTTCGGATTCTGTCTCCCTCTCCCTCTGCCCCTCCCCACCCCCTCCTCTCAAAAATAAATAAACATTAAGAAAAACTTAAAACACAACAAAAAAAAACCCTTAAAATTTTGTGTAGGCTTTGGTGAAACAATTCCTCTCCCAGTAATTTTTCATAATTTTGTTTATAGAATATGTTTCAGCATTCTTTATAATAACAAAAAGATGCTAACAGCTTTATATTATGTAGTATACAAATAAGATTATAATATAGATAGTTATATAAGGTAACTATTTTATATAGAGTATACATAGATTATAAATAGATTATAATATATAGTACATAAATAAGATTGTAATATGATATATATATATATATATATATATATATATATATATATATGAGAGAGAGAGGAGAATATGCCATGTTAAGCATTTATCACCTCCTTTTTCTGTATTTCCATGAGTTTACACTGTTAGTACTGGGTGTTCCTACCCATTTAAGAATGGAGGGAATAGGGGCACCTGGGTGGCTCGGTTGGTTAAGTGTCCAAACTCTTGATTTCAGTTCAGGTCATGATCTCACGGCTGGTGAGTTTGAGCCCCATGTTGGGCTCTGCACTAACAATGTGGAGCCTGCCTGGGATTCTCTCTCCCTCTTTCCCTGCCCCTCCCCCACTTGTGCATGCATATGTGTGTGTGTGTGTGTGTGTGTGTGTGTGTGTGTGTGCGCATGCGCGCACACGCTCTCTGTCTCTCTCAAAACAAATAAACTTAAAAACAAAACAAAACAAAACAAAACAGAATAGAGATAACATCCAAAGAAACACAATTCCAGGCCTTAGTCATGTTCAATCCTATACTCTTGGCCCATCTGTAACCCAGAACATCATATAACGAAGTCATAAAAATACAGAACATAGAATAATATCTACTGACTGGAGACAATGTTTATAGTATATTGCTAATTTAAAGAATGTATATGCAAGGCATGCCTGGATGGCTCAGTTGGTTAAGTCTCCAGCTCTTGATTTCAGCTCAGGTCATGATCTCATGGTTTATGAGTTTGAGCCCTGCATGGACTCCACACCGACAGTGCAGAGCTGCTTGGGATTCTTGCTCTCTCTCTCTCTCTCTCTCTCTGTCTCCCCCAAAATAAATAAATAAACATTAAAAAAATAAAGAATATATATGCAAAACAGATTTTTTATGTCATAATATTTTTAAAAGCATCTGCAGGTACATAGGGGATCAGATGAGCCAAAACATTTAAAAGACTAAAATTTAGAGATTAAATTTTTGTACTTTTGTATTAAATTTTATATTAAATTTTTGTAGTTTAGATTTTTTGTGCATTGAACATACAGTGTTGTGTAATATGAAAACTGAGCCAAATTCTGATCTATTTTGGCTTGATTAAAAACAATGTTTATTTATTTTTGAGAGAAAGAGAGACAGAGCATGAGGTGGGGAGGGGCAGAGAGGGAGACACAGAATCCGAAGCAGGATCCAGGCTCTCAACTGTCAGCACAGACCCAGTGTGGGGCTCCAGGTCATGAATTGTGAGGTCGTGACCTGAACCGAAGTCAGAGGCTTAACCGACTGAGCCACCCAGGGCCCCCCCCCCCATTTTTTTTAAATTGTAATTTTAGCTGGACATTTTGTGTTTTGGCAACTAGGAGACCAAGACTGTCCCCTTACCCTTCTTTCCATCCTTACTCTTTCCCGGAATTAATGCTTATGTAGAGAGAGGGGAAACAGCGTACGTCAAACTATTACTTTATAACCTGACTTCTCACTGCTATAAGATTTAGCATCATTTCTGTTGGAAACCACAGAGTTGGGGGAGGAAGCAGTAATTTTCCCCACAAAGGGGATCAGGGAAGTAATCAGAGAAAGTGACATTTCAATTGTTCTTCAAAGATAAGCATCTCTCTGACAAGTGAAAATGTAAACAAAGGCACATCTTAAGCACTAATAGCTGTATGGCAAAAAAAACCAAGGAGGCATGAATGTTTTTGGTGTCTTTAATGATCTCAAACTAATAATAATAGTAACGTTTTTCAGAGAAATTACCACTTCCCAGAAGGTGGTAACTGATTTCCTGTGGGTTTCCCATTTCACCTGTCACCTGACAACTGCAAGCATCTTTGTCTCCTCTCTCTTTCTTTCCCTTTCAGTGTCTTGTTTCTGGAAAAAGTGAATATGCAAATTTGACAAATTCTGCAGAAATGTTAAGTGAGTTGAAGCTGAGGAGAGACTTTGGGTGTGGCAGTTAGTTGACTATTTTTTCCTTTCCTGTTCAGAGAGAGGCAGTGGTGGGGAGGAACAATCAGAGACGAGGAGGCGGGTATTGAAGAAATTTATGTGTTTGTGCCTGTTTGGTTTCATATTTAAATTTATTTTAAAAAAGTGTTTAATGTTTATTTATGTATTTTGAGAGAGAGAGATAGAGAGCAAGCAGGGGAGGGGCCAAGAGAGAGTGAGATCCCAAGCAGGCTTCATGCTGTCAGCACAGAGCCTGATGCGGGGCTCGAACCCATGAACCATGAGACCATGATCTGAGCCGAAATCAAGAGTCAGACACTTAACCGACTGAGCCAGCCAGGTGTCCCTCATACTTCAATTTAAAACACAATTATTAACTGCCATATAAGGTAAAAAGCATTTATTGAATGCCCACAAAGTCCAGGGAGTGCCAAGAAAATTAAATATAATCCTTGCTCTCAGAGATCTCCTGGTGGGGGTGATTTATTGTACTTTGTTTTAACTATCTGTTTACGTGACCAGTTGACTAATGAATGGGAGAGTGAACGCATGAATGGAGAGTTAATAAATTTGGCTAACAGAAGAGTGCAGGAACTGCTCTGTGTATCCAGCACCAGGGTCGAGATCAATTAGAACCTCTATTTGCGATGACATAAGAGATAAAATTGTTATCTCTCGGACAAAAGAGAAAGAACAACTATTTTAAAATAGCGTCTTTTCAGGTTATAAATGTATATTTTGACTCTAGTTTTAGTACTGCAGATGTCCTTCGCCTGTCCCCCAAACGAGTGTCTGTGAATTTCCATCTCTTCCAGAACACAGATAAGGCACTGAAAGGGAATCAGGAGTAAGAATGAGCGGCATGGATCGTTTATTTTGGCCACTTCGAGGTAAGAGGAAGGGACTGAAAGAAGAAACAAGAGTAACAACAACGGGGGTGCCTGGGAAGGTCAGTAGGTTAAGCATCGGACTTCAGGTCAGGTCATGGTCTCTCAGTTCACGAGTTCGAGACCCCGTTGGGCTCTGCGCTGACAGCTTGGAGCCTGGAGCCTTCAGATTCTGTGTCTCCCTCTGTCTCTACCCCTTGCCCACTCACACTCTGTCTCTCTTTCAAAAATAAACATTAAAAAAAAAAAAAAAAAGTAACGACAAAATGGTTGATGTTTCCTGTCAATGGAGATTGAGCCTGACTCTGAGTTTTAGTTTCCATGATACCAATATCTGAGGGAGAAAAATTCCTGACAAATCATATTAAGAACTTAATGTGTTTTATTAAATATAATTATTTCATTAAAGAAAGAAATGGCAATGTCAAACATTACATGAGAAAGAAAAGTGGCTCACTGTAAATGAAAATTTGATCAAATGCATACAAATCAGAAGCATCATAAAATATGTTAATTAAAATTACAGGCTTCACTCCCATTTCATGATTTACTATACTGGCGTGTTGTTCACGTATAATGAGGGATATAGAATTAAATGAAAGTATTGAAAAATAAAGTCAAGTTCAATCATCAGTTGCGGTCAGAATCGGATTACATGGTTCTAGATTCCTATTTATAGTACTTGGCAAGTATTATATAGTTCCTCCTGCTCTTCCCTTAATCATTCTCTTCAACTCTGTTCTTTTTTATCGTTTCCTAAGTTCCAACCTATTCACTTCATCATTCTTACATCTGAGTCATCAGCACAGAACAAGGTATTCCTGGTGCAGGTCAATAGAACAGTGCAGTGTCCTAAAATGGAGAATAATGTTCCCGTTCTATGACATAATATCCATAATGCGTCTCAAAATTGTCTTAGTTTTCCTTGGCTTAAATCATAAGACAAACTACTGTGTATATAATTTTGTCTCCAAAAATAATAGTTTTTTTAAATTGGAAATATACTTTAATCTATTAAAATTTATGGGCTCTCAGGTCGTTATTTATTGCTCCAGACATTTAAAATCATAGAGCTTAGGGGCGCCTGTGTGACTCAGTTGGTTAAGCATCCAACTTTGGCTCAGGTCATGATCTCATGGTTCGTGAGTTTGACCCCCGAGTGGGGCTCTGTGCTGACAGCTCAGAGCCTGGAGCTTGCTTCAGATTCTGTGTCTCTCTCTCTGCCTCTCTGCCTCTCCCCTACTATCTCTCTCTCTCTCTTTCTGTCAAAAATAAATAAAATATTAAAATAATTTAAACCATACAGCTTAGTAAAGGAATCTCTCTCTCTCTCTCTCTCTCTCTCTCTCTCTCACACACACACACACACACACACACACACACACACACACAGGGTTCTATTGTTGCTACTGCGAAAGTACTGGATGTGGTGGGTGTGATAGAGAGTGTGAATGCCCATGAATGTTTTCCTTTCTCGTACACATTATAGACCTGCCTTTGAGGATTTTCTAAGCTCTCTTAAAAATGTGTGGGGACTCGTGATTTGTTCCCATCAAGGCAATCCGATTGGAATTGATGTGTAGTCCTTCTGGACCAAGGAACCTAATAAAAAAGAGTAATTGCTTCACTTTATTTCCTTATCCCACATCTAGTTGGAAGGACGCTGAGGCTTTGGCAGAAGGCAAAAACATGCTATAGGAGAGAGTCTTCCATTATGCGGAACCGGCCATTCACAAGGAGCACATGTGACCAACACATAGATTTCCATTCTCAGTGCTGGAATCTTGGTATTTATTTGTAACCACAGTTAACATTACCCTATTCATACAGCAGAGTCTCGTCAAAGAAATGCTGTATGGTGTCAATCTATCGTCATCCAAAATCGGGATTGCTCTCTGTATCACTCAGGGTTCTCCAGAGAGACAGAGCAAATAGGACAGATACGAGTTTCGTCTAGGTGAAAGACAGAAAAACAGATTTGTTTGAAGAAGCTGGGTTAGCTCAGGTGATTGTGGGGCTGATAAGTCTGAAATCTGTAAGGCAGCCCAGCCGTCTGGAAACGCAGGCTGCTCTGTGGTACAGTCCTGAGGTACAATTCCTTCTTCCCTGGAAAACCTAGGTGTTTGCTCTCAACTGAGGTTAAGACCCAGTCTTCAATGACTGAATGAGGCCTCACCACATTATCCAAGGTAATCTCCTATGATTAAAGACAATTGACTATACATGTTAATCGCATCTACAAAATACTTTCACATGTAGACTAGATGTTGGACTAAACAATTGCCCAGCCAAGTTGACGCACGATATTAATCATCGCAGCCCACCCCTTGCCAACTTGGCATCCACACACACTCCCTCAAACCATACTTAAAATCTCTAAATAAAGACAATAATAAAGTAATGCATCCATTGGACATGATACAAGTAAAAAGACACTACACGTTTCCCCACAATAGGACGAAAATTCTTTGTACGATGTTCCTTCTTCTCCTCCATATTCTGTAACTTAAATACTATTCCTGATATGTTACATAATGAAGGAATAAGAGGGGGAAGAAAATAAGGATATTGCATCCACATATATACACACATGAGCACCAACGTATTCACAACAAAATAAAGAATTATTCATAATAATTGCAGTTTTCATTTCTGCAACTGGCCACGTGGTTGTAGCTGATTTTTATACCTACCTTCTCATGTTATCCATTCCATATTTATGTTACCTTCAGCAAGCACTTCAGCTAATCATGGTTCTTTACATGATGGGATGACCTAAACTTTCTTTCCTGAAGTATCTGGGCAACTAGTGGTCCTGCCTGATTGAGTTGTAGTGTTCCACTGGCTTGAATCACAGGGCATAGTAGTGCTAAGAGGCACCCTAAAGATCTCCTGTCTTTTAGACATACTCTTCTTTACCTCCATGGTGGAGAGGCAATCCAATTTCCCCTAGTTAATCAAGATTATTCATCATTTCAGCAATAATTTTCCTGTTGGTTCAGAAATAGAGGAGCCCATAGTGGCCATGTGGCAATCATCACTTATAATTCAACAGAATCATTATGGTGTCTCCTGAGGGAAACATTCCTTCTTTGGGACCAGCAGAGAATAAGGTTATGGGGACAGAAAGCAAAACATTTTGCTAGTGGATGACTAGGCACAATACTGAGTAGCGTTCTCCCCATTTCCACCCTTTAAATCTGGATGCGCGAATCCTGGCTAGGGGAGAGGCTGTATATCGGATGCTGGTTCAGAGCACGTACAGCCTTCTAGAGAAGCTTGCTCTAGTCCTACAAGGTAGGACCTCACAGATCTGGTGCTGTAACTGAATCTTCCAAAGGTGACTCCACCATTGTATCAGGCCAGCTGTTTCAGATGGCAGGGCACACAGCAAAATCAGCGAATTCTGTAAGCACAGGATCATTGCTGCCCTTACTTTGCTGTCAAGTGGGCTCCTTGAACGCAAACGATGCTGGGTAGAATATCACGAGAGTGGATCAGGCAGTCTGTGAGCCCACAGATGATAATTTTGGCACAAGTATTGTGCACAGGGAAATTGGATTTGTATTCAAACTGGGTGTATTCCAGTAAGAACAAAATACTGCCCCATTCACGTTGAAAAGAGGCCCAAAGTAATCGAACTGCCGCCAGGTAGCTGGCCAGTCATCTGAAGAATGGTGTTGTATGGGAAACTCATTGTTTGCCGCTGGCTGGTTGGACACTCAGTGGTGGTTGTAGCCAGGCTGGCTTAGGTTAAGCGGAAGTCTGTGTTGCTGAGCCCACGTTTCTATCCTTGGGATCATGGCCTCTTTGTTCATGAGCCCATTGGGTGCTACCCGGGGAAAGATGCTCACTGGCATCCACAGAATGGATAATTCTACCCATTTGATTATTAAATTCTCTGCTTAAATCACCTTTTGGTGAACACTGAAATGAAATACAAATATCTTCGTGCTTTTTGCCCTGGCAAAGGGTTCTACCTACATACTGCTTTCTCGGACCCCCTGGTCACTAATTTTCTTCTATTCTTTCCAAGTCCATGACCATCCAGCCAAATCACTGGCGACAGCTTATGAGTATACAATAACCCCTCTGGCCATTGCTCCTACCGACTATAACTAACAACCAGGTGCATGCCCACAGTTTGCCCATTGGGAGGATTTCCCTTCGCCACTGTCCTTCAGGGACATCCCAGAGGGAGGCTTTAGTGCCGCACTGCTTACTCTCAGGTGATCCCTCAATATCGTGCAGAACCGACTATAAACCAGGCCTGAGTTCTCTCTGGTCCATGAGGGCACGTGTAGGAGCTGGGAGAGAGAAAGTAAGGTAACAGGAATGTGGGCCATGGGTACTTGGAACACCTCCTCATTTAACTTACTTGTGCCTTGGGGCTTGCTTGAGGCCAGGTACACTTACATCACTTCCATTTTATAATAGAACCTTGCGGTGCATGCCTAACATTATAGCTTGTTGGGTCAGACAACCCTAAGTTCAGAGAGGGCAGCTCAGTTTGCATGGTGACCTGGTGGGCCATGGTTAAGTGTTCAGTCTCTACTAAGGCACAGTAGCTGGCCAAGATCTATTTTTCGAAAATAATTATATTCAGAGAATGATAGGACTTTGCTCCCAAATCCTAAGGATATGCGTGATGATTCCCCAATGGGGCTTGCCCAAGCCTCCAAACAGCATCCTTATCTGCACGGTTACTTCAAGCATCATTGGGTCTTTTGGATCATGTGGAGGGATGGAGGGCTGATATCGCCCTGAGACAGGACAGGGAAGGCATATTGCTGGTAACAGCTTCAAGCAAGCTGCTTCTGGTCGTCTGTATGAAAAAGCATCAAGAAGAAAGCATTTGACAGATCAGTAACTGCAAACCATGTGTCCTCACATATTAATTTGCTTAAGCAGTGAAACCACATCTAGAACAGCAGCTACAGTCGGGGTGACCAGCTAGTTAAATTTACAATAATACATCGTTATTCTCCAAGGTCCATCTGTTTTCTGCACACGCCAAGTAGGTGAACTGACTGGGGGTGTGGTGGGAATCGCTGGCCCTGAATCCTTCAAGTCCTTGATGGTGACACTGATCCCTACACTTACTCCAAGCTTGTGGCTTGCTTTGTTCTTAGGGAATGGTAATTCTAATGACTTCCACTTAATATCTTCCATATAATCTCTTTTATTCCACTATTCAGGGAATCAGGGACTAGACTGTGACTCTCTAGAATTGACCTAGAACTCTTCCTCCTGTACAGATCAAGTAAGAATTTAATAAACTCTCAACCTAGTTCTCTTCTAAGAATATCTGGATTGACTAACCAATACTTTATTCTCTCCTGATTACTGCTTTGGCTCCATTAGAATGTATGGTTATATTAACTATATCCACCTCGTCTTTGATGATATATTGGCACTGCTTGGTCTCTTCTAATTATTCCCATTGTATTTAAAGATACCAATTCAGGGGCGCCTGGGTGGCTCAGTCAGTTAAGCAACTGACTTCGGCTCAGGTCATGATCTCGTGGTTCGTGAGTTCGAGCCCCGCATCGGGCTCTGTGCTGACAGCTCAGAGCCTGGAGCCTGCTTCGGATTCTGTGTCTCCCTCGTTCTCTGGCCCTTCCCCTCTTGAGCTCTGTCTCTGTCTCTCTCTCTCTCTCTCTCTCAAAAAATAAGTAAAAAAACATTAACATTAAAAAAAAGGATATCAATTCACTAGCAGCAGTTATCACTGTAATTTTTCATTTACAGAGGAGAGCAACCACAGAGTCCTTCAAGTGCTGGAGTTTACCTCACAAATTTGTTCTTCAGAGTCTTAGGGAAGGGTATGTCTTCTGGACCTTCCTGGGGTAGAGGACGGGTCTTACATGATAAATCCACTCTAGCATTCTGAGGCTTTGGATCCTTTCCTCTACACTGGACCAAGATGGTTCTGTCACTTCCACTTGATTTAGTGTAGAACACCTTTTGGTCCGTGTTTTAGTCAATTGACCAAACAAACTGTTAGGGCCTTTTCTTACCCCTCTAGCTATCTATTAAATGCCCATCTCTGTTTGTGGTGTGTTTATGTTAGCAAATCAGACCAGAGCCAAATTTATGTTCCTCCTACACTTATCCCACATCCTTTATATTCATTCCCATACCTAGCCCCTGGATTTCTCTGTGTATACACTAGACAAATGATGCAGTTCTTCTGGAACACATCTCCTCATGGGTCACACTTCGAATCTCACCTTTTGGGATTTGCCAGAACTTGAGTCTAGTTATAAGTTTAGAAGCAAAGATGGGTGGTGGGGGTGAAAGAGGCACCATGAGGAGAATCAGTACTGCCTTCCAAGGTAAGTACCTCTGGTGAGACCAGCTACCTCAGGAAGAGCAGGAATGACTTCATTCCAGGCAGGGGTGGGCGGGCTGTCTCTACCATCAAAGAAGATTCCACGGTATTTAGTAGAATTTAGTTCAGTGTTCCCATTCCCATTACCAGGATCCCATTCCTTCCCAAGCGATAGTCTCTCTTTAACAATAGACAGTTTGCATTTTGTATTGCAATTCAGCAACTCACAGGATGAAACTCTGTTTTGTTTTCAGTAATCTCAGTTTGGTCTCTGAAGAACATAAGGATTTTCTCCAGGGCAGATACAGAAAATGTCATCATTTATGTAGCAGTTGAGCTGAGAATTTGAAGCTCTGAGCTTCTCCTTTTCTTTCCTCGTTTCGTCCAACACAATGAGGAGCAAACTGCCAATCTCATTATACTCCTTCATCTGACAAAAACATTCAAAGGTGTCAAATACGTGGCCGCTCAGAACCTCACTTCTTATACGTTTTTGTAATTTTTTTAAATTATTTTAAAGTTTATGTATTTATTTTTGAGAAAGACAGAGACAGCATGAGCAGGAGAGGGGCAGAGAGAGAGGAAGAGAGAACGAATCCGAAGCAGGCTCTGCGTTGTCAACACAGAGCCGGATGTGGGGCTTCAACTTACAAAACCATGAAATCATGGCCTGAGCTGAAACCAAGAGTTGAAAACTTAACTGACTGAGCCACCCAGGAACCCCTCCCTGGTTTGTGAACTTTAATTACATCTACAAAATACCTTCACGGCAACATATAGACTAGTGTTTGACCAAATGCCTGGAAACGATAGTTTAGCCAAGCTGATACATAACCATCTTACTCCCTATAGTCACGCCAAGGCTCAATTACCATCAGGAGTGGGCACTTGACTCTAGGAGAATCCAGAATTTAGGTCTTGTGACTTAGATGGAAAGAGTATATTGCACCAAAAATAGTTTCATTCTAGGAATTTGCTATTGGAAAATAGAAAAGCTGGGAAGCAACCAGAGAGGCAAAAGGTGAAGCTTGTGCAAGTTTAAGCAGGGACAAGACAATCCAAATTACCTATAAATGAAATTAACATCATGAGGAAACAGTGAGAAAAAAGTGTTCAATTCAATATTTGAGAAGGTCGTAGTTTCAGAAGCATCAGAAACGACACAAGATAAAAATGGAGACAACAGGAAAGGGAATAATAATGGTGGCTCCACTCTAATGCCAGTTTCCAGGAATTCTATAATAATTGAAGTTCTTATTTGTAAATAACAGATATATCCTGAAAAGCCACTGCTAGTTCCCAACTTGAGCTGGTCTGAACATGTGTTTTGTTAGCTTGTTTGCTTTTGTTTTTAACAAAAATACCTAACTACAAGAGAAGCCAGTAAGAAAATCTTGCTGGAGGAAGTGTTGCTTAGTCCGAACTTTGAGAAATGAGTGAGGGCAGCAAAGCAGGGCCACAGATCCCACATTCTGCACTTTGCCCCCATCATAGCCTGTGCTCCAATCAGTGAGAAACAAGAGAGGGAAAGCCCAAAAAAGGAATTCCAAGGAGAGTGTGATTTATTCTGGCAGCCTGGGAAGCTATTGCAAACATTTAATTTCTTGGGAAGTACACAACACACAACAGTGATTACTCTTGAATGAGTGAGCACAGCATAGGGGTCTTTCAGTTTTACATTTAAAAATATGGGCTGTTTGAACTTCTTAAAGCAGGCATGCATTTTTTCCAGTAAATTAAATAGCAATAGAACTTCTTTGAATATCGCCAGAGCACACGATAGAAAATTTAAAAGCCAAACCGTAGTCAACTGGTAAGTATGTAAGACGTGCCTTTAGAATCGTTCGGGTCTACATGCGGAATCCCAACAACTAAAGGCTTTGGGTTTGATTTACATCTGATGTCTCTGGAATCATGTGGCTGTGTTGTTGCAGTCTGGAAATTCACCCAGGGCCAGGGTACTAGCTAGAGTCAGTGGCAGTAGAGGGTGTTGTGAAACGCGCTAGATGACAATGGATTCCAAACATACTGAGAACATCTGACAACACTTAGCACCCGATGGAATGTGGCAAGAATGAAGATGGAAAACTGAATGTGACTTCCAAGCTCCTGCCTGGGAAATTGGTAGGTATCCACGCTCTCCGTGAGAATGTGAATGCAAAAATACATGATGGATTTGGAATAGTCTAAAGGAAAATGAGAGAGGAATTTTGTGAATTGAGGAAATACATGTTCCTGCTCCAATGGCTGGAATAAGAACAAAGAGCGTTTTCAAAAGGAAAGATTGTGAGTTGCAGTTGCCCTCAGAAGCGTTTTATAATTTCTTGTTCAAGACGGAGTCTATCTGGGGCTGTAACGATAGTGTTGTTGTCAAAGTAGAGAGGCGAAGACAGAACCAACCACTCCACCCCCTGTTCATTCTTTCAGGTGGTCTCCGGGAGCGGCTTGAGGGTGAGCTGCTTAGACAACTGCCACCTGAGACAAAGACCTGTCACAACCCCCTCTCAGCAGGGGAGATGTGGGGGCCTTGCCACTCAGGTTGGTTGAATCTCAAATTATACCTCCTTAAGCCAAGACTCTGAAACTGACAAGGTTGTGCATTCTGCTTACTGGTGTCTTGATTGGGACACATTTTATTTTAAGTCATCTACATTTAACATAAATATTTAATCAAAGTTGCCAAGGGTGCTTTGAAGTATCAAGCAACAGTCATTTCTCAACTCAGGTGTCTAGACTAATCAAACCTTAAGAAAAAGTGCAACATTCATAATGATACCATCATTTTATTGAATCATTCCAGTTAAATTTGATTTCAGTTCAGAAATCACAACATTTGCTTTTCTCTGACAGAAATGCAGCTCTGGGCTATAATTTTCATTTTGATTGAAGGGCTGTGGCTTGTAGTGTTTGGGGACCACATGAAATCCAAAGCTATGTGACTCTCATTCAGACCCACATTCTGTGACCCTTTCTTTAAACTGAAGAACGAAAAGGGAAAATGTTTTCTACACCAATTCTGATCCTATAGCGATAAGAGAGCTGAATTTTTGCTCTGCTGAAAGAGGTAAATGTTTTTTTTTTTTTTAATTTTTTTTTTCAACGTTTATTTATTTTTGGGACAGAGAGAGACAGAGCATGAACGGGGGAGGGGCAGAGAGAGAGGGAGACACAGAATCGGAAACAGGCTCCAGGCTCTGAGCCATCAGCCCAGAGCCCGACGCGGGGCTCGAACTCACAGACCGCGAGATCGTGACCTGGCTGAAGTCGGACGCCTAACCGACTGCGCCACCCAGGGCCCCAAGAGGTAAATCTTTTGTTAAAGCTGTTGAACCGCACTGATAATACCTTCCAATATTATTCCTGAAACATCAAGAAAATGATGTTATTGGGGGTTTTACCATCTTTTGCTGGTGAGACGAAGATTAAGTGAAATGACATACAAGGAGGCTATTGATGGAATCATTCTTAGAAAAAAAGGAACTCTAGCAATGCAGTCCTCCATGAGGATGTTACTGAAAACACCATTTCTTGGTGTGTTCCACTAACTGGTTTAAACTGTTTTTAAAGACATACGTGATTATATTGAGATACATACTTTTGGATATTGCCTAACACGGGAAAATTCTATATTTGGACATTGTAAAGATATACGAGTCTTCATTACTGACAAATGGTTACGAATGATTTGCTTTTCACAATTCTGTGAGGAACCTCTGACCTATTTGGGAGGACACCGTTACCAGTAAGTGTTTCATCAGAGAACAATTAGTGCATGTGAGTGAGTTCCTCCTTCAACAGAAATGAAGAATTGGACATCCTTGAACCCACTGTAAGAGTGGCCATATTGCTATTGCTTTAGTTACTGCCAGCAGTTTAGAATCAGACCTATGGGTGGTAAAGTCCATTTTTATATGGACAGTCATTATTTGTTTGGGCTTCACAACAATGGTAAATGGGAAGCAAAGCGAATAAAGTATTCATTTTACGATGACTCGAGGTCCCCCGAGCTTAGATACCTCAGCGTTACGTTGTAACCAGTAAGTACTGCACCGGGGCCAGGACCCAGGTCTACTAGTTCAATGCCTTTTATACTGTTTTACAACATGTACTTATTTCTTTTTTAATCCGACCCAGCATTTGTGCTCAAAATATCTATAAACAGGTGTTCCCACAAAAACTTTTATATAACAGTGTATCATAGTATCATGGGGCGCCTGGGTGACGCAGTCGGTTAAGCATCTGACTTCAGCTCAGGTCATGATCTCATGGCTCGGGGGTTTGAGCCCCATGTCTGGCTCTGTGCTGACAGCTCAGAGCCTGGAGCCTGCTTCAGATTCTGGGTCTCCTTCTCTCTCTCTGCCTCTCCCCCGCTCATGTTCTGTCTCTCTCTCTCTCTCAAAAGTAGATAAACATTTTAAAAAATTTTAAAAAGAAGTGTTCATAAGCATCATGATTCACCATAGCCAAAAGGTGGATAAATAAATTGTGATATAACCATACAATATTATTGAGCCATAAAAAGGAAGGAAGCACTGGTACGTATGAAAACATGGAGGAACCCTGGAAGCATCATGCTAAGTGAAAGCAGACAGACACAAAAGGCTGCATGTTATATAATTCCCTTTATTATTTTTTTTTTATATATGAAATTTATTGACAAATTGGTTTCCATACAACACCCAGTGCTCATCCCAAAAGGTGCCCCCCTCAGTACCCATCACCCACCCTCTCCTCCCTCCCACCCCCCATCAACCCTTAGTTTGTTCTCAGTTCTCAACAGTCTCTTATGCTTTGGCTCTCTCCCACTCTAACCTCTTTTTTTTTTTTTTTTTGTTCCCCTCCCCCATGGGTTTCTCTTAAGTTTCTCAGGATCCACATAAGAGTGAAACCATATGGTATCTGTCTTTCTCTGTATGGCTTATTTCACTTAGCATCACACTCTCCAGTTCCATCCACGTTGCTACAAAAGGCCATATTTCATTTTTTCTCATTGCCACGTAGTACTCCATTGTGTATATAAACCACAATTTCTTTATCCATTCATCAGTTGATGGACATTTAGGCTCTTTCCATAATTTGGCTATTGTTGAGAGTGCTGCTATGAACATTGGGGTACAAGTGCCCCTATGCATCAGTACTCCTGTGTCCCTTGGATAAATTCCTAGCAGTGCTATTGCTGGGTCATAGGGTAGGTCTATTTTTAATTTTCTGAGGAACCTCCACACTGCTTTCCAGAGCGGCTGCACCAATTTGCATTCCCACCAACAGTGCAAGAGGGTTCCCGTTTCTCCACATCCTCTCCAGCATCTATAGTCTCCTGATTTGTTCATTTTGGCCACTCTGACTGGCGTGAGGTGATATCTGAGTGTGGTTTTGATTTGTATTTCCCTGATAAGGAGCGACGCTGAACATCTTTTCATGTGCCTGTTGGCCATCCGGATGTCTTCTTTAGAGAAGTGTCTATTCATGTTTTCTGCCCATTTCTTCACTGGGTTATTTGCTTTTCGGGTGTGGAGTTTGGTGAGCTCTTTATAGATTTTGGATACTAGCCCTTTGTCCGATATGTCATTGGCAAATATCTTTTCCCATTCCGTTGGTTGCCTTTTAGTTTTGTTGGTTGTTTCCTTTGCTGTGCAGAAGCTTTTTATCTTCATAAGGTCCCAGCAATTCACTTTTGCTTTTAATTCCCTTGCCTTTGGGGATGTGTCGAGTAAGAGATTGCTACGGCTGAGGTCAGAGAGGTCTTTTCCTGCTTTCTCCTCTAAGGTTTTGATGGTTTCCTGTCTCACATTCAGGTCCTTTATCCATTTTGAGTTTATTTTTGTGAATGGTGTGAGAAAGTGGTCTAGTTTCAACCTTCTGCATGTTGCTGTCCAGTTCTCCCAGCACCCTTTGTTAAAGAGACTGTCTTTTTTCCATTGGATGTTCTTTCCTGCTTTGTCAAAGATGAGTTGGCCATACGTTTGTGGGTCTAGTTCTGGGGTTTCTATTCTATTCCATTGGTCTATGTGTCTGTTTTTGTGCCAATACCATGCTGTCTTGATGATGACAGCTTTGTAGTAGAGGCTAAAGTCTGGGATTGTGATGCCTCCTGCTTTGGTCTTCTTCTTCAAAATTACTTTGGCTATTCGGGGCCTTTTGTGGTTCCATATGAATTTTAGGATTGCTTGTTCTAGTTTCGAGAAGAATGCTGGTGCAATTTTGATTGGGATTGCATTGAATGTGTAGATAGTTTTGGGTAGTATTGACATTTTGATAATATTTATTCTTCCAATCCATGAGCAGGGAATGTCTTTCCATTTCTTTAAATCTTCTTCAATTACCTTCATAAGCTTTCTATAGTTTTCAGCATACAGATCCTTTACATCTTTGGTTAGATTTATTCCTAGGTATTTTATGCTTCTTGGTGCAATTGTGAATGGGATCAGTTTCTTTACTTGTCTTTCTGTTGCTTCATTGTTAGTGTATAAGAATGCAACTGATTTCTGTACATTGATTTTGTATCCTGCAACTTTGCTGAATTCATGTATCAGTTCTAGCAGACTTTTGGTGGAGTCTATCGGATTTTCCATGTATAATATCATGTCATCTGCAAAGAGCGAAAGCTTGACTTCATCTTTGCCAATTTTGACGCCTTTGATTTCCTTTTGTTGTCTGATTGCTGTTGCTAGAACTTCCAGCACTATGTTAAATAACAGCGGTGAGAGTGGGCATCCCTGTCGTGTTCCTGATCTCAGGGAAAAAGCTCTCAGTTTTTCCCCGTTGAGGATGATGTTAGCTGTGGGCTTTTCATAAATGGCTTTTATGATCTTTAAGTATGTTCCTTCTATCCCGACTTTCTCAAGAGTTTTTATTAAGAAAGGGTGCTGGATTTTGTCGAAGGCCTTTTCTGCATCGATTGACAGGATCATATGGTTTTTCTCCTTTTTTTTGTTAATGTGATGTATCACGTTGATTGATTTGCGAATGTTGAACCAGCCCTGCATCCCAGGAATGAATCCCACTTGATCATGGTGAATAATTCTTTTTATATGCCGTTGAATTCGATTTGCTAGTGTCTTATTGAGAATTTTTGCATCCATGTTCATCAGGGATATTGGCCTGTAGTTCTCTTTTTTTACTGGGTCTCTGTCTGGTTTAGGAATCAAAGTAATACTGGCTTCATAGAATGAGTCTGGAAGTTTTCCTTCCCTTTCTATTTCTTGGAATAGCTTGAGAAGGATAGGTATTATCTCTGCTTTAAACGTCTGGTAGAACTCCCCTGGGAAGCCATCTGGTCCTGGACTCTTATTTGTTGGGAGATTTTTGATAACCGATTCAATTTCTTCGCTGGTGATGGGTCTGTTCAAGCTTTCTATTTCCTCCTGATTGAGTTTTGGAAGAGTGTGGGTGTTCAGGAATTTGTCCATTTCTTCCAGGTTGTCCAATTTGTTGGCATATAATTTTTCATAGTATTCCCTGATAATTGTTTGTATCTCTGAGGGATTGGTTGTAATAATTCCATTTTCATTCATGATTTTATTTATTTGGGTCATCTCCCTTTTCTTTTTGAGAAGCCTGGCTAGAGGTTTGTCAATTTTGTTTATTTTTTCAAAAAACCAACTCTTGGTTTCGTTGATCTGCTCTACAGTTTTTTTAGATTCTATATTGTTTATTTCTGCTCTGATCTTTATTATTTCTCTTCTTCTGCTGGGTTTAGGCTGCCTTTGCTGTTCTGCTTCTATTTCCTTTAGGTGTGCTGTTAGATTTTGTATTTGGGATTTTTCTTGTTTCTTGAGATAGGCCTGGATTGCAATGTATTTTCCTCTCAGGACTGCCTTCGCTGCGTCCCAAAGCGTTTGGATTGTTGTATTTTCATTTTCGTTTGTTTCCATATATTTTTTAATTTCTTCTCTAATTGCCTGGTTGACCCACTCATTCGTTAGTAGGGTGTTCTTTAACCTCCATGCTTTTGGAGGTTTTCCAGACTTTTTTCTGTGGTTGATTTCAAGCTTCATAGCATTGTGGTCTGAAAGTATGCATGGTATGATTTCAATTCTTGTAAACTTATGAAGGGCTGTTTTGTGACCCAGTATATGATCTATCTTGGAGAATGTTCCATGTGCACTCGAGAAGAAGGTATATTCTGTTGCTTTGGGATGCAGAGTTCTAAATATATCTGTCAAGTCCATCTGATCCAATGTCTCATTCAGGGCCCTTGTTTCTTTATTGACCGTGTGTCTAGTTGATCTATCCATTTCTGTAAGTGGGGTGTTAAAGTCCCCTGCAATTACCACATTCTTATCAATAAGGTTGCTTATGTTTATGAGTAATTGTTTTATATATTTGGGCGCTCCGGTATTCGGTGCATAGACATTTATAATTGTTAGCTCTTCCTGATGGATAGACCCTGTCACTATTATATAATGTCCTTCTTCATCTCTTGTTACAGCCTTTAATTTAAAGTCTAGTTTGTCTGATATAAGGATGGCTACTCCAGCTTTCTTTTGGCTTCCAGTAGCATGATAAATAGATCTCCATCCCCTCACTCTCAATCTAAAGGTGTCCTCAGGTCTAAAATGAGTCTCTTGTAGACAGCAAATAGATGGGTCTTGTTTTTTTATCCATTCTGATACCCTAAGTCTTTTGGTTGGCGCATTTAATCCATTTACATTCAGTGTTATTATAGAAAGGTATGGGTTTAGAGTCATTGTGATGTCTGTATGTTTTATGCTTGTAGTGATGTCTCTGGTACTTTGTCTCACAGGGTCCCCCTTAGGATCTCTTGTAGGGCTGGTTTAGTGGTGACAAATTCCTTCAGTTTTTGTTTGTTTGGGAAGACCTTTATCTCTCCTTCTATTCTAAATGACAGACTTGCTGGATAAAGGATTCTCGGCTGCATATTTTTTCTGTCTAGCACACTGAAAATCTCGTGCCAATTCTTTCTGGCCTGCCAAGTTTCAAAAGAGAGATCAGTCACGAGTCTTATAGGTCTCCCTTTATATGTGAGGGCACGTTTACCCCTTGCTGCTTTCAGAATTTTCTCTTTATCCTTGTATTTTGCCAGTTTCACTATGATATGTCGTGCAGAAGATCGATTCAAGTTACGTCTGAAGGGAGTTCTCTGTGCCTCTTGGATTTCAATGCCTTTTTCCTTCCCCAGTTCAGGGAAGTTCTCAGCTATTATTTCTTCAAGTACCCCTTCAGCACCTTTCCCTCTCTCTTCCTCCTCTGGGATACCAATAATGCGTAGATTATTTCTTTTTAGTGTATCACTTAGTTCTCTAATTTTCCCCTCGTACTCCTGGATTTTTTTATCTCTCTTTTTCTCAGCTTCCTCTTTTTCCATAACTTTATCTTCTAGTTCACCTATTCTCTCCTCTGCCTCTTCAATCCGAGCTGTGGTGGTTTCCATTTTGTTATGCATTTCGTTTAAAGCGTTTTTCAGCTCCTTGTGACTGTTCCTTAGTCCCTTGATCTCTGTAGCAAGAGATTCTCTGCTGTCCGCTATACTGTTTTCAAGCCCAGCGATTAATTTTATGACTATTATTCTAAATTCACTTTCTGTTATATTATTTAAATCCTTTTTGATCAGCTCATTAGCTGTTGTTATTTCCTGGAGATTCTTCTGAGGGGAATTCTTCCGCTCGGTCATTTTGGATAGTCCCTGGTGTGGTGAGGACCTGCAGGGCACTTCCCCTGTGCTGTGGTGTATAACTGGAGTTCGTGGGCGGAGCCGCAGTCAGACCTGATGTCTGCCCCGAGCCCACCGCTGTGTCCACAGTCAGACTGGTGCGTGCCTTCTCTTCCCCTCTCCTAGGGGCGGGATTCACTGTGGGGTGGGGTGGCCTGTCTGGGCTACTTGCAGACTGCCAGGCTTGTGATGCTGGGGATCTGGCGTCTTAGCTGGGGTGGGTAGGCAAGGTGCACAGGGGCAGGAGGGGCAGGCTTAGCTTGCTTCTCCTTAGGTGATCCTCTTCAGGAGGGGCCCTGTGGCAGCAGGAGGGAGTCAGATCCGCTGCCGGAGGTTTGGCTCCGCAGAAGCGCAGAGTTGGGTGTTTGCGCGCGGAGCGAGCAAGTTCCCTGGCAGGAACTGGTTCTCTTTGGGATTTTGGCTGGGGGATGGGCGGGGGAGATGGCGCTGGCGAGCGCCTTTGTTCCCCACCAAACTGAGCTCTGTTGTCCGGGGGCTCAGCAGCTCTCCTTCCCTTTGTCCTCCAGCCTTCCCGCTTTCTGAGCAGAGCTGTTAACTTATGACCTCCCAGACGCTAAGTCGCGCTTGCTGTCGGAACACAGTCCGTCAGGCCCCTCCGCTTTTTGCAAGCCAGACTCGGGGGCTCTGCTTGGCCGGCGTGCCGCCCCTCCGCCCCGGCTCCCTCCCGCCAGTCCGTGGAGCGCGCACCGCCTCGCCGCCCTTCCTACCCTCTTCCGTGGGCCTGTGGTCTGCGCTTGGCTCCGGCGACTCCGTTCTGCTAATCCTCTGGCGGTTTTCTGGGTTATTTAGGCAGGTGTAGGTGGAATCTAAGTGATCAGCAGGACGCGCGGTGAGCCCAGCGTCCTCCTACGCCGCCATCTTCCCTCTCTCCTGCCCTACAGATTTTAGACTTTCCCTATAATTCCCTTTATATGAAATTTCCAGAATAGGCAGACCCAACTGGACAAAAAGCAAGCTGGTAGCTGCCATGGCTGAGGGTAGAGAACAGCGAAAGGTAACTGCTAAAAGGCATAGGGTTTCTCTTTTGGGGTGATGAAAACATTTTGGAACTAGACAGATAGACATCTATGCAACATTGTGAATGCACTAAATGCCACTAAATTCTGTACTTTAAAATAGTTAAAATGGTGACTTTATGCTATATGTATCATACCATAATAAAAAAAAATGCTCTTAAAAACACACACACACACACACACACACACACACTAACCAAAACAAAAATTGAATGACTCTTGGTTATTAAATACTTGTAGCAATGGAATTCAACAGAATGGTTCCAAACCTAGTAAGAGAAGGTTTAACGTTGCAATTCTCTGTGGCATGTCTCATCAGAGACACTTGACCAGGATTTAGCACACAGGGCAACAGCTCTTGCCTGCCATTTTTCCCAGGCTAAGCGTGTTGTTGTGACCCGTGTCTGTGTGGTGATTCAGGAGATGGCCAACCAGGTGAAGATACTCCCATGAAGTAAAGCCATTTGGTTTAGAGAAAGAAGGATGCATGTACTTATATGGGACAGTAAGTAAACAAATCAGGCCACAAGCATTATTGTTTGTGCTCAGGTTTGGACTAAGCCCTCTGCAAAGCCACTCTGCAGACATTTTACCTTGGTTGAGGCCAAATTCCTTCCATGAAAAGGGAAGCTGGCAGGCATGGTCCCCAAGAAGTAGCATGAAATCAGTGACAGTGAATGAAAGGTTGCATGGTGACATAAATACACCATAATATGCAACAACATAAATCTCAAATATCTAGAAGTATAAAACTGCCAGTGGAAATTTGAGGCAATGCTGAAGGAGAAACCCAAGTACCCAGAGGGAGAAGTGAGTGCAAGCCAGGCTGAGAACTAAAGGGGGCGGGCATGAGGATGTGCCCTCTAGGGTCTGCGGCTACAAGCATGGGGGAGTGGGGGAGCAATGGGGCCGGGAACACATGCAGTCAAAGTCTAGTGTTTTGAATACCCACAAATTTAAGATGTGGTTTATAATTCCGTCTACCAATTTTAACATACGTTTCCTCAGTTGTATAAGCTTTGATCTTCCTTAAACATGGATTTATCCCGGGGCGCCTGGGTGGCTCACGGTTGAGCATCTGACTTTGGCTCAGGTTATGACTTCACTGTTTGTGAGTTCGAGCCCTACGTGAGGCTCTGTGCTGACAGCTCAGAGCCTGGAGCCTGCTTCGAATTCTGTGTCTGCAGCTCTCTCTGCCCCTCCCCCACTCATGCTCTGTCTCTCTGTCTCTCAAAAATAATAAATAAAAATGTTTAAAAAAGTTAAAAAGAAAACACGTGGATTTACCCCTGGGCGTATGTGTCTGGAAAGGAGGTGGTATTTTTAAGGATGAGTGTAAAACTACTCACATATGACTATACACTGGAAGGACCAAGAAATCCCAGCATGTGCCTTCTTAACAACTGGCTTCTATTGAGACATTCTGCTGACCTTGACTCAACATATAATATATTGCATAATGTAATATCTCAGATCATTATTAAACTTGGATTGGGGGTTTGGGACCAGAGTAAAGTACTAGTCAAAGCTATGAAATAATGGTCACTTTAAATGGAAGCCTCATTGTCCATTATTTTTTTTTAAATTTTTTTTTCAACGTTTTTTATTTATTTTTGGGACAGAGAGAGACAGAGCATGAACGGGGGAGGGGCAGAGAGAGAGGGAGACACAGAATCGGAAACAGGCTCCAGGCTCCGAGCCATCAGCCCAGAGCCTGACGCGGGGCTCGAACTCACGGACCGCAAGATCGTGACCTGGCTGAAGTCGGACGCTTAACCGACTGCGCCACCCAGGCGCCCCTCATTGTCCATTATTAAATCCAAAGCCTTAAACTGATTTTTTTATTACTATTTTTACATCTGCTACCAGCCTATGAACTCATATCTCCTTTCTCATTATGGGATTAGAAGATTGCGAGTGAAATTCCATGGAATGTGTCTGTATTCATGTGTTTGTGCAGAAGATTTACACACAAAAACAACGCTAAGGCATCTACAAGAATCTCCCAACCATCATTCTTCCAGTTCCATACATTTTCATTTATCACTGAAAACAAGGAAATGAAACTTTATAAATTGCTGTTCATTAAGTGTATATTTTTCTCTGAAACATTGTTAAATGTGGGTTCAGTCTACATATTATTCACTGATGTTTACGAATTCTTGAGTTTTTTTATCATTTTATGAGAGCTGAGGTCTTAACATATCAATATTTGGTAGTATATATTTCATACAAACTTAATTCAACAGATTACCTTCTAAAATATGATGTTTTTCCTTTATTTTAAGTCCCTGCAGACTAGAGTTGATTTTTCTAATTTAGATGATAACTCCTTTATCCACATACTTTGAAATAAAGTATGTTTTTCAATATCAAATTAAAATGCTAATATTGACTACACACCTTTAGAGAGCTGGGTTTTGGAATCAAAAAGTAATTTCTGAAAAGCATAGGTGGATTTTTACCAAGAATAAGTTTCTAATGTTGAATTGATTTTATAAAATCAGCTATATGCAATCCTAAGTGATTTTCTTAGTGACTCTCTCACTAAATGGCAAGGTCCCATCAATTTTGAGGACTAAAGTTTTAAGGGCATTAAAAGAGGGCAGAAAAATCCTATTGATCCATGTTAAAGATATATTTAATTTCTTCTAGTCCTGTTGCCCATCACCTAAGATCAGTACTTAATCAAGAAGTCAATCTTAAGAAACAATATTTTTCAAGAAACATAGCAAATTAAAGTTTCAACAACATTCAAACAATCAAAAGACAGGAGATAAATTTCTTATCTTTCTGGTTCCTAAAAGGAATAAAGGAGAATATATAAATTAAAATAAAAGCAAAATTTAAATGATAAATTTTCATTCATTGAAATATTTATGCAATGGATTTATGCAATGGATTACATTTGATGAGTATTAGGCACATGTTGCTAAGGATACAGAGATGATCAAAGTGATTCTTTGAAGAGACAAGTATGTAAACAAAATAATGACAGTGTGGAGAACGTGACTGTTGTGGTTTAGGTTAAGAGTGTGGGCACAGATTTCTCAATGTCCTCCTCGGGCTTCTTACTCACTCTCCAAATGTCAGTGTGCCTCGGGATGTTCACCCCGCCTTGTCCCTTTTCAGACCGTGATAAAGCCCTGTGTGAGATTATTCTGTCCCCTGGTCTTAACTGTTGCCATTAAACAAGAATATCCAAATGTGTACATCCAGCCCAGACTTCTCTTCTCCCAAACACCCATATCACACCTTGACTAGCCATCTCACAAGTGGGTGTCCTGGAACCGTTTCATGTTCATCATGTCGAAAACAGACTTCATCATCTTCATTTTCTCTTTTCTCTCAAATTTATGTCATCTGTGATCTCAATGATTCATTCATTCTTTATATTTACATATGAATTCTAACTTAAGTCTGGTCCAGGGTAAGATGTCAAAAATAAAAGTTTAATGAGACGGACTGCATTCACAAATGCTTTTGAATTTATTATTTACATTTGCAAGCACACAGCTAAATTACCAATCACTGTTCTTATAAGTGATTCAAATTATAGAGAGTTTTAACCAAGCCTTACCACGCCAAAAATAGTAGTCTAGCAGGTTACTAAGCAGGCATATTATTGAGAACTAGTTTTCTTTGGATGGTGAGGGAACAAGTCTCTAGTCAGCCACATTCAGTCTGAGACCTAGGGGATGAACAGATTTGGGTGGAGGAGAGTGAATTAAAGAACATTGTAGGAGAAGGGAGGGGCTGAAGATGTGAACAAAAGATGTGAGAAATTTGCACTCATAAAACATTTGCAAAAATGCACCATTGTCCAATCCATTAAGACCATGCCACAGAATCAGGATATTAGAGACCACCTACTCTGACCCAAGGGCGTTTGACTTGGAGAGCAACCGTGACAATGAAATCGTATTTATAATGATGAAAGGTGAATCTGGAAACCTGGAAGGCTGTTTCTTCTTCCTCTGGTAGTTCAACAAAAGCTGACTTGCATTTCTGGGTTAACTCCATGCAAGAACAGGCTGTCTCCAGCCTTGAGAGCCATTGACGTCACTTTCCAATGAGAGCTCAGGTTCACGTTGAATGGAAACTTCCCATTGCTTTAGTTCCATGGATAACCCCAGCCAGTTCTTCAAGTCTATACATATGTGTGGGATTACATGGTCAGGTTCCCCTCCTGGACTCTCTTCCATGGTCCCCCACCACCTGCTCACCGTCAAGCATACCTCTTCCTAGCATGGTGAGGGAAGGCAGCTAAGTTCTCTATTGTCTTCTGTGCCTATACATTTTCCAGGAAACCTGAGTTTATGTATGTTGCTCAAAAAAATTTTTTTAATGTTTATTTATTTTGGAGAAAGAGAGCATGAGCAGGGGAGGGACAGAGAGGGAGACAGAATCTGAAGCAGGCTCCAGGCTCCGAGTGCCAGAGCCCCAGGTGGGGCTCCAGCTCATGACTGGCTAGATCATGACCTGAGCTGAAGTCAGGGGCTCAACCCACCGAGCCACCCAGGAGCCCCTGATTTTACATATATTCTGAGTGGCTTTAATGATGCATGCCTGTGACCTCTTTAACACAAAATGATAGTAACCTCTGTTACTATCTGTTAATTTTGGAAAATTTTTAGCCATTATTCTTAAGTTTTTATGTTTGGCTGTCATTTACTCTTTCTTTTCTGTGTTGTTATTAACTGGCTGTTGACAGTGATACTTTTGTCTTCCCTATATTTTACATCTTCTCACATTTTTTCCAACTTTTTATTCTGTCCTAATATCTTTGCTGATTGAGCACTTATTAACGGCTTAAAATTATTTCTCTCTCACAAAAATTTGTAATGTATTTAGTTTGTTTGATTTGCTATGTACCAATAATAATTGCAATAAAAATTGAGAATAGCATTTTAATACCCATTGCCTTGTAAGCATGAGAAAAATTTCAAAGACTGTAATAAGTCTTATGTGTAATTTTGTCTCCAGATACTATAAGAACATTAATGTAAGACTTTCTCTCTTTTTTTTTTTAATATGAAATTTTTATCAAGTTGGTTTCCATACAACACCTAGGGCTCATCCCAACAGGTGCCCTCCTCAATGCCAATCACCCACTTTCCTCTCCCCCCACCAATCAACCCTCGGTTTGTTCTCAGTTTTTAAGAGTCTCTTATGGTTTGGCTCCCTCCCTCTCTAACTTTTTTATTTTTCCTTCCCCTCCCGCCCAGTCTTCTGTTAAGTTTCTCAGGACCCAACTTTCAAAAACAAAAATATATTTCATGAAAATAAAATTTATTAAGAAAACAAATAAAAATATGGACCAAGGGGAAGAAGAAATGATGCAAAATTAACTTTTGAAGAGTATATTTTAAGAAAATATGCAAGACATCAAAGTGCTATACTATTTAGATAACACATGATACATTTTAAAAAGAGGTGAAACAGTTTTAGTTTTTGTATTTATGTTGTATTTTTTTTTTTTTTTTTATTTTAGAGGGAGAGAGAGTGGGAGGAGGGTGAGGAGCAAGGGGATAGAGAGAGTCTTAAGCAGCTCTATGCTCAATGCAGAGCCCAACGCAGGGCTTGATCCCATGACCCTGAGATTATGACCTGAGGCAAAATCAAGAGACGGAAACTCAACCAACTGAGTCACTCAGGCCCCCCCGAAACAGTTTTATTTTTAAAAGGGAATATTTACATATGCTTTGAATTACATCTTTTGTTACTATTTAAATGTATGATGATAAATCATTGATTTCAATTTAATGTGAAGTACAAAATTGCACATATAATTTTGCAAAAAATTTAAGGGATTGCAGCAAGCAGAAAATCAATATTATAGTTGCAAAAGAAAAACATTTGAGGATTAGAAAGGAAGAAATACAAAAGTTATTTTTCATGGATGCCATGATTGCATAAAAAGAAATAAAATTGGATGGATTATGATACTTAATAAGCAATTTTAACAAATTTGTGGCATTCAAGCTCAACATAAAAAAAATATAACTTAGTTGTATACCCTGCAACAAATAGGAAATAAAATTTAAAATGATGCCATTTACTATAGCATCACGAGCTCAAATACTAGGAATAATCTAACAAAAGATTTACAAGATGTCTAAACGTAAAAGTATAAAATAATATTGACAGAATTTTTAAAAGTCTTTTTTTTTTCTAAAAGTCCTAAATTAATGGAAGGCTATATCATGTTTGTGTTGGGATACTCAATATTGTAAATATGTCATTAAAAAAAATTATTTATTTAGAGAGAGAAACAGAGAAAGAGAGAGAGATAGATGGGCAGAGGGAGAGAGAAAGAAATTCTTAAGCAGGCTCTATGCACAGTGTGGAGCCCAACTCAGGGCTGGATCTCATGACTGTGAGATCATGACCTGAGCCAAAATCAAGTATTAGTCGTATAACCGACGGAACCACGCAGGTGCCCCGTAAATATGCCATTTTACTCCACAATTGAGTATATTGATGGAATGCAATCTCAAGTAAATTTAAGAACATTTTCTTTTGTTTGTTTTATTTTGTTTTATGGAACTTGTGGAGCTAATTCTAAAATCAGGGCTAGGAATAACCAAGACAATTTAGAAAAAGAAAAATATAAGAGATCTTGGCTTATTGGATCTTATAATTTATTAATCTCAGTAATTAACACAGGACACAACAATAGAAAATAGACAATAGTAACAAAATAGCAAGTCCAGATACAGTGTCCCATATATATGAAGACTTAATTTCTGTTACAAATGTCAGTTCAGATGAGGGGGGAATAGGCAATTTATCAGTAAATAGTGCTGGGTCAACAGGATATCCATAATGAAGAAAATGATTCGCAATACACAAAAATCAATCTAAATGTTGGCAGTGTTAGGGCTCGGTTCTGGGTCCTTTTCTCCTGATGCCTACGCACTCTCTCCCCACCTGATTTCTTCCAGCCCATGACTTTGAATACCATCTAAATGCCAGCTATTAGATGTAGACATCTCTCTAGTTGCCAACTTCTCTCCTGATATTCAAAGTCAAATATCCAACTGCATCTGATAGCTTTACTTCAAAGTCTAGTATGTGTTTCAAACCTACTATGTCCAAAACAAGCCCCTTGTTTTCCCTCAAGGGATACAACTTTTCTCCAATACCCACCAGACCTCTTTCTCTTCCCTTTTCCAACATTTTAATAAACAGCATCCCCCTCCATGAATTTCCCAGCACTCAGTCTTCCTTTTGCTCTCACTTCTGAGGTCAAATTCATGTGCATTTCCCAGACGCATGATGCACAAAATTTATCTCACATTTACTTCAATTCATATTAACTGCTGCCATGCTGGTCTAAGTTCTCCTCTTTTATCTTGTAGCTGGTTTCACCGTTTCCACATTTGTCCTCTCTAGTCCATACTATGTACAGTGTAGAGTGTTCTTTTAAAATCAGACAATATTTTCTCCTCCTTTAAAATCCTCAACAGCAGAGATCACAGTAAAACATAATTCAAATGAGCTCTCATGGCTTACAGACCTCTACATTACTCATACATGCCTACCTCTCCAGGTTTACCAGTGTCCTATTCTCTTACTAAGTTCCAGTCACATTGACTTCTTTCTTTACTTGGAACTAGTAATATAATTGCAACTTCAGGCTTATGTCCTCAGCACCACTCTGACAGATTTTGTATTGTTGGGTTATATCTCAAACATCACCTTTAGAGACAGGTAAAAGGTACTGTATGAAATTAATACAGACCAGTAATCAATCATCCCAATCATATATTTTATTCTCATTATTGTCCTTACCAGAATCTGTAATTACCTTGATAATTTATTAGTTTACTCCAGTTGTTCCCAAAAGGTAGTCCGTAGGCTTACCATGACCTTATAATTGGGTTTATGAGATATCAAATAGGTTTCTAATAATAGTAAGATGTTATTTGCAATTGGAAATGTGTTGTATTTGCACTGCTGGTGCAAAAGCAACTGTAGGTAAAACTGTTGATGTCTCAGCATAAATTAGGGCAGTGGAAACAGACCATACTATTGAGTTTTTCATTGTCACAAACTGGTAGTAAAAAAAAATAAATAAATAAAGCCAATTTCACATGTGAATGTCTGTTGATAAAACAGGAAAAAAAATAATTTTACTGTACTTTGAGCCTTTAAAAGGACATGGTTTTTAAAGGTATTGTATTACAAAATGGGAAATCTACATTAGGCAGGTCTGGGGCTACCATGGTCTAAATGTTTCTGTGTTACCCCAACCCCAAATTCATATGTTGAAATCCTAACTCCCAAGGTGATGACATTGGTAGGCGGGGACTTGGGAGGTTATTAAGTCATGAGGGTGGAGCCCTCATGATTGGATTACTGCCTTTATGAAAGAGTCCTCAGAGGCCTAGCTCATCCTTTCCACCATGTGAGGGCACAGCATTTATGAATAAGACAGTGGGCACTCAGCCATAAACGTACTGGTGCTTGGATTTTGCCTAGTGTTTATAAGGCACCCAATTTATAGTATTGTCATAGTTTTTTGAGTGGAATAAGACAATGGCATACCAGATTATGATGGAGTTCTTGAGGAAAAGTACTCACAAACTTGATTGGGTTTTGACTGGACTAGACACTCTTTCGCTCAGAGCCACCTTTAGTTGAGAAACATGACCGAGGCCACAGTGCTTTCCTGAAAATGAACGAAGTCAGGCTGCCACACAACTCACAGTGGCCAATAATAAAATTGAAACTGTGAAGCAAAAATTATAATTTTGGAGAATTGTATGTGTTGCCATTGGCAGCTTTCCAACACTTAAAGTCATTTCGGTGGTATTGAGGGTGATGTTAACAAATGTGATTTTCAAATATATAGATATCGTGTAATGAATGTGTCAACATTTGGAAGATCTGAGTAAATCCACGAATAACTTTCTGAATGAGCAATCTATGACTTTACAGAATCATGAATAGGTAAAAACTCCATTCGAACAGCAAGACAGATAAATAATTTTAATATGTGGAAAGTTTATTGACATGAGTTTGGATTACACATTCTGTCTTTTCCAAGGTAGATTTCCTTTCTTTGTGTGCTTCATTCAGAACAATATATCTCAACATTTAATACAGACACAGACATGAAAACCCAGCCATGTTCTATCAAAGTGGATATCACAGACATCTGTAAAAACGTAAAACAGTGCCACTCTTCTCATTGTCTTTGTTTTGAAAAAGAGTTATTTTACCCTAAAATATATATGTTCTAAGCTAACACGTAACGCTTTTTCTGTTGTTACTTATAAATACATATTTAAAAAAATTCTCATTGTTAACTTTGAATGCAGTAAACATCAGTGGATATAGCTCACATAAATAAAAGTTTTGGTAGTTCTCAACTTTTAAGAGTGTAAAAGGGTTCTCAGACCAAACGTCTGGGCACTCTTCACATACCCCTTTGTTTTTGTCTATTCCTGCTAGCATGTGAGATTCATGAGAACGTAAACCTTTTCTGACTTCACCATCTCTTGTAACCCATTGCCTGAACCAGAGCTTGGCAAATAGAACTGCCAATTATTTTCTCGGCACACCATGCTTGCCAATCAAGTTTTAATTCTCCACATCCTGTTAAATACTGGCCCACAGGACCAATGGCTTCTATTCACTTGTTAGCTTTGTCATTTTCCTGTGCCAAGTCTGAGACTCCCAGAAATTAGCTCTATTTTTTTCTGTGATGCGGGGGTCCTACCAGACCTCACCAGAGCCACGGAGACGAGGAGCTTATACCTTCATGATCAACAAATACTGACCCTTAACTTCTATAGGAAAAATGTGTTTGCTCATGACAGGTCAGAAAAATAGAATCCAAAGTATCTTTGAATAGTTTAAATTACTCTTCAGTTATTAAACTTTGTGTCTTGCCAGAATTCTTAGGTTAAATACATCTGCCACTTTTTTTTGCTCGATGATATTGAAACTTTATATTTCCTACCATTGTATCTTATGGATTTGTAAGGATTCCCATGGTAAGGACTGACCCTTTTCCTCAGCCAAAGTAAACTATCTTCATATATTACTTTTCAAAAGTACCTTGTAGAAGTGTTATAAGCACAATTAATTGTTTACAATTTGATTTGAGATCTGCAGGCGGAAAAGGTGAAATGTAATTTTGAAGTAGTTATGTTTACCATTACGGTTTAATGATGTATATTAGCCATACAAACCCAAAGGGGACACAGCCTGGGGACAGGATTCTAGTACTTTACTCACAGAGGCAGCCGAGCGGTTCTCATTAATGTTAATAGGAGTCAAACGCTGTAAACCTTAAGGCGGTGATCAGAACACATTGCCTAATGCCGTTACACATAAACACCATCTTCTGAGAGAGTAGTTTCTGTATATGCATCTCAAAAACTACTGCACTATATTATCCACATGAGTATAAACTGGTAATGAAAGTGTATCTAGGCACAAATGAAACTTACTTGGTTTGGTTAGTACTATTTGAAAAGCTGCAGCTCAGTAGAGAAATTTTAAGCAGAAATAATGACCAGAAAAGTAGTAGCACATTATGTGCTATAGCGAGTAACGAGATCTAAGATCCAATTTCTTTCTCATTACATCTGAAATATTGAGATTTTTCTTTGTACTAGGAACTGAGATTGATACTAGGGATAAGTTACTCAGGATAAGAATCGCGGTTTCTGTCTGCTGGAGTTTCATAGGAGACACATAAAAAATAAGGTCACAAGAAGAAGTATTTATAAGCTGTGTACTTCAAAGGAAATGTGCTTCTGGGTTTTGGTCTAGCATGTAACGAGCTTAGAAGTTTTCACCCCATCCTAACAACAAGTAAAAAGCTAATTGAGCTAAAAATAAACAACTCTTTTTAGATACGCCAGAGACATGAGGTCACAGGGTACAACGACAGCCACCCAAATTACAAACTACAGAAAATCACAACTTACGGGAGCAGAAACTCATGACAACAAACTTCCGCCTGAAAGAGTACCAGGTGTATCATATCTGTCTTTCACTGAAAAAAAAAATACAAGACACACGAAAAGGCCAAAAAGACAGTTTGGAGAGCCAGAGGAAGCATCAGAAGAATCAGACTCAGATGTGGCAGGAATGTTTGAAATATAAGACTGATAATATAAGACAACTGTAATTAATATAAGGGCTCATATGGATAAGATACAGTGTGCAAGAACAGGTCAGCAGTGTAAGCAGAGATGAAAATGCTAAGAAAGAACCGAAGGAAATGTTATGAGTAAAAATACTGTAATGGAAATGAAGAATGCCTTTAACGGATTCATTACTAGATTGGACATAGCTGAGGAAAGAATCTTTGGTCTAGAGGATAGACCAATGGAAACTTCCAAACTAGAATATCCAAGAACTGTGAGACAACAACAAGAGGTAAAATACAGCACAATGGGAATACCAGCTGGAGAAAACAGTGAGAGAGGAAAACAGAAGAAATGTTTGAAACAACAGTGACTGACGATTCCCCCAAAGTAATGTGAGACACCAAACCAGAGATCCACAAAGCTCAGAGAACACCAAACAGAGTAATGCAAAAAAAGAAAAGAAAAAGAAAAACCACACTTATGCAAATCATATTCAAATGGCAGAAAATCCAAGGTAAAGAAAAAATCTTGAAGGAAGCCAGAGGGTAAAAACGTCTTCCCAAGAGAGGAGCACAGACAAGAACTACATCTGACTTCTCCTCATAAATTATGGAAGCAAGAAAGGAGTAGAGTGGAGCATTGAAAGAAAAAACACACCAGGCTAGAATTCTGTACACTGCAGAATTATCCTTTGAAAGTGAAGAAGAAATAAGGACTTTCTCTGAAAAACAGAAGTTAAGGGAATCTGTTACCAGTAGACTTGACTTACAAGAAAGTGTTTACAACAAGTCTTTCAAAGAGAATGAAAATGACATAGTTTAAAAACTTGATCTACATGAAGGAAGAACATCAGAGAAGAGATGGTGAAATTATAAGCTTTTATGGAGCAAAGGAAACCTATAACGAACTGAAGGCAACATAGTGAATGGAAGAAGATATTTGCAAATGACATATCTGACAAGGGAGTTATATCCAAAATATGTAAAGAACTTATACAACTTAATACCAAAACAAAAACAAAAACAAAACGAAAACCACTGATGTTTAAAATGGGCAGAGGACTGGAAGACATTTTTCCAAAAAAGTTGTACAGATGGACAACATCACAAATCAAAACCACAATGAGATGCCACCATACAGCCCTCAGAATGGCTAAAATAAAAAAGATAAGAAATAACAGGTGTTGGCGAGGATGTGGAGATAAAGGAAACTTTGTGCACTGTTAGTGGGAAACTTTCTTATTCTTTTTTTTTTTTTAATTTTTTTAGTGTTTATTTATTTTTGACAGAGAGAGAGAGAGAGAGAGAGAGAGAGAGCATGAGCAGGGGAGGGGCAGAGAGAGAGGGAGACACAGAATCCGAAGCAGGCTACAGGCTCTGCCTGAGCTGTCAGCACAGAGCCCGACACGGGGCTCGAACCCAAGACCTTGAGATCATGACCTGAGCCGAAGTCAGACGCTCAACGACCGCGCCACCCAGGTGCCCCAAAATTTTTCTTATTCTTAATTCATCTAAGAGATAATGATTTATTTAAAATAATAGCCGCATCAGTGTTTTTGATGATTACGGTTTATGTGTAAGTGAAATAAATAACAGTAATGATACATGGGACAGGAGGAAAGAATCAGGGATATTTTGTTATAAGGAAGTGTGGAGGGTGTTATAAAGGAGTGAAACAGAATGAGGTAATTTAAATTGTGTTGTCAGGGAAGGCCTCATATTTGGATTGATCACTTGTCACAAAGCAGAATTTGAAACACAAAGAAAAAATTATGAAGTTAAAAGTGATGTGGTAAGTATGAATAAATATTATACACATATATACTTGACATAAAATCAACAGAATTTCTACTTATGGAATTTTACCTTTCCAGCTATATAAATCTGACTGTTAAATGAACATAAAAGAACCATTAATAAAGACCAGAATTGAGGATACCAAAGCATGCCCAAGTCTTATCACACAGTAAAGATAAAAAAAAATGCTTCTTTCTGTAGCAGAATGACTAAAACTTTGGTTGGCAGTAATTTCAATAGTAAATATTCTAGTTTAAGTATTCCTTTCTGGAGTATCTTCTGGAACCATCTCTGCTCTTATCAAAGATTTTTTTTTAAGTGTATTTTATGTATTTTGAGGGAGAAAGAGAGAAAGCAAGCAGGGGAGGGGCAGAGAGAGAGGGAGAGAGAGAATCCTAAGCAGGCTCTGTGCGGTCAGCATGGAGCCTGATGCGGGGCTCAATCTCACGAACCATGAGATCGTGACCTGGAGACCTGAACACTTAACTGAGTGAGCCAGGCAGGCTCCCTAAGAATTTGTCTGTTAGTGTCTGTTAGAATTTCTCCAATAGTGACATACTCTTATTCTCTGCCAAGGATCTAGTCATTTTAAAAGTCTCAAATTCCTGGGATTATTTTTGAATCACCTTTATTATCTTCCAAATTTAATTATCTTTATCTTCACATTTAGATATTCTTACATTTCTCCAGTATATTTGGAATGAAATAGTGTCATGCTATTATCCACACTGGAATAAACACCCTAGTACATGTTTCTTGATGCATTTGTGCAAAAAAATCTCTAGGATATCTTACTGAACAACTGCCAGTTGGCAGCTGTGTGCTTCCAGAATTTGAAAAATATCACTGCCTTGCTTTGGCTTCCATTGATTTGTTGGTAAGCCGGTGATTGGTCTAATTGCCATTCTCTTGTCAAAAATTTCTCTGTTCTCTTGGCTGTTTAACATATTTTCTTTGTCCTTCATGGTCTATGATTTACTCTGTTCTTTCTTTGTATCCAGCTTAAAGCTCACCAGTCTCCTTGAATTTAAGAATTGGTGTTTAGTTCATTAATTCTAGAAAACTGTCACCCATTATCTTGTAGAATATTACTCCAGCCCTGCCTCTGTCTCTATTCCTTTCAAATCTGACCAGTAGGATGTTTGACCTCTTCATTTTCTCCCCCATATATTTTACCTCCACTTTATATTTCTAGGTCTTTGTCTTTGGGCTGTCTTCTGAGTTCTTTCCTCAAATCCACCTTCCAATTCAGTAGCACTCTCCAATTTTGGCCCATGTGCTGTTTAACCACTTATTATATTTCTAGACAGGCTTCCTTCCCAATCTGCCTTTTCATTTTTAGTCAATATTTCTCTTATTTTCAAAACTGTATTAAGGCATATCTTATTGCATGGTTTCTAATTGATCAAAGACCTTTGCACATTCAGTTCTGAAGTGTATTGATTCTTTTGTCTCCCTCATGGTGGCTTATTTCCTTCTGTGTTCTTTGATTTCTAATTCTGCAATCACACTGCTCTAATTTTTCGTGTACAAGTTTTTTTTTAAGGAAGAGGTTTAAAATGTTTTCTTGAAAATAAGATTGTGTTCATCACCAACTTAGAGTCATTTTAAATTAAATTTTAGATTTGATATTTTTAGGTCCACACAGTGCTCATTCCATTTCCAAAAAAAAAAAAAAAAGGCAGTTTACAGTTTGGAATTCCTGTGAATGGTTGATTTTTGCTTTGCTTTATTTGTTTTCTTGCGCAGTCTACTCAGGGAGGCTTCAGAAACTTATTTACCTGCAGATGTCCTATGCTTTTCTTCCTCAGCATGCATTTGCTTCAATGTTTTCAATTTTTTAAATTTTGAGGTTGTGTCAATTATGGCTTCAGCAGATTTTCCTTAATTCACAAGTACTTAAATTAATGTTTTACAAAATATTTTATCTGGGACTTTTAAGGATACCTAATTGGAAGTGTTTGCTCTTATATATTGTCTATCACATTTCTGGTGTTTGTATTATAAACTCTATTCATGTCTAAGGACTAAGAGTTTGATTCACTGCCAAATTTATTAACCCTTCTTATTCTCTGAAAAATGCACTAACCTTTTTAAAAAGAGTTTTAGAGTTAATTGTAGTGCTAATGTAGGATGGTGTTAATAAAGGAAACCAAGGAGGAGGAAGATAGCACATGAGGTCATGATATCTATGTCCAAAGCAGCTACATAAAATAATAGGAGACGGTTAATTAATTTTATTTGAAAGGCTTAATTTTTATTTGAAAGGAATCAATTTGTGGTGAGATATGGCTATTACTCAGCCATCCGAAGGAATGAAATCTTGCCATTTGCAAAGATATGGATGGAGCTAGAGTGTATTTTGCTAAGCAAAATGAGTCAATCAGAGAAAGACAAATGATTTCATTTGATTTCACTCATATGTTGAATTTAAGAAACAAAACAGAGGAACACACGGGAAGGGAAAGGAGAGAAGACAGGGAAACTAACCACATTTGCTCTCTAATGATAGAGAACACACTGTAGGTTGACAGAGGGAGGCGGGTGGGGAATGGGCTAGATGGGTGTTGGATATTAAGGAGGGTACTTTTGTTGCGATGAGCACTGGGTGTTATATGTAAATAATGAATCACTGAATTCTACTCCTGAAACCAAGATTGCACTGTGTGTGAACTAAATAAAATTTAAATTAAAAAAAAAGAAAGGAATCAATTTCTAGCTGTAGATTTTCAGTGGACTTTCGGTGATAACAACTATGGAGAAACACGGTTCAAATGCCGATTCTGACCGAAGAAATCATATACAGACATTTCCAGAGTTGTAACAGGTGGTCCCAAGATGCAAAAATAAAGAATACTGGGAGAATAAACATACACAAGACAAAAGAAAAACACACACCACAGATAGAATATCACATTTTGTCCTTTGTGTTTCATACATCATGCTTAGTTTATGTTTACTCAGATACAATCTGAGAATAAAAAACTGTTGTTAAAACTCAGCATCGGTGGTTCCAGTACAAGACGGTGAGGCAGGAAGCCTCTGAACTCATGTCCTCCACAAAACATACAAAAATACACCTATTTACGGAGCAATTCCTCCTGAAGAAGAAGAACTGAGCAGTGACTAAATAGCTTCTGCACAGAAAAAGATCTCTAGCCTCTGCACAAAAGATCTCTAAGAATAGCAAGATAGACAGAGATGTAGTAATGAAGGGAATACCCACCTCCGTGCTGTGAACTGCAGTGGGGAAGGATAGTACAAGGGACTGGGAATAGATTCCTCTGTCCTTGGACAGAAAAAAAAAAATAATGGTTTAAAGAGCAACTACATTATAAAAGAACCAGTCTTAGAACTCTGCCAAAAGGCAGAGGAGGTGCTGGAACTCTCTCTGGATCAGAGGGACTGGAGAGTGACGGGACTTACACTCCCCTTCCACCTTAACAGTGTGAATGGGAGCAGAGCCCAGGCGCCCTAGCTGGGCCACCACTTACATTGAGCACTGGATACCCTAGCCTATACCAGCTCTGGGTGCCCTGGGACACACACAAAACGCTGAGGTTTATAAGAACAGCTAGCATAGACAACAACCAGACCTAGAACTCTGCCTTGTGGCAAGAGAGCTGCTGGAACTCGCTGTGGGCGGGAGGGGTTGATGGATATGGTCTTTGCTTCCTCTCTACTCTGAAAGCACAGACCAGTGTATAGTCTGGGTGCCCTTACTGGCTTGCTGCCTCAGTGAACCCTGGGGCCCTAGCCCCCACCAGCCCCCACCATCCCACCAAGGTGGCCACAAGGCAGTGCACACCAGGACACCTCTGGTTAGTGCTCCCCACAGCTCTCGCTTTCACATCAAGGTGATGCAGGTACAAAGTACCCTGCATACTCCAGGGTCACACTTCTTTTGCTTCCGATAGCTTGCTAGGACACCTCTGATGGAGAGTGGTCTAAAACTTCCCGTCTGACTGTTTCAGATCCCTGCCAGAGTTCCTCCTGTGTGGAGTGCCCCAGGAACACCTGGAGGGTGCCTGTATCAGTTCCAGCTACCCCCCAAGGGCACTTCCTACACCGAGTACCTTGGGACAACATGGCTTGTTTCTGTTGCATAGAATCCCCCAGCTTGCACCTACTTTCTCTTCAACTGTTCTGCCATGGCGCCCTCAGTGTTAGAACCCTGGGAACCCCTGGTCTGCCCCCACTTCAGCTTTAGCTGTCCTGTCAGTGTGTCCCCTGCACTGAAGGCCTTGGGATCTGCTGGCCCTCATGCTTCCTCAATCTCAGCCACCCAGACAGGGCACTCTCTGCATGGAAGGCCCCAAGAGATCCTGGATAACACCTACTTTTACCATCAACTATTCTGCCAAAGTGCCTTTTGCGTGTAGAGCTTGGAAACGCTCTGGCTTGCACCCACTTCAGCTTTAGCTGTCTTGCCAAGGTATCACTCCATGGAGAGTCCAGGACTCCCAGCCCATACCAGCCACAGCTGCAGCCAGCTAGCAAAAGTCATCAAGCACCCACAGTCTGCACAGGGGTAATCATACACGAGTCCATTTCTTCATGTTTAGGAGAAGTACCTGTTCTGTCTGATCCCTAAAAACAAACACAGGAAGTCAAGCACAATGGGAAGACAGGGGAATGTATTCCAGAAGAAAGAGCAAGACAGAACCTCAAAAATAAAACTATATGACATGGAGATATGCAATATGCCTGATAAAGAGTAAAGTAATGAACCCAGCAGAGTTGGTGAATACAATAACGGAAATAAAAAAGTACACTAGAGGGAATCAACTGTAAATTAAAGGATGCAGAAGAACTTATCAATAATCTACAAGAAATGGTAGTGGAAAACATCCAAACTGAACAGCAAAAGGAGAAAAGAATAAACTAAAAATGAGGGTAGGTTAAGGGAATCTTTTGGAAAACTCAAGTGAACAAACATTTGCATTATAGGGGTCCCAAAAGAAAGAGAGACAGGAGTAGAAAACTTATATGATTACATAACAGCTGAAAACGTCCCTAACTTGGGAAAGAAAGTAGATATTCAGGTGCAAGAAGCATAGAGAGTTCCAAACAAGATGAACGCAAGGAAGTCCACACCATTGCACATGATCACTAAAATGTCAAAGTCAAACATAAAGGCAGACTTAAAGCTTCAAGACAGAGGCAAAAAGTTAACTACATGGGAAACTTTATAAGGCTATCAGCTGGTTTTTCAGCAGAAACTCTGTAGGTCAGAAGGGAATGACATGATATTCAAAGTGCTAAAGGGAAAAAAAAAAAAAAAAAAAAAAAACCTAGGACTTAGAATACTTAACCCAAAAAGGTTATAGTTCAGATTAGAAGGAGAGATAAAGACTGTCCTAGACAAACAAAAGCCAAAAGAGTTTGTCATTTGCAAAGATGGAGCTAGTGAGTATTATGCTAACCAAAATAAGTCAGTCAGGAAAAGACAAATACTGTATGATTTCACTCATATGTGGAATTTAAGAAACAAAACAAATGAGCCAAGTGGGGGAAAAGAGGAAGTGGAAAACCAAGAAACTGACTCTTAACTATAGAAAACAAACTGATTGTTACCAGAGTTGGGGGATAGATTGAATAAGTGATGGGGATTAAGAAGTACACTTGCTGTCTCTCAAAAATAAATAAACATTAAAAAAAAATTTACAAAAGGGGCACCTGGGTGGCTCAGTCGGTTGAGCATCCGACTTTGGCTCAGGTCATGATCTCGTAGCTCGTGGGTTTGAGCCCCGCGTCGGGCTCTGTGCTCACAGCTCGGAGCCTGGAGCCCGCTTCGGATTCTGTGTCTCCCTCTCTCTCTGTCCCTAACCCACTCGCATTCTGTTTCTGTCTCTCTCAAAAATAAATAAACATTAAAAAAAAATGTTAAAAAGTGCACTTGCTGTGGTAAGCACCGGCTGTTGAATGGAAGTGTTGAAACCAGTATATTATACACCCCAAACTAATATTACACTGTATGTTAACTAAATGGAATTTAAACAAAAACTTGAAAGAGTTTATCACCACTAAACCAGGCTTAAAAGAAATGTTAAAGGGAAATTTGTAAGTGGAAAAGAAATAGTCATAATCAGATGTAAGGAAATAAAAAGTATGACACCATATATGTAAAACATGGAAGAGGGAGTAAAAAAATAATTTTTGTTTGCTTTGTTTTGTCTTATAATGTGTTTGGAAATAAATGACCATCAACTTAATACGAAACTGCTACATACTCAGGATGTCATATATAATAAACCTCCTTGTAACCACAAACCCAAAACCTATAATAGATGCACAGACACAAACACACACACAAATAAATAAAGAGAGATAAAGCCAAACATAACACTACAGAAACTAATTAATCACAAACAAAGAGAGCAAAAGAAGAAGAAAGGAACAGAGAAGAATACAAAACAACCAGAAACAATCAGCAAAATGCTAACAAGTACATATCTATCAATAATTACTGTAAATTTCAATGACCTAAGTGCTCCACTTAAAAGACATAGAGTAGTGAAATGGATAAAAACAAAAAAACAAACAAAAAAAACCCAAACACAAATGACTCATCTATATGCCGTCTACCAGACTCACCTCCATCACATACAGACTGAAAGTGAAGTGATAGGAAAACATTTACCATGCAAATGGAAGCAAAAGAAGAAAGAAAGAAAGAAAGAAAGAAAGAAAGAAAGAAAGAAAGAAAGAAAGAAAGAAAGAAGTAAAGAAAGAAGGAAAGAAGTAAAGAAAGAAGTAAAGAAAGAAAGAAAGAGAAGTAAAGAAAGAAAGAAAGAAAAAAAAGAAAAGAGCCCAAGTAGCAATACTTATATCAGACAAAATAGGGTTTAAAACAAACACTTTAACAAGAGACAACAAAAAGGACATTACATAACGATAAAGGAATTAATTCAACAAGATGATATAATAATTATAAGTATATATGTACCCGACATTAGAACAATTCACTTACATCAATGAATAGGTCACACAGGCAGAAAATCAGTCAGTGAATAGCGTTTTTAAAGATACGTTAGACCAATGTACATAACAGATACGTACAGAACATTCTACCCAAAAGCAACAGAATACACATCCTTTTCAAGTGCACATGGATTATTCTCCAAAATATATCACATGTTAGGCTATAAAACAAGCTTAAAACTTAAAACAAATTAAATTTAAGAAAATTGACCTCACAGCATGCATTTTTTTCTGACCACAACAGTATGAAACTATAAATCAATCACAAGAAAGAAACTGAAAAATACACAAACACATGGATGATAAACAACAAAATAAACAACCAGTGAGTCAATGAAACAATGAAAGTCAAAATAAAATAAAAAAAATACTTGGAGAGAAATGAAAATGAAAATACAATGGCCCCAAATTTGTGAGTGGCAGATTTTGCAGACCTGTATTCTGAAAACCCTAAAACATTGATGAAGAAATTGAAAATGACACAGATAAATGGAAAGATATTCCATGCTCAAGGATTGGAAGAATTAATGTTAAAATGTTCATATTACTCAAAGCCATCTATAGATTCAATGCAATCCTTATATAAATACCAATAACATTTTTCTCAGAACTAGAATAAATAATACTAAAATTTGTATGAAACCACAAAAGAAACCCTGACTAGCCAAAGCAATCTTGGGAAAGAAAAACAAAATTGGAGGGAAACAGTCACAGATTTCAAAATATACTACAAATCTGTAGTAATCAAAAAGTATAGTACTGACACAGAAGTAGACAAATAGGTAAATGGAATAGACTAGAGACCTCAACTGTCTTTTTATTTGGAACTGCTTTTACTATGCTGCCAATTGTTCTCTATGAAGAAATGGGAATAAATATGTATATTCAAACCATCTCACCCCTCTTCCTTCACCTGTTTCCATAAAAGTGGCAGTCAGGGGGGCACCTGGGTGGCTCAGTCGGTTAAGCCTCTGCCTTTGGCTCAGGTCATGATCTCACGGGTTCCTGAGTTTGAGCCCCACGTCGGGCTCTGTGCTGACAGCTCAGAGCCTGGAGCCTGCTTCCAATTCTGTGTCTCCACCTCTCTCTGCCTCTCTTGCTCAGTCTCTCTTTCTCCCGCTCTCAAAAATAAATAAACATTTACAAAATGTTTTAAAAAGTGGCATTCAAGCTTATGAACCCCTCAGCCCCAAAGGAAGGCTTATAGAGAGGCTGGAATGCGGATATCCTTTAGGTTGACCTTGGTATGAAATCCTGTGCGCAGACTGCCCACGAGAAAATTTCCAATTGGCCTTTTTAGAAACTTACTCTTATATATATTGGATAAATCAGGAGCACCAGGCATGAACGATACGGACTCAAGCAAGGAAGATGAGAGACAATAAAACACACCAGGGGGCAGAAAAGCTATAGGAGACGAGGGAGACATGTCTTCAACTTATGAGGAAGAATATTTTCAACCTGGCACTCATGACCAGACCATCGATCAAATGTGAGAAAGCATCAAGACATTTTTAGCAATGCCGAAGATCTCAAAGCATTTCTCTCCTGTGGTCTCATTCTCAATAATTCTTTAAAATTCGAATTGAGAGCCATGTATCCGAGTGATTAAAAATACGAGAGACAGTGGGAACTCAGGTGCTGAAGTATGACTGTTCCCAGCTACACATCAGGAGTAGGGGCTGAACTAACCACTTTGGAGCTGAACAGGGGAGAGCAAGAAAGTGTTGCCTTCAAGGGGAAACACAAAACAGTAATTCATCAGGTAGAGTATTGATTCACACATGCTGAGGAGATAATTTTGGTTCTACTGGAAATTTGGGGGCTGATCTGATGAAGCCAGGACCCCTGGGGTGAAAACAAATTTAAAATTTTGTAAGTTTAATGAATGACAAAAAAAAGAACCACATGTAGGTGAATGTTTACATATCCCATTTAAAGTTATGTTATGGCTAATGGGAGAATAAGCATTTAGATTCTGCAGACTTGCTCTTGAATTCTGACCTACCTACTTATGAACTAGGTAATTTAAATCAATTCCTTGAACCACCGAGTCTTAGTTTTATTACCTGTAAAAAGGGTTAGTGGGTATCTCAAAAGAATGCTGTGATGATTAACTTAGCAAAGGTATATTCAGTATTTAGAACAAAACATGAAAAATAGAAAATATATTTGATAAAACAAGATAAGAAAATGAATCAATAACTGATAGAAAGGTGATTTCCTCAAAAAAATAATCCATTTAAAAGCCACAGAGTTCCCCAAGAATGGTTCAATTGGCCTTTCTGTATAAGTAAATTACTAACAGAGTAGAATGCCATTAAATTAGGAATAATAATTCTAAATTATTCAGACACAAATCAAATTGAGATTTTTAGAAAAAGGTGTTTGATAAAAAATTCACATTAAAATATGTGAAGTATACTTGCAAAAATTCAGATAAAAAATAATACATGCTCAGTTAAACTACTGTTATGGCTACTCACAGCCACATGTTGAATGGTACCATGTCCTAAACTGGGTTCCAGGAAAAGAGGTTCATTATCAGTGGTGACACATTTTCTTTATCCGTTCATCCCTCCACGGACCCTTTGGTTGTTTCCATGCCTTGGCTATTGTCGATGACACTGCAGTGAACATCATAGTGCATATATCTCTTATAGGTAGCTATTTAATTTCCTTTGGATATATATTCAGAAGTGGGATTGCTGGATTGTATAGAATTCCAATTTTTAATTTCTTGAGAAACCGCCCTACGGCTTTCCATAGCGACTATACAATTTTACATTTTCACTAACAGTGCGCCAGGGCCCCTGTTACTACACATTGTTGTCCACACTTGTTATCTCTTGCGTTTTTAGAAATAAACATCCTAAAGAGGTACAAAGTGATGTCCCACTGTGGTTTTGATTTTGATTTTCCTGATGCTGAGTGATTTTGAGCACTTTTTCACGTACCTGTCAGCTATTTGTGTCTTCTTTGGAAAAGTGTCTATTCAGGTTCTTTGCCCATTTTTTAATTGGGTTATTTGGTTTATTGATGTTGAGTTGTATGAGCTCTTTATATATATTGGATACTGACTCTTTATTAGCTGAGTGGTTTGCAAATATTTTCTCCTACACTGTACGTTGCCTCTTCATTTTGTTTGATTGTTTCTTTTGTTGTTCAGAAGCTTCTTTGTTTGATGCAGTCCCACCTGTTTATTTTTGCTTTTGTTGTCTATGCTTTTGGTGTCAGACACACACACACACACACACACAACTAGAAATCATTTAAAGAGGTATTTAGATGTTAATTCAACAAGGTCATTAGTATATTATCAGAACAACTTATTCGTATACTGAAAATCAAAATAAAGTTTTTATTATTTTTTAATGTAAAGACAAATAAAGAAAGTTTTGCCTATAGAATTCGGTTTGTGGAGTAGTTTAAATTCAAATTCAGTAGATTAAATTTGTTCTATCCCCAAAGATACATATTTCCTTTCTGTTTTCTCCACATGGTTTTCCAAGTATTTAATCTCTTTGCTTTCACAAAGCTATTACCTTTCTTGGTATGATAGACAATTTCCAAATACTTTGGTCATATTCATAGATTTAAGTAGGCCCAATTGGCATACACATTCTTATATATCTTCTAAGATAATAACAGAATCTTGCTATAGTCTCTCTCTGTCTCTCTCTGACACTACAGAGAATCCCAGTGGATATCAGCCCTGGAAATGAATTCTTTTAACTGAGCCAAAATAGACCCTTTCCTTGAAAGTCATTTTCCGAAACAGTGTTCTCTGAAGCAGAACATTCTGGAATATTATGTCCCTGAAAGCATTTAGGTCCTTTAGCTTAAATGTATATCTCATCATAAACCATTACCTACCTTGAAATTCCAGAGTGCAAAAATCTGTTGCTTATAAATAGCATATTTATATGTTAAATATCTGTAGCTCATGGATCTTCTTTCTTTTTTTATTCTTATTGCCCTGAAGACAATTTCTAAAATGATTTTAGAGATATCGAGTAGTAAATGAGAGAGCACAGAGTGAAAGCAGTTTAGTTAGAAATGTCCCAAGTAATCATTTGGTTTTTTATGTGTGTTCCAAGGTAGGTTAAAATGGAACAAGGGAATGAGAGCTTGCTCTCTCACCTGTAATTAAAATTATAGGATCTCAGAGTTTTATGGAAGAGAATCATATGGCACTTAAATTACTAAGAAAAATATACTCGTTGTGACCAGACAACATCTATTGCCAATATAATGTAGATTTTGATCTAACATTTTACCTCTTTCTATGTGAAATACTTACAAAATTAAAAAAAAAATGTATTACCGATTTACAGAGTAGTTTCATTACTTATGCATTTTAGTATATTTTGATTTGTCACTGGCCAGTGCTTAACTTTGTGTCTTGCTTTCCAACTTATTAAATGGTTCAAAATAAAAACAAGACTTAGTGAAAACTGTATTCTTAACATAAAGGGTTGAAGTATGTAATTCTCAAAAAAAAAAAAAAAAAGAAATATGTAACTTTCTCCTGGTGAAAACAAATAAAGGAAATCTCACGTCTGTAATCTATGACCTGAGACACTTGCTATGGCTTTATCTTGAAATAATTTAAAGGTTACTGTGTTTACTTCAATAGCTGCCTTGAGGCTTTGTTTCTTTGTCCAAATAACTATTATCAGTCAAAAACGACAGGCATCGTCAGGTTCATTATAGCCTTAGCTGATTTTTAAAAGTAACATCTAAGTCTGTTTAACATTACAAACAAACTTTCAAAATACTTAGCTATTAACACTCATTTTTCTTAGGAAGATTAAGAGAAAATTCAAGAAGAGTTTTTAGCAGAGAAATGGCAACCTTTTGCGGGAGAAATTTTTTTATTTGTTCCTTACTATTAAACTCTACTCTTTATAATATTTTAATTAAGATATTTTGGGGGATACGTGGGAGGCTCAGTGGGTTGAGTATCTGACTCTTGGTTTCAGCTCGGATCATGATTTCACGGTTTGTGGGATTGAGCCCCATGTTGGGCTCTGCACTGGCAGTATGGGATTCTCTCTTTCCCTTTCTCTCTCTGTCCCTCCATTGCTCTCTCAAAATAAATAAATAAACTCTAAAAAAAGACATTTTTTTTGAAATGTAGGTAGATTTGTGTGCGTGTGTATTTCTGAATATAAATATATGTGGACATATGCATCTACATATAAAAAATTACTTTTACATGTGAAATACAACTATACACATAAATGTAAATATATATAATATAAAAGTATTTTTTACATATAAAATACCTTAAATGGGGTTCCTGGGTGACTCAGTCAGTTAAGCTTCCGACCTCAGCTCAGGTCGTGATCTCACAGTTCATGGGTTCGAGCCCCACGTTGGGCTCTATGCTATCAGCTAGGAGCTTGGAGCTTGCTTCAGATTCCGTGTCTTCCTGTCTCTCTGCCCCCTCCCTCACTCACACTCTGTGTCCCTCTGTCTCTCAAAAATAAATAAACATTGAAAAACAATAAAACTAATAAAAAATATCTCAAATGTATTTTGCTTTGGGCTAAAGATATATACCTTTCATCCGAAGATTTCGTTGAAAACTTTCATGTAGTATTTTTCTAACCCCCTGAATTAAATGCAGCTTCATTCTTTCTAAACTGCACTTTTAAAACATATATCAACTATAAAGATTAGGCTTTCTGTTCCACCGTCTTGCTGACAACACTACTATATCACTTTGAGGAAGCTTTGCATTTTTATCGTATTTCCATCTTTGATTGTTTCTTTGTAGAAAATGTCTGGAAATAGAAACGGAAGGCAAGACTTTATTTTCAGAATGTTTTTGGAATTTACATGGGTGGATCATATTCATTTGTTTTTATGAGGAAACGTATCAATGATGTTTAGGTTGTGTGGGACGTGGTGTACTACATTGTTTGTCCTCCACACAGTCTTTTGTGTAGCATCCTATATGTGGAGAGAAGGTTTTCCAGACTGACATTTGTGAATATCCCTCACTCAGTAACCTGGAGTGAGCTTGGCTTCAAGTATAGAAGATAAAGGCTGTGTCCATCAAAACTGCATTATATCTTCTTACCTTCAAAAAGAATCAATTTACATGCAGGAAGTCACCTTTCTATGGTTGAGGGACACAAAGGTAAGAGATTCTTAACTTCATATTTTTTTACTGATATCACAAAGGTCAGTTCTTCACCCCTATCCAGAAACATAATATTTTAGTTTGATTTGCCTTGCGTGATCAGTTGTCCAAATGGCAATGTTGGAATCTTATGTCTTTACTTCTTGGTAATTTTCTTAATTATAATTGATTTTATATTTTGAATTTTTGTCCAGCTCCCAGAAAATGTTTTAGCAATTGAGTGTTTGGTAAAATATGCTTAAAATCTATAAATAAATTATCTGCCACTTCTGTAACAAAGTAATCATTCAATGCATGACACAATTGTCACATGTTTGCTTTTAGTCTTTTATTCTTTGCTGATGGGAAGGGTAATTGCAAATAAAACAAAACAAAACAAAACAAAACCTTTCTTCTAGATATTTCATGTAATTTTCTTTTTCTTTGGTCCTGCAGAATGATCATTTTCATATACACTTTTTTTCCCACTTATAAAAGATAATACACATGTATTTCAGAAAATCTAGAAGATGAAGAAAAAGTAATAATACACTAATATTATCCAAAGTGCTGTCACTCAGAGGACCTCTGAGAAGGTTCTGATACAGGGATGTTCAGTTTATCTTTCCATTAAAATACACATGGTTCTTATAAAATTGAAACCATAGTGCATTATTTTATATCTACATTTTGCTTGGTTAATTCAACATCATAACAGGAGAACTTATCCTTCTCCTTAAATGTGTTATGATAACATATTTTATACTATTACCACAGAGTTTAATTAACAATTATTTTATTATTAGATTCTGATGTTATTTTATAATTTCAACTTCTTTGTAACAAATTATGGCTTATAAATCATCATGTGCATATTTTATTATAACCTTAGGTATCTTCTTAGATGTTAAATTATTGATTCAAAGTCCATGAACATTTTTAAGAGTATTGATATAGCATGTCCCCCCAACACACATACACTTGTAATGATGTAATTGTATGAAGAAATGACTCATTTCATCACCCTCTACCGAACACTAAAAATGACCGAGCATAGTGAGTTTAGAAATAAGACCTAAATGAGCTCAAAATGTGTAACAGATTGATCTGCAAACTAGCCCAATATGGGGAGTTCATTTGGTTCTAAACTTCTCAGCAAGCAATGACAAAAGGGTGACCTTGTAGGTGATGTTATTTGTATTATCAGTGATGGATATTCAACAGTTCTTTTTTTTTTATTAAAAAAATCTTTTTAATGTTTATTTTTGAGACAATGCAAGAGACAGAGTGCAAGCAGCGGAGGGGCAGACAGAGGGAGACACAGAATCTGAAGCGGGCTCCAGGCTCCGAGCTGTCAGCCCAGAGCCAGACACAGGGCTCGAACTCACGAACCGTGAGGTCATGACCTGAGCTGAAGTTGCACGCTTAACCGACCAAGCCACTCAGGCGTCCCTCAACAGTACTTCTTTAGAAGGCAATCCTCCAATGGAAGGAGGATGAATCATTTATCATTATTTATCATATGTATAATAATTGATAATTATTATACATATTTACTGTTTATATAAGCATATCTTTATTGGGTGGTTTTTTTTAATGTGAATGTAGGGTGCTGGCAACAAATCAAAATTCATTTCCATAGAATTAATTACGCAGAGTCTCGATGTGATTTGTTCAAACTATTCACTTGCTCCTGGTCCCGGAAGGAAAATATGTGAAAAAGTAAATTTTAGAATACAGTGCAAATGCAGATGGATTGTATTTCTTTTGAAAACTTTGCTCTGAAGGGCACCGGGGTCGCTCAGTCGGTTAAGTATCTGACTCTTGATTTTGGCTCAGGTCACGATCTCATAGTTCGAGTCCAATGTAGGGCTCTGCACTGACAATGCAGAGTTTGCTTGTGAGTCTCTCCCTCTCCTCTCTCTCGCTCTCGCTCTCTCTCTCTCAAAAATAAATAAACTTAAAAAGAAAAACAAATAAAAACCCCCAAAACTTTGCTTTGAAAGGTGTATCTCAACTGAGCTTTTGTTAAATAATAAGTGACTGTGTGTTGGGGATTATACACTACGTATCCAGTGGAATCACAGAGCAAACTTGGCAGGCTTTGTGTGTGTGTGTGTGTGTGTGTGTGCGTGTGTGTGTGTTTGCGTGTGAAGTTTAGGGAGTGGGGTGATATTAAGAAAGCATGTGTAACTCAAGAACATTTGAATTTTATTCTTCTAATACCCAGAAAGTAATTACATGTACACAAGACAAAGACCAGAAAATGAACATTTTTTAAAGTCTAAGGACTCAATATGGAACCAGTGACTTAGGGGACACAGCTGGACAGATCTTTTCCTAAGATAGAGGTGTTGTAGGAGTCTAGAAACCAGAGAACTAGCTGGTCATTTTTCTTTTCTTATTCTCAGTTGATGTGAATCTTTGAGTAAATGTTACAGTTCTTAGACTTAACTGCCCTTGGCCTTCTCTGTCATTTGCATATACAGTTTGCGCATAGTTTTTACCTTTCAGCATTGTGGTGGACCTTCGGTTCCTGCAAAAGATTATCAGGTAATTTAGAAACTGATAACAAAGAAAAGAAAATAATGTCAGAACATCAGCAATATTTTACACAAACAGAAGTGCTAACTGACTTGGCCATAGACTATTCCGATGGTACAGATTCCATATGGACAGAGACACAGTTATTACTTTCTATGGAATTGGAAGTCAATAAAAAGCCAGTTACTCTGGTGTTATTCTTGATACATGGAATATTCCAAAATAATAGATGTGTCTGAAACTGTTCATCTCCCCAAGTGTCACAGATGATGTGACAATCATACATACTCATTATTTTAAAAAAAGACAGCATCAAATTTTGGGGGGCATAAAAGAAGATAGGGACACATAAGATTCTTTTAACTAAAATAAGGGGAAAGGATGTTTACATATCTTTTAAAATTATAAACATAAATTTACAAATTCAAATATCCCTTATGATGATTAATAAGGAGGAAATTTTTCCTTAGAGATTAAAGGTTACCTTCCCGAGGAAATTCAAGGGCAAGTATTTTATGATTACTTCATGCAGGAAAAAAAAAAATGATGGTCTTGTGTATAACGGTTCATTCTCTAACTCTAATAAATTATTTCCTTCAACATACTTTCATTATTTAAAATTCTATTTCATCCAGCAGAGTCAACCACCCTTTTCTCTTTTGTATCTGGCCTGAGTTTCTCTCACAAGCAGCTGCCAATTAGGAGAGCCTGTGGTCTCAGGGCTCTGTGCAAAAATCCCATTTCTTAGCGTTGAGTGAAATGGTGGAACGTGACAGGAACAAAAGGCTTTTAAATTGAAAAAAAAATTAAAAATGGATTATAGGGGGAACGTAATATGTTGCTTCCTCGTAAGTTTTGCAAAGGTTTTCCAATTTGTTTGCCTTTCAGGTTTTTTTTTTTTTTCCTCAATGACAGTAAAGTGAAAGAGATGTGGTATGCAAATTATTGACATAAACACAAGTAATAATCTGGAACCAAAATTCCAGTTAATCTCAACAAACCGTATACCATGAAATGGGGGAAGGAGACAATTCTACATTTTTCTATTTTGCAGCCACTGAATAATTCTTCAGATTGTGAGAACAACATAGGTTAAAAATTATTGGTAAAAGATGAAGGGTGTCCATTAGGAAAATGAAAAAGCATACGAAATGCCAAAAGTAACTACAAAATAAATTGTATCCTGGCAAAAACAGATATGGAGAAAGAAAAAATACAAAATACTTGTAACATTTAAAACAAGAACAAACTGAAGGTGCTTATAATTATTTTTGTTTAGAGAGAGATTTTCTGTTTGAAAAAATAATTTAAATACGGCCGGAGTCACATGTTTTATGCGATGGTTCTATTTAAGGCATAGAAAGCGTCACATGAAAGGCTAAGAGGACATATAAGGAGCCAGGAAACATAGCCCCTGTATTCTTGTTCCCCCCATAAAGCAAAGTGAAAGAAAAACAGAACAAAATGAAACAAAGCACAACAAAATAAAACAAAAGATTGTACTGTAGCTCCAAAGTTTTGAGAGAAGTTCTCAAAATATATTAATATGTGTGTTTTTTTCCTACTTGTGATACTTTATACTCTGAAAGCATAACATTTAGCTGCATAGGTAGCTATTTACATTTTCAAACTGAAGGAGCTAAAGGAGACACGGAGAGAGAGGTAGACAGGGGCATCCCAATAGTACTAACATGTGTGGGAGAAGTCCTTCTAAAAGTCTAGTTTTCAAAATAGAGCATTAATTTGGTGATGGGTCAAGGGAACAAGGGAAATGAAGCAAAGGCATTCAGTTTGACACAATGTCCAGTCATGTAATTTGGGGCTGGGTGTGCTTAAATTTCTGTGCTTCAGGTAAAGATGAGTTTAAGATGAGCCGATGTATGGGGAGCACATGGGAAACCAGACACGGCAATGCAAATAATTTATATAAATGGCTCCACTTAGTTCTGTTAAAATTAAATGTAGTTAAGGTTTATGAAATGCATAAAATTTGTTTCATGCCTTTGCTTTGGCATTACAGAATTCTGTGTTGTTTCTTTTCCATTCCACATTCTCAGTAAAATCTGTCAACATCTGAATCTAATTCGGTTTTACTTTTTATATTAAACAAATTAGATAATCCATTAAACAAATGGTAGGAAATAGCATTAATGATATGTTGCACTTGCATTATGAAGTTAATTGGATTAACTAAATTAGCTCTTTTACATTCAGGCCTGCATATGCTTTTAATGTTTAAGGCAAAAAATCATCAGGAGAAATCAGATTTCTGGGATTTTCTCTCTTTATTATAAAGCACAGGTCAGTAATGCATTTATTTCCCAAGCTGCCGATGAGACCACCTACCATTAATAAGCTCAAAGTCAAGAAAGAAAGAAAGGGAAAAAAAAGTTAAAGAGAACAGAATAGAAACAAAAGAATCACAAACATTTCAATAAATCATATTCCTGGAAACCAATCTAATCTTATTTAGAGTAGAATAACAACCATCTAACAAAATTATCCTGGATACTGTGGTCTGGCGCCAAGACACCACGACACTCTCAGCTAAGACCCCACTGGGATCATGGAAAAATCCAAGGCTCAGAGTTGTTTGTACGAGGAAAAGATTTTGCTTGAGAGTAGGATCAAGCAAATGTTGAATACCTTGCCTTAAGGTGCAGATCAGCCTTAAATTCAAGTTCTCTGGACCTGTGTTTGTTCCAATGACGCAGCCAAAGTTTCCCAGCCAAGATTAATGCTAGAAATTTCAACTTCAGGGGAAAAGATGGTATGTTCTGCTATCCACTGGGGAGGCTCAATTATTCACTTTAGTGAATACTTTTTGAAGAAGTACATACTTTCTTCAATACATAGATTATCCATAAAATTAAGGCTGTTCTATAATAGGTCTGATTCTAAAATTTGAATCGTAATATTACATTATTATTTTTTTTACATGCAGAAGCAAAAATTGATTTTGGATTGTATTCACTCTAATTTTCCAGTAAGTGGCAAACTGTGAAATGTCTTTGAGTATATCGTTCTTAATTTGAAGCAATAACAGTCATCACTAAATTCTGCCAATTCCCATAACAGGAAATGGGCAAAGATTTTAGGGTGTACAATACTTCCATTTTATCATTATTATGGTAAGATTCAATAAAGTGTGGTGACTGTTAGTCAAAAACTTATTTTGGCTTTGACAAATCTGTTGTTTGTTCTTATGAATAAAAATAATTTGGTGGAGGAGGGGCTCAGATAAATTTGTAGCAGGAAAGGGTGAAATAAAAAAAAAAAACATATTTCAGGAAGTGTTATGCAGTGTGCTTGAATGTGGAAGAAACTGGGCAGTAGGCCAGTTACAAGGGAGCTATGGTGATTCAGATATGAGGGGATAAAGACCAAAAACTGATTTGTGAAAATAAATGGGAAGTGTAGTTAAGATTGAGGCTTGTAGTTAGTGTCTGATCTGATTAAATGTGTCAGTGTTATAGAATGTAAAGCAAGACGGCTCTATTTCTCTTTTGAAAGCATCAAGTCAAATTTTATAATTCTACTATCAATTACAGATGACCCTTAAATAACGTGGGGGTTAGGGGTGCTGAGTCCCCCTGCAGTCAAAACTTGTGTATAACTTTCGACTTCCCCAAACTCCAGTACTAATAGTCTACTGTTGACCACAAGCCTTACCAATAATATAAACCATTGAATAGTACATATATTGTATGCTGTTTGTATATACTCATTCTTACAATAAAGTAAGCCAGAGAAAACTTCTGTTAAGAAAACCATAAGGAAGGAAGAGAAAGTCCATTTATAGTACTGTACTGCATTTGTCGAAAAAATCCGTGTATAAGGGGACACACGCAGTTCCAACCCATGTTGTTTGAGAGTCAAGTGTAATACAATTTGGAAGCGTTCTACTTTGCTATTAAAATACTTCTTTTCAATCTGCCCACCACACAACAAACGATGACGCGAATGGATGAGAAAAGGAAATCATCATGAAAAGTAGCACATGTATCTATTGTGTTCATATTAAGACGTATGTAAAGCAAAATAGTTCAGATTGTTAGAGCCCAAAATTAATGCTGGGACTGTATAATATCAATATGGAGTTAAACAAATTTCAACTTGTCACCTCATTCTGTGTTATAGTAGTGCAGTGTAGTTGAAAAAATGTTTTACGTTTTAACCATAAATGTTTATGTATTACGAAATATTTCTGAGCTACTCACTATAATTGCATATAAGTAGTTAGAATAATTTATGAGGTAAGAGGTAAGACTAAGTGTTGATGAGTATGTGGAGAAGAGGGTGAAGCCACTATTGAAAACAGTACTGAGGTTCCTCAAAAAATTAAAAATAGTACCGCCATACAATCCATCAATTCCACTTCTGGGTATATATCTGAAGGAAAATAAATGCTATTTCAAAGATATATCTATATCTTCATGTTCATTGCAGTGTTATATACAATAGCCAAGACATGAAAACAACCTGTGTCCATTGATGGATGGATAAAGAAAATGTAGTCTGTATATACAATAGGATATTATTCAGCCATAAAAAAAAAAAAAACACATAATAAAGGAAGAAAAAAGCTTCCATTTGTAACAACATGGATGGATTTTGAGGGCATTATGTTAAATGAAAAGAGTCAGACAGGAAAAACAAATACTATGTGATCTTATATAAGGAATCTAAAAAAACATCAAAACAAAACAAAAAACAAACCTCATAGAAACAGAACAGATTAGTGATTGCCAGAGGGGGGTGTTGGGTGGGGGAAAAGAGTTAAAACTATTAAAAAAAAAACATGTTTTCTATAGTGTAATATTAAAATGATCAATTCTAATAAACATGGAATATTGAACATACGGAATTCATCTTATAAATGCTGAAGAACAGAACAAAAAGTTGTTATATGACTATAAAAGGAATATAAAAATTGTTTGAATTTTCCTTGTTCCTTCTAGAATACCAAATACATTTGTTTTTATAAATTCTTATAATAAGGAAAGTTGTTGTAGAAGTCAGGATTGTTACACATATTTTACTTTGGAGAGTTAAACTCATTTCTGTGAGTTTTCTTTTAGCGGTGGTGAAAGACATTCATTTCTTATTACTGTTTGCAAAGCTTTTTTAAAATGTTCCAGTGTATTGTTGGCAAGGGACCATGAGAATGCTGGTGATGATGGAAAGTAAGCTTGGTTTTAAAGTTCTATTACTTAGGATCCGGTTGTATGTCCTGAACATGCAGAATACTGAAGTATATCAGCACAATAATTACAAACATTTCCTTGAAGGCATCTTGTCTGTCTACGTCTCAAACAGACAAGGGGATTGCAAACTGTAAGGAAAACCCTGGTTCTTTTGTCTATTCCGAGTGCCCGATTTGACAGCGACTTTTATGAAACCCACTGAAAGAGTTTTTTTCTGGTACCAATTCATGTTTATTTTGACTTGGTAAGGAATGATCATGCTCTCGATATGAACCTGAAGAATAATACGTGAATGCATAGTGAAAGTGTTATGTGAATTAATAAAAATTACAGTCTAATATATGAATTTACATTTAAAATGTATCGGTGGCTATTTAAACAAGACAATTATTTTTCAATGAAATGTAATACTCTTATATTAATCAATTTTGTAAAAATCATTCTGGATTGCTCTTCACATCGGCTATGGGTTGGAGTATGTCCCCTCCAAATTTGTATGTTGAAGTCTTCATCACCAATACCTCAGGATGCAGCCATATCTGGAGACAAAGTCTCTAAAGAGGTAATTAAGTTAAACTGAGGTTATTAGGATGGGCTCTAATCCAGTGTGACTGATGTCCTTACAAGAAGGGGAGATAAGGACACAGACATCCACAGAAAGAAGACCCTGTGAGGACACAGGGAGAAGACAGCAACCTACAAGCTAAGAAGAGGGTTAGGGAAAACCAACCCTTGATCTTGGACTTGTAACCTCCAGAAATATGAGAAAATAAATTTTTGTTATTTAAGCCACTTGGTCTGTGACACTTTGTTATGGCGGCCCTAGCAAACTAACACAATGTCATTGTGCCAAATTGTTTGTGACGTGGCACAAGTAATTATAGGACGTTATTTATTTTGCTGTCATATCTTCTGCAATTATGCTGTATTAAGCATTTGATATCATTGTTTACTTCTCTCTTAGCCAAAATGAATCTTTTCTTGCCCTATATATGAATAAGATGATTCAGACTTCCAAGATTAGATATCTGTGGCTAGCCATAACTTCTTAAAAATGTTTTTCCATTTGTGAAGGGATGGGAAACAAACAAACAAACTGCAAAGTCACAACAAGAAAGAATAAAGATTAGCGGTATACTTATTTCCAGGATCTGGAAAGAATTTCTACCAATCAGAGGGCTAGTGAAAGAGGAAGCAGAAATGCAATCAGCTGAGGTGCTGAAATCCCATAAATTAAACTTCCGGTCCTGGAAATAGGCAGATGTGGGCCTCCCTGTCCTCCAGCCCTTCAGCCCTTTGGCTTGAAGAGTCATAAAATAAGATTTCTCTTAGATTCTTATCTTTGTGAAACCCAAAGCCCCAAGCCCAGTCTTCCTTATCATGGTCAGCTTGTCACATCCAAGGGAAGTCCAAACCTAGGGATGGGGGGGGGGGGTGGAAAGAAATGGTTCCATTCATTGAAGCATCCTGGGATTTTAGAGCACCTGGGTACCTGGGGGAGAACAGCTAAGTGGTTGATCTTGGCCTAGACCCTAGAAAGTGAATCAGCTGTGGAGGCTTCATTGTTTATTTTAATGGGGATAATGGGGGTTGAAGGGCTCAGTGTGAGGTGGGAAGGAAGGAGACCAGGATGGAGACACACGGTGCTGTCCTTCCAGAATGAACAAGGGGTGTGTGTGGGGTCAGGGGTGCGGGTGGATTTTCTCTCTGGCCTCAATCTTTTATCTATATCAACAGGGAATCTAGGCAGGAGATGGGTATGTAAGAAAAAAAATTCCCCTCTATCTCTCAGATTCTTGGCTGAGACCCTCCTCTAATGAAAAAACAAATTAAGTGGAGACAAATGTAATCACACACATACACGTGGGAGAGATGAGACTCAAAGAAGGAGGCAGCTTTTATATCTTCTAGACAGTGAAACAATAAATTGTGAAGGATTGACAAGCTGTAGTGGTTTGAGCTGAGGGTAGCAAAATGGAGAAGTAACAAGTTTTGCTTATACAGTTTTCTTGCCCTAAATTCTCTGTCTCTGGTGTTGAGGATGTCTTTTAACCTCCTGGTACAGGGATGGTAACTTCACAAGGAAGATTTAACTCCCGGTTTCAGGGAAGAAAAACAAAAGGGGTGAAGGAGATCAAAATGACCTTCCTGTTTCTGCTGTTTTCTCAAACACCTTGAGAAACTCCATATTTAATATGCCAAGATGCTATCTTTTGGGTGATGTGTCCTGAACTCCACCAGGTACGTACAGGAATGTATTTCTTCATCGGTCAATAACAAGGAACCATAGGAGAGAACATAGGGATGAAAAACAGTGGGCTAAAGTAAAATCTGATATTGGAGCTGACTAAAGTAAGGGAGGACTGACATTAAATAAAAAGTACAATAAAAGAAGTCAAATATGCATTATAGGAAATTTCTGTAGCCATTAAATGAGTGTTTACATGGAATCTTTCCTTTTTAAGTTTATTTATTTATTTTGAGAGAGAGAGAGCAAGCAGAGGAGGGGCAGAGAGAGAGAGAGAGAGAGAGAGAGAGAGAGAGAATCCCAAGAAGGCTCTGTGCTGGCAGTGCAGAGAACCTAACGCAGGGCTCGATCTCACAAATAGTGAGATCATGACCTGAGCTGAAATCCAGAGTCATATGCTCAACAGACTGAGCCACCCAGGTGCCCCTACATGGAATCTTGAATGCATGTGGACACATGTTTAAAACCCCATAAACAAAATTAGCAAAGTTCATGTAAAAAAAAATTACCCATATAATTTGTGAATAGTCTCCGCATTTTACTCATTTTTTTTTATTTTTTTAAATTTGAGAGTTAGAGAGAGAGAGCCTGTGAGTGGGGGTAGAGGCAGAGGGAGAGAGAGAGAGTGAGAGAGAGAAAAAGAGAGAGACAATCTCAAGCAGGCTCTATGCTCAGCACAGAGCCCCATGTGGGGCTCCATCCCACGACCCTGAGATCATGACCTGAGCCGAAATCAAGAGTCAGATGCTCCATTGACTGAGTCACCCTGGTGTCCCAATCGCAGCATTTTAAAAATCAGCATTTAGATCTAGTTACTTTTGATTGTCTTATGTAAACCTTTTTTTTATTTCTCACATTCTCTTCAAAGAACAATTATTTTGAAAATGAAATCATTTACTTAAAATATGGGAGGATTAAATGATGTTTAAGAGGCTTAAAAATACAATCTACATTTAATCTAGAGAAAACATTTGGTGTCTGTTTTCTCTAGAATAATCTTTTACAGCTGCAGGTTCTTCATGCTGTGCAACCAACTTTGTCTTTACTGAAATGTATTCTTCCTTTCATTCAACAATCCTACATAATAGCACTTAATATTGGAAAGAGCTATAGTTTAGGAGACACTCATGCATAATTTCTCATTTAATCATGAGAAATACATAACGTAGGAATTACTGTCACTGCTTTAGTGATGAAGGAGCCAAATCAAGAGAGATGAGTTGAAAGGTCCAAGGATATATAACTACCACTTGGTGGGACCCAACTATTCCAATCTTGATATCAAGGACAATGTTCTTCTCAGCACCCCATAAGCTATTTGTGAAATTTGCATGGCTTCACAGTAACCTGCTTAATTTCTCAGGGGATAATGGTACTCCAAGGAAATGCAGAGAAGAGAGCCTCACCGTCTAAGGAGGGTTTTTAACTTCTGGCTTTCTACTTAACAAATGGAAAGAAGCATAGCTTACAAATACAAAGCCATCCTGGAACATAGTAGGAGGCCCTGAGGAGGCCTCTAAGGTGGATTCTCTGCTTCAATCATGTTTTGAATCATTGCTCTATGCCCTTTAACCCATCCAACAGGATAAGCAAGGCAAACCCCTCTACCATCTGGGAAATACTCTGAAGTGCACTAGATACATATAAAATGTTACAAACTCGATGATTACTTCTCAGAAGTTCCCCTATCCTTGATCCTCTTTCCTCTGTAACAAATGAGTAAACCTAGTCTACCTAACCTTAGAGGGCAGAAGAATGCAGGGGAGGTGATACAGAATTTGGAATGAGACACACTTGATTTCTCTTCCTATGTAATAACTAATTTGGGGAAAGTCACTTGTCTCAATGTATATAATTTTCCAAGATATTCTGAGCATTTGTAGAATTACAGAATTATAGAAAAGTGATATTTAAAGCTTTAAAAAAATTATGCCTTAAGACATATGACTTAAAATACTAATGAAAACTAAGAGAGAGGTTGTTGTTTTTTTCTTTAAAAGCAATCCCTGCATTATCATTAATTATCACAATTTACAGCTAGCCTGAGAAAAATCTACTCACGCTACAGGATTTTTTTTTTAAGATTAAATGTCAACAAGCAAAACCAAAATGTACGGATACATATTGGGTACAAAATAAACATATATCCCTTTCATTTCTGGCCTACTTTATTCTTCTTTGTGAAAATTATCACTTTGATTCATAACCTTATGCATTGATTCTCTTTTATAATACATCTGTGCCCTTCACACTCACCACCCCAACCTTCCCTACAGGGTTTCTTACTAACCCTTCTATGTGTTTATTCCACTGTGTGATGAGAAACCCGTGTTCAAATTAAGACACATTTGTGGCAGAAGCTTTTTGTTTGGTAAACAATGGAAGCACCTAATCATCATGTATATAAATCTGTCTTCGCTAACTTTTTTAACTTTTATCAAATTATAAACAGTAGGTAAAATTATACCAATAAAGCATGATACTTCCTTGAAGGAGCTTAGAATCTGATACAGGAATACAGATTGTGTGTGTGTGTGTGTGTGTGTGTGTGTGTGTGCGAGCGTGCTCATGTCTTCATAAACAATACTTTGTAATTTTTATGAGAGCATCTGTACAGGGTTGAATGGAGATATGCAGGTAATTGGTAAATTTTAATAGGTAGGGGCAGGAGGCATGAGAGAAGAGTGTACATGCATGCGGTCGTAGATATCTGAGCCGAGAATTAAAACGTGAGCATGAAGGACGTTCCAATTAGCCAAATGGAACAAGCAATAGAATCATAAAGGACTCAGTTACTGGAAGTCACTTGAGTTCAGAGGGAAAACAGTGCAGTAGGAAGTATGTTTGAAGGCCCAGGCATGGGACAAGTGTTGGAGAGGGAACTGCAAGTACATTTGGACTTCATTCTGTAGTTAACATACAGTGCAGTTTTGGTTTCAGGAGTAGAATGTAGTGATTCATCACGTACATACCACACCCAGTGCTCATCACAGTAAGTGCCCTCCTGAGTATCCATCACACATCTAGCCCATCTCCCACCGACCTCCCTCCATCAACCTATAGTTTGCTCTCTATCATTAAGAATCTCTGGTAGTTTCTTTCCATCTCTGATCTCCACTCCCTGCCCATACGTTCATCTGTTTTGTTTCCTAAATGCCACATATGAATGAAATCATATGGTATCTGTCTTTCTCTGATAGACTTATTTCTCTTAGCTCCATCCATAAATTCTAGCTTCATCCATGTCATTGCAAATGACAAGATTTATTTCTTTTTGATAGCTGAGTAATATTATTGTATATATACACAACATCTACTTTATCCATTCACCAATCAGTGGACAATCTCTCCATACATCGGCTGTTGTTGTTAATTCTGCCGTAAGCATTGGGGTGCATGTTCCCCTTTGAATGTGTATTTCTGTATTCTTCGGGTAAATACCTAATAGTGTAATTGTTGGATTGTAGGGGAGTTCTATTTTTAGTTTCTTGAGGAAACTCCATACTGTTCTCCAGAGTGGCTGCACCAGTTTGCATTCCTACCAGCAGTGCAAGAGGGTTCCCCTTTCTCCACATCCTTACCAACACCTGTTGTTTCTTGTATTGTTAATTTTAGAATTCTTAGAATTGTAGAATTTATAGAAAATTCTACAGAATTCACTTCAAAAACTATTAGAACAAATAAACAAGTAAAGAAAGGTTGCAAGATCAATATACAAAAATCAATTTTCTTTTACAGACTAGTCTAGTATTCTATTGCTGTTATAATACGTTTCTACAAATGTTGTGGCTTAGAAAAGTAAAGGTCTTATAATTCAGGTCTATGGGTCAGAAGTCTGCCTTGTATCTCAATAGGCTAAATTCCTTGTGTCAGCAGAGCTGCGTTCCCTTCTGGAGGCTCCAGAGGAGAATTCATTTCCTTTTCTTTTTCAAACTTTATTCTGCATATGTTCTTTGACTCATGACCCCTTCCTTGCATCATTCCACCCTCTGCTTCCATCACCACATGTCTCATTCTTCCTCTGAGAGCTTAAGAGAGACTGGGAGTGATTACTTATGACTGGGTTTTCTTTCTGGAGTGATGAAAATGTTCTCAACGTGATTATGGTGATGGTTATGCAATTCTGTGAATGCACTAAAATCAGTCAGACTTTAGAGTTGACATGGGTGAATAGCATGGTATGTGAATTGCATCTGTATACAGCTGTTGATAAAGATATAGAAAAAATAAGAACAACAATATGAAAAATATGTTCATGTAACAACATATAAATGGATGTCAATTTCTACACTATAGTGTTTTCACAAAACTGGGAATTATATTTAAAATGTTATGATTGATTTATAAGTATTTTAAGTTCATATTAAAAATTACAGGAACAAACGTAAGAAGATGGGGGAATATTTGAAAATAATTGAGAAAAATTATGAAGAAGTCACAATCTTGCAAATTTTAGAGTATAACTTTTTTTTCTTCAGTAAGCCAGGATAATTTTTTACAATAAAACTGAGATAAGAGCAGCTTATGTAAATTGCATAAAGACATTTTTTTGAAATATAGTGTAAGTCTGTTTACTTTGATTATTTTAAGCATAATTTCACATCTAAATGAACGATTATTTGAGTCATCCTACGTGTTCGTGTGCTTTAAACAAAATGTGCGGAAGATGGCAAAAAGAGCCACATTATCTAAAGCACTTATAAAAAAGGAAAAGTTCAGCCTCATGAGGTGATGAAATGTTTTAATTGCGGTTTTAAAATTTGGCACTTAAACCTATAAAGGTCTAGGGCAGCACTCTAGCGACCAGCAAGAGCGTGAATGTTGTTCTGGTTTATAAATGAATTATGAGCAACCCAATGAATGAGTGTGCCTCCAAATGCCTGTGTAAAAAGTTTGTCGTAGAGATAGTAAGGGAAATTAGGAGGTCAGTAAATGGAGAGCATTGCAAAACAAATATTTCTTTATGCAACAGATAGTCCCCTTGTGGAATTCATGGTCATGGTAAGATGGCTAAATAAATATCAAATCTCGGTAATTTTATGAGTCATAATAAAGGCTTGTGTTAACTAGTACATTGATAAAATTGTTGGTGAGCAGATTGTAATAAGTAAGCTGTGCTAAGATCTGGACAGAAACCAAGGTATTCAGGAGAAGAGATCTGGTCTTGAAAGATTTCTGAATGTGGAATTTGAGAGTAAGATGACCATTCAGCTATCTTGACCGACAAGATTATTCATTGTTCGTTTATCTGCATCCCACCCCCAAATGTTCCAGCTTAAAAATGTGGATTTCCTTTGTGCCATTCTTTGGTACATCGCCTGAGAACCACGTGGAAAAAGACTTAACCTATGAACGTTGCACGGCAGAACAAAGGGTTCTTTATCGATAGGAAAAGAAAAGTGTGAATAAATGCTATTCTGAGAAAGATATTTAAAGGAAGGCGTGGTAACACCCCCCAAGTACAACAACGCGGTAAAGACCAGTATCCTCTACCTAATGCTTTTGTTGTTGTTGTCGTTGTTGTTTATTTATTTACTTTGAGAGAGAGAGACTGAGCTGGGGAGGGGCATAGAGCAAGGGAGAGAGAGAATCCCAAGCAGGCTCCACGGTTAGGGAGGAGCTGGACTCGGGCCTCCAACTCATGATCTCAATCAAAATCAGCAGTCAGATGCTCAACTGACTGAGCCACTCAGGCGCCCCTTGATGTTTTACTTAAAACTTGACTTGGAAAGTCTGGCTTAGCCAAGTAGAAGACAATAACTTTTTAACTTACTTTATATGAGTGCTCATCAAAATATTTATAAAAATGGTAGGAATAATTATTTTATTTACAGTAAAGACAATCTTTAATAATAATACCAGAATCTGACGTGTAAATGTTTGAAGCTGGAGTACTCACACATTTTAGCGCTGATGGCAATGGAATACTAAATTAGTAGGCTGCCAGAGATATCTTTTTCCCTCTGAAACAGAACACTGATTCCCCAAATCATAAGAGCTAACATGCGTTTAATACTTACTGTGTGTCAGGCACTGTTATATGTATTAAGCAGAGGTAACACATTTGATTCTACGAGATCGGTAACACTGTGTCCCTTTCACAAATGAGGTAACAGGGACAAAGAAGAAAAGGAACCCAAGGCTTTGCACCTGATAATTCAAAGAGTTTAAATTCAAACCCTAGAAGCCACTGTCTGTATTTTCAGTCACTCTGCTGTACTGCCTTTCTGCCCACTGCTCCGTTTTCTCCACATTCTCTCAGAAAATGAGCTACCCTGCATCCAACGCGACCAGAAGATGGGGTGGGGCAGCCTGTTTCGGCTACGAAAGGTTTTCTTTGAAACTTAACTATTGTTTTTCATCTATTTATTGATGTTTCTCTCTATTCCACAGGTTTCAGATGTTTCTGTCTGTTCCCTCTGTCATCTTCTCTGGGCCTTTTTTTTTTTTTTTTTTTTTATTAATGAACCTTGATTCACCTGTTTTGCTTTGTTTTGTTTTGTTTTGTTTTTGTCACCAGGCTGATTTGATCCTCTATGTTACCCACTGCTTGCAATTTGAATGCTGGCTTTGTTTTCTCAATTGTGTTTAGTTTACCATTGTGTTCCCTTAGTCCACACCTTACTTTGCTTTCTGGCATGCCCCTCACTTGGCTTGGCACACATATGGTATCCAGCTTCTGTTTCTAATGCCGCCAAGCAGCCCCCGCCATCTGGGCATCTGGTATGTCCCCTTCAGCTGGGTGCCCGCCTCTGCTTCTTCCAGGCAGGTCTCAGTGCCTCCTGTGCTGCTCGTTGTGTTGTGCTTGGATCTCACAGTTCATCGATCATCTGTTGAAATGAGAACGAAGTGACCCAGGGTACAAAGACAAGTTGTGAGGAGTCATCTGATGTTTTTCCCTGCCCATCTAGATGTAGAAAGAATGCTACCTTCACATGAAAAATGTCTCCGTTTTAGGGAGCTGTTATCCTCAGCCCAGTCTCAGGCTTCCGTAACACCTTGGAGCAAGCAGCATGATCTTGAGACACTACGTGGCTTCCTCAGCAACAAACTGGATAAGCTGAGAACATTCCTTCACGTATTCCCATGGGGCCAAGCCTCCAGATCTCCAGGTGATGGGCAGTTGACACTTCCCAGCGGTATTTCCACAGCGGTCGTGGCTCCCGTTCAGTCCAGTCCACTACCCCCCTCAGGACTCTTGACTTGAGTATTCTTTCTTGCCATGCCAGCCAACATACTGGGGAGTTCATCCCCAGGTTAACGTACCCAACCAATGACCACTGGGAGTCGATAGAAAAATAACTCCAGCTCTCTATTGCCGCAAGTGGGATACCACCGAGGCATGCTTGATGCTATGGCCTGAGGTCCCCTGCAAGGCAGGGCCTCGGTTGTACACACAAGAATGTGCTCATCTATGCCCGCTGTCTTTGGTTTCTTTCCCTTCCCCTCTTCCAATTCCCCAGTCTCCCATTTGTACTTTCGGACATCACTTCTCGTATTAGTTAACTCCTGTTATGTAACAAATAATCCTCCAAAGTAATGGATTTAAACAATTTATTATATCTCTGTATTTGCTGGGCTCAGCTGGATAGTGGCACCAGTTGGGCTCACTAATACAACTGTCTTCAGCTGGAATACCCAACTGTCTTCAGTCCCAAGTCTGCCTCAGCTGAGGTGATCAGAACTGCCAGGGCTCATGATCTGTCATAACAGAGTAGTCTAACCTCAGCTTCATTACTTGGCAGCTGGACACCCACAGGATAAAAACAGAAGCTGCCTCTCAGAGGGTGGGCTTAGAAGTTTCAGGATGCCACTGCTGCCACTTTCCATTGGTCAAAGCAGGCAACAGAGCCAACCCCAAATCAAAGAGAAGAAAAACAGGCTCCATCGTTTGGTGATAGGTGTGGCATGTTTGCAGGGGTGTGCCAGGGATTGAGGACAGCCATGTTGCTTTTACTTGATCACTGTCCCATACTTTCCAAGGAAACTACTTGGGTCTAAATTCTTGTCTAGAAGGTCTATTTCTGGGAGCATCCAACTTATTAAGGTAATGCTCCGATTCTGGTGGAACCAAAGCTCAGAATGCTCAACACCTGAAACCTACATGCTTATTTCATCCGTGTATGTTTCCTCCCATGTTGGCCCTATGTAGAGTGCAGTCCTTGACCTACATACCTGAGGTCTATCTGCTGCAGCACACCATCAAAATGTCTCTAGCCCTGTCCTGGACTGCATATGCCCTTCCATGGGTACCTCTCTACAGGAAGCTGGATCCCTGCATCGGTTCTTCTATCTGGGGATTCTAGGCAGTACCAAATGATGCCATCAGTGTTTGCCTGAGCCAGTTGTTGGACAGAATGGTGCCAAATGTACTGTTAACACTGCCCTGGTGAGTTTACCCAGGAGTCTGGGGAAGCACCCCTGGGGACTATGGAAGGTCACAGTCAATGGTCACTATATCTAAGAATGAAGACCGACCACCTGACACTCAGGACCCACTGTGGAGACCCCACATCCTTGAGTAAATAGCCCTCAGAAATCCTGTTTTGTTGTGAAAGGGAAATCCAGAGTGATAACATTGCAGATTACCTATGTGAGCATGGAGGTTTAAGCATTCCAATCATCTGGAAAAAGGAGCCAGAAAAAGCAGAGAAAAAGCAAGAGCTCAAATTCTCCAATAGAGGAGCGTCTGGGTAGCTCAGTCAGTTAAGTGCCCGACTCTTGATTTTGGCTCAGGTCATGATCTTATGGTTTGTGAGATAGAGCCTCTCATTAGGCTTTGCAATGATAATGGGATTCTCTGGGAATTCTTGGGATTCTCTGTCTCCCTCTCTCTACTATCCCGTGCATCCTCTCTCTCTCTCTCTCTCTCTCTCTCTCTCTCTCTTTCTCTCTCTCTCTCTCTGTCTCTCTCCTCTTTCTCTTTCTTTCAAAATAAAGAAATAAACTTAAAATAAAATCTCTCATAGAGTAGTAGACCTCTGTTTTCCTCCTCAGAGTTTGCCCAGGGTGACCAGAGCTCACCTGCCTGCCTGCCCAGGGCTGTAGACTGGACACAAAGCCTGGTGGGAAAAGAGGGGAGCCCAGAGCCCAGTGACCAGGGTTGGGAAATGCATACTCAAGCTCTGACTGCTGCTAACCCAGACGTCGTCTGGGATGGAAAGGGGGGGCCAATAACCCAGATACTCTGAGGGAACACTGGGGCCTGGCAAGCTTTTGCAGATAAGAATCACCAGCTGCCCTCCAGAAACTGGATAATAAGCTATGGGAGGTATAAGGAAGGGAAAGGGAAGACCAGCCAAAAGATCACTGAGGAGACCCATCAGAGATTAGTCAGCTCCTCCTTTCTTCTAGCAAACTGGAATCCTCCCCATACCCCAAATGTGTGTGCACCTTTGCTGTGCTGTGACTGAAAAGAAACTCTCAGGTCAGACGTACCCCTCATTCCTAGAGATTTCGAATGGTCTGATTTCAGTTGGTGTTCAGCAGACCCTCTGACTGGATGCTTTGCCTTAGTAGAGCTCTTATGTCCCTTGGGATTGAGGTTAAGCATGGAGGAAAGGGTCCCTGGGACAGGGCTGATAATGTCATCTAATCTTGCATCGAGTGCCTTCTTTTCAGCCTTATATGGATTCTCCGGAGTTTTGGCATGGGTGCAAGTGCACCAGACACATGCCTTGACCTCTGCTCCTATCCAACCCCACATGATAGAGCACTGACTGGGGTTACTGTGGAGAGGGATGTAGGGACCGTGGCTCAGACACCTCAGCATGGACCACAGAATCTTGAGGGCAAGAGAAAAAAAAAAGGACTAATGTGCCTTTCCAGCTGGACTGAACTCACTGTAGCCCTGCCTTTAGCCATCACTGGGGCCACCTTCCCACCAGATGGAGCCAGGCATGTGACTGTTGCCAGCAGGTGTTGCCTGGGTCTAGCCTGCTCACCACCCCACGTGAGTGATTGCATTCCCAGATGCAAACCCAGTTACAGCCTGCTTGGTTAATCCAGGAAACAGATGTGGGATGAGTCCAATCACCTAGTCTGTTCCTACTTTGGATAAGAGAACATCAATACATGTGTGGCTATGACGATAGGATTATGTTTGAGGACCCTTTGGGGTCAAGGGAGTGACGCTGAGAAGTGCTTTGGTGAGTTACCAGAAGAGAGAAATGAGTGAGATATACCCCTTTCTAGAACTTCCTATGCCTCTAGGAGCCACCCAAAGTCCACAGTTTTCTCTCTGAGTTCAAAGTGTCTCATATCTCTCTGCAGGCCACTATCAGGCTCGCTCCTCCAAAAGGAAGAAGAAACTGGGGCCACATGTCCCTCTGATGCAGTACAGACCCACAGTATATCCAGATGTGCTGTGAGCCAGTATCTTTCCATGGAACCCAGAAAGAACAGGGGCCGTGTACGTAGAGATGTTCAACCCTCTGTCTTTTGTTTCAGGCTATCACACATGTTCGTCCCAATTCTGTCACTGTCATAGAATGTAGCACTGCTCCACTTCAAGATAAAATCTGTTCACCACCTAGTTCACTGATAAGAATTAAAGCCCATATACCAAAAATAAGAGGGACTCTATTTTTTTTTTTAATACAGGACATGGAAATCTACATCTAATACATACACACTCTACACCTCTCAATGTGTAGACTACACATGTCAAGATGGAGTAAATGACCACCAGTTTCTCCTTCTGGTGAACCCGTTGTTGGAAGGGGAATTACTCTTATATTGCTGCATGGCTACCAGTTCTTTAGCTTAGAAATTAGGCTGTTAAGCTATGACTAGAAAGCAAGGTAGCACTTTATTTTCCTCCTCTCTTCTGCTTCCTTCCTACAGGGCTGCTGTTGTATGTAAGCATAGGCCAGTGATTATTATTGCTTTTAAAATCTACTTTCGTTTTGGGTACCTGGGTGGCTCAGTCAGTTAAGCAACTGACTCGATTTCAGCTCAGGTCATGATCTCACAGGATCAAGCCCCTCATGGGGCTCTGGGCTGACAGTGCAGAGCCTGCTTGGGATTCTCTCTCCCCTTCTGTCTCCCTCTCTCTGCCCCTCCCTTGCTCATGCTCTCTGGCTCTCTCTCTCTCAAAATAAATAAATAAACATTTTTACAAGAAGGTCCAACTTTTTTACAAGAAGGGTCCAACTTCAGCTCAGGTCATGATCTCCCAGTTGGTGGGCTCAAGCCCTGCCTCAGGCTCTGTGCTGACAGCTCAGAGCCTGGAGCCTGCTTCGGATTCTGTGTCTCCCTTTCTCTCTGCCCCTCCCCCGCTCACATTCTGTCTCTCTCTCTCTTTCTCTCAAAAATAAATAAACATTAAAAACATTAAAAAAAAAAACTTCTTTCAAACTGGAAGATTCTAGAATATATCCTCATTTTCCACAGTAGTTTTGATTGTGCACTCATCCTACAGGGTGGGGTGGTCTCCACGGGCAGTGGAATTGGGGCACTGGGGGCAGGCGATGGCATGGGATTCCTTAGAGAAAATGTAGTTTTCTTACTGAGCTTTTTTCTTTTTCTAAGTTTTTAAAGTTTTTTTTTTTTTTTTATTTTTTAGAGACAGAGTGTGAGCAGGGGAGGGACAGACAGCTAGGGAGACACAGAATCCAAAGCAGGCTCCAGGCTCTGAGCTGTCAGCACAGAGGGGCCTCAACCCACAAACCAGGAGATCATGACCAGAGCCGAAGCGGGATGCTTAACCAACTGAGCCACCCAGGCGCTCCTGGGCTTTTTCTGATATTAGTGAAAATAATGGTATAATGTTTTCCCCAATGAGGTTCATGAACCACGTGAATTCTGCTGAATTTTGCCCCTGGCCTCTCAGGGTAAGAGACCCCATTTCTCCAACAGAGCTGGGAATCTGAGCAGGATCGTGGGGGCGTCCTCTGAGGTGACTGGCGGAGAGAAGTTGGTTCTCCTGGAAAAGTGTGAGGGAGGACTATAACCTGGGTAACAGTAGGCTCTGATGAGATTCCAGAGAGAAAGTTAACCAGAGAGAAAAGTTTGCCGCGCACTTGTTGCTCTGGGGTGTAAATGATCATGGGCCCTGGGTTGTGTGAGTGTGAAACCCCCTCCTCTGCTTCTTCTCTGCTCTCTGCTCCTCGTTGCTTTCTCTCTCTCTCCCTTTCTCTATTTTACTTTGTGGCTCTTGCCTTGTCCGACACTTTATTTTTAACGTTCCCTTGAGACACGTTTGAAAAGTTCCCCTCTTTATGTAAGCATGATACAGAGACTTTTATAATTCCAGTGTAGGAATGTCTTCTATTGATCATTACAGCCTTTCTCTTTCCTCTTGGGTAAATCTGGCCAAGGAGAGAATCCTGGAAGGAAATTTATTTTGCCATTTGTAATGAGGAAAGAACCGAAAAACAAGATGTGGTGTCCAAAGATTTGGAATAATAGTATACATAACCTGAAGTATACATATCCTGGCTACTTCAGGGTAAAATTAGACATGCTTTTGAAAGATATATGTCAGAACCACTTCAAATTGCAATCAGAGACAATATAAACGACTGCATCTCTATATTCTTCAGAGAATTTGGTTCACTGTTGCTGTCTTTTCACAAACATCAACGTGCCATTTTGCAGTAAGAGGCATTCTCCCATCTTTTCATGCACTTTCAAATCATAATTTTATTTTATTTAAAAAAAAATTTAACGTTTATTCATTATTGAGAGACAGAGAGACACAGAGGATGAGCAGGAGAGGGCTGAGAGATGGAGAGACACAGAACCCAAAGCAAGCCTGCTTTGCAGGCTCCGAGCTGTAAGCACAGAGCCTGACGCGGGGCTCGAACTCACAGACCATGAGATCATGACCTGAGCCGAAGTCGGACGCTCAACTGACTGAGCCACCCAGGTGCCCCTCAAGTCACAATTGTATTAAAAAACAAGTTGGGGTGCCTGGGTGGCTCAGTCGGTTGAGCGTCCAACTTCGGCTCAGGTCATGATCTCGCAGTCCATGAGTTCGAGCCCTGTGTTGGGCTCTGTGCTGACAGCTCAGAGTCTGGAGCCTGTTTCAGATTCTGTGTCGCCCTCTCTCTTTGACCCTCCCCCGTTCATGCTCTGTCTCTCTCTGTCTCAAAAATAAATAAACGTTAAAAAAAATTTAAAGAAAAACAAGTATATGTGTTTACCAAGTTGTAATATTAGTAATGTTTTTTGTTTTTTTTTTTTAAAGTGGTATGGGGGGGCGCCTGGGTGGCGCAGTCGGTTAAGCATCCGACTTCAGCCAGGTCACGATCTCGCGGTCCGTGAGTTCGAGCCCGGCGTCGGGCTCTGGGCTGATGGCTCAGAGCCTGGAGCCTGTTTCTGATTCTGTGTCTCCCTCTCTCTCTGCCCCTCCCCCGTTCATGCTCTGTTTCTCTCTGTCCCAAAAAAAATAAATAAACGTTAAAAAAAAAAATTAAAAAAAAAATAAAGTGGTATGGGTTTGGAGGGGGGATGGGTGAAAGTGGTGATGGGGATTAAGGAGTGCACTTGTGATGAGCACCAGGTGTTGTATGGAACTGTTAAATCACTGCATTATGCACTTGAAGCTAATATTACACTGTCAACTAACTGGAATTTAAATAAAAACTTAAAAAAACTACAGTGGTATGGTTTCCTGATAACACTAGGTTTTTAACATAAGGCATCAATGGCATTGCTGAGTTAAAATCAAGATATACCTTGTTATATTGACTAAAAGAGTAACACCAAGCCCATTATTGATCTATGCAAACCCTCAAATGACCAAATCCTGTTTTTATTATTACATGTTTTAAAATCCAACTGCCTTTTACCTATAAATGTCATATGTGGATCTGTTGGAAAAATTCAAATTATCAAACATTTTCTTATGGCTCAAAGAAGAATATTTAGCTGAGAACTGCATGTTACAAATGTTTAGTCTTTAGATAAGCACTCACTGAAATGCTTTGGTCTAAAAATATAATAGATATCGATGCTATCGATTGTGTGTTGCCACCGCCACACACAAAATAATATCACTAAAGAATTCTCCAAACAGATAATTTTAATTTGGTCTCATCTTTAAGAAAATGTAATGAGAAAAATTACAGACATATGTTCTTAGGAAAAAAACATCTTCAAAATGTCCTTGACTCTGAGACTACTACTTCTAGGAAGATGGAGTAGACATATTTTTTCTTATTCCTTTCTGCTAGGTATCCATAAACACTGCAGACTCTACATAAAATAAAACTTAAGAATACAGTAAAACCTTGGATTGTGAGTAACTTGTTCTGTAAGTGTTCCACAAGATGAGCAAACTCTTCTCATAAATTTTAACTCGATAAACGGGCGTAATCTTGCAATACGACTAGTACATGATGCTGAATGTCACATGATCACAACTGAGTCAATGGTTCTTGAAATTCGCTTCGATATACGAGGGCTTTGGATTACAATCATGTTTCCAAAATGTATTATGCTCACAAACCAAGGTTATACTATATTCTGAAGGGTAGAGAATGACCAGAAAACCTCAGAATCCAAGAAATGAAATGAGGGGAAGTCCTTACTTGTTCTGTTCGCCTATAGGTGGTGGATAAGGTAGCAAATTGTACAGACTAAAAAACGTCCCCCAAACCTGCTCTTTTAGCCAAAGAACAGGGAAAGGCAAAACCTTCAGACAATAACAGCTCTACTCTAACCAAACACTCAGACAAAACTGAGCCCCCCCCCACACCTTACCTAGACACCAAAGATTCTGTGGGGAGTATAGAGTGCCAGGTGGTAACCCCTCCATGCTGGTGCCAGAGGGGACCTAGTTAAGTCAAGAGTGGAATTCTAGTAAGGCAAGAAAAAGGCCATATGGTTTGGAAAGGAAGAAATAAAACTGACCCTCTTTGCCAATGACATGATTGTCTACATAGAAAATACCAAGGGAGGGGCGCCTGGGTGGCGCAGTCGGTTGAGCGTCCGACTTCAGCCAGGTCACGATCTCGCGCTCCGTGAGTTCGAGCCCCGCGTCGGGCTCTGGGCTGATGGCTCAGAGCCTGGAGCCTGTTTCCGATTCTGTGTCTCCCTCTCTCTCTGCCCCTCCCCCGTTCATGCTCTGTCTCTCTCTGTCCCAAAAATAAAGTAAACGTTGAAAAAAAAAAATTAAAAAAAAAAAAAAAAAAAGAAAATGCCAAGGGATCTATAAAATTACTCCCAGAACTAATAATTGAGTTCAGTAAGGTCACAGGATACAAGATCAAAAGCATTTCTATACAGTGGCAGGGAACATATGAGTTCTGATATTAAAAACATAAAACTGTTTACAATGATGTCAACCATGTAATAGGTGTAAATCTAAAAAATCCTTGTACCTGCGTTGTATGTGGGAAACTACACAATACTGCAAAATTATTTTTCTTTTACAAATCTAAGTAAATGAACAGACATTCCATAATCATATATTGAAAGACTTATATAGTAAAGATGTCAATTCACCAAAAATTGGTGTATAGATTTAACACACTTTCTATCCAAATATCAGAGGCAATTTTTGTTCATGGGAGGCAAAGGTATTATGAAATTTATTTGGAAAAACAAAGGAACTGAAGTAGCTAGAACAATTTTGAGAAAAGTAAAGTGGGCGGAATCAGTCTACTCAAGTTGAATATGTGTTATATAGCTACAGTAATCAAGGTGGTGTGGTACTGGTGGAGGGAAAGATACTTAGATCAATGACATAGAGTTGAGACCCAGGAATAGACTCAAGAAAATAAACTGAATCTAGTTTGACAAAGGTTCAAAAGCAATTCATGGACACACAAATAGTTTTATTAACAAGTGTGGTGCTGGGGTATCTGGACATTCATAGGCAAAAAAAAAAAAAAAAAAAAAAGAAGAAGAACCTCAATCTAAATCAATACAAAATTATACAAAAACTATTACTGTACAAACATAAAAAATTAACTCAAAATGGATCACAGATTTAAGTACAAAATGGAAAACTATCACACTTTTAGGGGAAAAATTATAGGACAAAGTGTTAAGAACAAAAAGGTCTAGGGGCACTTTGGTGGCTCAGTTGGTTAAGCATCTGACTTTGGCTCAGGTCATGATCTCATGATTCATGAGTTCGAGCCCCATGTTGGACTCTGTGCTGACAGCTCAGTGCCTGGAGCCTGCTTCGGATTCTGTGTCTCCCTCTCTCTCTGCTCCTCCTTTGCTCATGCTCTGTGTGTGTGTGTGTGTGTGTGTGTGTGTGTGTGTGTGTCTCAAAGATAAATAAACATGAAAAAAAATTAAAAACAAAACAAGGTCTATACTAGACAACAATTCTTACATTTAACACCAAGCATGATCCATAAAAGAAAAAATTGAAGAGTTGGATTTCATTAAAATTAAAAACTTTTGCTCTGTCAGAGACTTTGTTTAGAGTATGAAAAGACAAATTAACAAAATGGGTAAGATATTTGCAAATTATATGTCTAAGAGAGGGCTAGTATTTAGAACATAAAAAGAACTCTCTAAACTCAACAGTAAAAACAAACAAACAAACAAACAAACATCCAATTTGAAAACGGGCAAAATACATGAACAGGCATGTCGATGGTAAGGATGTACAGATGGCAAATAAGCAAAGGAAAGGATGTTCAACATCATTAGCCATTCGGGAAATATAAATTAAAACCACAGTGAGATATTTCTATATGCCTCCCAGCATGGCTAAAATAAAAAATAGTGACAACAGTGAATGCGGACGAGCATTAACAGAAACTGGTTTTTCATGCGTTCCATTGGGAATGTGAAATGGTACAGCTATTCTGGAAAACAGCTTGGCAGTTTCTAAAAAAACTAAACCATATAACCCAACGGTATGCATATACCGTATACGGTATGCATATACCGTATAACCCAACCTCAGAGAAATGAAAATTTTTATTGACACAAAAACTTGTACACTAATGTTTCTACCAGTTTAGTTTATCATAGTAAAAACAAAACAAAACAAAACAAAACTGGAAGCGATCTAAATGTCCTTCAAAGCAACTCATGGTGATCCATGTTATAAATAATACTCACCAGCAAAAAGGAACAAACTGCTGGTACACACAGCAACCTGAATGAATCTGCAGAAAATTATTCTGAATGAAAACAGTCAATGCCAGGGGTGCCTGGATGACTCAGTTGGGTAAATTTCCGACTTCAGCTCAGGTCATAATCTTGTGGTTCATGAGTTTAAGCCCTGCATCAGGCTCTGTGCTGACAGCTCGGAGCTTGGAACCTGCTTCGGATTCTGTGTCTCCTTCTCTCTCTGCCCCTCCCCTGCTCACGCTCTGTCTGTCTCTCTCTGAAAAATAAACATTAAAGACAGTTTAAAAAATAGTCCAAAAGGCTACATTCCAATTATATAATATTCTTAAAATGTCATGCTACTGAAAGACAGAAGAAACTAATGGTTGCCAGGTATGAAGGAAGGATGTTGCTATAAGGGCAACATGAAAGAGATATCTGTGGCTATATCTGGATGTCTGGATGCTTACTGTATTCAAGTCAGTATCCTAACTGGGATATTGTACTCCAGTTTTGGAAGATGTTGCCACTGGGGGAAACTAGGAAACAGGGCACATAAGATCTCTCATATCATTGCCAATATGTGCATGTCAGTCTATAATTGTCCCCCCAAAAGTAATTTAAAAAACCTCTCCCTTTCCCATACATTTCTGTATGAGGCTAAATTTTCCTCGTATGTTTCAACCAAAACACCATATGGCAGATGATTGAATGCAGAAACTCATATGAAAATACAGCTGACTTCTCTTCAGCCAGGTAGTTCAAGAAATTGCAAAAATGTAAAGCAATGCCCCTGGACTCAGTATATATACTTTGTTTGTTTTTGAAACATGCTTGTTTTTCTTCAAAAATATGCTTTTTTATGGTGACGCATAACTGGATAATAGTTATATTTTTCAACGTTATAAATATTTTGAAAATCTCTGTCCATTTCTAATAGTGATAGATAGGTACTAAATAATGAGGGGCACCTGGGTAGCTCAGTTGGTTAAGCGTCCAACTCCTGGTTTAGGCTCAGATCATGATCTCACGGTTGGTGGGTTTGAGCCGTGCATTGGGCTCCCAGCTGGCAGTGCGGAGCCTGCTTGGGGTTCTCTCTCTCCCTCTCTCTGCCCCTCCCCCCAAAAAATAAATAAATAAACTTTTAAAAAAAGGTAGTGAATAATGATAGGTGAAACCCACATGAACATACACTCTTTAGAGTCTTTAATGGTTTTTTATGGGTAGAAGAGGTCAGAAAGCCATACATTTGAGCACCTCTAAGAGAGACATTGGGCAATGTTCACCCAACACACTGAATCTACAGTTTATTTTGTCTATACAGCCATATTAACATATATGAAAATATGTTCTCTCCAAAATGTAATGCAATGAAATGAATATCGGACAAAGGGCTAGTATCCAAAATCTATAAAGAGCTCACCAAACTCCACACCCGAAAAACAAATAATCCAGTGAAGAAATGGGCAGAAAACATGAATAGACACTTCTCTAAAGAAGACATCCAGATGGCCAACAGGCACATGAAAGGATGCTCAACATCACTCCTCATCAGGGAAATACAAATCAAAACCACACTCATATCACCTCACGCCAGTCAGAGTGGCCAAAATGAACAAATCAGGAGACTATAGATGCTGGCGAGGATGTGGAGAAATGGGAACCCTCTTGCACTGTTGGTGGGAATGCAAACTGCTGCAGCCGCTCTGGAAAACAATGTGGAGGTTCCTCAAACAATTAAAAATAGAACTACCCTGGGGCGCCTGGGTGGCGCAGTCGGTTAAGCGTCCGACTTCAGCCAGGTCACGATCTCGCGGTCCGTGAGTTCGAGCCCCGCGTCAGGCTCTGGGCTGATGGCTCGGAGCCTGGAGCCTGTTTCTGATTCTGTGTCTCCCTCTCTCTCTGCCCCTCCCCCGTTCATGCTCTGTCTCTCTCTGTCCCAAAAATAAATAAACGTTAAAAAAAAAAAAAATTAAAAAAAAAAAAATAGAACTACCCTATGATGCAGCAATAGCACTGCTAGGAATTTACCCAAGGAATACAGGAGTGCTGATGCAGAGGGGCACTTGTACCCCAATGTTTATAGCAGCACTCTCAACAATAGCCAAATTATGGAAAGAGCCTAAATGTCCATCAACTGATGAATGGGTAAAGAAATTGTGGTTTATATACACAATGGAGTACTACGTGGCAATGAGAAAGAATGAAATATGGCCCTTTGTAGCAACATGGATGGAACTGGAGAGTGTGATGCTAAGTGAAATAAGCCATACAGAGAAAGACAGATCCCATATGGTTTCACTCTTATGTGGATCCTGAGAAACTTAACAGAAACCCATGGGGGAGGGGAAGGGGAAAAAAAAGAGGTTAGAGTGGGAGAGAGCCAAAGCATAAGAGACTCTTAAAAACTGAAAACAAACTGAGGGTTGATGGGGGGTGGGAGGGAGGGGAGGGTGGGTGATGGGTATTGAGGAGGATACCTGTTGGGATGAGCACTGGGTGTTGTATGGAAACCAATTTGACAATAAACTTCATATATTGAAAAAAAAACCAAACAACAAAAAACAAAAACAAAATGTAATGCAATGAGAAAGAATGATCAGAAGTTTTAGCCATTGATGCAGTATTTCATTTCAACACAGGTACCTAAAGGTTTCTAAATAGAAACCATAAAGTGCCTTTTTTCAGAATGTCATTTTAATCTTTGTGTCATTTCCTGATTAGGTATTGAACACTCTGTGAGCACTTCTTTACTTCATCCAAGCATTTAAGAGTCGGTGGCCCTCAATTGTTGCAGAGTGCCCTGTCGGGAGCATAGAAAACACCATTTCTCAGTGAGAGATCTCTCTGATGGGGCCTTAAATATTGAAATTTTATTTATTTATTATGCAGGAAGATGGCATTTTGCTCTGGAAGCCAATTGACAGGGAGGTTGTAATTATTCTACTCTCCTGGCACAAGTTTTTCTCCTTGTACCTTCCTTGGAGTCTTAAAAAATATGCTCCTCTGAGATTTTTCTATTCAGACATTCACCCCCCCCCCCCAGTCCTGTTGACACAGATAATTTACAACAACCAAGAAATGCACGTGCCGGCATTTGTAAACAGGTGTTTAAAGCAAAAAAAAAAAAAAAAAAAAAAGATTAATTTTGTGGTAGATTACCATGAAAAGCAGTGCAGTGCTCAGCTAAAGTTGCAGATGTATGACACATAGGCCGTGTGTCCAGCGATCTGTGTACCCAGAACTCCTTGTGTCGACATATCCCTCTGGATTTAAGGAGCATTGGGTTCCGTGTAATGATTGCTGTGCTGCTCCACCCCCCTCCCCCCCCCCCGCCATCCACTCCGCCTTCCCCTCCAGGACTAAACACCTTTTGCTCTAGTGACCTGGCATATGGCCATCTGGGAGCTTGGGGCTTCCAAGGTGAAGATAACTGCCATAGCGCACCCTTCCCAGGGGCATACTCCCTTCCCAGGGGCAGCTGGTCTCCAAAAATGCACCAGTGGTAGATGGATAAAGGTCTGGGCCCCTCATCCAGCCAAGAGGCTGTAAGGCTCCAGAGCTCCCTGTGGGATGGCTGAGTCCATTGTTGTGATGTCAGAGCTCAACGTTCCCCTTTGTGGATCTTCTTTCTTCCTGCATTGATGCAGGCAAATGTCCCTCACAGAGCCAGCTTACCAAGCCACTGGGCCCACAGCACTGGTCCAGCCCACAGAGGCTATTCTTTCAAGCGTAAATTCCAACTTCCTCCAACTCATGTTCTGCAAATAAATGTCACTTCTACTACAGAGAAAGCAGGGATCGTTAGATAAGAGTTCTCACAACTTCCCTCTCCTTGGGCTTATTTAACCACTGTTATTTTTACTTAAATTAGTTACCTTACTTCCACTATGAGAGGAGAATTTGTCCTCCTTGCCAATGCATGATTTCTGTCTCTACTGTATAGCATGATAGATTCTGGGAGGAACGCACCCACGATAATCACAAATGATTTAAGAAATATTTATATTTTTATTATAAGAACAACATGTACTAGTAAGCTTCATCCCTTTTCCTTTGTCTTTCCTCCATCACCTTTCCTTAAACTGGTCTCCCTGGAGCAGGGCCCGGGGTATTTAGAGCCAACCTTTGTAAATGGCTTTTCATTCTCCTTCATCCATCATGGGGAATGATTGATTCAGGGTAGGACCTTAACACATGTTAAAACTGGTGGTAAAAGTTGGATAAGGAACAATATAGTCACTTAGCTTCAAACTATTCACCCCCAAATATGTGTTAATAAAAACATACTTATTAATAATTTTACAGTGGAAAATCTAGCAGACGTCACCTTAACCAAAGTGGTCAAGACTAATGTGACCACAAATGGGAGAAAATGTACCTCCTGATAGGATGCCCTGAGCATAACACACATCACTTCTGCGGTCTTCCTTCTGGAACTGCACAGCCTGGACCTAGCAATGAGGCACCATCAGATAAACCTGAATTAAAGCATATTCTACATAAAACTGGCCTATATTGTTCAAACATATCCAGGTTAATAAAGACAAAGAAAGACACAGGAAGAATTGCAGATTGAAGAACACAAGAGAGCCATGAATGGGGCCAGATAATCAGAACTGCACTGCAGGGCATCTGGGTAGCTCAGTCGGTTAAGTGTCTGACTCTTGATTTTGGCTCAGGTCATGATCCCACAGTTTGTGAGTTTGAGCCCCGAATCGGGCTCTGTGCTAATACTGCAGAGCCTGCTTCGGATTCTTTCTCTCCCTTTCCCTTCCCCTTCCTCTCTCTCTCTCTCTCTCTCTCTCTCTCTCTCAGTCTCTCTAAAAATACGTAAAATTAAAAAAAAAGAAGAACCTCATTGCAACGTAGCCATGTTTTCCTAATTTTACTTTAATATTAATATGGACAGTAAGTCCCCAATTACCTATTTTTTGTCCTTTCTAACTGCTCTCCATTGTACAACCACTTTGCTTCTATTAATGGGCTTAATACCATTCTCAGCTTTATTAATTATAACATCTGAGGCTTATCACTTTTACTTTTTCAACTGTGATCTCTCTCCTCAAGTGGTGTGGTGTGGTGAGGTGTGGTGTCTCTTTTTGTAACTTTTCAAGAAGTTGTTGCTGTTGGGGTTTTTTACGTGTTTGCTTTACTTTTTTTTCCCCCTTAGGAAGGTTCTTTGTCTCGTATGTTTTTTTTTTTTTTTTAACACTTTTTAATGTTTATTTATCCAAGAGAGAGAGAGAGAGAGAGAGAGACAGAGAGAGAGAGTGGGGCAGGGGCAGAGAGAGAGAGAGGGAAACACAGAATCCAAATCAGGCTCCAGGCTCTGAGCGGTCAGTGCAAAGGCTGATGACGGGCTTGAACTCATGAACCATGAGATCATGACCGAACGAAAGTCAGAGGCTTAACCAACTGGGTCACCCAGGAGCCCTATGTATGTTCTGAGTTTACCATATCTTTGACTTCCCATGCCTCTTTTCCTCAAGTGATATTTATTTGGTTTTATCATTATAGAATCACAACAATTCTTAAATCTCTGTGCATGGATTTTAGTGTGATTTGTGTTAAGCATATTATCTTCCTGAATTTAGTTTTATTCATTCATATATTCATTTGACAAATATTTATATTTATTGGCATCTACTACTGCCAAGCACTATGTTGTTCTGGCAATATGGTGGTGAACAAAACAGACACTATATTTTCTGATTATGCGCTTTTTAAGATTTTTCTCTTTACTCTTGAACTTGAAAATTTCCACTGATTTTTTGTATATGATTACTATACTTTTATTAATATTTCCTGTTCCTTTTCAGTCTGTGAATTTATAGTTTCCTCCTACTCTGTAAAGGTTTTACTATTTTCATTACTATCTCAATCCTTTAAATTTATACTTATATTTTACAGATTAAGCTTTCTTTATTAATGTCTATGTTCTCATTGTTTTTTTTTCTTCTGCCATCTTTGATTTTTAATTTTTTTCTCTGATACATGTTTCCTTGTTTTAATTTTTTTAATATTTATTTATTTTTGAGAAAGAGAGGGAATGACAGAGGGTGAGCAGGGGAGGGGCAGAGAGAGAGGGAAACACAAAATCTGAAGCAGACTCCAGGCTCTGGGTGGTCAGCACAGAGCCTGAAGCGGGGCTCGAACTCACGAACTGCGAGATCATGACCTGAGCCAAAGTCAGAGTATTAACCAACTGAGCCATGAAGGCGCCCCCCTGATACATGTTTCGTTAGTATTCAGCCTCGTGTCCTATCACCCTACAGTGTTTTATACATGACCATCATGTAATGTCCCTATTTTTAGATTGTTTCTTTTTCATGATAGTTTATTTTTCTCCATTGCGGCATCATGTTTTGAAAATTTCTTATTTTTCTTGAATAAATTGTTGTATGTAAGAACCTGGTCTGATTTTGTAAAGTGATACGGTATTCTAAACTGTAATCTCCTTCTTTATGTATGACTATTTTCTCTTCCATCTTACCTTCACACAAAATCACTTATCTTCATCCCATATTTCATATTTAGATCGTCTTTCCACATCATATCAATGGTGTGAATCTACAGTAATGGGATACGAAGATATGAAGACTATTTTCTACTTACTCTTCTTCATTACTGCCTCATAGATCCAACAATCTATGTGCTTGTGGAAGAAATTCCATACACAATCAAGGAGTTCCCTGGAAGAGTATATGCCAAGGATTATTCTGGTACATTTGACGTGGCACTCAGAATTGATGTGACAACTTCATCATTGAGTTATTTTTTACAAAATTGCCATAGTCACTCCAACCTTCAATAACCACCACCCTGATCGGTCGACAACCCTCAACATGGAGCAAAGGCCCTCTACCAGCAAAAAGATTATGATTCGCTGAAAACTCGGGTGATGGTTAGCACTACTTTGCCAAAAGTATTTTTTAATTAAAAAAAAAATAATTTGCCAGGGTACTGCCCATCTCTGGCTAAAATATTGTCATGGCACCTTTTCTTCATCAGATATAATTTTAATCCACTGTTTACTTGAAAGCCTTTAAATTTAAAATAAATATAATGAATCTTCCCTTAGTACTAATAATATAATAAAAAAGCCATAAGTTAAATATAAAGTAAGATTTTTAGAATGAATCCTTAAATTGAATTTGATTAAAAACATCTTTTTGCATAGCTACAGCCTGAATTACCAACAACCTTGAAATTCAAAATATGCAAATGTCATCCAGATGGGAAGCAGCACAGGGTCCTGTCCTCAAATGTTCTATTTGAATGTCAGGCGATGTCTCCCAATAGTCTCTTTTGTAAAAATAAGTAGTTCATTCATATGAAATAGCCAAAACAAAAATGAAAAATATAAAGTTGGAAGACACATTTTCTGATTTTAAAACTTAGTACAAAGCTACAGTAATCCAAACAATGTGTAACGGCATAGGCATAGACATATTGACCAATAGAATAAAACTGAGAGTTCAGAAATGAGCCCAAATACATATGGCCAACTGATTTTCCATAAGGGTGCCAGGACTATGCAATGGGAGATAGAACATAAAAGGATGAAACGGCACTGTTAACCCCATGTCTTATACAAAAATTAACTCAAAATGGATCCGTGATCTAAATCTAAGAGCTAGGACTATCAAACTCTTAAAAGAATATAGAAGTAAATCTTCTTAACCTCAATTTTGTCAGTGGATTCTTAAATTTGACACCCAATACACCAACAATAAAATAAAAAATATTGATCAATTGGATGTCATAAAAATTAAAGAACTGTTGGATGTTATCAAGGGCGTGAAAAGAAAACCTGCAGAATGGCAGATAATATTTGGAAATCATGTAACTGATAAGGGTTGAGTGTCCAAGATAATTAAGAACTCTTACAACTCAACAACAAAAAGACCAACAAACAATCCAATTTAAAAAAGGACAGATGACTTGAACAGACATGTCTAAAGAAGATATCCAAATGGCCAACAAGCACATGAAAACATGAAATCGTTGGTAATTAAGGAACTGCAAGTTAAAACCACAATAATATACCATTTCACACCCACTAGGATGGCTATAATCAAAACAATGTAAAATAACGAGGTTGACAAGAACGTGGAGAAATAGGAACCCTAATACATTGCTGCTGAGAATGGGCTCAGCCACTGTGGAAGACATATGGTCAATTCCTCAAAAAGTTAGATGTAGAATCACCATATAACTCAGCAATTTCACTCCTAGTTATATCCCCAAGAGAAATGAAAGCATATGACTATATAGACAAAAATATACATATATATCAATGTTTAGAACAGCATTATCCATAACAACCAAAACGTGGATGTTTCAGATGTTCTAGATGCCCATCAACAGATGGATGGGTAAACAAATTGTGGTATACAAGTACAATGAAAAACTAAACAGCCACAAAAAGGAATGAAGCACTGATACATGCTACAACTTGGATAAATCTCAAAAACATTATGCTAAGTGAAAGAAACTATACAAAAGAGCCCATATTATATGATTCTGTTTATATGAAATATCCAGGGTAGGCAAATCCACAGAGACAAGAATAATATTATAAGTTGCCAGGCAATGGGGAGAGAGTGAGTTGGGTTATGATCATTTAAAGGGTACAGAACATTCTTCCTGAGTGTTAAAAGCATTTGAAACTCGAGAGAAGTCATGACTGTACAGCATTGTAAGTGCACTAAATGCCATTGAATCATACATTTAAAAATGATTAATTTTGTTATGTGAATTTTGTGGCAAATGAAAAGGAGTGTTAAGAGACCAAAGAAAAGTTCAAAATCTGTTTTCTTTTCATCTCCTTTAGTACTTACATATACTGACATATTGAGCACCATTAGTTTTCAAAGAGAAACTGATTTCTTTCAAGGGAATGACTATCATTCCAATAAAAGACTTTGCTATTAATAGCAATATACTTTTCAATGATTTTAATTTTTTATTTTCAAGGCAATTAATTTTGTTAGCATAATATTTCTCTCAAATAAGAGCTTTACTCTATACAAATAGTTCTGGTTGTTATGACCTATGAATCTCTATAGATAGTTTCAATATGTGAGATGCCACAATAATGCAAAAGTAATAGTAAATTTTTCTCCTAAATGTTTACGACATAGAGTGAAGTGAGAGAAGCCCAGCTTTTAAAGTGATTTTAATTTTTTTTAAATGTTTATTTATTTTTGAGACAGGGAGAGACAGCATGAATGGGGGAGGGTCAGAGAGAGTGGGAGACACAGAATCCGAAAGAGGCTCCAGGCTCTGAGCCATCAGCGCAGAGCCAGAGGCGGGGCTCGAACCCACGGACCGCGAGATCATGACCTGAGCTGAAGTCAGACACCTAATTGACTGAGCCACCCAGGCGCCCCATAAAGTGATTTTAAATTAAAGAGAAACCTGGTATGGAAATGCCCATTAATTAAATCTAAAGATATTCTTGTCCACTAAGAACCACAACTGATAGGTCAAACAGTATGAAACTATTTTAATTGCATTATTCTCTTGAATCCCCATACAATGTGAGAAGGCATGCAAAACCTGGAACAGTGGAAAACAAAAATAATTTTTAAAAATCTGTTGGCATTTTTTAGAATACAAGAAAACTCAACTGTCTCAGCTGACTAGAGTTACTTCAAATGTATACTGCCTGACAGAATATTCCTTTTGACAGAGTTCTACTTACTGAGTTCTGTGCAATTCAGGGATTCTCCTGGTATTTGATCAAAGAGAAAGAACATAATGTAGGACTGCTATCTGCTATGGATCATTGTGAACGTAGTAGCCTTTGGGAAGTTTTAGAAGGCAAGCTATTGTAGATGAGCTCCTGTGTGGATGTATTTTGAACTGTGATTATACTTAGGCTACATCTTTATCTCAGATACAAATAAAACAAATGTATTCAACAAATACAGAGGTGGAGTTTTAGTGATACGTTTTATCTTTATTTCTTAAAAATAAGGTCAAGAAAAATAGTTCTTTTCAAGGTTATTTTTGGAAACTTGTTTACAAGTGTATATGAGATAATACTGTGAAAATAAAAATAAAGTATATTATGGCCCCAGGTGATTTAAAGTTTTTCTAGTAAAGCTATACATTATATAATTACCATTTTTGAGAGGTTGGGAAAGTCTTTTCTTTACAGTGTTGGAAGTCCTTTGACCTTGAAAATAAAGTCACCCTATTGAAAGTAATTTAATCAACAGACATATTGAAGCACTTGGAAATGAATTTCGTCCTTTAATTTGTGAAACATTTCCCTTTTGCTATTAAATCTTATCGTATGACATTTGCAAGAAAATCAATTGTAGTGTCTTGAGGTGACTTTGAACAAGTTCATTTGAATAGCTATGTGCATCAGCATATAATCCACAAATGTTATCCTCATCAAAATTTACGTGTATTAAAAAAAAACATCGCTCTTAATTCTACAAATTTATCTTATTTTTGAGAAAGGGCATCTGAAAAATTTAATGAACTTGCTCATACAAATATTCCAGGATAATGACATATGGTGCAAGTATTTTTACATAATCAGTCCTAAAATAGGATTAGCTAGTCATGTGTAACCAACAGATGTGTGCTTACAACAAACATACTTTGGGAACTGTTGTCTCTCTGTTAGATGTGCATGGATTAAATCAATCTAGACACTTGGCTTGAATCCACAATGGCACTCAAGATTACAGACATGGTAGATAGAATGTTTTTAAAGAACTTAATCTCTGTTGAATGTCAAACTTGCTTTTTTATACGTTCAGCAGATATATTCCCACTTAGTACAATATTCAGGTGGTTAAATAGAATCAAATAGGAACTAAGATTCCAATGTAAAATATGTTGTCAGGATCATACCCTCTGTTTATTGGCAAGTGTTATCAATGTCTGCTCAGTTGTCAACTTTGACCTTAATCTAGCAGCAATGGCAAATCCGACAGATATTCGAAACAAGCAATTGCTTGACATATTAGGGCAACATTTTGATTTGACAGAAAGGAACAAAAAACATTTTCTTTAATAATGTGAACTGTCAGTGAACACAGAGCCATACTGACCCCTGAGGATTCATTGTGCATTCGAGGTGGTTTAGGGAAGTTCTGGGTTCTGGCAGAAGCTATACTTTTATAAGCCAGCTACTCAGATTTAAATAACAGAAGTGGTGTATTTGCTAGAAAAAAAAAAAAACTAGCATTGAAACGTATGAAATGTTAGGCAAGTTGTTGACTGATGGATATTTTATGATGGCACATACATACAAAGCATGTCAGTGCAAAGCTCCCGGTTTTGCCTAAGACAAGAAACAAAGGTGGCTGCTCCTGTAAAAGGGGGCTAACCCCCCTGTAAAAAGCAGCAATTCCTAAGAATTGCCTCACGCTATAAATGAGAGTCCTGACAGAAGTAGCTTCTATCCCAGCTTCATATGAGGAGCTGGAAAAGAAGGAAATTCAGACTGAGCAAGATTCTAGCCACGGTACTGAGGAAAAATCATTAGTTCTTTAATGAGAAGGAACTAAAGGCACACATTTCAGTTCACTTTGGAGCCTTTACAGTTCATCCTATGAGTCTTTATAACACATTGTCTGGACTATTCATCACAGGATGTGTTCAGTCAGTCTCTACGTGTTTTTATAAAATTCTGAGTTAAAGAACCCTCATACATTTTGTCAGTACATGTGGATAGATATCAGAGAAGACACATCCTAATTGATAAAGAAGAATCAAGATTCTATTTCTCACACCGTGCAGAATCATTTAGGAAATACCTTTTCATTATTAATCATTTATGGCGGTCCTGAGACCAGAGGACACTCACCTCCTAATGTATGCCAAGATGCCAAATCTGTTTATTTATCCACTTACTTGTTTTGACCAAACCACCAATGAGCTGAAGGGAATACAGTAATCGGAACCCCCCTCCAGGGATCTATTTTCCTCAGTTTCAGTTACCCCTGGTCAACAGTGGTCTGGAAGTAGATGATCCTTCTGACTGTTTGTCAGGCCGATAGGAGTCTAACGCTAGGTCACAACGCCCACCTCAGTCACCTCGCTTCGTCTCATCACGTAGACATTTTTTCGCAAGAAGAAGCGTGACTACAGGATAATCATATATTTTGACAGAGATCACAGTCACATAACTTTTATTACAGTATGTTGTTATAACTGTTCTATTTTATTATTAGCCATTGTTGTTAGCCTCTTACTGTGCTTAATGTATAAATTAAACTTGATCATAGATATGTATGTATACAAAAAAACAGTATATAGGGTTCAGCACTATCCCTAGTTTCAGGCATCCATGAGGGGTCCTAAAATGGGTCCCCCACAGATAAGGGGAGACTACTATATAATGTTTTCTTACGTCTGAAATTACCCTTAAAAACACAGAATTTATTAAAATGAATATTACTTCTATTCTATCATAAAGATAACACTTAAGAAGAGAGAAAAGTGGATGATTGAAACAGTTCAATTTTTTTTTTAATTTTTTTTAACGTTTATTTATTTTTGAGACAGAGAGACACAGAGCATGAACGGGGGAGGGTCAGAGAGAGAGGGATACACAGAATCTGAAACAGGCTCCAGGCTCTGAGCGGTCAGCACAGAGCCCGACGTGGGGCTCGGACTCATGGACCGCGAGATCATGACCTGAGCCGAAGTCAGCGGCTTAACCGACTGAGCCACCCAGGCACCCCTTGAAACAGTAGTTCAATTTTAAAAAACTTCTTAGAACCAGAGGTTGAGGGGGGTGCCCAACACGGCAGAGAAGTAGGGGGATCCATACGTCCTGCATCTCTCAAACAAAGAAGTGTAGAAGCCAAGGGACTTTGAACACCAGAGCTTGGGAGGAAAAGAAACTGAACCTATTAGGAAGAAAATGGGAAAGCTGGAAAAAAGATAGGTGGGTAACTGAGAACTGGGGGAGATTAAAAAAGGCCAAGTGGGCACGGAGGGGTGGCACCCCCTTCTGCGGAGAGGCAAAGGGAGGAGAAAGAGTGGCTGGGGAAGTGCAGGACCGTATCTGGACAGGAGAAAGACCTCGGACTGAGACTGAGAGGGATCCTATCTGTAACTGCAGGGCTTTCTTTGGACTGGGGCCGGCTCCCTGTTCCGAAGTCCACCTGGAGAGGAGGGGAGCCAGGCCTGGGTGCGGTGGTAGGTCAGGGGCGCAGTCCGCAGCTGGAGAAAGTGGTTCCCTCCCCAGAGGGCTGCACGATAGTACAGAACCTGCCTGCCTCCGCCACCCTGGGCACAGTGGCTGGGCCGAGGGCGCAGTCTGCAGGGAGACAAGGCCGCTGTCTCCCTGGAGTGCTGTGGGAAAAGACAAAGCCGGCCTGTGTCCGCCACCCCGGGGGCTCGTGGTGGTGAAGGCGGCGGCTCAGTACGCAGGAGAAGTCGGTCCTCCCTGAAGTGCGGTGACAAAGACAAAGCCAGCTGGGACCACGTATCTGCCACACTGAGAGGCACATCCCCAGGGCCAGAGCATGCGGAGCAGGACTTTGAATCCTAGCCAAGCACAGGATCAGGGAGTCGGTGGAGAGAGAGAAGACCGCCCCATCTGCGCCCGCGGCACAGTGAGGACAACTCAAACTGTCCACTGGGTCTGGATCTGTGAAGAAGAGACTAGGGGATTACCATTCCACATCCCCCCCACACACACACCACCACCACCAAGGCAGGGCCTCAGGGATCACTACCGGGCCCATAGTGGAAGTGGGTCCAGACCACACCAAACCATGCTCCTTTGCACTGGGTAACTGCTATCCACTGGAGGCACAGACCCTGCGGACAACTCGTCCCGACAAGCTATGCAGCATTGCCTGGATTAACTCTAGGTCAATTCTGGATATACAGATATATTCTCCCACCCCACCCCCCCATTTCTCCTCCTTATCTCTTCCTTCCCTTGGCTGGTCACTCTGGTTATTGGTCTTTCTAAGACATTCAGCCCATTGTCTTGATACATGTTCTACACCTTCTTCTTTACACTCCTTTTTCTCTCTCTGGAATAACCAAGCCATATAGTTTCTCTGTCTGGGTAACTGTATCCTCGTTTCATTTTCCCCGCCTCCTTCCTTATTTTCCTTTCTCTCTCTCTGGATTAAGCCTTTTAGTCTCTCTGCCTAATCAATGTTTATTTTTTCTTTCCCCTCCCACGCATTTCTCTCTTTGTATGTGCTCTTCCATTAACACCACCACCACCCTCTTCTTTACTTGTAGTTGGTGTTTTGGGGTTTTTTGTTTTTAGTCTTTAGGGTTTTGTTTTTGTTTGTTTGTTTGTGTGTTTCTGTCTCCTGATTGTCTATCTGTTTTCCTTTACAGGGCTACACCAAGGAATAAACCAAAGCACACCTGGTGGAGGGTCCAAAATATTACTATGAGTAGGGTAATAAAATAACCAAAGTCACAACAACAGAGAGCAAGTAACAATCCCCCAAAAAAAAACCTCCTGAAGAGCCAAGCCCTGGACAGTGTATGACCCTCCTTTAACGTAGCAATGCTTGCAGTTGCAAAACACATAACAAGCTTTTAAAATGCATAAGGGACAGAAAACTAGCAAAAATGACAAAATGGAAGAATTCTCCTCAAAAGAAATTCCAGGAAGTGGCGACAGCTAATGAATTGATCAAAACCGATTTAAGCAATATAATGGAACAAGAATTTAGAATAATAGTCATAAAATTAATTGCTGGGCTTGAAAAAAGCATAGAGGACAGCAGAGAATCTATTGGTACAGAGATCAAGGGACTAAAAAATAGTCATGATGAATTAAAAAATGCTATAAATGAGGTGCAAAATAAAATGGAGGCAGCCACAGTGTGGATTGAAGAGGCAGAGGGGAGAATAGGTGAATTAGAAGACAAAATTATGGAAAAAGAGGAAGCTGAGAAAAAGAGAGATAAAAAAAAATCTAGGAGTCTGGGGGGAGAATTAGAGAACTAAGTGATTCAATGAAATGGAACAACATCCGTATCACAGGAATTCCAGAAAAAGAAGAGAGAGAAAGGGGCTGAAGTGCACTTGGACTAATGATAGCTGAGAACTTCCCTGACCTGCGGAAAGAAACAGGCATTGAAATCCAAGAGGCACAGAGAACTCCCTTCAGACATAACTTGAATCGATCTTCTGCATGATATATTGTGAAACTGGCAAATACAAGGATTAAGAGAGAATTCTGAAAGCAGCTAGGGATAAACGGGCCCTAACATACAAAGCTAGATACATTAGGGTAGTAGCAGACCTATCTGTTGAAACTTGGCAGGCCAAAAAGGAATGGCAGAAAGTCTTCAATGTGATGAACAGAAAAAATATGCAGCTGAGAATCCTTTATACATTAAGCCTGTCATTCAGAATAGAAGGAGAGATAAAGGTCTTCCCACACAAACAAAACCTGAAGGAATTCATCACCACTAAACCAGCCCTACAAGAGATCCTAAGGGGGATTCTGTGACCACAAAGTACCAGAGACACCACTACAAGCATGAAAACTACAGATGTCACAGTGACTCTAAACCCATATCTTTCAATAATAACACTGAATGTAAATGGACTAAATACTCCAACCAAAAGACATAGGGTATCAGAATGGATAAAAAACAAACAAACAAAAAAAAAAAAAAGCAAAAACAAGACCCATCTATTTGCTGTCTACAAGAGACTCATTTTAGACCTAGGACACCTTCAGATTGAAAGTGAGGGGATATAGAACTATCTATCATGCTACTGGAAATCAAAAGAAAGTTGGAGTAGCCATACTTATATCAGACAAACTAGACTTTCAACTAAAGGCTGTAACAAGAGATGAAGAAGGGCATTATATAATAATTACAGGGTCTATCCATCAGGAAGAGCTAAAATTATAAATGTCTATGCACTGAATTTGGAGGCCCCCAAATATATAAAACAATCACAAACATAAGCAACCTTATTGATAAGGATGTAGTAATTGCAGGAGATTTTAATACTCCACTTACAACAATGAATAGATCATCTAGACAGAGGATCAACAAAGAAACAAGGGCCCTGAACGATACATTGGATCAGATGGACTTGACCGATATATTTAGAACTCTGCATCCCACAGCAACAGAATATATCTTCTTCTTGAGTGCACATGGAACATTCTCCAAGATAGATCACATACTTGGTCACAAAACAGCCCTTCATAAGTCTAAAAGAACTGAGATCATACCATGCACACTTTCAGATCACAATGCTATGAAACTTGAAATCAACCGCAGGAAATAGTTTGGAAAACCTCCAAAAGCGTGGAGGTTAAAGAACATCCTACTAAAGAATGAATGGGTCAACCAGGTAATTAGAGAAGAAAATAAAAAATATATGGAAACAAATGAAAATGAAAATACAACAATCCAAATGCTTTGGGATGTAGTGAAGGCAGTCCTGAGAGGAAAATACATTGCAATCCAGGCCCTTCCCCAGAAACAAGAAAAATCCCAAATACAAAATCTAATAGCACACCTAAGGAACTAGAATCAGAACAGCAAAGACACCCCAAACCCAGCAGAAGAAGAGAAATAATAAAGATCAGAGCAGAAATAAACAATATATAATCTAAAAAAAAAAACAGTAGAGCAGATCAATGAAACCAAGAGTCTGTTTTTTGAAAAAAATAAACAAAATTGATAAATCTGTGGCCACACTTCTCAAAAAGAAAAGGGAGAGGACCCAAATAGATAAAAACACGAATGAAAATGGGATTATTACAACCAATCCCTCAGAAACACAAGCAATTATCAGGGAATACTATGAAAAATTATATGCCAACAAACTGGACAACCTGGAAGAAAGGGACAAATTCCTAAGCACCCACACACTTCCAAAACTCAAACAGGAAGAAATAGAAAATTTGAACATACACATAACCAGTGAAGAAATTGAATCAGCTATCAAAAATCTCCCTACAAATAAGAGTCCAGGACCAGATGGCTCCCCTGGGGTATTCTACCAGATATTTAAAGCAGAGATAATACCTATCCTTCTCAAGCTGTTCCAAAAAAAATATAAAGGGAAGGAAAACTTCCAGACTCATTCTATGAAGCCAGCATTACTTTGATTCCCAAACCAGACATAGACCCAGCAAAAAAAAAAAAAAAGGAAACTACAGGCCAATATCCCTGATGAATATGTATGCAAAAATTCTCAACAAGATACTAGCAAGTTGAATTCAAAAGTATATAAAAAGAATTATTCACCATGATCAAGTGGGATTCACTCCTGGGCTACAGGATTGGTTCAATGTTTGCAAATCAATCAATGTGAAACATCACATTAATAAAAGGAAAGATAAGAACCATATGATCCTGTCAATCAATGCAGAAAAAGCATTTGACAAAATTCAGCATCCTTTCTTAATAAAAACCCTCGAGAAAGTCAAGATAGGAGGAACATAATTAAACATCAAAAAAGCCACTTATGAAAAGCCCACAGCTAATATCATCCGCAGAGGGGAAAAACTGAGAGCTTTCCCCCTGAGATCAGGAACAGGACAGGGAGGTCCACTCTCACTGCTGTTGTTTAATATAGTGTTGGGGGGTGCCTGGTGCTCAGTTGGTTGAGCGACCAACTTCGGCTTAGGTCATGATCTCATGGTTTATGAGTTCAAGCCCTGCATTGGGCTCTGTGCTGACAGCTCGGAGCCTGGAGCCTGCTTCGGATTCTGTGTCTCCCTCTCTGTCTCTGCCCCTCCCCCCACTCATGCTCTGTCTCTCTCTGTCTCAGAAACAAATAAAATTTAAAAATTTAAAAAGAAACATAGTGTTGGAAGTTCTAGCATCAGCAATCAGACAACAAAAGGAAATCAAAGGCATCCAAATTGGTAAAGCTGAAGTCAAGCTTTCACTTTTTGCAGATGACATGATATTATACATGGAAAACCCGAAAGACTCCACCAAAAGTCTGCTAGAACTGATACATGAATTCAGCAAAGTCGCAGGACACAAAATTAATGTAAAGAAATAAGTTGTATTCTCATACACTAATAATGAAGCAACAGAAAGACAAAGAAACTGATCCCATTCACAGTTGCACCAAGAATCATCAAATACCTAGGAATAAATCTAACCAAAGATGTAAAAGATCTGTATGCTGAAAACTGTAGAAAGCTTATGAAGGAAATTGAAGAAGATACAAAGAAATGGAAAAACTTTCCGTACTCATGGACTGGAAGAATAAATATTGTTACAATGTCAATACTACTCAAAGCAATCTACACATTCAATGCAATCCCAGTCAAAATAGCACCAGCATTCTTCTCGAAGCTAAAACAAGCAGTCCTAAAATTTTTACGGAACCACAAAAGACCCCGAATAGTCAAAATAATATTGAAGAAGAAAACCAAAGCGGGAGGCATCACAATCCCACACTTTAGCCTTGACTACAAAGCTGCAATCATGAAGATAGTATGCTATTGGCACAAAAACAGACACATAGACCAATGGAATAGAATAAAGTCTCCAGAATTGGACCCATAAATGTATGGCCAACTAATCTTTGACAAAGCAGGAAAGAATATCCAATGAAAAAAGACAGTCTCTAACAAATGATGCTGGAAGAACTGGACAGCAACATGCACAAGAATGAAACTAGACCACTTTCGTACACCATTCACAAAAATTAACTCAAAATGGATGAAGGAACTGAATGTGAGACAGGAAACCATCAAAACCCTAGAGGAGAAAGCAGGAAAAACCTCTCTGACCTCAGCTGCAGCAATATCTTACTTGACACATCTCCAAAGACAAGGGAATTAAAGGCAAAAATGAACTATTGGGACCTCATCAAGATAAAAAAGCTTCTGCACAGTGAAGGAAACAATCAACAAAACTAAAAGGCAACCGACAGAATGGGAGAAGGTATTTGCAAATGACATATTGGATGAAGGGTTAGTATCCAAAATCTATAAAGAACTCACCAAATCCCATGCCGAAAAATAAAATAATCCAGTGAAGAAATGGGCAGAAGACATGAGTAGACAGTTTTCTAAAGAAGACATCCAGAAGGTCAACAGACACATGAAAAGATGCTCAACGTCACTCCTCATCAGGGAAATACAAATCAAAACCACACTGAGATACCACCTCACGCCAGTCAGAGTGGCCAAAATGAACAAATCAGGAGACTATAGATGCTGGAGAGGATGTGGAGAAACGGGAACCCTCTTGCACTGTTGGTGGGAATGCAAACTGCTGCAGCCGCTCTGGAAAACAATGTGGAGGTTCCTCAAACAATTAAAAATAGAACTACCCTATGATGCAGCAATAGCACTGCTAGGAATTTACCCAAAGGATACAGGAGTGCTGACGCACAGGGTCCATTGTACTCCAATGTTTATAGCAGCACTTTCAACAATAGCCAAATTATGGAAAGAGCCTAAATGTCCATCAACTGACGAATGGATAAAGAAGATGTGGTTTATATATACAATGGAATACTACTTGGCAATAAGAAAGAATGAAATCTGTCCATTTGTAGCAACGTGGTTGGAGCAGGAGAGTGTTATGCTAAGTGAAATAAGTCAGGCAGAAAAAGACGGAAACCATATGTTTTCACTCTTATGTGGATCCTGAGAAACTTAACAAAAGACCATGGGGGAGGGGAAGGGGGGAAAAAGTTACAGAGAGGGATGGAGGCAAACCATAAGAGACTCTTAAATACAGAGAACAAACTGAGGGTTGATGGGGGGTGGGAGGGAGGGGAAAGTGGGTGATGGGCATGGAGGAGGGCACCTGTTAGAATGAGCACTGGGTGTTGTCTGGAAACGAATTTGACAATAAATTACGTCTAAAAAATATGCAAACATTGAAAATAAAATAAAATAAAATGTAAAAAAGAGATTACAAATTTAAAAATAAATAAATAAGTAAGTAAGTAAGTAAATAAATAAATAAATAAAGACTGCTTAGAAAGGGACAAGCAAAAATAGTTAAGGGACTCCGTGTTTCAAAACACAGGAAATGAGTTAAAAGAAAATAACAAGAAAGCATTAATAGTAAAATAAGATGTCAGTAAATACTTTTATGGAGTTGAACCTAAAAAAGACTTTCCTGGGGCGCCTGGGTGGCTTGGTCAGTTAAGCGTCCGACTTCGGCTCAGGTCATGATCTCGCGGTCCGTGAGTTCAAACCCCGCGTCGTGCTCTGTGCTGACAGCTCAGAGCCTGGAGCCTGTTTCCGATTCTGTGTCTCCCTCTCTCTCTGCCCCTCCCCTGTTCATGCTCTGTCTCTCTCTGTCTCAAAAATAAATAAATGTTAAAAATTTTTTTTAAAAAAAAAGGCTTCCCTAAGAATGTCAAAAGTGAAACCATATATATTGTATGTCATAAATTGCCATTAGCACACTATAAAGTCATGTGACAACCTCAGGAAAATGCAATACCTGTAACCAAGATGGTGTTCGTAATGAAAATGTTCTCACAAATCACTTAAGGAAAGACATACAGCCCCAACAAACTCACCAGAAGAGTCATCAGCAAGTCATGCACTAAAAAAACGTTGGCTGATAAAATTTATTAAAATAAGTATTCAAATTCCCATGTAACTAAATTTAGAAAAGCAACTTCAAACAATAACTGAATTCTGTTTAAGGGCTATTAAGTTAGTTAACAAACACACACAAGAAAATATCCATCATTGACAGAGTATGAAGACAATGGATTTTTATACACTGCTAATGGCCTTGAAGATTTGTCAATTTTTCCATAGGTTATGTTGC